>NC_069507.1:162463791-163181291 GCF_027579735.1 Bombina bombina | reverse complement strand
TATAGATCTACAGGTGGTGAGAGGGTTAAATACAAAGCCTTTTAGTAAAAGGTACCATTAAATATATTATTGTGCAGCTGCAGATTGGACCGGGTCAGGTGAGCTGTCTATTAAACTTCAGTAAAGATCACAAGGCTGTAAAGGAAGCAGGAAGGTGAAAAATACAAGGATATAGGTGCATGCTGCCCGGAAACTAGCGAGGTACATGCAGGGAACTAAATGCAGTCACCTGCAGAGGGCACTTACCGTGGATCTGCAATAGGGATCCCCCAAACTGTAGTCCCCAGGATATAATCTCAGAGCAGTGGATAGATTTCCAGGAGCAAACCGAGCAGTGCCAAGTACAGTGTCAACTGCCTCAGTCCCCGCAGTAAGGAGATCTGCGCAGCTCCGCACTCACAAAGGGAGCTCTGAAGGGTAATGTTAGCGCCACCTAGCGGTCTTGTGAAGAACTACTGTATAGCCGTTGCGTGTGTGCAAAAGTGAATAGGGAGGCTAAATATTTACTTTTGTTCATGCGATCATTAGTTATTTATTTATTCTTATTTTATTTTAGTGGTATTGATCTTTGGTCTTCTAAAATATGCAAAAATGTTTTTTAATCAATAATAATAGGAATATTTAATGCTGTTAGTCACATTAGTCAGTCGCCTTTGCACAGCTGTGCTAGGAAATAGAGACATAAAACCCAATTCTTTATTTCACGATCCAGATAGATCATTTAATAAAAAAAAAAGTTTCCAATTTACTTCTATTATTACATTTACTTTGTTCTTTGGATATCTTTTGTTGAAATGGAGGTAGATGGTTCAGAAGCGTGCACATGGCTGGAGCAATATCTGGCAGCAAGAATACTTTTAACAATGTTATACATTTGCACGAGCTATGTGCACACTACCTACCTAGGTCTCTTCTTAAACAAAGAATACAATGGGCTTGATTTATCAATCAAGAGAGGAGAGGGGCGGACATATTCACCCTTCTCCACCCCAGCTCTCCTCTGGCTGGCAGCAATCCGCTGGCCAAATATTTTGCGCTTGTGTGCAACACCGCCATCTATCTGAGCACACCCAATCATGCACGGGCAGGAGCTGTCAATCTCCCTGGTCGGACAACACGGGAGATTGAAATTCTCCACCTAAGAAGTAAAGAAGAGGGTAGGAAGCAGCGTTCTGATGACCTCTGCTTGATAAATCCTGACGGCAGGTTCTCTTGAGAGAACCTGCAGTCATGGGGAGGAGAGGGGCTTGATAAATCGAGCCCAATGAGTACGAAGTAAATTTGTTTATACAAGTAAATTGGAAGTGTTATTTTTAATTGCTCTGTGCGAATCACAAAAGAAAGATTTTGGGTTTCATGTGCTGCGCTCACACTATGCTTTACTATGATCAAATGTGATTTCACTGAACTTTTGTGAGATTTCATAGTAAACTTCCTTAAACTGAGTAGCAAAATAAAGTGACTGTGCCTTGCAGTTCTGAGGGCAAGCATTCTGATTGGTTAAAGTCCCTTTACAACAGGATATAGCTACTGAGGAAATTTTAAAGGGACATTCATTGTACACTAGATTTTTCTGTGCATAAATGTTTTTTAGATGATCAATTTATATACTCTGGGAGTGTTTTTGCAAACATGTATAGTTTTGCTTATTTTTAAATAACATTGTGCTGATTTCAGACTCCTAACCAAGCCCCACAGTGCCACATGTATACGTACGTTTACAGACTACTGCTGATTCCTGTTTATTTTATCTATCTTTTCATATGCAGGGAAGGAGGGTGTGTCTTCTCTTCCTGTTTTCCCAGTCCCTTTCAATGGGTGTCCCAGCCTAACCTCATCAACAGTGCTAAACTGAGAGCTTCTAAGCTTTTAAAAGGTTTTATACTGGATTTTTAGATCAGTATCTGTGCATATTCTTCTTTATAGTAGTGTCTATTACATGCAGTTATATGGAAATTGGTGTATACTCTCCCTTTAAGGGAAAAAATATTTTTTTACAAAGAGATGTTCATGTGATATTTTCTAGTCAAATTTACAGATACATTGCATCAATTTCAAGAGATTCAATATGTGGGCATCCAATCTCTTTAGCCAATTAAAAATGAGTACCTATGGATGATTTGTCTATTAGCATAGTGTTTCTCATACTGTGTGCCACGAGAGAGTCAGAAGTCTGCCACTAAATTTTGATAACAATAAATATTTTCATGCAAATTACAGCACACATTTGCCTATCTATACAATAATATTTGTATAAAAAAGTTCCCCAGACTAACATGTAATCAGTTTACATTTCCAAGCTTGTTTCTCCTCTAATACCTGTATTTTAATAGGCTGTTGTTATGATCTTGAGGCCATTTGCTACACTCTAGCAAGTCAGCTTTAGGAGATGAGATACGAATGAGATACAAATTATAGCTTCTATAATTGGAGTTACATACGTTGTACCTCAAAGCTATCTGGGCAGCCTAAAGGAACTATGGCTTTCTATTAGAATCATTCTGGCATATGCAGTTGTCTTTATGCCCACAGTGAACAAATGACCACTGGTGAAAGGATCTCTGTATGCTAAGTAGTGCTTGCAGCTTGGACACAATACATCACACCCCCAGGGTTCAGGCCCCTGCTACTCAATGTAAAATTTAGAATTTGCAATGGGAGTGCGCACAGATTACTGTGAGAGGTGATTTTCATACCATGTATAATACTGCAAACTTGTAGTTAAAGTGAATGTAAAGTCAGCATGGTCTCTAAAGTTCACATTAACTTTAAAGTTAAAATAACAGCACTTTAATTCATAATTTTTTTTTAAAGATTGTAATTGCCGAGTATTTTAATTTAATATCCTCGCATTCGTAATTATAATCGTCCGCCCGGCATTTTTCATCATTGATTGACAGGGTAGGCTCGATCATCAGAACCAATAAATGTATTTTTCACGGGGGGACCAAACCCCATTTGCTGTCGTCACGCGTCTGTACTGCGCTTGCGTTAGTCAGTTCTGACAACGATATCTGAAGCTCATGCACATTTCGCGCATGCGCAATTACAGTTATCGGACTGTGTGAGGTGTTTAGCATCGCTTGGAGCGCGCATTGCCACTACGTAAACAGCGGGTGGGACCGCTGTATACGTAGGATTGAATAAGACAAGGAAGTTGCGGGTGGGAGGAGCTGGTAATTATAAGAGACTAAATTTCATATTATAATATAAAATTTATTATACATTTTATTAAAAAATGAAAGTGGCGGTTTAATTGATATAGTGATAAGCTATTGAATGATACTTTCATATCCTAAAAAATTGACATTCACTTTAACTACATGAGAATCCAATATTAAGAACATTGGTGGAATACAACAGACATTCACATTACCAAGTTTGCCATAGTCTGAAAAATTTGAGAACAAATGCATTAGCATATCTTTTCCTAAAAGTTTCAAAGAATAATGTTGTATGACAAGACCTGATTGTATGAGGTGGGCAGCAGCAAATAAGTAATGAGCCCTAACCCATAAAAATAGCTGACAGTTTAGTAGTTCATAGACTTGCTCATACAGGTGAAAAGTACCTATATATAACCCTTTCCCTAACAACCAATTAACATTTAACATTTAATGTTGCCACAACAAACATACACATATTAAAATACAACAATAAGAAAAGTGTATAATCCAATGTAAACAACATTATTATAGATCTAACTGGCTAAGTAGAAAGGGTAACTACAAATGTGGAAGTAGGCATTGTAATGCATGTGCTAGTGTACTATTAGGAGATACTTTTGTATCAACTTTTGCTAATAGGCAATATAATATTAATGTCTATGCCAATTGCAAAAACACATTTGTAGGGTACATTTTAACTTGAAACTTGTTTATATGTCAGTATGTGGGTAAGACCTCAAGAGAAGCCAGAACTAGATTTGGGGAACGTGTGGAAGATGTGAAAAATTATAACAAGGACTCAGCAGTAACTAGTCATTTCAATAGTTTGCATTTCACAAATGTAGCTAATGTGTCAATGCAGATTATAGATGGTGCAATTGTCTCCTCTAGGGGAGGTGATAAACACAAAATCCTGGTTAAAGAAAAGATCTATTCTGGATTTTGAAGTTAAAGACACATGTTCCTCTAGGTATCAACAAGGAATATGATAAAAAAATTTTTATAGATACAGTAATTGACTTAGGGAGATCTTGCTTTTTGTCTCCTAATATCCTGCTGCTGATTTACAGTATGGTGGTAGTAGGATTAAACTAGGGATCATTGCTGTCTCTCTCATTGTTATCTCTATAGGATTAGTTTGTAAATATTTAATAATTATTAATGTCACTATCAAAATTGTCACATCAGTATAAACTGGAAGAAACGTACATTCACCTTTTCAAATTAAGGGGGTCATATTTTACATTTTCTTTATGAATACCCTATTGTGTACATAGTATACCTAAATTGGGTTACATTTCTTATAGCAATTATATTGTGAGTCACATTTGTGTTAGTTGAATGTAATTTTATATATTCCACATATATTTGTACTTGTTTGCTAAAGGAATAGTATATTTTCATCAGGCAGTGGAGTTGATCTATAATAATGTTGTTTACATTGGATTATACACTTTTCTTATTGTTGTATTTTAATATGTGTATGTTTGCTGTGGCAACATTAGATGTTAATCGGTTGGTAGGGAAAGGGTTAAATTCCCTCTCTATATATAGGTACTTTTCACCTGTATGAGCAAGTCTATGAATAAGCAGAACTAGGGGGCGCAAAACGCGTCAGATGGTGTTCCTCCATGTCTGTTTCCTTGTCTACTATATGGATTGATATTTTTTTATGGATTTTTCAATAAATTTGACATTTTATTCAACACATTGAAGGAGTGCCTGCACACAATTTCATACATACCCATGGAACGCCCATCTTCAGCCCATTTTACGAAAAAACAATTACGCTTTGTATTTTGTACTTTAAGTATGAAATTCTTGCTTTTTTTGCACATACAGTGTACTTAACTTACGATTTACACTGTGCATAGTTAATACAATTTATTCCTGTGTAATTTACATACAGATTTTACATTTTTGGTGAACAATTTTGTTACGATTTTTGATGCACCATAACAATACACATGTTCCCTGCTTATTATTGTATGAATTGTTCAAATATTCATCTAGTATGATTAAAATGCAAATTGTATTGTGCACTTTTCATATGAAAACGTAGTATATGCCCCTTAGCGAGATCCCCTGTTTTCAGGGTAAAAAGAGGCTTTAGATAATTCCACATGGGAAATCGAAGTACTGGTGAGTATTCTTTCATAATCTCACCAGCCCAAATACCTTTAGATCATCAGGAACATAATGTCTATAAACTAACCAATTTACTCTACATATATTGCATTTTATGTTTTATTTTTGTTCTATCTTTCTGTCTGTCTATTCGTTTGTCTTTCTGTCTATCTGTCTATCCACAGATGTTCATACATATTCCCACGTTTAACTTTCTTTTTATAATTTATTAAAATTTCCTGTCTTTCCGCTTTACTATTTTACAGCCAGATTACGAGTTTTGCGTTATGGCTGGCTTGCTAATAACTTGCAAGTTATTTCCACCACTCACTTTTAATATCGCTGCTATTACAGGTTTTCAAAAAATGCTTGTGCGGGCGATATGGTTTTGTTGAGCTCCATACCGCACCCAAATACAAGCAGTGTTTTGACATGCTCATGCATGATTTCCCCATAGACATCAATGGGGAGAGCCGGTTAAAAAAAAGCCTAACACCTGCAATCGTGGTCATGGTTGTCCTTTCCTGGCTGGACTCCTCCATAGTCACCCAGGCTCTTGTTAACTCTGGTGCTGCGGGTTATTTCATTGACAGTGCTTTTGTATCAAAGCACTTGTCAGGTTAGGAAATGTCCAGAAGAAGACCCAAATGCTAGGGCGAACTTTTTTTTTTTTAATATTTTATTTATAGCCAACATGTGGTATTGTGGACAAAAGGAAATAACATAACAACCAAAAAAACACCACACAGGGTGAAATAATATAAAATACAATTAATAGCATTGTAAGATACCATAGCATACATCAATACATCATTATCGAGTACTGTAGCAGTTTATATTGGACATGATTGTATTCAAGTAACCACTTTTATCATTTGTGTAACAAATTCTTCTACACAGTCAATATCTTATTAATACTACAATGTTGGTTTTTAACATTTTGGGGATCACTCTACACCTAGCTACCTCAAACAACAAAACAAAAAACAAAAACAGAAACAAAAACACCAAAAAAAAAAAAAAAAAAAAAAAAAAAAAAAGGGGAAGCCCCAAAATAAACCAAAATAAAACAGAGCCGAGCAGGGAAAGATACAAGAGGGAAATGGAGAAGAGAAGAAGAAAAAGGGGAAGAAAAACCCCCAGGAGCTCCCTTCCTCAGTCCCACCCGTTGCCGCCATCTATATCTTTATCCGAGTACTATCCAATCAGCAGGGAAATCTCCTAATAAGACCAAGTCCATAAAACTTTCTGAGTGCAAAAAGGGAAACAGTATCGATTTTTGAATACCAATTGGGTACGATTTAATTATAGGCAACCACCCAATTAAAAATTGTTTGATTTTTTTCTCTTTCAGAAACCTAGAATGATAAGATTCAAAAATAATCTGATTTTGGATTTCTTGAAGGACTAATTTTAATGGGGGGGCTCGCTTAGCCTTCCAATTTTTAGCTATTAGATGTCTTACTAATAAGATTATAGTATTTAATATACTCAGACCTAACGAAGAACCCGGGATCTGGGTATTTAAAAAGAATATGCTCTCGGGGCTCTAAGACAACATTTAGCTGATACTGCTTATTGAACCAAAAAACCACCTTCTTCCAAAACTGTAAAATCTTTGGGCAATACCAATACATATGTACCAAATCTGCTGCCATCGATGAACACCGAGGGCACACGAACAATAGCTGGGAAGAAAATCTTGAGAGCCTAGCCGGAGTTAAATAAAAATTATTTATAAGTTTAAAATGAGATTCCCTCCAACTCATCGGGATTTGATATTTACTTATCATAGTACAGCTTGCTATGATTTTATCCGTATTTGTATCTGGCAGATACAATAACCAAGACTCACAGGTCTTACTCAACAAAAATAGACTTTGTTTGGCAAGCATTATGTCATACATCAAGGATATGGAAGTATTCCCGGCTCTGAAGATTTTCATCCAACTCTTCACCTCAGCCCACTCTATCTCCCTATTAACGTCCCAATTCCATTCCTGTATATAGTGTCTTATTTGTAAATACGCATAAAAATTATTACTATGAAGACCAAACTTATGCCGAAGATTCTCGAACGTTAATATATACCCCTCATCTGAGAAAAACTGTTGAATGACTGTGAGGCCCTTTTCGGCCCAGATCTGAAATACTAACTGGTGTATCCCAGGGGAAAAATTTACGTTACCCCTTATTGGCAAGAACTCTGAAAAAGAAAAGTCCATTTCTAATATAATACACAACTTCTGCCAGCCTATTACTACATTCTTTAATGACACAAGACCAGAAATATTTGCCGGGAGTTTCTTTACTGGACAATGCAAAATAGCTTTTAAAGAAAAAGGATATGCCAGATAGCTTTCCAGGTCAATAGTAGAAAAGATATTAATATCTGACAGCCAGTCTAATGCAATCCTTGCCAACATAGTAATATTATATAAATAGACATTAGGTAAGGCCAGTCCTGCCATTCTACAAGGTTGCATTAATTTTTTCAAAGCAATACGCGGCTTCTTATTTTTCCATATAAATTTTGAGAAAGCCCTATAAATAGCTCTAATTTCACCTTTGGGAATCAAGAGAGGAAGATTTTGTAGGAGATATAACAAGCGTGGAAAGACAATTGTTTTTATTACATTTACCCTTGCCGTTATCGATAGCGGGAACTGCACCCACACTTCCAGGTCAGATTTGATTTTCTCGATAAGAGGGGCAAAATTAATACTATACCAAGTTTTAGGGTTAGAATTAAGGTATATACCCAAATACTTCAATGTATCTACTTCTTTAAAGGGTAACTTTTGTAGGCTAAACCCTGATCTCTTTATCCACATCAGTTCACTTTTCCCACAGTTAATTTTATACCCTGAGAAAGAACTATATGTCTCCAGGCATGATAGAACAATTGGGATTTCTTGAGATGTATTCTCCACACATATCAACAAATCGTCTGCATACAAAAGGATTTTAAGATTGTGTTCCCCCAGTCCAATCCCCTTGATAGAACTTCGTAGCCAGATTGCCAGTGGCTCGATAGCCATATTAAAAAGTAGGGGAGATAATGGGCACCCCTGTCTAGTTCCCCTACCAAGCTTAATCTGCGGAGATAGAACCCCATTAATCAACAAGTATGATATTGGGTGTTTATACAAATTCTGAATAAATTGGGAAAACTGATCTTTAAATCCCATTTCTGCTATAACTCTAAAAAGATGTTTCCAGACAATAGAGTCAAAAGCTTTCTCAGCATCCAGTGTGATAATAGCTGAGTCAACTCTACTATAGCTCGGGTTTTTCTCAGAATTCCATACAAAATCCAGGTAATTAATTATTTTCCGAATATTCTTAGATGAGTTTCTAGCCTTCATGAAACCTACCTGGTCTGAATGTATAAGTTTATCAAGACATTTAGAGAGTCTTTCCGAAATAATAGCCGCAAGAATTTTATAATCAGCATTCAAGACTGATATTGGTCTATAAGAAGCTAACTCCTCACTATGTTTATCCTTTTTCAAGATCAATGAAATATTTGCTGCAGAAAAAAATTTAGACGGCACCATATTCATAGCATAATAACTATTAAACAGTTTTTCCAGTGTATATTTAATATCATCCGCTAATATTTTCAAGAATTCTGCTGGGAGACCATCAGGGCCAGCTGCTTTATTCAGTTTAGCCTTATCTATGCCTTTAAGAATCTCATCAACTGTAATTGGACTATTTAAAGCCACCAATTCTACTTCAGATACTTTCGGCATCTCAATGTTTGCCCAAAAATTTTCCAAATTTAACTCCTTAATACCTGGAGTTGTATAGAGCTTCTGATAATAATTATAAAACGCTTTGCTGATATCTTCCATCTCTGTATATCTATGGTTCTCATCATGGATAGCAAGAATATAGTTCTTTCTCTTTCTATTTTGTACCAGTCTCGCTAGATATTTCGCCGAGGTACCATGTATACCACTATAAAGAAGACTAGTTTTTAACTCTTCTTCTTGAGATTTACTTTTCAAAAAGATATCTCGGGCTTGCCTAGCTTTGATATAATTATCCCAATTAATGTTCCCATGCTCTGAAATAAACTTTCTGTAAGAATTTCTAACCTGATTAGAGAGTTGTATTTCCCGAGCATTCATTTTTTTTCTTTGGGTACAAAGATATGCCTTAATTTCCCCGCGCAGGAAGGCTTTCGAAGCTTCCCAGAATATCTCTATTTTATCATAGTAGGAACTGTTATAACCTGAGTACTCTTTCCACTTCTGTCTTAACCACTGTGTAAATCTTACATTATTTACCAGATATTTAGGGAAAAAAAAAGACGAATTTTTGTCCTTCGGCTGCAGAATAGCATCAAAAGAGATCGATATTATAGCATGATCTGAGATCATTATATCATTTATACATGACTCTGTTTTTAAGACAGATAAGGACTCAGCAATCAAAAAAAAATCTATCCTTGAAAAGGTTCTGTGGACTTTAGATTCACATGTATATGTACGAGAATCCGGGTGCTTTATTCTCCAGATGTCTACTACCTTTAATTTATGGCAAAATCTCTTAAAATATTTAGCTTGTTTATTATATTCTAGAGAATTTCTTGACCCATGCCTCTCCAAATCAGGACATAGAGACATGTTAAAATCTCCTCCAATAATCAAATTTTGATTAATGTAAGGAAACAGCTTTATCCTCATTTTTTCCCAAAATCCAATAGAGAGCCTATTTGGGCCATAGATATTGCACAATACTAGTCTTGTGTCATTAATTTGAATATGAACTAACAAATATCTTGCATTCTCATCTCTCTCTATATTCACCAGCTTATAAGAGAGGTTTTTATTAAAAAGTATCGCGACCCCATTTTTCCTAGCTATACTGGGGGTGGCAACTACCTCGCCCACCCATTTAGATTTGAGTTTTGGGATTTCTTTATCTTTAAGGTGCGTTTCCTGCAAAAACACTATACTTGGGTCTGATTTACCAAGTCTTTTAATTATTAGTTTACGCTTAATGGGGGATGTGACCCCTCCCACATTCCAAGATAAAATCTTCAGATTACCTAATGATATCATCTTACCACACACTTTATTAAAACGCCCATATCCCTGCCCTGCAGGTCACCCCAGCCCAGATAAGATATTAATTGAGAGAGGGGGAAGAAGAGAAAGAAGAAGGGAGAGAAAAGAAGAAGAACGAAAAAAAAACAAAAAAAAAAAAAAAAAACAAAGAAACTGGGGGAGAGAGCCCACAGCAGAGAAGGAAAGAGGAAAGGCGAAAGAGAAAGAGAAAGAGAAAGAAAAAAAAAAAAAAAAAAAAAAAGACACTGGGGGAGAGAGCCCACAGCAAGGAGGGAAAGAGGAAAGGAGAAAAAAAAAACAAAAAAAAAACTACTGCATCACAACATCCAAACCATAAAACAATACAAAAAAATGTATTAAACCACACTAGCAGAAACATCCTTACTAGTGGAGACATCCTATTAACACTTCCTAAGAAAGAAAACAAACAACACTTCCGGACATATACCATCCTTTGCAAGTCCTCTGACAGGAACAGAAAAAGAAACAAAAAACAGACCACTAACATTGTTTTAAATGTAAGAAATTCTTCACCTCTGAGACATCCGCGAAGGTCAGCCTACTGTCCCCGTCCTCTACTATAATCTTAGCCGGGTACATCATCCAGGCACGGAGTCCAGACTTAATAAGTTGGGAGCAGAACGGGGACATCAGCTTCCTCCTCGCCGATGTCTCAGAGGAGAAGTCTTGGAACAATAGGATCTTATGGTTCCCTATCATAAGCGGGGCCTTTTTCCTAAACATTTTAAAGATTTCCACCTTATCTTGAAACTTTAAGAGTTTAAAAATAACCATTCTATCTTTCATTCTACTATTTCCACTGAAATTTCTTGGGCCCACTCTGTGGGCTCTTTCTATGGATAGCGGTATTTGCTGGGGGGGGAATCCTAATGCTTTAGGCAGTGTCACAGCTACAAATTGCATAAGATCATCAAATTCGGGGGACTCGGGCAGGCCTACAATTCGAATGTTATTACGCCTCGAGCGATCTTCAAGATCCTCGAGGCGCAATTGCATGGAATTGATTTTAGTATCTTGACTGGAGATAGTCTCCTCTTGTGCATGGAGTCTATCTTCTAAGGTAGAAATTCGGTCCTCAGCCTCCTGCATTCGAGAAGCAAATTGTCTCATCTCTGCCGATAAGAGACTCAAATCTGCGGAGATAGTCCCCAATTCTTTTTTGATACTCTCAAACTGGGGGGTAAAGATATCTACAAGTTGGGAGATCAATGTGTGAGTTTCAACAGAGATATTATCAGACATATTTTCTGCACTGGCGTCAGCCAGTTTAATTTTTTTGTCCTTCTTAACAGGCATTCTAGGTGAGTTACCCTTTCCCTGTGTCACAAATTTTTCCATGTGTCTGTACTGCAGTGAATTAATATTATTCTAAAGAATGTGAGAAAAAAAAAAAAAAAAGAAAGAAAAGGAGAAAAAGGGGTGTACTTAGGGGACCCCACGGTCCGACCAAAAACCTAAAATATTAAGGGAGTGTAAAAAGCAAAATAAGGTGACAAAATGTGAACATCCGGTATCACAACCGGAGATACTTAAGTGAAACAAGCAATAATAAAAAAAATTATTGAATACAACAAACTAAGTGAAATTAGGGCCTGATACCCAGGACACTCTCTGCGACTATCTTTTATATAAACTCGATGACCAATAAACAATACTGATAATGTAATTACTGATCATTCCCCTTGCGGCCCTTATCGCATACTCTAACATAATATAATTTTCTCCAAATATGCAATAGAGCCCACCCTTCTCATCAGCCCACCCAAAAACAACCCCTCTCAGCTACTATCTAATGATATCTACTGTCTAGACTACCTAATGTTACTTTAACAATTTTTTAGCCTATATATGCGTTTACTTATATCACAAGATAAGGTCATTTTTTGCCGTGACAATCCCTTTTAACCAAAGGCATTTTTAAAATGAAACTAGACAAGGAAAAACAAAGAAAAAGTTCAACAACCCTCGGTCACTCTGCAGGGCACATATAGTGTACAGTTCGTCCATCAACTAATACCGTCCATACCAGACCAGGGAAGTCTTTGGGGAAAATATTGAACTAGTTGATGTGAAATTAACAGGATTTTATCCTTTCTTTTAACCTTTGTCTTCCTTTGTTTCCTATTCTTCCCTTCGATCACACTCCCCTTTTTCCCTTTTTTCTTTCCTCTTTCCTTTTACTTTTTGGGCCAAGACAGAAGACAGCCAAATTTCCAAATTTTCCAAAAACAGACCAGGACCCAGTTCATAGTCTGCAACAACAGCCTCAACAAACCGGCAGGGCGCAAACTAGCCTTAGCAGCCTGATTCATATGCTCTCTCTTCCTCAATTGCACCAGTATTCTCAGAGATATGTAATGTTAGCCATAATAAGTCCTGCAGATCATAGGATAATTTATTCCAAGCCTCCTTAGCCGCTCAGTTCTATGTTTGGATAGCACCTCTGGTCACCATAGGCTTACGAAGAGTCCGCCCCCAGAGAGTAGCATCAACATATATATGCCAAGAAATGAAGGGAGCAATGCAGAGACGCGGTCCTTCTCACCGCTCCAGTAGAAATAGCAGTCTGTTTAAACTGGGCCTGCACCCTTCTCTGCACAAGTGATTCTAATCTCAGGTAGATAATTTTTCACGCACATAGGGCATAGCAGAGCCATAGATCTAATACCTAAGACTTTTACTGTGAGCCTTGGCTTCCAATAATAACAGGTACCAACATATTAGATATAAAGACATACAGTCCTCAGGCAGAGCAAATATGGTATGTTAGTAAGTTCACAGCAGCCGCTCTTACCTGCTTCAAACCCAATAGCAAGAAGGCATGTACTAATCCAGCAGGCACGGCTCAAGGTTTACCTCCGATTTTTGTCTCCTATCTTACCGGGTGACGTCAGAGAGAGTATCCGGCCCCGGCGAGACTTAACTCAGTGGGTTTATCTCAGCGACCGTAGATGTCCTGATGCGATCTGGCTCCCAAAACCACTAGCACTGGCGCAGAAAACCCCAACCAGGGGGGTAAGTATCTTGGTGAACCAGCACGGGCCCTTCCTCTGCTTGTTTTCGGGACCAAACTATGATCTTTTGGAGGATGTCCAAAGATGAAAGGGTTTTTTTTTTTTAAAAATTCGGACTGCAGTGCAGTCACAGCCACTTGGCTTCGGCGGACTTCCAACCCTCAGCAGGAAACAAACTCTGCAACACGCCGCAAACAACCTGAGGTGGATTTCCCAGGTACACGGCAGAGGGCCGGGAGCAGATAGAAGGCGTCCTCTCACCACACCTGTGTGCAGGTGAACAGTACTGCACCGCCCCCACCGGAAGTCTTGTTAGTCTAGGGATCACTTTTAACCATACAGGGTGATGATGGCCTGCTAGGGCGAACTTAAACAACACCCTTGCACTCTGAGTTTAATCCAGGACGTGACCCCACGACAACCTCTAAAAAACAATGTACTCACGATATGGAGCAGAGTTAGCCTGAGTCCAAAGTAATTCAAGATATCAGCCAAATAGACTTCTGAGTAAGGAACTGGTTTCAGGAAATGTCTTCCACAGAATCAGGAGAGCGGGGATAGTCCACTTATACTCAGACAGAGGAAGGGTAAAACAAGAAACAGTTAATAATGCAGGAGTAGGTGACTTGTTATCAGGCAGTTTGAGGGTTAACACTGTGTAGTCAGTCCTTGCAGAGTTTGGCAACAGGTTATCAGGCAGTTTGAAGGTTAATACTGAATAGTCAGTACTTGCAGAGTTAGACAACAGGATATCAGGTAGTTTGAGGGTTAACACTGTGTAGTCAGTCCTTGCAGAGTTTGGCAACAGGTTATCAGGCAGTTTGAGGGTTAATACTGAATAGTCAGTACTTGCAGAGTTAGACAAGAGGATATCAAGTAGTTTGAAGGTTAACACAGATTAATCAGTACTTGCCAAACTCTGCAAGTACTGTTTATTCAGTGTAAACCTTCAAACTGCTTGATATCCTGTTGCCAAACTCTGCAAGTACTGTTTATTCAGTGTAAACTCTCAAACTGCATGATAACCTGTTGCCAATCTCTGCAACAGGATATCAAGCAGTTTGAAGGTTTACACTGAATAAACAGTACTTGCAGAGTTTGGCAACAGGTTAACATGCAGTTTGAGAGATTCACAGAATAAACAGTACTTGCAGTGTTTGGCAACAGGATATCAAGCAGTCTGAATGTTACACTGAATAAACAGTACTTGCAGAGGTTGGCAACAGGTTATCAGGAAGTTTGAGGGTTAACCCAGCATAGTCAGTCTTTGCAGAGTTTTGCAACAGAAAATCATCAGTTAGAGAGTTTCCACAGCGAAGTCCTCACAGGAGCAACAAAGAGGAACAAACAAATGGGCACTGAAGAAACAGGAAGCCCGGAATAAAAAGCCTGATAGTGACATCATCAGGAAGGGGCGGCTCAGACTACCTGCCAATCAAGCACACAGAGAGGACCGCCGGAGCTTCCCAGCGGCCAAGCGTGACAGCACTCCCTTCCTGTATTGCCTCGGTCCATTCCGCTTGCTATTGAGGCCATTGATGGCAGGCCCCTTCAGGCTGTACTCGTTACTCACGAAACCGCTCTTTTATCCATGGCTGTTGGGGCTCTGCATTTTGAAACCCTCCAGTACCAGGTGATTAACTCTCCGCATTTTCTCATTGTTCTGGGTTATCCCTGGCTCCAAAAGCACAATCCCAGTCTTGACTGGCGCAGGTCCGAAATTTTGTCATGGTCTCCGCAATGTATTTCCACTTGTCTTCGGAAACCAGTCAAAGTCCTGTGCACTTCTTAGGTATCTCAATTGCCAGAGGAGTACTGAGAGTTCCTAGATGTTTTTGACAATGTTTGTGCCGGTACATTGCCGGTATGTTGCCTCCTCACCGGATTGGGCCATAGACCTGCAACCCGGAGCCATTCCCCCTCGGGCTGGGTTTACCCTCTGTCTGTTGCAGAGAATTGTGCTATGGAGGAGTATGTTGCTGATGCTCTGTTGTGGAAGATCATCCGCAAATCCTGCTCTCCTGCAGGGGCTGGCTTCTTCTTTGTGAAGAAAAAGGGTGGCGAGTTAAGACCATGCATCAATTATAGCGATCTTAAACGTCTTACCATTAAGAATGCTTACCTATTCCGCTCATTATGGAACTGTTTGACCACCTCAAGGGAGCTACGGTCTTTTCTAAACTTGATTTGACAGGAGCATACAATCTCATTAGGATTAAGGAGGGCCACAAATGGAAAACAGCATTTAACACCAGGAGCGGGCATTATGAATATCTTGTAATGCCCTTTGTCCTATGTAATGCTCCTGCTGTTTTTTAGGAACTATTTAATGATGTCCTACAAGATATATTGCAACAGTGTGTTGTGCTGTACTTAGACGACATCCTCATACACTCACCCACACTTGAGGCTCATCGTTCTGATGTCACACGGGTACTTCAGAGACTAGTGAGAACGGCCTGTTTTGTAAACTCGAGAAATGTGAATTCTATCAGACACAAGTAACCTTCCTAGGTTAGTGATCTCCGTTGCAGGGTTCTCCATGGATCCTGACAAGTTTTCTGCAGTTCTGCAGTGGCCTCGCCCAGTTGGTCTTCGCTCTATTCAAGTTTTTTGGGCTTCGCCAATTACTATAGAAAGTTTATTAAAAACTTTTCTTCCTTGGTCAAACCTATCACAGACTTGACCCGTAAAGAAAATGATCCACTCCATTGGTCACCTACTGCCATTAAGGCCTTTGATAGTCTTAAGACTGCCTTTGCTGCTGCTCCAGTACTGGCTCATCCTAACCCTGTCCTGCCATTCGTTCTTGAGGTTGATGCGTCTGAGACTGGAGTAGGTGCCCTCTTGTCTCAACGTCCTATGCCTGACGGTTCCTTGCATCCGTGTGGTTTCTTCTCTAAGAAATTGTCTCCAGCAGAGTGCAATTATGAAATTGGTGACAGGGAATTACTGCCCATAATTTTGGCACTCAAGGAATGGAGGCATTTTCTCAAGGGTACTAGTGTACCGGTGCTCATTCTTACTGACCACAAGAATTTAACTTATCTATTCAAAGCAAAATGTTTGTCTCCCCAACAGGCCAGATGGGCGCTATTTTTGTCTCAGTTTAATTATGTGGTCTCCCACCTACCTGGTAGTAAGAATGTTAGGGCTGATGCCCTCTCTCGACTATTTTCACCTCTGTCCAAGGAGGAGTCTGTACCTACTCCAGTTATACCTCCTGATCATATTTTGGCTACCATACATACTAATTTGACTTCTCCCTTGGGGGAGGAGATCCTGGCTGCACAAACCAATGCACCTCCTGAGATGTGCTTTGTTCTTGAGAATCTTCGAAATAAATGTTTGCACACTTACCATTATCCTAAAGCCGCATGTCAACAGGGCAAGAACCAAATGATTTAGTCTGTCACTCGACAATTCTGGTAGCCAGGTCTTCGTTCTGATGTTGCTGCGTATGTTGCCTCCTGCTCAGTTTGTGCACAGAATAAGACTCCTCAACATCTTCCTGTGGGTCTTCTTCAACCTATTGCTAATGGACACACCTTTCCATGGACTTCATTGTCGAGTTCCCTGTTTCCAATGGCAATACTGTTATCCTAATGGTGGTTGACTGTTTTTCTAAAATGTCACATTGCATTCCCTTGAAGAAGCTGCCTACCGCTCAAGAGCTTGCTTCAATTTTTGCCTGGGAAGTCTTCCATTTACATGGGATACCCAAGGAGATAGTGTCGGACCGGTGTAGCCAGTTTGTCTCCAGCTCAAATGGGGACCCAGCTTCATTCTTCAACAACCATCAGAAGAAGAGGATGCTCCGTGCTGGATGTCTTGAAGATGGAGCCGCTCTGTGCCGGATGGATGAAGATAGAAGATGCCGTCTGGATGAAGACCTCTGCCCGCTTAGATGAAGACTTCTACCGCCTGGATGAGGATGGATGTCCGGTCTTCAAAAGCTGTAAGTGGATCGTCGGGGGTTAGTGTTTTTTTTAAGGGTTTATTGGGTGGGTTTTATTTTTAGCTTAGGGTTTTGGGCAATGTAAAAGAGCTAAATGCCCTTTTAAGGGCAATGCCCATCCAAATGCCCTTTTTAGGGCAATGGGGAGCTTAAGTTTATTAAAATAGGATTTTATTTGGGGGGTTTGGTTGTGTGGGTGGTGGGTTTTACTGTTGGGGGTTGTTTTGTATTTTTTTTTACAGATAAAAGAGCTGATTTCTTTGGGGCAATGCCCCACAAAAAGCCCTTTTAAGAGCCATTGGCAGTTTAGTGTAGGCTAGGGTTTTTTTATTTTGCGGGGGACTTTTTTTATTTTCATAGGGCTATTAGATTAGTAGTAATTCGTTTTTATTTTTGATAATTTCTTTTTTTTTTATTTTGTGTAATTTAGTGTTTATTTTTTTTGTAATTTAGATAAATATATTTTGTTAATTTAATTTATTTAATTTTATTGTAATGTTAGGTGTTAGTGTAACTCAGGTTAGGTTTTATTTTACAGGTGACTTTTTGTATTTATTTTGACTAGGTAGCTAGTAAATAGTTAATAACTATTTACTAACTAGTCTACCTAGTTAAAATAAATACAAACTTACCTGTGAAATAGAAATAAAACCTAAGCTAGCTACAATCTAACTATTAGTTATATTGTAGCTAGCTTAGGGTTTATTTTACAGGTAAGTAAGTATTTAGTTTTAAATTTGAATTAGTTAGTTATTAATAGTAGGTTTAATTTAGATTTATTTTAATTATATTTATGTTAGGTGGTGTTAGGTTTAGGGTTATGTTAGGTTTAGGGGTTAATAGGTTTATTATAGCGACAGAGTGGGCGGACGGCAGATTAGGGTTTAATAATATTTAAATAGTGTTTGCGATGTGGGAGGGTGGTGGTTTAGGGGTTAATAATGTTATTATAGCGGCGGTGATGTAAGGAGCGGCTGAATAGGGGTGAATACATTTTTTAAGTCGTGGCGATGTCCAGAGCGGCAGATTAGGGGTTAATAATTTTATTTTATTATTTGGGATGTGGGAGGGCCTTGGTTTAGGGTTTAATAGGTAGTTTATGGGTGTTAGTGTACTTTTTAACATTTTAGTTATGAGTTTTATGCTACAGCTTTGTAACGTAAAACTCATAACTACTGACTTTAAATGGCGGTACGAATCTTGTCGGTATAGGCTGTACCGCTCACTTTTTGGCCTCCCAGGCAAAACTCGTAATACCGGCACTATGGGAGTCCCATTGATAAAGGACTTTTTTAAAAGTGTGGTACTGACGTTGCGTGACGGCCAAAAAAGTGTGCGGTACACCTATACTGACAAGACTCGTAATAGCAGTGTTAGGGGGAAAAAGCAGCGTTATACTCATAACGCAAAACTCGTAATCTGGCTGCTAGTTTCTTAATACCTTTTTTGTTCAGTTTATATTGGTTCTGGCCATTGGAATCATATTGAATGCGCATCACTGCTTTAAGGTGCCTAATATAAAAAGACGGTAATCTTTATCTGCTGAGGTCTGTTTTTTAGACAAGATATTGCAACAGCAAAGGCTTTGTACTTTTATAGACAGGGATATAATCATGTTATTGCACAATGCATAATAGTTCCACTGTTTAACTATACTATAATTGTAACAGGCCTGAATCAAAAACATTGTTGTTATTTATAATAGACATGCTCTTGTGAATACAGATAGCAAAATGGTATTAAAGGGACATTGTAGTGGGAAAATAGATATGTTCTAATTCATTATACAAATAGATAAAGTCCTACTCAGGAGTCCCAAGTATTGGTGTTTCCAAGCACAACACAGCTGATGATTGGTGGGGTTGTGTGATTTACTCAGTGGCTGTTTTCTGATTGGGTCCAGCAGCTCTCTGTGGCTCTCAAGCAGAACTTTGTCTATGTATTTAACCATTTTTATGGGGTTAAACAAATAAAGCTCCATGGTGAGTAGAAGAAGCAAAACTACAGGGGCCTCAGATTTCATTGGAGGCTGGGCACAGACCTCTAGGGGGCCCATCTGGCTCTAAAATCAGTATGGGTGCCCCAGGGTCCACCTATTTCCCATCTGGTTCCTCTGTGGGCATTGATCTAAGTTTCCAAGAGAAAAGCCACAGTTTTTGGAGAGAATTAGAATTAGTGAGAGGACATCCAATATAAAATATGAGAGACAATTAGTGGCACATGTTAGCAAGTAAGGAGATAGTTCTGGTGCAGAAAGGTAGATTTGGGTGTCATGAGCAAATCATATTAAAACCTGTGGGACTTTATTAAGGAACCTAATGAGAACGTATAGATTGAAAAGAGAAGGGGGCCAAGGACAGAGCCTTGCGATATCCCAACAGAAAGTAGTAGAGGGGCAGAGGATGCACCAGAGAACTCTACACTAAAGATACGGTTAGAAAGGTAAGAAGGGAACCACAGGGGGGCTGTGTTGCAAATGCCGAAGGATTGGACGGTTTGGAACAAAAGAGGGTGGTCAACAGTATCAAAGGTGCAGACAGATCTTAAAGGATTAATAGATTGCAGTGGCCTTTCAATTTTGCTGTAAGAAGTCATTAGTAACCCTAAATAATTGCTGTCTCTGTGGAGTGTTGGGGACCAAATCCAGATTGCAGTGGGCCAAGGAGGAAGTTTAATAGGAAGAAATGTGATAAACATGTTATGTCGTTTTTCAAGTTTAAAGTCAATTTAATTTACCAGCCAGATCATTGCAGTAGGGCTGAGCCTAGAAAATGAAGTGGTCACATTAAGGAGTCGCCATTGTGCACTGAACTACTCTGTAGTAATATCTCCAGTAAGGTAACCTTTTGATTGTTAGCTGTTTCAACAACATCAATAGTGCAACACCAACACTGTATGGTTCCTGTTGTGATGCTGACCATTGTCTGGTCAACATTTCAGTAGGAGGCCAGTTCTATCCAGTGACAAAGTTATGTATATGCCAAATCCGGGCCTATCTAAACTGGCCTAGGGCAGCATACAACCTAAATAAACTTCTAGATAAATGTAGGTAAGTAAATTGCATTCACTACTCCTTATATAAGCCAACTTAATAATGTCTGCGGAGTCAGAAATATGTAAACTTAAGTAGGTTCTTTTTAATAATTTATTTATTATTTAGATCTCCAAGGAGCATTAAACTCTTTTGTGTAAAAAACATTGCTTTGTTCTACACTCCCTAGAAAGCCCAAAAAGCAAAGTCTGTACCTTATATTTACAGAATGCTGCAATTTCATAAACCAGCTATTTAAGTTTTAGTATTTGCGGGTTACAGACATTTCTTTGGTCTCTCTAAAAATACATTTTGTTTACACAAAAGCAAGAGGTGTTTAACATCCTTTATGATAGGAGTGTGGCCCTAGGCTAGACAATGCTTGAAAGCCTAACCATAACAAATCAATTGAATCAGGATGATGAGTCAAAAGATCAAGTAAATAAACAAATATTTGTTGTATATATTAACCCCTTAAAGGGATATGAAACATACAATTTATTTTATGATTCAGGTAGAGCATGAGATTTGAAACAACTTTCCAATTTACTTCTTTTTTTGAAAACATTTATTTTTAAATCAGGCAGGGTACAAATAGGAAGAAAAGTGGAAAAAAAGAGCACAACAACATTATTGTAATAACAATAAATTCAAATAATTTCCAATAAAAGGCTGCATGTAAACCTTTACATCCATATTAATTTACTCATATAAGAATAATTGGTTTATACTAAACTGCCTGTTGTATATATTTACATCATACAAATGATCTTACAAATACATCCATAACCAAACTTTATCAAGAAAAGAAAAGCAAAACAAAACAAACAACAACAACAAAAAAGGGGGGGAAGAGGGGGTACTCCTATTTTCTCCCATCAGTCCTGATCTACCCATCTCTCTAGAGCAGAGCTTTCCAAACTTGTCATGTTGGTGACACACTTTTTAGACCTACATCATTTTGTGACACAGTAATTCAAGTGTACTAGCAAACAGGAGGTTAAACTAACTTGTTTTAAGAGATACGGACACATACATAAATTATATAATAATGAAATGCATTTACAAGTAACAGTATGTAAGTATGTGCAAGAATTAAAAAGAAGTTTAATTACACCAATAACTACTTACTATTTTAATGGGATGTATGAGGTTGATGGGATGATGCATTTTATCATCAAGCATTTTTAAGCTTCCACTTCCTATCCATATATCAAGAGCAGGGGCAGCAATGCAGTACTGGGAGCTAGCTGCAAAAAAACCCACTTTGTCTTCTGACTTCAGCTCAGCGTTTAAGCTGCTGCCATCAGAACTCTGCGAGTCCGACTGACTACTGCCCGGGCTGCAAACACACTGCTGTCCCACTAACTGACTACATGAGCAGTCACGAGCCAATTGAGAATACACGTGCAGACAGGAGCCAATATGCCAATGCCAATGGGAATAGTTTCAGTTCCCGCTAAGCTGCGCCAATAGGTTAAGATGATCTGTGACCCACTAGGTATCAATCACATGTCAACCATGTGATATGGGTGGCAGGTGGAAATTCAGAAACCAAAAAAAAATGTAAAAAAAAATAGAAATTCAAAAAAATTTGTGCTGAAGCAGGGACACACCTACACACTGCTGCCGACACACTAATGTGTCACGACACACAGTTTGGAAAGCACTGCTCTAGAGTCTATCAAGCCTCAAAAAGCCCTAAGTCTGAGTTCTTGAATGGGAGTATAATAATATCTTGCTCCTTTTTTGTCAAGGCTCTAATGAAGATGGACCATTTCCTAAAAAACAAATGTATTTGCAGTACTGTATTTATCTCTGTATCTTTCTGTTCAATAACACATTGTTTTTTTTTAGTAAACTCTATTATTTCTGATATTTTTGGCTCCTGTTTTTCTTTCCAGTTTTGAAAAATAAATCTTCTTGCAGATATTATAACATGAATAAATTTATTCTCTCCTGGATTTTTACTATAGGCAGAAAAAAAATAATCTGCCGTAAATAGAATTTAAGTCTGGTTTGTTCATTGCATTTTTATCCCAGTATTCAAGTTTAAACCATTTTTTTTATCTTTGGGCATTCCCAAAGCATATGTAATAGGTCTGCCCCCTGTAACTGACAATGTGGGCATTTATTTAAATTTGTATTGTGCCATTTATAGCCCATCTTAGGTGTGTAGTATGTCATTAATAATACCTTCAAATGTGACTCTCTCCAGGATGCTGATAGCGTGACATCATAGACTTTCATGATAGAGCTCCCAATTAAATTAGCATCTACATCTTCAATTATGTTTTGCCATTTAGAGGCAACAATAACTAGATTACTTTCTCTTTTCACTGAGGAGAGCATTTTGAACCATGGAGAAAAAGAAAAAAAAAAAATCATTTTTTACAATTGAAACCCATGAGTATAATATGTCCCAACTCCAGTGCCACCCATGTGATGATAACATTTCAGAAATATAATGTCTATATCAGAAAATATTTTAACAGCTTTTTTCGATAAGTCTATAAATTGAGTTAATTTTGTAAGTCCCATCAGTGCCCATCTATTAAAAATTGAAGAGGGAATTCCTGCTGGAAATTCCAAGTTACCCCTAATCATTTGGTAGTTAAATATGTTATAGTTAATGCCTAATAGAGAGCAGATCTTTTACGCTAGGCTGTCAATAAATTATGTATAGATTTTAAATTTGTAATTGTTTTTGGGAGCGATTTGGGGTTACAGTGGGCAACTGAGATAGGTGAGTAAGGATAAAGCACATTTTCTTATAATTCAAACTGTAAAAAATCATTGGAATTCCCCATCCAACCAACTATAATTTTCCCCAATAGAATCAGGTTATATATCTCCGAGATCTGGCAATGCCAAACCCCCATATTTTTTTAGGCAGAAAATTTTTTTTTAGGGCTATCCTAGGTTTTTTACCCTGCCAAATAAAATATGATAAATCTGAGTTAAAAGCTTGTATGTCTTTTTTTCTTGAGACACATAGGAATATTCTGTAGTATATAGAGAATTTTAGGAAGAGAGATCATTTTGAAGAGTGCAATTCGCCCTGATAAGGACAGAGGGAGATTGTGGCAATTCTTCATGTCCTCCTTAATTTTCATAAGTGTGCTTGTAATATTTAGTCTATACCAATTATCCGGTTCTCATGAGATATGAATTCCGAGATATTTGAAAGAGTTAGTTGCGATTTCAAATGGTACCGTTATTTTAGAGTTATGGGGGGGGGGGGGGGTAACCAGAACATATCTGATTTTGCTCTATTAGCCTTGTATCCTGAAAATGAAGTAAATTGTTCAACAAATTGTAAGAGCTGTTAATTATTTGGGAAATACTGACATTGGCCACCAGGAGGAGGCAAAGACACCCCAGCCAAAGGCTTAAATACTCCCCATATTACCCTCATATTCCAGTCATTCTGCCAAGGGAACAAGGAACAGTAGGAGAAATATCAGGGTATAAATGGTGCCGGAAGAGAAAACATATTTTGGTCCGCCCATCGGAGTATACAGGCGGGGGCCTTGGACTCTCCTCATACAGAAGGAAATTAAATTATCAGGTAAGCATAATTTATGTTTTCCTTCTTAATATAAGGAGAGTCCACAACATTATTCCGTAATGTTGGGAAAACTATACCCAAGCTCTAGAGGACACTGAATGATAACGGGAGGGGTAAAAGAAAGGTGGACCCTAATCTGAGGACACCACAGCCTGCAAAACCTTTCTCCCAAAAGCTGCTTCAGCACCACAGCCTGCAAAACCTTTCTCCCAAAAGCTGCTTCAGCCGAAGCAAAAACGTCAAATTTGTAGAATTTAGAAAAAGTATGTAAGGAGGACCAGGTAGCCTTACACATCTGATCCATAGAGGCCTCGTTCTTAAAGGCCCGAGAGGAAGCTACCGCTCTAGTGGAATGAGCCATAATCTTCTGAGAAAGTCTAAGTCTCGCTGACTCATAAGCTAAGCCTATAACTCTCCTGAACCAAAAAGATACGGAAGTCGACGAAGCCTTCAGACCCTTATGCTTCCCAGAGTAAATAACAAACAAGGAAGAAGTTTGTCTAAAATCCTTAGTAGCTTGAAGATAAAACTTCAAAGCTCGAACCACATCCAAATTATGAAGTAAACGTTCCTTCGAAGAAGAAGGATTAGGACACAACGAAGGAACCACAATCTCCTGATTGATGTTACAATCAGAAACCACCTTAGGTAGAAAACCCAAGCGGGTACGTAGGACAGCCTTATCAGTGTTGAACACCAGATAAGTAAGCTCACATTGCAAGGCAGCCATTTCAGAAACTCTGCGTGCCGATGCAATAGGCAATAGAAAAAGAACCTTCCAGGACAACAATTTAATGTCAACCGAATACATAGGCTCACACAGAGCCCGTTGCAAAAACTTAAGAACAAGATTTAAACTCCAAGGTGGAGCATTAGATCTAAACACAGGTCTGATCCTGATCAGAGCCTTAATGAAGGATTGCATGTCAGGGAGCTCTGCGATCCTCTTGTGTAGCAAAACAGAAAGGACCGAAATCTGTCCACTCAGGAAACTGGCAGAAAGGCCCTTCTCCAGACCCTCCTGGAGAAAGGAAATAATCCTGGCAGCCTTAACCTTATGCCAGGCAAAACCACGTTCTTCACACCAGAAGAAGTAAGCTCTTCACACCTTATGATAGATGTGATGAGTAACAGACTTACAAGACTGAATTAGAGTGTCAATAACCCTCTCAGAGAAACCTCTCTTGGCTAATACTAAGCGTTCAATCTCCACGCAGTCAGCCTCAGAGAATCTAGATTTTGATGAACAAAGGGACCCTGATCTAGCAGATGCCTGTGCTAAGGTAACTTCCATGGAGGAGATGAGGACATCCCCACCAGGTCCCCAAACCACATCCTTCACGGCCACGATGGAGCAATCAGTATCACTGAAGCTTGCTCCTGCTTGATGCGGTCCACTACACGAGGAAGAAGTGGTAACAGCGGAAAATGTTTAATTAGATTGAACTTTCAAGGCACTGCTAATGCATCTATTAGCTCCGCCTGAGGATCCCTGGACTGTGACTGTAATGCTAAGCAGCAGTGTTGGATCTATTTTTGCAGATGAGAGATACAAAGAACTTGGTTAACATAATATATTTATGCTTTCAAATTATGTTTTTTGTAGCTTGATTCAGATCTGAAATATGACTGAAATAATCCAGAATTTGTGAAGCAAGCAATTACTATATAAGTAGTGTTTTAGAAGTGTTTATAAGAACTAGACTGGTAAATCACTTCTGGCAGCACACTATTTAACAGCAACAATTGTTACAAGGTAAGTTACATTGTAAAGGTAATTTAGAGTGAACATTTCTGAAACGGTTAACCAATGTGTACACATAACTTAAGTCTGCATATATGACAGAGTGATAAGAATAACTGTAAGTCCGGCACTTACTTTTGTTAATTTATAACTTGGAGACTTGAACAGATCGAGAGAGAGTGAGAGGAGCGTTATGCTCCGGTGCTGCTCTGAGACAGAGTGGAGAGAGCAGGCTGTGTGACTGCAACACAGAAAAGTAGATCCGGCACTACAGTGGAAGGAAATAGTGAGACTGAAAAACAATGGTAATTGCAACTGAAGCTGTGCAGCTGAACCAGGGGGTTAGCTGATGAAGTTAGATAGGTAACATTTGCAACAAGTTTAGAATGATCCCTTTAGTTCGTAGTTACACATATTTGTAGAATTATATAGTTAGAGTAAAAGTCTTTCTGAGTGGAAGTCCCAAAATACTCACAGTATTAGCAAGAAATGATATGTTGTATCCGAATGGGAGATAAGATACAAAAGGATAATCCTCAATTCAGGAAACGGCTGGGCAAAAGAGCAGCTAGTGAATCTAGCAAGGATTCAAATTACCAAGCAATGAATTATGGGAAAGGTAAGGCTTTATAGGGAGGATGCAAGCAGCTGATCAATCTCCTTAAAGGTATATGCATGACAGTGACCCATATCTGGGTAGCTTGGAATTGAGTCGGGATGCCATGAGATATATCTCCGGTGTCCCCCATCTGTTGCAAATCTCCACAAACACCTTGGGATGGAGAGACCATTCTCCCGGATGACAGGATTGTCTACTGAGGAGATCAGCTTCCCAGTTGTCCACACCCGGGATGTGGATCGCTGACAGCGAGCAGTTGTGGGCCTCCACTCACTCCAGAATCCGATATACTTCCTTCGTTGCTAGGGAGCTCCTTGTTCCCCCCGATGGTTGATGTAAGCCACCAAGGTCATGTTGTCTGATTGGAATCTGATAAACTGGGACGAACCCAGAAGAGGCCAAGCCTTGAGAAAATTGAAGATCGCTCAAAGCTCCAAAATGTTGATCAGTAGGAGGAATTCCTCTCGAGTCCATAAGCCCTGTGCCTTTCTGGCACCCCAAACAGCTCCCCATCCTGAAAGGCTTGCGTCTGTATTCACAATCTCCCAGGATGGTCTCAAGAAGGATGTCCCTTGGGACAGGTGATCTGGACAGAGCCACCAGGAGAGCGATTCTCTCGACCGGTTGTCCAGAGAAATTTGTTGAGACTGATCCGAATGATTGCTGTTCCACTGTCTCAGCATGCATAGCTGAAGTGGTCTGAGATGGAATCTGGCAAAAATAATGATGCCCATGCTGGACACCATGAGACCAATCACCTCCATACACCAAGACACAGAGGTCTGGAGGGCAAGACAAGCGGAAGTTAGCCTGTAACATCTCTGGTTTGTAAGGAATATCCTCAAGTATGGCGCTACTGCTATGCCCTTGGTTCTGGCCACTGCAAGCAGAGTCCCTAGAACCTTCGTAAAATCTCTTGAAGCAGTAGCTAGACCAAACGGAAGTGCAATAAACTGGAAGTGCTGGTCCAGGAACACAAACCTTAGGAACTTGAAGTGTTCCCTGTGTATTGGAACGTAAAGTTAAGCATCCTTTAGATTTATCATGGTCACAAACTGTCCTTTCTGAACTAAGGGAAGGATGGACCTTATTGTCTCCATCTTGAATGAGGGGACAGATAGGAATTTGTTTAAGCACTTTATGTCCAGAACGGGGTGGAAAATTCCCTCCTTCTTTGGGATCACAAAAAGGTTTGAGTAGTATCCCAGACCTCTTTCTGCAAGAGGTACTGGGACAATGACTCCCAGGGAGGAGAGATCCCTCATGCACCCTAGAAAGGCCTCTCTCTTTTCTGGCCTTGAAGACAGGTTTGACAAGAGGAATCTACCCCTGGGTGGATGAGACTTGAAACCTATTCTGTATCCCTGAGCGATGACCTCCAGGACCCATGGGTCTTGCACATCTCCAAACCAAGCTTCCAAACAGAGTGACAGTCTGCCCCCTACAAGATCCAGATCCAGATTGGGTCCGCCCCTTCATGCCGACTTTGTCTTGGCGGGCTTCTTGTTCTGCTTGGATTTATTCCAGGACTGAGCCAGCTTCCAAGTCCTCTTGGATTGCTTGGGCTTTGTGGAGGGCTGCTGACATTGGGATTTATACAAATGAAAGGAATGAAAATTTGGACCTTGTCCCTTTAGGTTTGTTCTTCTTATCCTGCAGTAAAAAGGCACCTTTGCCCCCAGTAACCATGGAGATAATTGAGTCCAGGCCTGGACCAAATAGAATCTTTCCCTTAAATGGGAGGGAAAGAAGTCTTGACTTCAAAGTCATGTCCGCAGACCAGGACTTCAGCCAGAGTGCCCTAAGGGCTTGAACAGAAAAACCTGAAACCTTGGCATTCAGGCAAATAATTTGCATATTAGCATCACAAATAAAAGAATTAGCCACCCTTAAGGCCTTAATTCTTTCTTGGCTCATGTCGAGGGGATACTCCACCTCGATCAACTCAGATAAGGAGTCGCACCAGTAGATAGCCGTTCCAGCAACCACAGCAACAGCTGCTGCCGGTTGAAACAAATATCCCGTATGTTGAAACATATTTCTTAACAGAGTTTCTATTTTCTTATCCATGGGCTCTTTAAACAACAAACTATCCTCAAGCGGGATAGTAGTGCATTTAGCAAGCGTAGAGATAGTGACATCCACCTTGGGGATGGAATTCCACAACTCCAATTGAGAGTCCGGAACTGGGAACAATTTTTTAAAAGAAGAAGGGGAAAATGAAGAACCAATTCTTTCCCATTCATTTTTAATAATGTTTGCTATCTTTATGAGAACCGGGAAAGTCTGTGGTAAACCTTGACCTCGTAGACCTTATCTAATTTAGGAATCAAAGGTTCCTCAGGCAATTTAGGCTCTGGAACTTCTAAAGTAGCCAAAACTTCCTTTAGCATAAAGCGTAAATGTTCAATCCTAAATCTAAAGTCTGGTTCCTCCGCAGCTGGAGGCTTAGAGGCAGCAGATTCTGACCCAGAAAGAGCACCCTCTGAAGTATCAGAGGTATCTTCATCAGCGGATAATCTTGTATCAGATAAATCCAATAAGCTAGAAGATGACCCCTGGGAAGGATAGCAATATTTGACCTTGCGCTTAGCAGGGTGAGGTAAAGCACTAAAGGCCGCAGACACTGCCGTTTGTAACTGCTCAGTAAAGTCTGGTGGTAAAAGGCCCCCTCCCAGATGGAGGATTAGAAGTGCTACGGGAAGCTGCATGTGTATTAGGAGATGACTGTAGGGTGCGCACCTCACGGGACGGAGACTCCTCAGAGGTGGACGGCTCAGTGGTATCAAACATATTAACTTTCTTTGACATGATTACTTTATCAAGGCATGTGGAACATAATTAAGCAGGCGGGTAATACCGCGGCCTCCTCACAATATAGACAGGTATTAGATTTAGGCGAAGAGGGAGTACCCTCTAATGCATCAGATTCCTCCATAGCTTGTGCTTATAAAGCGGACTATTGAATAATAAGATAAAATGGCACCTTATATACAACCAATGGCTGGGGCACTCACCATCTCCTATGACCCAGGCCAAACAGAGAAATCACTTCTCCGGTAAACTGGATGGTCAGGACAGAGGAAATCAGTGTGACCACACCCGGTCACATGGTGCGCAATGCAGGACCGCCCCTGCTATAATAGGAAAAAAAGCGTGCCAAGCCTTTCAGGCTGCGCAGCTTCTAAAAACAAAAGTAAAACCTGTGCGTTACAACATCTGCCTGAGCCTCATTTCGCAGCATAATCATAATAAAATGATGTGATTAATACCTTCAGTCCCATTTTGAAGGTTAGAT
This sequence comes from Bombina bombina, assembly GCF_027579735.1. Lineage (NCBI taxonomy): Eukaryota > Metazoa > Chordata > Amphibia > Anura > Bombinatoridae > Bombina > Bombina bombina. Next base: position 163,151,660 of record NC_069507.1, on the reverse strand, counting down.
ACCCTTCATAAGGAACTACTCCGAACCTTTTGACACCTCTCTGACAACCTTCTGTGACAAAAGGCAAAGAATGACTGGGATATGAGGGGTGGGGGGGAGTATTTAAGCCTTTGGCTGTGGTGTCTTTTCCTCCTCCTGGTGGCGAGGTTCAGTATTTCCCAACAGTAAGGAATGATGCCCTGGACTCTCCTCGTATTGTCAGGATATCTGTGAGTGTTATTTAATAATATATATAAATATATATATATTATTTATACATAAGACCATAGGGTTCATTATATATGAAACTGGTTGCATCAATTTTATTTACTATAAATTACAGTTCTCTCTGCCAAATGATTTTGGCTGGGTAAAACAACCCCCTTTTCCTGATTAACAGAACATCTGAGAACAAAGGAATTGCTTTCAAAGATTTCCTGCCTAAGGTGTAAAGTTAAAGTTCCTATCAGATCACAAGCCAGAATGTCCCAATTACCCATTTCAAAGGAGGCCTGGGTAAAGAATTTTTCTTTATCTAAAAAGCCAGTCTGCAAGAATAAGGGAATATACAGGCTTGTTCAGAGGATACAGCTGTCCTCATACAAGTGTTAAATTACCCCTGCTGTATTGGATACATATCTGCACTGAGCCAAGCAGAAACACATATTGTATTGTAACTGAAATTCATTTTTAAAATACAAACTTGTGTAATTTTCAATCTTGTATAAAAATGTATAATTCCATGGATCTGAGAAATGCATTTCAGGTTTGTAATAAACTTAATGGATAACATATTCTTATATTTTTCAGGCATCTAATAAGTACATATATAATTGGTGTTTTAAATAATATCATATGTTTTATACACTCAGCAAGACATATACAGATATAAAATATTTATATGGGATAGTAATAAATATGAAACCACATCTGATTGCTGATCTCAAGGTATGTATGTGATATTAAGATGATAACTGAGATATTAATTAGAGTCATGCTAAAAGTATTAAAATCCTTTTAAATACCCATATATTTTAAATGTATAAGAATTACTTTGTATTATGAGAAATATATCATATCTAGTCTTGAAATACTCAGGATGAATGGTATGACGTGGTCCAATACACATGGAACATGTGACTTATTAATACTAGAAAATATAATACATTGTAAAAATATATATGAATCTATAGTAAACTGTAGCAGCATTGATGGTAAAACTGCATTTCTGGGTGTTTGCTGCCACCTATAGATCAGAGATGGTATCGCAGCCAAAAGATAAATGCCTACTCAGGGAGGCGTCTCCCAAATCACCAAGAGATGTTCAGCTTAAGGAGCCTATCACAAGTCAAGCTTCCATGGAGCATTTCCAATTTTACCAATGATTAGAATAAAAAGGGGTGAGGTATATCAGGTATAACCCCAGGCAAGAGAAAAAAAAAATATCTCTCTGTTTGCTAATTTTTTGACTGATAACTTTGCTTACATTTTGGGACACAGTCACTATAAGCAAAATTGGGCTACCTTTTATTATCCATATTGCAATACCTTTATTCATATGAGGTGAAACAAGAAATTTTGGAAACTGAAGCATCGATTTGGTTATTTGGGGTAAAGTATACGCGATTGATAAATATATATATAATATTTAAATCAAAGGTATTTGGTAACTATAACTAGATTGCAGTTAGTAATTTTAAAAGGGCACAATTTGTTATATCCATAATCCTGTGTAGTCTTAACTAGTCATTATTGCTAAATAATTTATTTACTAGACAGGGTTTTATACTCCAGATTTATAAGTCAGTCATTATAGTGAACTCTTTCAGAACTGTACATAAACTGGTTATTGTGATTTGTGATTAAATCCCTGGTAGTTATTAATTAAGCATAGTAAATTGTTAATCCATATTGAGCATTGAACTAGAGTTATTGGTTAATAACAGAAGATTCTGGTATTTTATTGTGGTATTTTAATGTGCTCATTGTCAATAAGGTAAATTGTAAAGATATATTTTTATGATCTTTGTATAGAATATTATAACAGCAGTAAGTGTGCATCATTTGATTCATAATATGGTTTCTATAAATATAATTGTGTTTATAACTTTAACTTATTGTAAAGAATTTAGGAATAAATATTGATTTTAATTGTTTTGTATATGCATTTTAATTGGGGATTATTTTAAAGAATATTAATTAAATAAATTGTATTATAACCCAGCCATATACTGACAATATTAAGAAGGAAAGATATTTTTATATTCTAAGTTTTTAACCTTTAAAATGGCCACTCCATTTTTCCTTGCTGTTGATGGGGATGCTTTCACCTCCCTTACCCAGTGAATATTAAGTTTTATGACTTCCAACATTGATAAATATATCTCTTGCAAGAAGGCAATTTCAGAGTGTGATTTTTTTTAAGATGTCTAAGGATAGCCTTCCTCTTTATGGGGGGGAGGTGATACCCCCACGTTCCAAGAAGTAATTACCAGCTTAGGCTCTTTATTCATAAGTTGTCTTGATCAGGAGGCAGATGAAAAAATATAGAGGAGTAGGGTAGCCAGGAGAGGAAGGAGAGAAAGGAGGGGGAGAAAAAACAGGGAGAGAGAGAAAACAACAAAAAATAAGGGGGGGTTACTATCTCTTAACTCTATCATACACAAATATATTCTCAGACCATGTTCCATCCCATTGCTAAATCTAAGGACACATTTAAGGTGCTTTTTTAGGAGGTTACCTCTGTCTCTGACTGTCAGTGTGAGTGGGCGTGGCGTTGGTGAGTAGAAAGGAGAGAGACTGGTCTCTGGCAGGCGGCTCCAGAGTCCTTAAGCGGTTCGGCGACACTAGTGACTGACAGACAGCAGACAGGTCAGCAGCACAAGCAGCATCAACCGACAATAGGTACTCACCCACTCAGTAACAGGCAGCTGCACAGCAGCATGTCTAACAGTGCAACTGTTTTGCACGCACCATGGTGCACCTTATCCCCAGGGGACCCCAGCCACCGAATCTAGTATTAGGAATCAGGATTCAAGGTAAGTAAAAGTTCACCTCCAACTTGTTCCCCAATTCCTTCCCTCCCGCCCGGCTCCCACGCGTGCCACCCTCTCTCACAGCCACAGGCCAGCACTTTACAAGCTGGCTGGCCTGCCATTTTGAATTTGAGCACCTGATAGGCGGTGTGACACCATAGTCCACACTCAGTGCACACAGCAGGATGCACAACAGCCAGCAAGAGGGTGCCTATTAGACAAAATAATTTGCAGAAGGCTGTTTAAAAAAATAATAATAATTTGAACCCATTTTTTTTTTTAAAATGTATTACCAAGGGGGAAGGGGGGGCGGGGGGGCGGGGCTGCTCTGGCAGCTAATGGTACAGTGTGTGTGAATGTGATGAATGATACCCTATGAGGCACAGCTGCATGTACGGTGTGTAAGCTACAGACACACAGGGACAGGGTAAGGTCAGTCCAATCTGATACATTACCCAAATATACCTTTAGAGGCACTGCATGTACTGTGGTACAGTGTAAGCTAGCCTACAGACACACAGGGTCAGTAAGTATAAGTACGGAGAGTGCCTCTTGCAGCTTCCTCGAGTCTTTCCTTTATAATCCTTTGTACACTGCACCTTTAACCCCTCTCACTCTCACCATAACAGACTACTAGCCATAAGTACAAGTAGAAACGGTTAATAAATGTGTGGATGGGGGGATTTTTTATGGTTTAGGTGTGTTTTGTGGCGGGGGGGGGGGGGTCCTGTTAGGTGGTTTATTACTTGAGTTAGGGCCTTCCCCCTATTTGGGTGTCCTAATGACTTGGGCATGGGGCCTATGCTATGACTATGAGTTGGGCGGTGTTTATTGCCATGAGGGGAAGCAGCATACATGGGTTCTACAACAAGGGTGTTGGTGCACTAGGGGATCTAGCAGGTAGTTTATTGTTGTAATAGTTTGTTTATCAGAAAGAATATACCAATTACTTCATACAGCAGTGACATGCTCAGTGATATCATAGTACTTCTACCTTATATAATGTTTGTATTGCCATTGCCAGTTACCACTAGTCTATTTAGCTGCTGCTTTACCTAAACTAATGCTGCATGTTTAGTTCTTTCACTACTGATATTTTATGGAAAAGAAATCCTCCATCACTATTCACTATCGCTATATTTTGTACAAGATATAAATAATACAATTATTTACTGATCTGGTTTATATTCCTTGGGAGTGTCTGCTTTGTACTCAAAACTTTATACCTAAATACCAGCTGATTCCAAAACTGCAGAACTTTGTATTGCTTCAAATGTCATTATATCCAAATACTGAGCAAATTCTGCACATACCTGCCTCTGTGTTTGCTTATGTGTGCCTGCATATACCTGTCTCTGTGTTTGCTTATGCTTATGTGTCTGCATATACCTGCCTCTGTGTTTGCTTATGCTTATGTCTGCATATACCTGCCTCTGTGTTTGCTTATGTGTGTCTGCATATACCTGCCTCTGTGTTTGCTTATGTGTGTCTGCATATTCCTGCCTCTGTGTTTGCTTATGTGTGTCCTCATATACCTGCCTCTGTGTTTGCTTATGTGTGTCTGCACATACCTGCCTCTCGGCTAGATTTGGAGTTTTGACGGTAACGACCCGAAAAACTAACGCCGGCTTTTTTCTGGCCGCACCATAAAAATAACTCTGGTATTGAGAGTCCACATAAAGGCTGCGTTAGGCTCCAAAAAAGGAGCGTAGAGCATTTTTAACGCAGCTTCAACTCTCGATACCAGAGTTGCTTACGGACGCGGCCAGCCTCAAAAACGTGCTCGTGCACGATTCCCCCGTAGGAAACAATGGGGCTGTTTGAGCTGAAAAAAAACCTAACACCTGCAAAAAAGCCGCGTTCAGCTCCTAACGCAGCCCCATTGTTTGCTATGCGGTAACCCTTCCTACGTCTGCACTTAACACTCTAACATGTACCCCGAGTCTAAACACCCCTAACCTTACACTTATTAACCCCTAATCTGCCGCCCCCGCTATCGCTGACCCCTGCATATTATTTTTAACCCCTAATCTTCCGCTCCGTAAACCGCCGCTACTTACATTATCCCTATGTACCCCTAATCTGCTGCCCCTAACACCGCCGACCCCTATATTATATTTATTAACCCCTAATCTGCCCCCCTCAACGTCGCCTCCACCTACCTACACTTATTAACCCCTAATCTGCCGACCGGACCTGAGCGCTACTATAATAAAGTTATTAACCCCTAATCCGCCTCACTAACCCTATATTAAATAGTATTAACCCCTAATCTGCCCTCCCTAACATCGCCGACACCTAACTTCAATTATTAACCCCTAATCTGCCGACCGGAGCTCACCGCTATTCTAATAAATGTATTAACCCCTAAAGCTAAGTCTAACCCTAACACTAACACCCCCCTAAGTTAAATATAATTTAAATCTAACGAAATAAATTAACTCTTATTAAATAAATTATTCCTATTTAAAGCTAAATACTTACCTGTAAAATAAATCATAATATAGCTACAATATAAATTATATTTATATTATAGCTATTTTAGGATTTATATTTATTTTACAGGTAACTTTGTATTTATTTTAACCAGGTACAATAGCTATTAAATAGTTAAGAACTATTTAATAGCTAAAATAGTTAAAATAATTACAAATTTACCTGTAAAATAAATCCTAACCTAAGTTACAATTAAAACTAACACTACACTATCAATAAATTAATTAAATAAACTACCTACAATTACCTACAATTAACCTAACACTACACTATCAATAAATTAATTAAATAAACTACCTACAGTTAACCTAACACTACACTATCAATAAATTAATTAAATACAATTCCTACAAATAAATACAATTAAATAAACTTGCTAAAGTACAAAAAATAAAAAAGAACTAAGTTACAAAAAATAAAAAAATATCTACAAACATAAGAAAAATATTACAACAATTTTAAACTAATTACACCTACTCTAAGCCCCCTAATAAAACAACAAAGCCCCCCAAAATAAAAAATGCCCTACCCTATTCTAAATTACTAAAGTTAAAAGCTCTTTTACCTTACCAGCCCTGAACAGGGCCCTTTGCGGGGCATGCCCCAAGAAATTCAGCTCTTTTGCCTGTAAAAAAAAAACATACAATACCCCCCCCCCAACATTACAACCCACCACCCACATACCCCTAATCTAACCCAAACCCCCCTTAAATAAACCTAACACTAAGCCCCTGAAGATCATCCTACCTTGTCTTCACCTCACCAGGTATCACCGATCCATCCTGGCTCCAAAATCTTCATCCAACCCAAGCGGGGGTTGGCGATCCATCATCTGGTGCCTGAAGAGGTCCAGAAGAGGCTCCAAAGTCTTCATCCTATCCGGGAAGAAGAGGCGATCCTGACCGGCAACCATCTTGATCCAAGCGGCATCTTCTATCTTCATCCGATGACGACCGGCTCCATCCTGAAGACCTCCACCGCGGACCCATCTTCTTCCGGCGACGTCCAACTGCAGAATGACGGTTCCTTTAAGGGACGTCATCCAAGATGGCGTCCCTCGAATTCCGATTGGCTGATAGGATTCTATCAGCCAATCGGAATTAAGGTAGGAATATTCTGATTGGCTGATGGAATCAGCCAATCAGAATCAAGTTCAATCCGATTGGCCGATCCGATCAGCCAATCAGATTGAGCTCGCATTCTATTGGCTGATCGGAACAGCCTAACGCTCACTTCAGAAACGACTCTAAATACCGGAGTTAAAAAAATCCCATTGAAAAGATAGGATACGCAATTGACGTAAGGGGATCTGCGGTATGGAAAAGTCGCGGCTGAAAAGTGAGCGTTAGACCCTATTTTGAGTGACTCCAAATACCGGCGGTAGCCTAAAACCAGCGTTAGGAGCCTCTAAGGCTGGTTTTCACGGCTAACGCCAAACTCCAAATCTAGGTCTCTTTGTTTGCTTATGCTTATGTGTCTACATATACCTGCCTCTGTGTTTGCTTATGTGTGTCTGCATATACCTGCCTCTGTGTTTGCTTATGTGTGCCTGCACATACCTGCCTCTGTGTTTGCTTATGCTTATGTGTCTGCATATACCTGCCTCTGTGTTTGCTTATGCTTATGTGTCTGCATATACCTGCCTCTTTGTTTGCTTATGTGTGCCTGCACATACCTGCCTCTGTGTTTGCTTATGTGTGTCTGCACATACCTGCCTCTGTGTTTGCTTATGCTTATGTGTCTACATATACCTGCCTCTGTGTTTGCTTATGTGTGTCTGCATATACCTGCCTCTGTGTTTGCTTATGTGTGTCTGCATATACCTGCCTCTGTGTTTGCTTATGTGTGTCTCTGCATATACCTGCCTCTGTTTGCTTATGTGTGTCTGCATATACCTGCCTCTGTTTGCTTATGCTTATGTGTGTCTGCATATACCTGCCTCTGTGTTTGCTTATGCTTATGTGTGTCTGCATATACCTGCCACTGTGTTTGCTTATGTGTGTCTGCATATACTTGCCTCTGTGTTTGCTTATGGGTCTGCATATACCTGCCTCTGTGTTTGCTTATGTGTCTGCATATACCTACCGCTGTGTTTGCTTAAGTGGGTCTGCATATACCTGCCTCTGTGTTTACTTATGTGGGTCTGCATATACCTGCCTCTGTGTTTGCTTATGTGTTTCTGTCTATCCCTGCTTCTGTGTTTGTATGGGTTACTTACTGCCTATATTTGCCTCTGTGTTTGTTTATCAGGGCAATTTCTAGGGGTGGGCAGACAGAGCAGTGGCCCATTGTGTGCATGTCTCTGTCTATTACTGCCTGTGTGTGCATGTCTCTGTCTATTACTGTCTGTGTGTGCATGTCTCTGTCTATTACTGCCTGTGAGTGTCTCTGTCTGTTACTGCCTGTGTGTATGCATGTCTCTGTCTATTACTGCCTGTGTGTACATGTCTCTGTCTATTACTGCCTGTGTGTGCATGTCTGTCTATTACTGCCTGTGTGTGAATGTCTCTGTCTATTACTGCCTGTGAGTGCATGTCTCTGTCTATTAGTGCATGTATCTGTCTATCTGTCTATTACCGTCTGTGTGTGCATATCTCTGTCTATTACTGTCTGTGTGTGCATGTCTGTCTATTACTGTCTGTGTGTGCATGTCTCTGTCTATTACTGCCTGTAAGTGCATGTCTCTGTCTATTACTGCCTGTGAGTGCATGTCTCTGTCTATTAGTGCATGTATCTGTCTATTACCGTCTGTGTGTGCATATCTCTGTCTATTACTGTCTGTGTGTGCATGTCTCTGTCTATTACTGTCTGTGAGTGCATATCTCTGTCTATTACTGTCTGTGTGTGAATGTCTCAGTCTATTACTGTCTGTGAGCGCATGTCTCAGTCTATTACTGTCTGTGAGTGCATATCTCTGTCTATTACTGCCTGTGTGTGAATGTCTCAGTCTATTACTGCCTGTGAGTGCATGTCTCTGTCTGTTACTGTCTGTGCGTGCATGTCTCTGTCTATTACTGCCTGTGTGTGCATGTCTCTGTCTGTTACTGCCTGTGCGTGCATGTATCTGTCTGTTACTGCCTGTGTGTATAGTATATTTGAAAAATAAACAGCTATTACAGTTCTTTATCAAATTATTTAGGTGCAAAAATCTCATAGACTTTAATAGTGAATTTTGTAAAAAAAAATTGCAATCCTTTAGAAAATCTTACCTGACGACCTTTTTTGCAAAGTTCAACTTTAAAGTGTATTGGAAGTTTTGTAAATACATTTTGGATAAGAATTTAAAGGGATTGATATGCATTAAACAAATAAATATGCATAGCTATAAGAAAAGTATAAATATAATGGCAATTAGTAAAAGATATATTTTAGATAATATCAATATAAGATATATTTAGATAATATCAGTATATTTGGAAAAAATAGTAGTAGTAGTAATTGTAGTAGAAAAATAACATATTTAAAGGGATAGGAAACTCAAAATTAAACTTTCATAATTCAGGATACACCATAAAAATGTAAGGCAATTTTATTATTCTTGTTCTCTTGGTATCCATTGTTGAAAAGCATATGTACATATCCTTAGCAGCAGCAATGCACTACTATGAGCTAACTGGTGGTTGGCCGCAACACACATTTGTCTCTTGTCATTTGCTCACCAGATGTGTTCAGCTAGGTCCCAGTAGTGCACTGCTGCTTTGGAGCTGACCTCTAAATGACAGAGTGACATGCAAGGTCTAGGAGGGGAATTTTAGAATCAATCTGTGAGGGAGGCGCATTTTGGAATTTTGCCCAGGGAACCAGATTCTCTAGAAACGGCCCTGATTTTTACCCATTCTATGCACCCTTTCTACTGTTATTGGAATGCGTGCAGCAGGAATTTGTAAGATAGAGGTGAGTGTGGTGGATACAAATTTGAGTAAATCTTCACATGTGTTGGATTCAGGGACCCCTATAATCCTGATGTTATTTCTTCTGCTGCGTTTTTCAAGATCTTATAATTGTAACTGCATTCTAAGGGGCATATTTATCAAGTTCCGTATGGGGCTTGATGCCCCTTGTTTCCGGCGAGCCTTCAGGTTCGCCGGAAACAGAAGTTATGAAGCAGCGGTCCAAAGGCCGCTGCTCCATTACTTGTCCGCCTGCTCTGAGGCGGAGGACAGAAATCAACCCGATCACATACGATCAGGTTGATTGACACCCCCTACTAGCGGCCAATCTGCAGGGGGTGGCATTGTATCATGTCCGCTCACACATTGATAAATATACCCCTAATAATCATTTTTTGATTTACCTCTAACTGAGTTCTGTGTTTATCAGAGGCATTGTCTAAATCAGACACACGTTGTTCTACCTCATGTACTCTATTAGCGTACTCTCTGACTTCCTGCCTTAAAGGGACAGTCTACACCAGAATTGTTATTGTTTTAAAAAATAGATAATCCCTTGTTTACCCATTCCCCAGTTTTGCATAACCAACACAGTTATATTTATATATTTGTTTACCTCTGTGATTATCTTGTATCTAAGCCTCTGCAGACTGCCCCTTTATTTCAGTTCTTTTGACAGACTTGCAGTTTAGCCAATCAGTGATGGCTCCCAGGTAACTTCACGTGCACGAGCACAGTGTTATCTATATGAAAATCATGAACTTACACCCTCTAGTGGTGAAAAACCTGTTAAAATGCATTCTTAAGAGGCGGCTTTCAAGGTCTAAGAAATTAGCATATGAACCTCCTAGGTTAAGCTTTCAACTAAGAATACCAAGAGAACAAAGAAAAATTGGTGATAAAAGTAAATTGGAAAATTGTTTAAAATTACATGCCCTATCTGAATCATGAAAGCTTTTTTTGGACTAGACTGTCCCTTTAAAGAAGATATCTCTGATTTAATTTCTATTTTGAGAGAGTCAAATTGAGGGGATAAATATTCAGTTATATTTTTAACCAATAATTGTCTATCCAATGACTCATTCATTAAAAGAGGCTTGCTGTCTGAATGAACTTCAACTAAGGTTTCCATGGAGTTTTTAGTTTTTCTTTCTCATTGTTTATTTGCCATTGTTGGAGATTTAACTCTAGACTGCGGTGAGGGTGATACATATCTTTCCATTAAGTGAATTGTGAGGTGTAGAAAAAGAAGAAAAAAAAAGGGGGAGTGAGAAGTGGTCAATCTATAAATATTCTGTGTGAGTATAAAGGTGTAGGCTTATTTCTTTCCAAACTTCAAAGGACGTGGTCTGTCTAATACAGTGAAATTAATACATGTGGTTAATTAAGGCAGTTCTGTGGTCAAAACTCTAACTTGAACCTGTTCTTATTTCAACAACTACTAATCTTTATGGCAAAATATGTCTAGTAGTCAATACGTACTCAGTCCTTTCAACCAAAACATATATCTAATAGTCTTCTAGACTTACTCTACTGTAATGAGTACAGTTGGATTAAGGAAATAAATTATATACCCTAATATTTAAACCAGATACTACTTCTTATATTAGGTTATACATTGGATCATTTATCTTTACCAAAACCTGCTATTATGGCGATTCCTGTTGTTTTTGTCTCAAGTAAAATAACCCAATTTAAACTGGAGATATGCAGTTCTAATTTTATTCTACCAATATCTCTGGTTTTAAAATTTCACAATGCCTCAATAAATTATATCTACACTCCGAACTTATTTGTGTAATATGTTTTCCCTATTACTATAACAAAATTAAATTTTCAAAAATGGGAAAACTGTGGTGAGCACCAATATTTTACCAGTTTACTCTTTTAAAGTGTACAACTTGTTAGTCTTAACAATATTCAAGTACTTTCATATATAAAAAAATACAGAAATCCCCTTCTTTATAACAACTCTAATATGAATATTTTCTTGAAGATGTTGTAGCTTAAATAAGTAACAGAGAAATCAACTCTGTAAAAGATTTCACATGTATCTTATTTCAAAATAGCTAAATGTTGTTACAGGTTGTTGCATATTTTACATGTAGGCATAAAAAGAGAAATTGAGAGCCCAATATTAATACTTTATGCTTTAAATATTTATGTTTAAACAATGGGTACAGAAATCCAATCACTAATTACCACAAATCTAGGCCCTTTTTAGGTGCAAACTTGCATAGAGCTCAGTTATACCAACAGAGTAAAACCTCTCCTTCTCTTTTTCCTTTCCATTTTTCCTTTCCTTTTCCCTTTAACATATGGGAAGAAAATAAATCCACTGTGTTGTTTTGCCTAAAGGCTTTATTGGCATGAAAAAGAGAAAAACAGCACCAGGCCCCAATTCATTTCAGATTGTGCCTCAGTTCTTATTCAAGGAGGAAAAAAAGTGGTTAATTTCAGGTTGAAGTACAGTCCATTACCCTTTCCCCCTTTATTTTTTCCTCCTTTCTTTCTTCTCATTTTACTCACTTTCTCCTTTGTTCTTTTATAAGGATAAATGGAACCACAGCAAAATCTTGTTTGTTTTTATGCTGACACCTCTTTATATTAAAGCTGCCTTAAAAAAAGCTTGCAGGCACTTGCCGCACCCCATACAGTGTGGAACAAAAAAAAATATCCTCAGCGTAGACACCTTCCCTTCAGGTTACAACAAAAGAGAATCAAATTGTGCTTTACACAGGTGTATTTATAGGGGACGATTTATCAAGGGCCGAATGGTCCCTGATGTCTCTGTTTCCGTGTGAACCTTCAGGCTTGCTGGAAACAGCAGTTAAGAAGCAACGGTCTTAAGACCGCTGCTCCTTAAAGGGACACTAAACCCAAATATTTTCTATCATGATTCAGGTAGAGAATACAATTTTAAACAACATACCAATTGACTTCTATTATTTATTTTGCTTAATTCTTTAGATATTGTTTGTTGAAGAAATAGCAATGCACATGGGTGAGTCAATTACATGAGGCATCTATGTGCAGCTACCAATCAGCAGCTACTGAGCCTATCTAGATATGCTTTTCAACAAAGGATATCACGAAAATGAAGCAAATTAGATAATAGAAGTAAATTAGAAAGTTGTTTCAAATTAAATGCTCTTTCTAAATCATGAAAGAAAAAAATTGTGTTTAGTGTCCCTTTAACTTGTCTGCCACCTCTAAGGCAGGCGGACATCAATCCGCCGAATCTCATACTATCAGGCTGATTGACATCCCCTGCTGTCCGCAAATCTGCAGGGGACGACATTGCACAAGCAGTTCACCAGAACTGCTTGTGCAATGTTAAATGCCGACAGCTTATGCTGTTAGCATTCAGCAATGTCTGTCGGACATGATCCGCTGAGCTGATCATGTCGGACAGACATTTGCTAAATCGGCCGCATAGACTTGAAGTGAGGAGCCTGAGTTCTCTGAAGATTGGTATGCTCTCTCTCTTGTGATATCAGTCTAGAGGAGATGGGGGAAACAAGTAACTACCCCATTTCAGTAGTTATCTTTTAGTTTTCTTATCTATTACATATTAAAGGGACACTGAAGCCAAAACATTTCTATCGTGATTCAGATAAAGCATGCAATTTTAAGCAACTTTCTAATTTACTCCTATTATCAAATGTTCTTCATTCTCTTGGTATCTTTATTTGAAAAGCAAGAATGTAAGTTTAGATGCCTGCCCATTTTTGGTGAACAACCTGGGTTGTTCTTACTGATTGGTGGATAAATTCACCCACCAATAAATAAGTGCTGTCCATGGTTCTTAACCAAAAATTGTCTGCCTCCTTAGCTTAGATGCCTTCTTTTTTAAATAAAGATAGCAAGAGAACAAAGAAAAATTGATAATAGGAGTAAATTAGAAAGTTGCTTAAAATTGCATGCTCTATCTGAATCACGAAAGAAAAAAAATTGGGTTCAGTGTCCCTTTAAGTTTGAATAAAGGTATTATTATTATTTTCTTAAAGAAACCCTTATTTCTTTATTTCATGATTCATATAGAACATACAATTTTAAATAAACAAATTTACTTATATTATCAAATTTGCTGCATTCACTGGCATTCTTTATTGAAGAAAGATATGTGCAGCCACCAATCAGCAGCTCTCTCCCAGTAGTGCATTGTTGCTCCTGAGCCTACCTAGTTATGCTTTTTAAAGGGATACCAAGAGAACATAGCAAAATAAATAATAGAAGTAAATTGTTGTTTGCAATTGCATGTGCTATCTGAATCATGAAACTTTAATTTTGTCTTTACTGTCCCTTAAAGGAACATGAAACCCAAATTTTCTCTTTCATGATTTAGAAAGAGCATGCAATTTTAAACACCTTTCCAATGTACTTCTATTATCTAATTTGCTTCATTTTCTTGATATACTTTGCTGAAAAGCATATCTAGATAGGCTCAGTAGCTGCTGATTGGTTGCTGCCGATAGATAACTCGTGTGATTGGCTCTCCCATGTGCATTGCAATTTATTCAACAAAGGATATCTAAAGAATGAAGCAAATTAGATAATAAAAGTAAATTAGAATGTTGTTTAAAATTGTATTCTCTACTTGAGTCATGAAAGAAAATTTGGGTGTTTAGTGTCCCTTTAAACTAAAACTTCTTTTTTACATAGTGATTTTATATATCACTTACTTGTAAAACCAGTTCATACAGATAATTTACAGCAGTTTGACAATTACTGAATCAATTTGGCCATCCTAATGAGTGATTACAATTTCTGTATTATTTCTAAATTGGTCAATACATTAAATTCTATTTTTCTCTTTGTTTTTCATCCTAATTCAAAATGTCTTTCTTGATCAGAGAAGTATAAACAGAAAACTGAAGATAGCATACAGTGGAAAAATAAAGTGAAGACTTTGTAATTGCCTGGAATTAAATGAAATGATCATAAAATATGTCTTTATTGAACACACAATGTTAAATTGACAGAAAAAAAGCAACAATCTTAACCAAATGTTTCCTGTAGTAACAAACCAGACCTGCGTTAATAACAGAGTATGTTGTGATTAATGTGATTAGTGTAAAAAGTAGCTGGAGGAAGGAATTAAAGGGACATTAAACACTAAATAAATGCTAGATAGAATGATGCATTCAAATAAAATATTAGTCTGAGAATAACATGAAGATGTATTTTTTAAATTTACATTAGTTGTAAATTGATAAAACTAGTCCTAAAGCCCATGTACACGGGCCATTTTTTGCAGTACAGCAGTTCCACCCCTTGCTCTCTCTCTATCCCCCCTCAATTTTGCTCTCTCTGCCCCCTCTCTTTTGCTCTCTCTCTCCCTCTCTCTTCTGCTCTTTCTCTCTCTCTCTCTCTCTCTCTCTCTCTCTCTCTCTCTCTCTCTCTCCCCCTCTCTCTATTTTGCTCTCTCTCTCCCCCATCTCTTTTGCTCTCTCTCCCCTCTCTTTTGATCTCACTCTCTCCCCTCTGTTTTGTACTCTCTCTCCCTCTCTCTTTTATGCTCTCCCCCCTCTCTTTTGCTCTCTCTCTCCCCCTCTCTTTTGCTCTCTCTCCCCTCTCTTTTGCTCTCTCTCTCCCCCTTTCTTTTTCTCTCTCCCCCCTCTCTTTTGCTCTCTCTCCCCTTTCTTTTGATCTCTTTCCCCCTCTCTTTTGCTGTTTCTCTCCCTCTCTTTTGCTGTCTCTCTCCCCCTCTCTTCTGCTCTCTCCCCCTTTCTCCCCCTCTCTTTTGCTGTCTCTCTCCCTCTCTTTTGCTCTCTATATCTCCCTCTCTTTTGCTCTCTCTCCCCTTTCTTTTGCCCTCCCTCCCCTCTCTCTTTTGCTGTCTCTCTCCCTCTCTTTTGCTCTCTCTATCCCCCCTATTTTGCTCTCTCTATCCCCCCCCCTTCTGCTCTCTCTATCCTCCCTCTTTTGAGCTCTTTCTTTCACGGCCGCACGGCCCCCGCCCATGTCACACCCGACCCTGTCCGCGCCACGCCGGCCCCCACCCCGCCACACCCGCGTCACGTCCAGCCCCACCCTGTCACGCCCGGACGGCCCCAGATGACAGGAGGTTAGAAATAGTCTGCTCTGCTGAAGGCTAGATGTGTTTGTCCTCGCGCAGTCTCTACTGCGCATGACAGCTTTGGACAAACACACTTGGCCTTTTATATTATAGGATAAGTGTAAAGTTTTATTGTCTTTAAAACAATGGGAGCTGCCATGTTGTAATTTAGGTTACCTTCTCTGCTGTGGCCAATTAGGGACAGTTAGAAAAAGGTCACTTGAGTGTGCAGCCAATGGCTGTGTGGAATATAACAGTGTTCTGCACTTCCATTTCTATTAGGAACTGAAAAGCTCATTATGTCAGAGTGGAATTACAGGAAAATGGGACAAAATAAATAATAAAAGTATATTATTGCAAAGGGCTTTTTATATATACGATTTATCATTTTATATTGCCATCTCAAAGTGTTTAATGTCCCTTTAATAGCAGTTATTCATGTGTGGCAATGTTGTAGTTAGAGTTAATAGAGATGGGGTATCTAGGAGATAGAGGGTGAATAGCAACGGGGCATCTGGACTGTAGGAGGTTAACAGTGGGGGAGGAATTGTGGATAGGTTTATTAGTAGTTGTGGTTTCTAGGAGATAGAGGATTAATTGCAGTATGGGTGCTGGTGTGGTTTTGGTTTTTAATGTTAATCTTGGTTAGGTTTTATAGGCGACATGCGGGGGATCAGAGAATCCCCATATTATAGGAAATAACATTGGTTCCTGTATAATATAAGTAACTGCATTATACTCAGTGTGGCTGATCATTTATAAATTATCCACCCACACTGAGTTTACCTGTGTCATGTTATTAGATTTTTCTTTGGTAAAGCTCATTGTTTATTGCACAAAACGCGTCAGGCTCTCATTTAGATCATGCTGTCCTGTATGGAATATTGATTTTTAACAATATGAAAATAAAGTGTTTAGCTAACTAACTAATCCTCTCTGGCAGCGTTCTAACTCTGTGACTGAGGCTATGTTTGCCTCTTTATAAGGCACTGTTCCTTCCTACAGTCAGCATAAGAGGGACGATATACTGTGCTGTTGTTCCAATGATCCATTTGATCTGCTGGAGTGTATTACATTATTTACAAATAGCTCCTTTACCTTTATTTTGTCATTTAAAAGAGCTGATTTTGTCTAAAAAAAGGGGCTGTCTCTGTGAGTTGTGAGAGGTGACTCCCATAGAAACTATTGTAGTATGCTGGAAAGGTAAACTACACTGGGGAGAGGGAAGTTACCAGGTTGCTGCTGCCAGTACACATCAGGCTACTCTGCTTTCAGTGTATAGTATCTTAAAGGACATGATATCCAAACAATGAAGCAATTGAAAATGATGTAGCATAACTGTAAAAAGCTGACTAGAAAATATCACCTGAACATCTCTTTGTAAAAAAGGAAGCAATTTTACCTCAAAAATGTCTCAGTAGCCACATCCCATCGCAAAGGGACTTTAAAGGGACATGAAACCCAATTTTTTTCTTTCACGATAGAGAATGCAATTTAAAAAAAACTTTCCAATTTACTTCTATTATCTAATTAGCTTCATTCTCTTGTTATCTCTTGTTGAGGAGCATATCTAAATAGGCTCAGGAGTTGCTGATTGGTGGCTGCACAAAGATGCCTCATGTTATTAACTTACCCATGTGTATTGCTATTTCTTCAACAAAGGATTCCTAAAGAATGAAGCAAATTAGATAATAGAAGTAAATTGGAATGTTGTTTAAAATTGTATTCTCTATCTGAATCATGAAAGAAAACGTTTGGGTTTCATGTTCCTTTAAGCCACCAATCAGGATGCTAGTCCTGGACTTGCAAGGGAGTGTGCATCTGGCATTCTTCAGCCTGAAGCTGGACAGTAGCTGAAGGATAACTGTTCACAAAGCACTTACTATTGTGACTTGAAGAAATGTTGAGGTAAAATATCTTCCTTTTTTCACCTACAGATGTTCCTCATAGACCACAATGTAAAGGCACTTTTCAATGCCATTTTTCCCCCCAACACCCCACACCTGCCTACTTTAACCCCCCATAACTGCTTTATTGCAGTTATTTTAATACAAACTAAAAATGCTAACATTTTTTATTTTATGATACCAACACCACACTGTATTTTGGGGGCAATTGGGGGCCATTTATAACATTAACCAGAGAGCTGATCTTGGCTGCTTATTTACGATATGCCCGCAAACGGGCAAATTTGCCAGTTTACAGGCACATGATAAATTAGCGCTCCACTTGTATGTCTATCATTTACCTTTAAATATATGTCAGATTCACACTGTGATTGAGGCATGTTCTATCTTCATGGTAATGGAGAGAGGGGTCTGAAACGTCACAAATAAAGAGCTTAATACAGGAGAGTGCCTTGTTGAATGATGGAGATAGATAGATATATATGAATTGCTATTTTATTCCTACCTATGTTCTGGTAGAATCCTTTATCCAAACTACTTGGTATAGGAAAAGGTTTGGATTTCATAATAGTTTGGATTTTGAAATATTTGTACACACAAAAAACAAACAAAACAAATATGCAGGCAGAGAAGATTTTAACTTACTGGCTGTGTAAAATGGTAATTTTTAATAATTTTATTTTTAAGAAAAAGTATGAATGTAAAAGTCTAAATTTCAGAATAATTCTGGATTTGTAATTCTGGATTTGTACCTATATTTAAAAACTAAAAGCGTGGACATTTCTGCGTATTTAAGCTATAAAGGAAGAAGTCAAGTCAAAATTAAACCTTCATGATTCAGAGAGGGAATACCATTTTAAACAACTTTGCAATTTATTTTTATCATCAAATTTGCTTTGTTCTCTTGGAATTCTTTGTTGAAAGCTAAACCTAGTTAGGCTCATATGCTAATTTCTAAGCCATTGAACGCCAATGATTTTGACAGTTTTTAAGTCAGCTACTGCTAATTCATTTGTGTCATATAAATAACATTGTGCTCACTTTCATGGAGTTATTTATGAGTCAGCACTGATTGACTAAAATGCATGTCTGTCGAAAGAACTGAGATAAAGGGCAGTCTGCAGAGGCTTAGATATAAGGTAATCACAGAGGAAAAAAAGTATATTAATATAACTGTGTTGGTTATGCAAAACTGGGGAATGGGTAATGAAGGGATTATCTATCTTTTTACACAATAAAAAATTGGTGTAGGTTGTCCCTTTGGGGCATATCTATCAAGCTCCGTATGGAGCTTGACGCCATGTGTTTCTGGCGAATCTTCAGACTCGCCAGAAACACAAGTTATGGAGCAGCGGTCTAAAGACCGCTGCTCCATAACCTGTCCGCCTGTTCTGAGGAGGTGGACAGAGATCACCACTATTCAACTCGATCGAGTACAATCGGGTTGATTGACACCCCCTGCTGGCGGCCAATCTGGTGACTGCAAATCTGCAGGGGGCGGCATTGCACTGGTGCAATGCTGAATACGGAGAGCGTATTGCTCTCCGCATTCAGCGAGGTCTGTCGGACCTGTTCCACACTGTCGGATCAGGTCCGACAGACCGTTGTTAAATAGGCCTCTTTAAGTGCTCTGCTAGAAACCAACCAACATATGAGTTGTAAGTGTAATTCACAGAAAAAGCACTGAAGTTTATGTTAAAATGCAAGAAATATAAAGGAGAAAGAATGACTTTAATCTAAGGGCGTGAAACGAGTCACTAGTGAAAAAAAATAAACAAAATACATTTGTGTTTAAAATATGTTTTGAAAGGAACAGGAAACCCAAGAAATTTCTCTCATGATTTGGATAGAACATACAATTTTAAACAACTTTCCAATTTACTTCTATTATCAAATTTGCTTCATTATCGTGTTATCCTTTGCTGAAGGAACAGTAATGCACTACTGACAGCTAGACGAAAACATCTAGTTAGCCAATCACAAGAGACAAATGTGTGCTGGCACCAATCAGCAGCTAGCTCCCACTAGTGTAGGATATGTGCGTATTCTTCAACAAGGGATACCAAGAGAACAAAGCACATTTGAAAATAGAAGTTAATTTAAAAGTGTTTATCTGAATAATGCAAGTTTAATTTTGACTTTCCTATCCCTTTAAGTACTTTTTTTTTACACCATGTAATGGTAGAAGCCAAAAGAAAAGGTAAGTTTGGGATTTGTAAAATACTTAAAGGAACATTAAACCCATTTTTTTTCTTTCATAATTCAGATAGAGAATACAATTTTAAACAAAATTCCAATTTGCTTTTTTATCTAATTAGCTTCATTCTTTAGATATCCTTTGTTTAAGAAATAGCAATGCACATGGGTGAGCTAATCACATGAGGCATCTGTGTACATCCACCAATCAGCACCTTCTGCGCCTATCTAGATATGCTTTTCAGCAAAGAATATCAAGAGAATGAAGCAAATTAGATAATAGAAGTAAATTAGAAAGTTGTTTAAAATTGCATTCTCTTTCTAAATCATGAAAGAAAAAATTTGAGTTTAATGTCCCTTTAAGGCCAAGATAAACCCTTGGCCTTAAGTATTTAGGTTATGATCCATAATACCACAGATTAACTCACCATTATATGTTGCCATAAATACTATATGTACTGTATTATGCTGACCTTAAAGTTTAATTGTTGCTATTTCTGCAGAACAATTTAAGTATTATACTTCATGCTCCAAAGATTTTGTTTCGGCAGCTTTAGAGAAAATATTACATTGCAATCACTCATAGTACAAGTCTAGACATTGTAAATTAGAATGCGTAATTCCATATCTATGTCACAGTTTTGTAGGAAAGCGCAGTGCAGTGATGCGTTCAGTGTTATGCTATCCTAAGCCAATCCGACGGAGTCGCTCTCTCCTTTTTCTGGAAATGACTCTTTCCATTCATTCATTGACATCACTCAACAAATAAGTCAGCACTTATAAAACCCTTGCAAGGACGGTAAACTTTTATTATGGGTAATGTAGCATTCAGACAACCGTATCGTGTGGTTCTGATGCACTGTTATTATATTAGTTTGACTAAACAAATTATGGAATATACATATCCTTAAATATATATTTTTTTAAGGGACATTTAATCAATTATAAGAAATTATACTGTGCAGGTTTTAACTAAATGTCTGGTTTGTATAAAACTACATGACAGATTATATTACCATGAAAGAAAAGTAGAAAGCATTGTTTCCGAAGGTCCTAAATGATTGATTACAACATTTAGGGCAATATTACATATGTGGCATTGCCCGCAAAAGCCGTCGCTGGCGTTTTTTACGTGCGTATATTTCACCCTTCGCCCACAGTTTTTACTCCCATAAGCTAACATAGAACCGCATCGCAATACGGTATCACATATTCAGCGCAAGGACTTACGCTGCAAAATAGAAAAATTGTACTCCATTTTCACCTCGCCACACATAAACAGACGCAGCACCGTAACTCCTGTGACTGCCGGAAAATATTAACTAACACCTAACGCATGCGCAATATCTATCTACCTGTCAACCGCCAACCCCCACCATAATAACTAATAAATTATATTAACCCATAATCCGCCATTAACCCACATCGCAATAAACCTAATAAAACTATTAACCCCTAATCCGCCATTAACCCACAACACAATACACCTAATAAAACTATTAACCCCTAATTTGCCATTGCGGCACTAAAGAGAAATCTGCTCCACAGAGGGGGGCTTGCCAATGCGGACGCTGTATAAAGTAGCCGTGCATAGAAGTCAGTGAACTCTTTATCGGTTTCGGCCTGGGTGGCCCTTATCAAGATCTAACCTAACACCCCCTAAATTAACCCCAACTACCTAAATTAAAAAATACTAAGTTACAATTAATATCATTACTTAAAAATAAAAAACTCTGATATTAAATTAATCTAAGATTACAAAAAATAATAAAAGTCTAACATTGCATAAAAAATAAACCAAATTATCAAAAATTAAACCTAATCCCTATGAAAATAAAAAAGCCCCCCCAAATAAAAACACCCCCTAATCTAAACTAAATTACCAATAGCCCTTAAAAGTGCCTTTTATAGGGCATTTCCCTAAGTTAAACAACGATTTTGATTTAAAAAATACTAAGACCCCTCTCTAACAGTAAAACCCCCTCAAAATAAAAAAACTAATACTAAAAAAATCCTAAACTACCTATTTCCCCTAAAGGGGTATTTGTATGGGCATTCGGTTCTTTTACACTGCCCAAAATCCCTATTCTAAAAAAAAAAAAAAAATCCTAACTCTTAAATAGGTACTCAACGTTCCTGAAGTCCTCTTCCAAGTGGTGTAGTCTTCTTCCATCGTGGAGACGTCTTCTATCTTCATCCAGGACCAAGCCGACGCGGAGCAGAGATGAGATGAGCGCAGATGAGTGTGGAGATCTTCTTAGTACGATCACCACCACACACTGAGGATTGAATTCAAGGTAAGCATTTAAATATGGGGTACCTTGCATTCCTATTGGCTGATTTGATTCTTCAAAATCAAATCAGCCGATAGAATGATAGCAGAATAAGGAAGAACAGAGGGGCGCCTCATGTGTAGTATCATCGAGTATATGTGAATACAATATACAAAAAGCCAAGTGGGTACTCACGTATTCCTTGAGCACACTAATGTGCTGGTAGGTGCAGGCTGTAGATTTTAACAGGTGTAACAGCTCACCCACAACAAGAATTTCCCGTGTGCTGTAGTGCTGGGATAAAGCTAGAACAAAAGAAGGCATTACATGTGCAGATCACTTAGAGTACAATTATGTTAAATTTAGCAGAATGCCAAATGGGTACTCACATTTAGGCCAAGCACACCAATGTGATGGTAGGAGCAGGCTGGCAGGGGGGAAGGTGTGTCAGCTCACCCCATATAAAGGACTCCAAATAAGCTGTATTCAGGAGCATAAAGGTTTGGGTGGTTGGTCTCCCATATATTTTGATCAAAGTCGCAGGTAGGTAAGGTATATCCACTCAAGGAGTTTTTTCATAAAAAATATGATATTTATTAAAAACAAAATTGATGCCTGAGGAAACGGCGTGTTAAGCCGAGAAACGCGTTGCAGTTTTAGGGGGATATTGGAATACCCCTATTCCACTTTTTAGGATTGTTGTTTTTAATTTTGTAAATGAGAGTGCGGATCAGGTCCGACAGACATCGCTGAATGCGGAGAGCAATATGCTCTCCGTATTCAGCATTGCACCAGCAGCTCTTGTGAGCAGCTGGTGCAACGCCGCCCCCTGCAGACTCGCGGACAATCGGCCGCCAGCAAGGGGGTGACAATCAACCCAATCGTACTCGATCAGACTGAATTGTGGCGATCTCTGTCCGTCTGCTCAGAGCAGGCGGAAAGGGTTATGGAGCAGCAGTCTTTAGACCGCTGCTCCATAACTTGCATTTCTGGCGAGTCTGAAGACTCGCCAGAAACACGGGCCGTCAAGCTCCGTTCGTAGCTTGATAAATGGGCCTCTAAGAACTGGACAAATCCTCTCTGTTGATATTAGAAAAAGGAGGTCTAGATAACGCACATTAGAGAATGGAATCACATCTTTACTCCCCACCCTTGAGTTTTTACAAACATGGAAAATATAA
Organism: Bombina bombina; assembly: GCF_027579735.1. Lineage (NCBI taxonomy): Eukaryota > Metazoa > Chordata > Amphibia > Anura > Bombinatoridae > Bombina > Bombina bombina. The sequence continues at coordinate 163,128,642 of NC_069507.1, read as the reverse complement.
AAGGTAAATGAGTCTTGTAGCAGTTCATTCTTATGAAGATTGGCTGCTAATGTTTTGTACAACTTCTCGTATGCCAAGGGGATATTACCAAATCCCAGATATAAAAATATAGCTATGTTTTAGTTTTAAAAAATTCTACTCCTTTGGGTGTTGATAAAAAAGTTTCCTCTATATATATATATATATATATATATATATATATATATATATATATATATATATATATATATATCTCTTTCAACAACTTTTTGTACAAATGTGTCTTTAAAGGACTTTTATGCATTTAATACTTATTTCAAAATGTATTTGGTATTTAAATATATATGTTTTGTTCTCAAACCTTATAATATAGGCAAATGTACAGCAGTATAATTATATTAGTAAGACTGCATTATTTGTCTTTTTCTTTAGTTGTTACTAATATATATGTTGCTACTGTGCCTGTTTTTTTGTTATTTTGATAACATATGTTCTAATAAAGTATTGACATTTTACCTTAATAACTTTGTGACAAATCCAACCTGCTCAATGTCACAATAGAGGGGTGTGGGCATGAAGGGGTTAATGGCACGCAGCTCTGGTAGTCTGGTTCCCTTATCCTTGCAACTCTGCAAAAGGACCTCAAAGGAGACACCACATTAGCCCCTAGATCTTGTCCACACTGCTCTAACTAACAATTTCTCTGCTGCCACCACCAAAACTTTTAAAAATTAAAGGGGAGTTCTGGGGAAACCCTAAAAACTCACACTATTTAACACTTTGGTAACGTGCCTTTAACCTTGTCTCAACAGGAGTGTGAATTCGGATATTAGAGCCCAAAGACAGAATGAGATTTTCTATGTGTTTAATAACAAAAATATCAACACAGGTTACACAGTGCAAAATTATAAATACATTCAAAATAGCATACAATTATAAAGCTACAGTTTTTAAAAACAAAATGGGACATGAAAAGAATTACAACACAATATCTTACTTATTATCAAATTCCTTTGGATATGGGGAGAGCTGCCATTCCGGATGTTTAGTGGTTTGGTCCCAAAGGCAGTTCTGACTAAAAAACCTTGCTGTTGCAAACTTAAAACATATTCTCTTTGTCTTGTCAAAGACAACGCCCGGGTTATAATTTACAACAAATTCAGCCAATGCCAACAAGTCTTAACTCCCACTATCAGTCTCCAAGGGGAGGAGCGTTCTGCATTCCTACACACAGTTACACTACATCACTAGGCTAAGGAGGGGGAAGAAAGGGGGGGAGGGGGTAAGGAAGGAGAGGGGGGTAGTCTCAGCTTACAGCTATTCTGAAAGCAGATTTCACACAGAACAAGGTAATTCACATTAATCTTTTTCCAGGCTGAGAACACAATACCACCTCTGCTGAGTAGCCAGTCCAGGTATCAACTACTCCACATGATTGTATCATGACAATCCCTATGCTTGGATGCATAATTTTATTGCCTCATTTCACAAACATTGCAATGTTAAATGATTTATCCATTATGTTATCCAGCATATTCGTCACAAAGTTTACATACATTATACAAAAAATTAAAACACATATTGGGAGGAGTATCAAAATTACGCACTGTGAAAAATCTGGTTTGTGAATTCTATGGCCGCGGCAAAATTTAGGGCTGGTCAACAAATTTTACAGGGCTGCTTTTCATTCCCAGTCCGGCCCTATTCGTCACCTCTAAAGTGGCGAAATTCAATCTCCGTGGATCTAGTCCGACTGGGGAGATTGACAGCTCCTGCCTGCACGTGATTGGCTGTGCGTGGGCAGGGGGCGGGATTGCATGTGAGCGCAAAATAGCGCTTGTGTGCAATGGTAAATTCCTCCGGGGAAATTCACCCCGTCATAGACGAGCTGCGGCGGACAGGGGGCATGTATATGCGCCCCTCTCCGCCTCAGCTTGATAAATCTAGACCTAAGAGAGCTTAGGTATATCTCCTGATCACAGAGCACCGGTCCTTGCCGCAAAGCGGCCGATCATGGTGGGAGCGGTGTCTACCCCTACACCAATCGAGGTTCTGGTGGATTATGGCTATCATGACTACTACACATTGAACCAGTGGGCCTATAGACAGCCAACCTGGGAGCGGAAGATAAAAGGTGCGCTAGGATCACCATTATACTTGCTGAGACATCCCTTTACTTAGACCGCCTGTCTGAGACAACTCAGCACTGCAAACTACCCCTGTCAGGCTCTCCCAGGATTAACCTACAAGCAGAGTCCAGTTTTACAGCAGGTTGTGGCTTTTGCGAGTTTTGAGCTATTGATGCGAACATCGGGAGTGGGTTTACTCCTTTTCAATACATGTGTATATGACAATATGATCCATACGATTGAAATTGTAGATATCACTCATAGTTCAGGCTACCTACACAGAGAGGCCAATTGATCAAATGTCTGTCGGACGTGATCTGCTGGTGAAATGCCGCCCCCTGCAGACTTGCAGCCAATCGGCCTCCAGCAGGGGGGTGTCAATCAACCCAATCGGCTTGTATTGTGGCGATTCCTGTTCGCCTGCTCAGAGCAGGTGTACAGGGTTATGGAGCAGCGGTCCAGAATGTTGCCACTTTGTAGTTGCCAATTATATGCTGTAGAGTCTACAGCATATAATTGGCAACTACAAAGTGGCAACATTCTGGGTTTGTTCTAGTACCCCCACATCTCTAAAACAGGTGCTTTGAGTTATTTCTCTGTTAAAGTAAGCTTCTAATCAGCTCTTAGATGTCTGTTTTACAAATTCACTGGGATATAAACCATACCTTCCTTTGTATCTGGTCCCACATCATGATATCCTAGGTATATATGTAATTTTATATACACTATATGACCCTATATAACTGGAGTATAACACTGGTTGTTTTCAACATATTGATGTTCTAGTGCCTAGGCAATTTTCGCTGTTTTTAAACATATATATACTTTATTCGAATTGAGACTCCAAAGTGAAATACCTTAATACTTTATTATTTGACTACACTATAATAAATCATTCCCTCCACAAGGTGGTTATATTAATCCTTGTAAGGTCCATGAGAGGCCTCAAGATAGAGTTGAGATATTGTAATTTCGCTGTTATTAATATATATATATATATATATATATATATATATATATATATATATATATATATATACAGTATATATATATATATATATATATATATATACTTTGTTACTACAGTTTTTGTTAAAAATACAAAATGAAGCTGTCATTTGAGACCCAAAAGTGGTCTCTTTTGTTGGAAATAACCATCTATAATTTGAATATATAATGATGAGGTCCAAAAATGGCCTCTTGTGTCATCTAGGAGGGAAAATGTACACTAGGAGGCTGATTTATTAAGGGCCGAATTGCCCTGAATGCCCCTGTTTCCGCGCAAGCCTTCAGGCTTGCCGGAAACAGGAGTTAAGAAGCAGCGGTCTTAACTTAACTTATACGCCTCCTCTGAGGCTGCTGACATCAATCCGCCCGATCAAAAATGATTGGGTTGATTGACATCCCCCTGCTAGCAGCCAGTTGGCCTGCAAATCTTCAGGGGGCGGCATTGCACACCCAGTTCACCAGAACTGCTTGTGCAATGTTAAATTGCGAAAGCGTATGCTGTCGGAATTTAACGATGTCGGGCGGAAATGATCCGCTACAGCGGATCATGTCCATCCGACTGTTAATAATTTGTCCCCATAGTGTATTAATCGAATGCATAGGGGCCGATTTATTAAGTACTGTCTGGTGCCTAATGCTTCTGCTTCTTAAGACCGCTGCTCCTTAACTGGTCCACTGCCTCTGAGCGATGGACAGCAATCAACCCGATCAGATACGAATGGGTTGATTGACACCCCCTGCTAGCGACAGGGGGCGGCATTGCACAAACAGTTCACCAGAACTGATTGTGCAATGTTAAATGCCGACAGCGTATGCTGTCGGCATTCAGCGATGTCTGTCGGACATGATCTGCTGAGCGGATCATGTCAAGCAGACATATGATAAATCGGCCCCTATGCCTTTGGATTTTTCTTTTAGGAATATACAGTGTACATTTAAAATTCCATACTATACAATATTTGTATTCCGTTACTATTGTGTTATATTGCTTCATATTTCATGTATCCCTTATTTCAAACCTCAAATAAAAACTATTAAAATCTCAAAGTGTTTACTGCCCTTTAACACTTTCCAAAGAAAATTATAAGCATATAAATATAAAGCTATACTGGAGGGATCAAATGAAAAAAAAAATAAGTTGCTTATAACAGTGCACTCTCAGTTTAGTAACCACCGACCTGACTGACATGACGTTTGTCAATTTTTCACCAAGGGGTTTGGCTTATTACTTCCTGTTTCCTTGACTTTAATGGTCTTTGATTGTTTCAACCCGCCTGCAGTGCAAGTTATAACTTCTGAAACAAAATAAAAAATAGTTTGCTTGTAGGTATTTTTTTATTAGCAGTGTATATGTACTATGATTTAAATGAGGTATATTTATAGGTTGCTGCCTCTTGTTATGTGATGCAGCATAAGAACACAATGTATGAAGACTTTTCTGTGGCTGGTTAAAGGGACAGTATACACTAATTTTCATATAACTGCATGTATCAGACAATACTATAAAGAAGAATATGCACAGATACTGATCTAAAAATCCAGTATAAACTTACTTAGAAGCTCCCAGTTTAGCACTGTTGATGATGTTAGGCTGTGACACCCACTGAAAGGAGCTGAGAAAGCAACAAGAGTAGACACTCTCCCTCCCCTGCATATGAAAAGACCCATTACACAAACAGGAGCCAGCAGGATTCTGTAGACTTGAGACTTGGTTACGAGTCTGAAAATCACGACAATGTTAGTAAAACATAAGCAAAACTATATATTGTTACAAAAACACTCCCATATGGGCTAAATAAATGGATCATCTACAAAAATGTAGTGTACAATGTCTCTTGAAGGAAAAACTTGAAAATGTCATACAATGTTGGCTTCAAAGGGACATAAACAAAAAGTTTGCTCTAGGCCCCAGTATTGCTTCTCCTGAGCATACCTAGGTATACTTTTCAACAAGGATATCAAGAAAATGAAGTAAATTTGATAATAGAGGTAAATTAAAAAAGGCTCTTTAAATTTTATTCTCAATGTAAACTATGGTATCCAGATGGTTTAAAGATCTACTCTGAGATGCTGGGTTTTGATCATTCTCCCTCATCCCCCTGAACCAGTGAGACTGTAGTAGCATATCAGCAGCCAAAGGAAAATGTTTAAAGGGACATAATACCGATATGCTAAATCACTTGAAAGTGATGCAGCATAACTGTAAAAAGATGACAAAAAAATATCACATGAGCATCTCTATCTAAAAAAGGAAGATATTTTACTTCAAAATGGCTTCATCTCACAATAGTTAGTGCTTAGTGAACAGTTATCCTTCAGCTACTGTCCAGCTGCAGGTTGATAAAAAAGCAGCAGCCAATCAGCATAAATAGAGCTGAGGTCATGCTTTGCATTTCTGTGGTCTAAAGAAACTGAAATTTTACAAGATTTCATAGTAAACATCATTAAAGGGATAGTAAAGTCCAAATTAAACTTTCATGATTTAGATAGGGCATGCAATTTCAAACAATTTTCTAATTTACTTTTATCATCAAATTTGCTTTGTTCTTTTGTTATTCTTAGTCGAAAGCTAAACCTAGGTAGGCTCATATGCTAATTTCTAAACCCTTGAAGACTGCCTCTTATCTAATTGCATTTGACAGTTTTTTTCACAGCTAGAGGGCGTTCAGGGCGTAGTTCCTGTGCTTCATATAGATAACATTGTGCTCATGCACGTGAAGTTATTTAAGAGTCAGCACTAATTGCCTATAATGCAAGTCTGTCAAAAGATCTGAGATAAGGAGGCAGTCTGCAGAAGCTTAGATACAAGGTAATTACAGAGGTAAAAAGTATATTTCTATAACAGTGTTGGTTATGAAAAACTGGGGAGTGTTAAATAATGTGATTATCTATCTTTTTAAACAATAACATTGTTGGTGTTTACTATCCCTTTAAACTTAGTAGGGAAATAACATGTCTATGAGACCCATTTATCAAGCTCCGTATGGAGCTTGAGTGCCAGACTCGCCAGAAACACACGTTATGGAGCAGCGGTCTAAAGACCGCTGCTCCATAACCCTGTCTGCCTGCTCTGATGAGGTGGACAGGAATCGCCACAATACAACCCGATCAAGTACGATCAGGTTGATTGACACCCCCCTGCTGGTGGCCCATTGGCCGCGAGTCTGCAGGGGCAGCGTTGCCGAGCTGCTGGTGCAATACTGAATACAGAGAGCATATTGCTCTCCGCATTCAGCGATGTCTGTCGGACCTGATCCGCAATGTCGGATCAGGTCAGACAGACATATGATAATTCGGCCTCTATGCCTTCACATGCCAGGTGCATGTTGTCTTGCAAGTCCTGGGACTAGGATCCTGACTGGCTGCTTAAAGTCCCTTTATAATAGAATGTGTCTACATAAAGATGATCAGGTGATATTTTCTAGTCCACTTTTAACAGCTATACTGCATCAATTTAAGTGCTTCAACATTTGGTTATCATGTCCCTTCCTTTAATCCTGATGTACAAATCATCTCACAATGATTTAATATATGATCAAAAATGTGACACCTAAAAATTAAATGTTGCTATCTACTGGCATTGCCCTTTTGAGTAAAGGGTATATTTTCATATGCTCACAATAAATTGGGGGAAAAAAAGACGTCCTTTGTGCTGTCATATAGTGAAAATAATATAAACTTCAACCAGGCTGTTTTCCATCTAGCAGTCACATCACTGCTATAATGTCATTATATTAATTCAGTTCCATGCAGGAGTGCATTTTTAGCATTATATAGCTGACCCCGTTCAATAACTGTCAAGATCTTTCATTTGTAAAATGGTTTCAGATGCACATTTTGTTTAGCCCTTGCTGTTACCTTGGTACTTCTGTTTGAATATAATTTGAATGTGTTTATGGGGATTATAGAAAAAAGAACAAAGAACCATTTAATTAAATATACCAGAGCAGATGTTTTCTTGGCTTCTCTGCACTTAGTCCAAACAAAGAGATTTTGTTGTGGCTGTTCTGTAAATTAAAAAAGCGGCCCTCTATGGGGGTCACCATTACATTCCCTTCTCAGAAAACAAACAATCTGTAGAGTTGTACTGTAAATCAGTTTGGTGCATTTTCTAAGCCATAAACATTTGGAAGAATGAGAATATTAAATGTCAGTTGAATCTACAACCTTGTCACAGTAAGAACTCATAGACCGTATTTACCTCAAAGCTATAGAACCGCTCCATGCCTTCCTCATAAAGAAAATAACAAAACTGCTCAAATTGATACATTGTTTTCCCAGTTGTGGATAACTTTATTTATTAAAGGAACGGTAAAGTAAATTAAACAGTCATGATCCAGATAGAGGGGCCAATTTATCAACTGTTGGGTGGACATGATCCGCTGTAGCGTATCATGTCTGCCCGTCATCGATAAATGCAGACAGCATAGGCTGTCAGCATTTATAATTGCACAAGCATTCTGTGTGAAATGCTTGTGCAACACCACCACCTGCACATTTATCATTTCACAAGCATTTCGTGTGAAATGCTCGTGCAATACCGCCACCTGCAACATTTGCGGCCATTCGGCCGCTGGCAGGGGGTGTCAATCAACCCGATTGTATCTGATCGGGATGATTGCTGTCTGCCACCTCAGAGGGGGCGGACGAGTTAAGGAGCAGCGGTCTTATGAAGAATAAGCAGCTTGACTGCTTCATAAATCGGCCCCAGAGTATTGAATTATAAACATCTTTACAATTTACTTCTATTATCTATTTTTCTTTGTTCTCATATATTTTTTGTATATTTTGTTGAAGAGAAACCTATCTAGATGAATAGAAGCTTATTAGCATATATATATATATTTAGCACTGTATGGCAGCATTGTTTGCAACTATGGGCCAGATTTATCTTCTCCCCTGTCCGCCCGTCATCGCATCCCCACATTTATCATTGTACACTACGCAATTGTCTGTACCTGAGCAGGGGCTGTCAATCTCCTCAGAAAAGCCCAGAGGAAATGAGATACGCCACATAACAGAGGGCAAAGTGGGTTAGGTACACCCTATAACCGACAATCCATACCGCCATCTAAACTCAGTAGTTATGAGTTTTACGTTACAAAGCTGTACCATAAAACTCATAACTTAAGTGTTAAAAAGTACACTAACACCCATAAACTAAATATTAACGCCTAAACCGAGGCCTTCCCGCATTGCAAATACTAAAATAAAATTATTAACCCCTAATCTGCCACTCCGGACATCGCTGCCACTATTAAAATGTATTAACCCCTCTTCCGCCGCTCCCCAACATCGTTGCCACTATAATAAACCTATTAACCCCTAAACCATCGCCCTCCCGCATCGCAAACACTACTTAAATATTATTAACCCCTAATTTGCCGGCCGCCAACACTGCCGCTATAACAAACCTATTAACCACTAAACTGCAAGCCCCCCACAACAAAATATATTAAAAAATTATTAACCACTAAACCTCTGACCTCCCACATCACTACATAAATATATTAACCCCTAAACATAACCCTAAGCATAAGTCTAACACTAACCCCAACACCCCCTAACAAATATAATTAAAATAAAGCTAAATAAACCTTACAATTATTACCTAAATAATTCCTATTTAAAACTAAATATATACTTACCTGTAAAAAAAAAACCTAAGCGAGCTACAATATAACTAATAGTTATATTGTAGCTATCTTAATTTTTATTTTTATTTCACAGGTAATTTTGTATTTATTTTAACTAGGTAGACTAGTTAGTAAATAGTTATTAACTATTTACTAACTACTCAGTTAAAATAAATACAAATTTACCTGTAAAATAAAACCTAACCTGCTTTACACTAAAACCTAACATTACAATCAAATCAAATAAATTAAATTAATCAAATGCAATTATCTAAATTACAAAAAAAATAACACTAAATTACACAAAATAACAAACAAAATTATAAAAAAAAAGAATTACTCCTAATCTAATTGCCCTATCAAAATAAAAAGCCCCCCAAAATAATAAAACCCCAAGCCTACACTAAACTGCCAATAGCCCTTAAAAGGGCCTTTTGCAGGGCATTGCCCCAAAGAAATCAGCTCTTTTACCTGGCAATAAAATACAAACACCCCCCCCCAACAGTAAAACCTCCACCCACCCAACCAAACCCCCCAAATAAAACTCTATCTAAAAAACTCTATCTAAATAAACCTAAGCTAATCATTGCTCTGAAAAGGGCATTCGGATGGGAATTGCCCTTAAAAGGGCATTTAGCTCTTTTACAGTGCCCAAACCCTAAGCTAAAAATAAAACCCACCCAATAAACACGTAAAAAAAACTAACACTAACCCCTGATGAGCCACTTACAGTTTTTCGAAGACTGGACATCCATCCTCATCCAAGCGGGCAGAAGTCTTCATCCAAGCGGGCAAGTAGGCAGAAGTCTTCATCCAGACGGCATCTTCTATCTTCATCCATCCATCGCAGAGCGGGTCCATCTTCAAGACATCCGGCGCGGAGCATCCTCTTCTTCCGATCGTCGCCGGAAAATGAAGTTCCCTTTAAGTGACGTCATCCAAGATGGCGTCCCTTACATTTCGATTGGATCAGCCAATAGGATTTTTTCCCCTTTAAATCCTATTGGCTGATAGAATTTTTTCAGTCAATCGGAATGTAAGGGACGCCATCTTGGATGACGTCACTTAAAGTGAACTTCATTTTCCAGCGGCGATCGGAAGAAGAGGATGCTCCGTGCCGGATGTCTTGAAGATGGACCCGCTCCGCGCCGGATGGATGAAGATAGAAAATGCGTCTGGATGAAGACTTCTGCCCGCTTGGATGAAGACTTCTGGTTGCTTCGATGAAGACTTCTGCCCACTTGGATGAAGACTTCTGCCTGCTTGGATGAGGATGGATGTCCGGTCTTCGATAACTGTAAGTGGATCATCGGGGGTTAGTGTTAGGGTTTTTTTAAGGGTTTATTGGGTGGGTTTTACTTTTAGCTTAGGGTTTGGGCACCGTAAAAAAGAGCTAAATGCCCTTTTAATGGCAATGCCCATTCAAATGCCATTTTCAGGGCAATGGTTAGCTTAGGTTTATTTAGATAGGTTTTTATTTGGAGGGTTTGTTTGGGTGGGTGGTGGGTTTTACTGTTGGAGGGGTGTTTGTAATTTTTATTGCCAGGTAAAAGAGCTGATTTCTTTGGGGCAATGCCCCACAAAAGGCCCTTTTAAGGGCAATTGGCAGTTTAGTGTAGGCTAGGGGTTTTATTATTTGGGGGGGGGGGCTTTTTTTATTTTTATAGGGCTATTAGATTAGGAGTAATTCTTTTTTTTTTTGATCATTTCATTTTTTATTTTGTGTAATTTAGTGTTATTTTTTTGTAATTTAGATAATTGTATTTGATTTATTTAATTTATTTTATTTGAGTGTAATGGTAGGGTTTAGTGTAAAGCAGGTTAGGTTTTATTTTACAGGTAACTTTGTATTTATTTTAACTAGGTAGCTAGTAAATAGTTAATCACTATTTACTAACTAGTCTACCTAGTTAAAATAAATACAAACTTAGCTGTGAAATAAAAATAAAACCTAAGAGAGATACAATGTAACTATTAGTTATTCTGTAGCTAGCTTTTTTACGGGTAAGTATTTAATTTTAATTATCAATCATTTAGTTAATAATTGTAAGGTTTATTTAGCTTTATTTTAATTATATTTAAGTTAGGGGGTGTTAGGATTAGGGGTAGACTTATGCTTAGGGTTACGTTAGGGTTATGGTTAGGTTAAGGGGTTAATATGTTTATGTAGTGTTAGTGATGTGGGAGGCCAGAAGTTTAGTATAGTGGCAGCGACATTGGGGACAGCAGATTAGGGGTTAATAACTGTAATGTAGGGGCGGCGATGTTAAGGGCTGCAGATTAGGGCTTAATAGTTTTATTTAGTTGGCAGCAATGTTAAGGGCGGCAGATTAGGGGTTAATAACTGTAATATAGGTGGCGGCGATGTTAGGGGCAGCAGATTAGGGTTGTTAAGACGTGGTTTTTTTGTTAGGGTGTTAGGTTTAAACATAACTTTTTCTTTCCCCATAGACATCAATGGGGCTGCGTTACGGAGCTTTTGTTTCCATGCTAGCAGGTGTTAGGCTTCTTTTTTGCCGGCTCTCCCCATTGATGTCTATGGGGAAATTGTGCACCAGCACGTCAAAGCAGTGCTTGTATTTGGGTGAGGTATGGAGCTCAACGCAACCATATCGCCCGCACAAGCCTGCTTTTTGTAAACCTGTAATAGCAGCGCTATAGGGAGGTGAATTAACACCGCTTTTGTGGCGGTCGTTAATTTCCCTATAGCGCTCAAAACTGGTAATCTAGCTGATTGTTATTAACACACTGGGCTCCATTTATGAAGCAGCAAATGCTGCTTTAGAGGCCCATCATAATTTAAGAAGCAGCGGCCATAAGACCGCTGTTCCTTAACCTGTCCACCACCTTTTAGGTGGCGGATTTAAATCATCCAGAGCCGATATGATTGGGATGATTGACAGCCTCTGCTAGCGGCTGATTGGCCGCCAGTGAGCAGGGAGTGGCACTGCACAAGCATTTTACCAGAAATGCTTGTGCAATGTTAAATGCGGACAGCGTATATAGTGAATAATGTCCGCTCGACATATGATAAATGAACCCCATTGTTTTAATTCTCCATGAATTTATCCATCTCCCTCAGCACTTGTTTTGGGAACTGTTGAGTTATTGTATTTTTTTGTATCTGCAGATACCACTATTTAATTTGTTTCCTGGCATGGAAATGTTTTTTTTTATTATTATTAGTAGTAGTATTAGTATTATTATTCATATAAAACAACAAATCAGACCATACAAAAAGAAAAATTGTGTGTCTAAGGGAGAGGTGCGCCAACTGCAACAACCTCTCCTGTATTAGTTATGAGGAATGAGGCAATGATGCAGATAATAAAAATAAAATGTTAAATAATAAGATAATAAATAAAATATCTATATATAAAAATAAAAATGAAAAATATATATTAGTGAATATGCAAATATGTAGATTAATAGTCCAATGGACATTCAACACATATGATTAATAATGTGATACAGTCCCAAAATAGTCTTTCAACAAGGAACCAGCAGGTAGATGATAGAGATATTAACCACGAGTCCTAAAAGACAACAAATGAAAGGCGCCCTTGGAGCAGCAACTTCTTAAAAGGATAAACCAAAACAAACAGTGACGATCCAGTACTCACAAAGATGACTGCACATCCAGTGCAATATAAACAGGCCGAACTTCAGAGTCATTCAGCTGACTCCCCAGCGGTGGATCAGCTGAAAACAGGAATAGGCTTCAAATGGCAACACAGTATCCGGTACTGCTAGCCGACTCAGGACGCCGACTCTATAAGTATATATAGTATATTAAGGAGTTTTTACACTACTTGGTTGTCCTCCCCTGTTCTTATCAATAACTTCATGAACTTTGCACTGCAGAGAGAATCTGTCAAGAAATCGCAGCTTGCTCCCTAGGAACACATTTGCTCTTTGAAGAACAGTATAACAACAAATTACATTAGGGACTTGTAAGAACTATATCTGGAGAGATATGAAAGGTTGGATGCATTGGTATATTCTTTAGGTTAGCAGTCTGGGATTTCACAAAGTCGGCTAGCAGTACCAGATACCGCCGCTGGGGAGTCAGCCAAATGACTCTGAAGCTTCAGCCTGTTTATTATTGCACTGGATGTGCAGTCATCTTTGTGACTACTGGATCGTCACGGTTTGTTTTGGTTTATCCTTTTAAGAAGTTGCTGCACCAAGGGCGCCTTTCATTTTTTGTCTTTTAGGACTTGTGGTTATTATTCATATAACTGGGATTAAAGAGATACAGATAGAGTGTTATCAAATTTAGGGGTATAACAAACTTGGGCCTAGTTTCCGCTGAGGCGGTAAATTGTGGAAAATGGTGCTATAAACATTTATCTCCATTAAAGTTTATGGAAAAAAATTATATTACCACTAGTTTCCAAGCTTTACCATCCCAATGGAAACTAGGCCTTGTTTTGGTAGATAATGATTTCTGAACATTAGCTGGTACAGAAACATACCTTGTGAGTATGTTTTTTTATGTTTTTCCAGTGATAACAATCCTAGAATTCTTCTACTTGAAATTATTATAAGAATTGTATAAGTGTTATAATAAGTGTAAAAGTGTTGTCTGGGGGCTATCAAGACCATTTGGCTGTAGAAATCGATAATTAAAAAAAAAAAAAAGATCAAATAAAGGCAAGAAAGAGTGCTCATATTACAAGATGAAAGTAAATGCGAACGCAATCGCAATTTACACCAGAATGATTACCATGACCTCAGATTTCTGGTTAACTGTTACACAAAACAAAAAAAATGTCACAGAACACCTCAGAAATAGATTGAAAATTACAGTTACATTCATAATAAAACTATATGATAAAGATTATTACAAAAAAAATATTGTAAGAAAAGGTTTTTTATGTAATATTCATATGTAATAAAGTGTTATACAGTGTGTTTACTGTAAATATTTCACATTCTAATGTTCTTTATGTAGGGGAATATGTTCTATGTATTTTTATATAGATATTCCTATATATATATCTGTATACATCTATATACCTATTAATATATATTTATGAATAATTAGAACATATTCTGCTGTGTGAACAACACTATAATGTGAAATATTCATATTTTTATGTCGGGTTAGCGGACTTGAGAAAATGCAATAGGGTTTGTGCAAAAGTAGGTTTTTAGTTTTGTTTTCAACTTTTCACTCTCCATTGAAGTCTATGGGGGAATACTTTAATGCGGTCACGATATTAGAAGTTAGTTTTTTTGCTCATGGGGTCAGTGCGCAAATGAAAACATTTTACTTTCAACTTGTTATATAAGCGCTAAACAGATCCTCTTCTTGCCAGAGCCCTGACCATGCTAACAGGAGGCTTTACGCTCTCAATTTCCAGGAGCTGCACTAACTTTAGTGCAGGTCCTGTGACATGACCATGCTAAGCCTCCTGTTAGCGCAGCTTGGGATCTAACAGGAAGAGGATCTGGTTAGTGCGCTCTCTAGTGGCAAGAGGTGAGTATTAAAGGGCCACAAAACCCAAATTCATTTAGAGCATGCAATATTAAGCAGCTTTCTAATTTACTCTTAGAGGCCCATTTATCAAGCTCCGAATGGAGCTTGTGGGCCCGTGTTTCTGGCGAGACTTCAGACTCGCCAGAAACAGCAGTTATGAAGCAGCGGTCTAAAGACCGCTGCTTCATAACCCTGTCCGCCTGCTCTGATGAGGCAGACAGGAATCGCCACAATTCAACCCAATCGAGTACGATCGGGATGATTGACACCCCCTGCTGGCGGCCCATTGGCCGCAAATCTGCAGGGGGAGGCGTTGCACCAGCAGCTCTTGTGAGCTGCTGGTGCAATGCTGAATTCGGAGAGCGTATTGCTCTCCGCATTCAGCGATGTCTGTCGGACTTGATCCGCACTGTCAGATCAGGTCCCACAGACATTTGATAATTTGGCCTCATATTATCAATTTTTCTTTGTTCTCTTGCTATATTTATTTAAAAAAGCAGGAATGTAAGCATAGGAGCCGGTCCATTTTTGGTTCAGAACCTGTGTAGTGCTGGCTGATTTTCAAATAAAGATAGCAAGAGAACCTAGCAAAATTTATAATAGGAGTAAATTAGAAAGTAGCTTAAAATTGCATGCTCTATCTGAACCACTAAAGAAAAAAATTGGGTTTTGTATCCATTTAAAAAAATTAAGGAAACAAATGAATACAGATACATTTTATCAGGATTTAAATAGTTTTCTTTAATTGTTGTTGGTAAATTTATTCAATATTCATTTAGTCAAAAAACAAATACACATTTGTAACAAAACTAATGCCCATTACTTGAAGCAATAGTAACAACTTTGTTCTTTTCTAAGGATCTATGTAATTCATAGCTTACGTGCGTTTATTCATTTTCACTGACTCACTACTGACTAGACGTGCACTAATAAGAAAGCAAAAACATTTCTCACAAAAAATGATGTTCCCTTGTTTTAACCAATTAGTTAAGGGGATTGTTTGGAATTTGTTTATTAACCAAAATCCTTTTGTTTGCTATTCACAATGGAAAGTCTTCAGCTAGACAGCAGTTTAAATAAAGTTAAAGTAGTATCTAGTGCTACTGTTAAAAGTCAGCATCACAAAAAATTATGGGATCAGGACTGGTCAAGTGTAAAATTGAAGCTTAGATTGGTTGATACTGAAACCAATCAACTGGCTATTACAAAATCATTATTGCATAGTATACATTTTAACTTTTAAGTCTTTCATTTATTGTTCCTGGCCGAATTTAACAAAAGTAAAAAAAATTCTGTTTCTTTAGTATGTCTAATAAAAAGGAACATGTCTACTTCTGACCCTGTAAGCTTATGTGTTTAGTCCCCCCCCTAAACACACACACCCGCAAAGGGTTTAAACACAACCTCTCAGAGAAATGCTGGCCCCAAGCAGAAACAGCTGGTGAGCCAATTTGAAGCAGCAGTTGCACAACCCATATGTCTCATATTCTTCTGGACAGTGCCAGGTTGGAAGCCCTACTACACTGTACATCCTTCTGCGCTCCCTACCCTATAAAATTTCTCATTTTATAAAGGCTTCTGTGATGAAGATCTATAGAGAACCAAAGAAAATTTACCCTACAACCTTAATACTTGCACACATGAAGTTATCAGACAAGATAATACCTTACATATCTTAAACAAAGAATAACAAAACAACTTTGCTCATAGGAATAAAACAAAACTCTCAGCATTATGCAACTGCTATCCAAACATTTCCTCATACAAACCAAAGAAGACTCCAATGCCATTAGAGATCAGATGTGTCACAGATCTGATCTGTGCTCATTAGGGTCCATATCCTTGTTCAGGGAAGATCCAAATAAAACTCTGAAAAAGCAGACACACTTATGGACACCAAAATAAGACACAAGGAGCAGTGACTCAGGAGATCCAAAAGCTGGGTAAAAAATAAATCTTTATTCCGGTCATTAAAAATTGACCCACAATGAGTCAGACAGAAGGAAAAGGAAAAGAGGAAAGTGGTGTTTGAAACATCTGAAGAGGAATGTACAGAGGCTGATAGTATAGCCTCAGGCAGCTTTTTCTCTTCCTCTTCCTCTTCTCTGTCCTCTTCTTCTTCTTGTGCTTTTTTACAGGACACAGTCCGAAATCCTGCAGTATGTTGCAGAAAGGAAAACCAAGGCAAGAAGAAGAAGAAAATCCCAAGATGAAAACACCAGACATAAACAAAATGAACCAGCAACAGAAGAAACATTAAGTGGACTAAACATTATTAATCTGTCCAAATATTCCCTATCAGAGAGTGAACACAAAGTCCTCAGCAGAAGTTTAGGATTTGCTCCCACTAACAAATTCTCTTCTTTTAAAACTTTAATAGACGTAAATAGATTTGTTCAGAAACTAACATTGAAAATATTTTTTGCATTAAAAGAGGATGCTCCATTGAACATCCTGAGTTAACTGCAGGTTCTAGGATTTAAGGTGCAGAGGCTCCTTCCTTAAACTTTTTGGATGCATGTACAGAGGTTTCTCTTGTTTATCTTTATAGTGGTGAATTAGATTATTCCACAGCGGTAGATGTGGAAAAACCAAAGAGATCTAATTCAGATTTTTATCCTAAACAGTACTGAGGCCCACTAATTAATGCCTATCCGAAGGCTGTTAAAGAGGACATCCTATCATTAAGTGGCAAGGAACATACAGGGAGTGCAGAATTATTAGGCAAGTTGTATTTTTGAGGATTAATTTTATTATTGAACAACAACCATGTTCTCAATGAACCCAAAAAACTCATTAATATCAAAGCTGAATAGTTTTGGAAGTAGTTTTTAGTTTGTTTTTAGTTATAGCTATTTTAGGGGGATATCTGTGTGTGCAGGTGACTATTACTGTGCATAATTATTAGGCAACTTAACAAAAAACAAATATATACCCATTTCAATTATTTATTTTTACCAGTGAAACCAATATAACATCTCAACATTCACAAATATACATTTCTGACATTCAAAAACAAAACAAAAACAAATCAGTGACCAATATAGCCACTTTTCTTTGCAAGGACACTCAAAAGCCTGCCATCCATGGATTCTGTCAGTTTTTTGATCTGTTCACCATCAACATTGCGTGCAGCAGCAACCACAGCCTCCCAGACACTGTTCAGAGAGGTGTACTGTTTTCCCTCCTTGTAAATCTCACATTTGATAATGGACCACAGGTTCTCAATGGGGTTCAGATCAGGTGAACAAGGAGGCCATGTCATTAGATTTTCTTCTTTTATACCCTTTCTTGCCAGCCACGCTGTGGAGTACTTGGACGCGTGTGATGGAGCATTGTCCTGCATGAAAATCATGTTTTTCTTGAAGGATGCAGACTTCTTCCTGTACCACTGCTTGAAGAAGGTGTCTTCCAGAAACTGGCAGTAGGACTGGGAGTTGAGCTTGACTCCATCCTCAACCCGAAAAGGCCCCACAAGCTCATCTTTGATGATACCAGCCCAAACCAGTACTCCACCTCCACCTTGCTGGCGTCTGAGTCGGACTGGAGCTCTCTGCCCTTTACCAATCCAGCCACGGGCCCATCCATCTGGCCCATCAAGACTCACTCTCATTTCATCAGTCCATAAAACCTTAGAAAAATCAGTCTTGAGATATTTCTTGGTCCAGTCTTGACGTTTCAGCTTGTGTGTCTTGTTCAGTAGTGGTCGTCTTTCAGCCTTTCTTACCTTGGCCATGTCTCTGAGTATTGCACACCTTGTGCTTTTGGGCACTCCAGTGATGTTGCAGCTCTGAAATATGGCCAAACTGGTGGCAAGTGGCATCTTGGCAGCTGCACGCTTGACTTTTCTCAGTTCATGGGCAGTTATTTTGCACCTTGGTTTTTCCACACGCTTCTTGCGACCCTGTTGACTATTTTGAATGAAACGCTTGATTGTTCGATGATCACGCTTCAGAAGCTTTGCAATTTTAAGAGTGCTGCATCCCTCTGCAAGATATCTCACTATTTTTGACTTTTCTGAGCCTGTCAAGTCCTTCTTTTGACCCATTTTGCCAAAGGAAAGGAAGTTGCCTAATAATTATGCACACCTGATATAGGGTGTTGATGTCATTAGACCACACCCCTTCTCATTACAGAGATGCACATCACCTAATATGCTTAATTGGTAGTAGGCTTTCGAGCCTATACAGCTTGGAGTAAGACAACATGCATAAAGAGGATGATGTGGTCAAAATACTCATCTGCCTAATAATTCTGCACTCCCTGTATTTCAAAATACAATCTAAGTTATAAAGAACATATGGCCATACAATCAATGAAAAATAATAGAGATATAGTAATACGTAATTCTGACAAAGGAGCCAATATCATTATAATGAATAAAGAAAATTATTTTCAGGAAGCCCTCCGCCAGTTGTCGGATGAATCAGTATATACTAGAATAAGCCATAAACATTAAGAATCAGTAAGGAGCTACTGCACCTGGTGGAGGAAGGTATCGCATTAGGATTATTTACAAAACAAGATGTTCACTCACTAGTCCCTGAGAATCCCATCAATCCCATCTGTTATCATGTCCCAAAGGTGCACAAAGACAGTCGGACTCCCCCTGGTAGGCCGATTGTCTCCGGCATAGGTTCCTTGTTTGAACCACTAGCCGAATGGCTTACACTATATATTACAAGCTTTGGTTCAGAAACAATTTAGTTACTTAGAGGATACGGGTCACCTATTGGAAACAATGGAAAGGTGGTGGACATAACTTCTCTATATACTAGTGCAAGCTGTAGATTTGTTTCTGAAACGTGAGATGAACTTGGAACCTGCAATTAGATGCTTTGTCTGTGATGTGCTCCTTTTCCTACTCTCACATACATTTTTTATGTTTGACGATGACTACTTTTTGCAAACTTGCGGCATGGCGATGGGGGCCAAGTTTGCCCCCTCGTTGCAAACTTATATGTAGCATGGTGGGAGTTGGAGTACATATACAGTGAAAGCAATTCTTTAGTTGAGAATACATATTTATAATTTTATGGAAGGATCAATTGCTTTTACAACATAGTACACTGAACAATTTGACTCTATAGTCAAAATTCTTAGAAAACATCTCCATATTTTAAGAGCTGAAGTTCTAAAAGATAAAATTGATCTGTGTAAATTTGTTCCCAAGAAACCTCATACTTTAGCACAAGCCCTATCACCTAGCCTTAAAAAAAAAGAAACAACAGCTTTATTCAGACTAATTGGTTGTCCAATATAAAATGAGAGCATGTAAAACATGTAACAACATAGTGACAGGTTCCACATTCAATTCAACAGCTAGTGGTAATTCCCACAACATTATTTGTTATGCTAAATGCGGTACCAAGTATGTTGTGTATCTACTAACTTGTAAATACTGCAATTTTCAATATGTGGGTAGAACCTCACGTTAGGCCAAGACTAGATGTAGTGAACATGTTAGGGACACTAAATATTACAATAAAGACTCGGCAGTGGCATCACACTTTAATGGCATACACTTTACCAGCGTAGTGGCTAGGACCATCCAAATTATAGACTTAGCAACAGTACCTAGCAGAGGGGGTAATAGGAATCATATTTTGGACAAAAAAAAAAAAATTACATTGGATACTAAAACTAGACAGCAGAATACGAAAGGGTATGAATAGAGAATGGGACATAAGTTATCTATGTAAATAATTGTAAATAATTGTGAAATTCCCTAGCTAAACCCCTTCAATTTATTACAGCAACATTATACCATATGATACATTTTACCTTATGTCAGTATGTCATATGTAGGTATCTGAAGTCATAAAGGGATTATAGAGGTAACACATAAATAATTGCTTGTTGTGTATGAGTAAGTGATGTTAAAAATAGAAAAACAAGCTGAATTTTTTACCTCCTTTGCTTCAATGCTACAAATGTATAATGTATATAAAACATATGTGCCTTGTTTCTGTGATTGCTTGCATGCATACCTTTTTGTTTTAACCAAATTACTATATTTTCTTTTTATTATGCACATTAAGGATTAACACTTGAGGTATATAAGAGGGTATTCTCATTAGGGAGACATGTCTATGAGTAAGCACCAGTAACAGGCACAAAACATGTCAGACATCTCTCTTGTGAGCTTTCACATGTCTTTCTGACCCATTGTGGTTCAAATTTAATCACCGGTATAAAGATTTATTTTTTACCCAGTTTTTGGATCTCCTGATTCGTTACTCCCTGTGCCTTATTTTGCTGATTTGTGGCACACGGATCCGTTGTCTAGTGGCGAATCCCTCCCTGTGTGCTGTGCGCACCAGAAGTACGTATACTAAGCGACTCAGCGTGGTGTCCTGGAGCTGGAGATAGTGAACGCAACACTTATGGACACCACCTCTACTGATCTAGTAATCCTGAAGCCTAAAGGCCATCCATCCTACCTGACTAAAGTCTCTAAGAAAACACAACAACCCACAGATGTCCCCTCTCATCCTGCACAGTTTATAGAAACATAGAAACATAGAATTTTACAGTAGATATGAACCAAAAAGTCCCATCAAGTCTACCCAATATTACATGTTACTTCTTAGGATAGCCTTATGCATGTCCCAGTCATTTTTTAATTCCTTTACAGTCTTTGGGGTAGATTTATCATAGTGCAAGCAGACATGATACGATATAGCGTATCATGTCCGCTGCACATTGATAATTGCCGACAGCATATGCTGTTGGCATTTATCATTGCACCAGCAGTTCTTGTGAACTTCTGGTGCAATGTCGCTCCCTGCAGATTTGCGGCCAATCGGCCGCCAGCAGGCGGTGTCAATCAACCCGATCGTATTCAATCGAGTTGATTTCTGTCCGCGGCCTCAGAGCAGGCAGACAAGTTATGGAGCAGCGGTCTTCAGACCGCTGCTTCATAACTTCTGTTTCCAGCGAGCCTGAAGTCTCGTGCGGAAACAGGAGCATCAAGCTCCATACGGAGCTTGATAAATCGTCCCCTTTGTGTTTACCACCTCAAATGGAAGTTTATTCCATGAATCCACCACCCTTTCTGTAAAAAAAATGCTTCCTCAAATTTCTCCTGAATCTGCTACCCACTTTAGATTGTGACCCCTTGTTTTGGCATTTATTTTTTTGTGGAAAATGCTTTCAGCTTCTACTTTATTAAGTCCCTTCATATATTTGAAGGTTTATATCATGTTTATGTACAAAAGAAACTTCTGACAGAGGCACAAATAATGTTTTTATAAATAAAGTTTTGTCTTCCAAATTACAATAGTAGAATGTTTCATTTTTGCAGGTCAAATATATTGAAATATAAAGTTTTAATTAAACATTGTGCTGAAGCTGTGGATTTAGACTATTTATTATTCTTATCGGTTATTTGTAGAGCACCAACAGATTCCGCAGCACTAATTTACATAAATGGTAAAAACCGGCCAAGTGGACTTATATATATTAGCGTGTGAGCCTGACCACTATGATGAGTTATTCATGACAGTGCAGTCTTTGGCTGAAGGGGCACCAGTAAGGTTGCCACCTCAGCCATGTTTTCCTGGACACTTATGAGTTACACATGCTGCAGGGTGTGCAGGGAGGAACATGTATTGTGTTTCTGGACAGCACTATTTATATTCCTCCATGCACACCCTGCAGCATGTGTAACTTATAAGTGTTCTGTATTTTAAGGGACAGGTGGCAACCCTAGGCACCAGCCTCCATTGTACTCAGACATTACCTTTAGCTGTGTGTTCATTGGGTGTTAAACCTGTGTTAACTTATCTTATCACCCCTGCTGAGGCCAATTTAGGTTAATGAATAAACATTTTCTATTACTTTCTAATAGTGTTGACTGTCCCATAAAGGTCTTTCTGATTAAATCTGGAATGGAACCCAAGCTGAACACAGCCAGTGATTGGCAGAGATTGGGACCAGCAGTTCTCTGAGTCTCACAAATAGAACTTTATCTATTGCAAAACTGACATGCTCTAAAACAGGGGGTGGCAAACATTTTCTTTAAAGGACAGTGCTGCCAGCTGTCCCCCCAGGAAAATACTTGACAACCTGTAGGTTACTGGGCACAGTTAGCAGCCCAGCACATCTGTTTCTGATCATGTGAGTGACACATGAAATTATAAGGGGTCTATTTAACAAGGTCCGAATGGCCCCTGTTCTCCTTGTTTCCCCGCGAGCCTTAAGGCTCGCCGGAAACAGGAGTCAAGAAGCAGCGGTCTTAAGACCACTGCTCCTAAACTCATACGCCACCTCTGAGGCAGCGTATAGCAATCCGCCCGATCATGTACGATCGGGCTGATTGACACCCCCTGCTAGCGGCCCGAATCTGCAGGGGACAGTATTGCACCAGCAGTTCACAAGAACTGCTGGTGCAATGATAAATGCCGACAGCGTATGCTGTCTGCGTTTATCGATGTGCGGCGGACATGGTTCGCTATAGCGGATCATGTCTGTCCACACATATATAAATTGACCCCTAAGAGTTTATACAGGGAACCTAGGGGCCGACTCACCTCTCTTGTCTAGGAGTTAATACATCAAGCAGGGATATAAAAAGAGGCTGCTTTTTTTAGAATAAATAGAGAGTTTATTTGTGAAATGGCTGGTGTGTGTGACACAAAGATCAGTACCATAATGCACAGAGCTTTACAACAGGTTTTATCAGGACAAATACTGGCATATCTGAGGGCTTTTAGCAGATCTTTAGGCTACAGAAGTGTTGTTGGTATAAGTGCAGCTCCTACCGCTTCACAAACCTGACACAAACTGGCCTTGTTTGTCTGTAAATAGTAATTCAGCTAAGTTTAAAGTGTCAGTAAACCTACAAAATAATGTTATATAATTCTGCACATAGTGCGTACTTATATAACATAATTTTAGTGTTATCCTTATAAAACCTTTTCTTCTCTTTGAATTCTTTTAAAATATGCCCGTTTTCAGACCCGCTCTCTGTACTCTGCTGAGCGGGTCTGTTTTTTTTACACAGCGCATCGGGCCAGCTGTATAGTCACAGCCCAGCCCGACCGCGCCATAACACTAAGTGCAGCTCGCTCCTGCTGCCAGAGAAGAAAATAGGAGTATGAAGACTTCTTTCTCTGTTACAGGAGAGAAGTAACAGAGAGTTTTAGTATTTGAGTGTGCAAAAGGCAGTTATACTGTGTATTGCAGAGAGAGAGAGAGAGACAGAGGATAAATACAATGTTGTCCTGCAGTCACAGTAACATACTTCAGAATTCAGGATTTGAGAGAGTGCAAAAGGCAGTTATACTGGTTATTGCAGAGGGAGCAAGGCAGATGATTAAGGCAAAACTTTTTGAGACATTTCACCTCTGGACGTACCAGAGCAAAGAGCCCGGACGTTGCTTATTCCGCGCGAGCCTTTTGGCTCGCCGGAAACAGGAGTTATGAAGCAGTGTTTTTAAGACCGCTTCTCCTTAACTCGTCCACCACCTCTGAGTTGGCGGACTGCAATCATCGCGATCCAATCTGGATTATTGACACCCCCTGCTAGCGGCCGATTGGCCGTGAATGGGCAGGGGGCGGCATTGCACAAGCATTTCACCAGAAATGCTTGTGCAATGGTAAATGCCGACAGAGTAGGCTGTCGGCATTTAGCATTGTCAGGCGGACATAATTTGCTACAGCGAGTCATGTCTGCCCAACATTTGATACATCGGCCCCATATTATCTCCTGAGAAGAGTGTGTGCTGCTATTCCCCCATACTATTGGTTCTAACCAAACAGACGAAGAAGTAAGTGAGCATAAATCTTTTTGCATACTTTGGGGCCTATCTATCAAGCTCCAAATGGAGCTTGACGGCCCATGTTTCTGGCGAGTCTTCAGACTCGCCAGAAACACAAATTATGGAGCAGAGGTCACAAAGACCGCTGCTCCATAACCCTGTCGAATCGCTGCAATTCATCCCGATCGAGTACGATCGAGTTGATTGACACCCCCTGCTAGCGGCCCATTGGCCGCGAGTCTGCAGGGGGCGACGTTGCGCCAGCAGCTCTTGTGAGCTGCTGGTGCAATGCTGAATACGGAGAGCGTATTGCTCTCCGCATTCAGCGATGTCTTGCGGACCTGATCCGCACTGTCGGATCAGGTCCGCAAGACATTTGTTAAATTGGGCTCTGTGTAAATTTTAATTGCTATAACCTTTGTTTGCTATTTTTTCTGTCTGTTGGTCTGTCTGTCTGTCTCTTGATATGATACTTGCGGCATACCCTTGACTGCTATTACTATTGTAACAGTTTGGCACCAATGCTATAGCATGCAATTTCTAATAAATAAAAAAAACAAAAGGTTTGCAACTGCACTACACAAATGCAGGGGAGTGCCAATAAATATCTACTGTGAGTTCAAATGTAGATATCCGCTGGAGTGCTTATGCAAGAATCGAAGATTCAGACAAACATGAGCCAAAAATATACAGATTTATGGCTCGGCATAGAATGCATATATTTAGCACTTCCTATCCCCTATGTAAGATTATAAACCTAGATTAGGAATGCTATGAGTGTGGGGCGACGTGATGCTCAATTTAAAATTTAACTTTTATTTCAACACTTAAAAATAAAATTTCACATACAATATTAAAAACACAAATTGGCATAGACCGTTTTCTGCGGGAGATTGGGCTATACTGGTATTACATGTATTCTCTAGAGAGTAAACACTTGGAAAAGTCTGTAAAGGTATATTATTACTGGAGTACCAGATTATAATTCTCTTTTGAGTGTTGGACAGCAGTATGTCCTTATTCTTCTAGCATATGTATTACTGCCTCTTGCAGTACATATGTTTATATTGTAATTCCAATAATTGCTCTCTTAGGGGGGTGGGAATTTTGTATCATTAAATTCCCTTATTAGATAAAGATATTGTGAACAAAATAGTGGTGGATAGTTATTAAATTGATTTACTATTTGATTGCTTATATAATATACAATTGTATTTATTGGACTGCTCTATATCTCTTGTGGTAGAAGTATAGAGTGGTAATACTTGAGAGAATTGATTTCAAAATTATCAGTTTGGAAATGATGTTCACCTTCTATTACAATTCTACAGTTTGGGGTATATATTGTGAGGTATTGTGTGTTGGGATAGTATTCACGTACTCAGAATTGTATATGAGTCAGTATAAACGAATATTCCAAAAAAGCTAGTATTATTGGCACGAACAATTCAAGGATATTCCTTGAATTGTCTATTCTGTATATTTGTTTAAATTTAGTACTTTAGGTACTTTCGAGTATGATATACAGGTTATATTGTTTATTGAGCCTTGTTAATATATTCATGTAGATTCGTTTGATTGCTCCTATTGTTTTTAGTAATTCAATAAAAATATGTTTTTACCTCACTAATATAAGACTGAACTGGAATGTGTTGGTTACTAGTTCAATTTGGAATAATATGTATAATGTGACAACGATGTGTTCTGTTATTAGTTAGCGTCCATACCTAGAGATTATTAAACCAGTTAAACAGACTGATCTCAGTTTTTGTTCTCAGTATTTGTTCAGATTGTTATGCTTTGCGGCTACTGATAGAGATGTCATAATTTGTTTTATATATATATCTTTGTTAATCTTCTGGTTATATTACGCTTATATTTTCTACTAGTTTAAGATCAAACAATATCAAAGTGTATTTAATGTTAACGAGCAAGATCTAGATTTACACGGCTTATATACTACAACTTAACAACTTATATATATCTTTTAAAAAGTAAAGGTAATTATAATATACCTTTAGACTTTGCTCTCACTGTAATGTCATATAAATACACACGGCTTTCACGCCATTATATTTATTTATAATTTCGAAGAACCGAAGTGACTAACAACAGGAGCGAGCCTATGTATTGAAAATACTAAGACCGAAATGTATATAAGCCTCATACTTGAATCTATTCTTGAATAATCTCCAAAACCTAAGCAAAGCGTATTTACACTTCAGACTGTATATGAAAACGAACAGCTTAACACAAGACATAATATACCACCAAAATTATTTGACGCTCATATAGAAAATATAAGCGTAATATAACCAGAAGATTAACAAAGATATATATATAAAACAAATTATGACATCTCTATCAGTAGCCGCAAAGCATAACAATCTGAACAAATACTGAGAACAAAAACTGAGATCAGTCTGTTTAACTGGTTTAATAATCTCTAGGTATGAACGCTAACTAATAACAGAACACATCGTTGTCACATTATACATATTATTCCAAATTGAACTAGTAACCAACACATTCCAGTT
Source organism: Bombina bombina (assembly GCF_027579735.1). Classification (NCBI taxonomy): domain Eukaryota; kingdom Metazoa; phylum Chordata; class Amphibia; order Anura; family Bombinatoridae; genus Bombina; species Bombina bombina. Next base: position 163,102,104 of record NC_069507.1, on the reverse strand, counting down.
CAGTCTTATATTAGTGAGGTAAAAACATATTTTTATTGAATTACTAAAAACAATAGGAGCAATCAAACGAATCTACATGAATATATTAACAAGGCTCAATAAACAATATAACCTGTATATCATACTCGAAAGTACCTAAAGTACTAAATTTAAACAAATATACAGAATAGACAATTCAAGGAATATCCTTGAATTGTTCGTGCCAATAATACTAGCTTTTTTGGAATATTCGTTTATACTGACTCATATACAATTCTGAGTACGTGAATACTATCCCAACACACAATACCTCACAATATATACCCCAAACTGTAGAATTGTAATAGAAGGTGAACATCATTTCCAAACTGATAATTTTGAAATCAATTCTCTCAAGTATTACCACTCTATACTTCTACCACAAGAGATATAGAGCAGTCCAATAAATACAATTGTATATTATATAAGCAATCAAATAGTAAATCAATTTAATAACTATCCACCACTATTTTGTTCACAATATCTTTATCTAATAAGGGAATTTAATGATACAAAATTCCCACCCCCCTAAGAGAGCAATTATTGGAATTACAATATAAACATATGTACTGCAAGAGGCAGTAATACATATGCTAGAAGAATAAGGACATACTGCTGTCCAACACTCAAAAGAGAATTATAATCTGGTACTCCAGTAATAATATACCTTTACAGACTTTTCCAAGTGTTTACTCTCTAGAGAATACATGTAATACCAGTATAGCCCAATCTCCCGCAGAAAACGGTCTATGCCAATTTGTGTTTTTAATATTGTATGTGAAATTTTATTTTTAAGTGTTGAAATAAAAGTTAAATTTTAAATTGAGCATCACGTCGCCCCACACTCATAGCATTCCTAATCTAGGTTTATAATCTTACATAGGGGATAGGAAGTGCTAAATATATGCATTCTATGCCGAGCCATAAATCTGTATATTTTTGGCTCATGTTTGTCGGAATTTCTAATAAATATCTGTTGCTTAAAAAAATCTGAACTCTGCGTCATGCATTCCAACTTCTCTGGGCACAGTAGAAAAAAAATAAAATTTTCAGATTACAGAAAAAGTAAACAAAATAAATCACAAAAGTACTTTACAAAGTTATTTTGCTAGGCATAATTAAGCATTTCATGGGGATTTACATTTTGAGCTTAATGTCCCTTTAAACTTGCAGCATAGGGTGTTTTAGCTAATTTCAGCGAATGTGGAACTAGGGACCACTATTGCTGATAACGGTCATATAATACTGGGAACTTCCCCAGTCACAGTTTCTAAGCCAAATTGTCTGTGTATAACATGCTTAATAAGAGGTAGCAAACTCTTCAAAGTTTACTCCACATCACAAACACAAGGCACTGCTTGTATTTATTTATTTTACCTTCAGGTTAAACAGAACACTAGGGGAAATGATATATAGGTCCTTGTCACCAGTTACTGCTAAATTATCTCCCCTAGAAACTAGGGAAGAGTTCTTACTTAAACAATAAATACAAAGCACACAATTTAAAAAAAATGTACACTGAGGCTGTATAGAAAGGTTTTATATAGGGCCGGCTCATTAATGGGACCATGTGGGTCCAATGGACCCAGGCAACACTTAACAAGGGGCAGCACTACAGTGACTGAGTCAGTTAGTGTCAGACCCAGACAACTCCTGACCTGTGTCTCCGTGGAGGAAGTTGCAGGCTCCTAGCAGCATAAGCTCATCATGCAATATTTTTTTTTTTTTGCAAATGCAAATCCATTTACTTTGACTTTTCTTGCACTGTGAGTCCTGTTTTGCAGATGCAGCACACAGAGGGGCTGGGCATGATACAGGTGCAACCCAGGCCCCAACAGGTCACAGGTAACAAAACCAGATGGGTCTCCTAGAGGGTTGGGCCTGGTCTCAGTTGAGATCACTGAAACCCTGTAGGTAGGTATCTGGTGGTTAAAGTGATCATCTGGAGTAATTGGGCATTTATTTGAGTAGAGGCTTATGGGAGCTGCAGATCAATGTTATATAAATGTACACAAATGCCCTTATTTATATGAGGGTAATCCCTTCCTGTTTTGACTATAAAGTTTAAAAACATAACCCTAACCCCTAACCCTAATACACACACTATTGTTTACAACCTTGTTTATTAAAATATTAATACAAATATGCATTTTTCCCTAAACTTTTTAGTGTACACTTCTCCAATTTCATCTTATATACATAACATAATGCCATAGTTTGAATCTGCTGGGTCTGTTGAAAAAAAATAAAAAAACAAAAAAACGTTATATAATATTTGTAGGTTTCTCACTGAAAAATAACCTACACAAGAGCTTAAATATGAGCAGAATCTTAAAACTCCAAAACAGCTCAGCACATGGGTGTGAAATGGCTCAGCAGTTAAGAGGTTAATAGCATATTTTCACCATGAAAATATTGTGAAACATAATGTGTATTCAATGCTTGGAAGGACAAAGAAAGAGCAACAGATACAGCAGTACAGGGGACAGATTGCACTGGGTACAGAGTAGGGATGGGCGAATGGGGCTAAATTGAAATTCCAATTGTAGAACAATTATTCCTTTGTATATTCATTTTATACACTTGAATATCGATAAGAACGAGACAAATCTTATTTTCGATTTTTGAATATTGCTTTAGTTTTTGAAGCAAATGTTGCTTTTCGAAATTATTGTTGTTCAATATCAAATGTTCAAAATAGTTCAAATATACACATTTGAATTAAGAATGTGTGTATTTGATATATTATGTATATTCAAAATAGAATGTTGAAATTTTGAATTGCATAAATTAATTAGAAATTGAATGCTATAGTTAACAGAAAGCATACATAAAATTTGAATATTCAAACCAATATTACAGAATGGTAATTAAAATTCGAAAACCAATATTCGAAATTAGAATGTTGGAATGTTTGATAACATTTAAAATTCAATTCGAATGGACAAATGTATAAAAATTTGTTTTTCTAGTATGCTGATCTATTGCTTATGCAGATTGGGCCTGCTCTGTTGTACAAGCAAAATGTGGAGCAAGTAAGCCGCACAAACTCTACTTGAAAAGTGTCCTAAAAATGCCTTTGAAATAGCTGGCAACCCTAATAAAAGGCCATACTAACCATATGATACTAGTTGTTACATGATGATAAAATAAAGTATATGGTTGTGATCTCCAGCTAATCTACTTCCTCTTACTATTTGCAACACAGACACCGAGATTACAAGTTTTGCGGTAACAGGGGTGCATTGCTAACAAGCAGTTTTTTCTCACCGCGCGCTTAAGACAACGCTGGTATTATGTTTTTTTTAAACCCGGCGTTAGCGCAAAAAGGTGAGCGTAGAGCAAAATTTAGCTCCACATCTCACCTCAATACCAGCGTTGCTTACGGTAGCGGTGAGCAGGTAAAACGTGCTTGTGCACGATTTTCCCATAGGAATCAATGGGGCAGAAACGGCTGAAAAAAACCTAACACCTGCAAAAAAAAGCAGCGTTCAGCTCCTAACGCAGCCCCATTGATTCCTATGGGGAAACAAAAGTTATGTCTACACCTAACACCCTATCATGAACCCCGAGTCTAAACACTTATTAACCCCTAATCTGCCACCCCCACATCGCCGACACCTGCATTATATTATTAACCCCTAATCTGCTGCTCCGGACACCGCCACCTACATTATCCCTATTAACCCCTAATCTGCTGCACCCAACATCGCCGACACCTACTTTTTATTAATTAACCCCTACTCTGCCACCACCAATGTCGCCGCCACCTAACTATACTTATTAACCCCTAATCTGCTGCCGCCAACGCTGCCGCCACTATAATAAAGTTATTAACCCCTCTAAGTCTAACCCTAACCCCACCTAACTTAAATATAATTTAAATACATCTAAATAAAATTACTACAATTAAATAAATAATTCCTATTTACCTGCCAGACTCGTAATACCAGCGGGCATTAAAAAGCAACGTTGGGACCTCCCAAAGCTGCTTTTTAAGGCTAAAGCAAGACTAGTAATCTAGGTGAGAGAGAGCCCACGTTGGTGATGCTCTATACCCAAAAACATTCTCTCCTTAAATTTGTTCCCAATGATCCATTGTGCCTGCTGGAGTGTATTACAATGTTTACAAATAACTCCTTAGCCTTTATATTGTCATTTGAAATAGCTGATTTTGCCTGTAATATTCCTACCTGTACTGAAAGTTTCTATACCTAGGTATAGGCTATTGAGTTACTTAGTAAACACAGCCAGCAGAAGAAATTTCACTCACGGTGGAAGTTCTAAGAGATAAAGCTCTAAAATGTTAATTTTAAATTGTTCTTTCTAAGCATTGTACAGAAAAAGAGATAAGAAAGGGAAGCATTTGAGTAATAAGATAATGAGATCAGATCTGTCAGCAAGCCAAGCCTATTTTGATGGGCTGTGGTTTCAAAAAGCAAATCCAACTATTTATTTAGCAAAAAGAAGCATAAATGAGCAATTTCTTATACATTTTATATGCTACAGCTGGTATAACAAGTCATAGGGAGCACATTCAGGGAAAGACAATTTTACATTGAACTTTAATACAGTTGGTTACAAGATACCTTGCATATTTTCTCTGCAACAGACTCATATGCTCTAGGGGAAATAGCTTTTAAATATCTCTATATATTTATTGGCTCACATAGAGCTGCAGGTTGACAAATTTATTTGTTTATAATTAGATTCCAATATACTTAGAAGAAGTTTGACAATGATAGCATCTTTATTTCAATATTCAATATTTATTTTCAACTTTGACCTGAAACTTAAAAATACCGACCATGGGCTCGCTACCATTGAGCAGTAAAGAATGGAACCGTAAGCTACCGAAGTTGCCGACAGCTAAAAGTAGCTTATGGCTCCATTTTAGTACCAGGTTTCCATCTAAGTATTTTGCGGATTGCGTGTAGTTGCTCTTTTCGTGTAGGTGTAAGTTAACGTTGTGTTAACCTTTCCGACGTCGGATTTCTTGAAAATCAATGAGTTGCTATGGTGACCTGACCTTACACTATCAAATTTACATTTAACATCTGCGCTCCTTACCTGTGATCACCTTTAAAGAGAAACAAAAACTAAGAAACACTTATTTATAATACATATTTTTTTTTAACTATAAGCAAATACTACTTTATAATTAATACTAATAATTAATACTATAATTAATACTACTAATACTACTGTATTATAATTACATTCTCTACTTTACTAATATATGTAATGTGTATTGCTGCCCTAGGCATAGGTCTAGTTTGAATTCTGTAGATATGTGCTTGTATATATTTTTATATTTAAATACATACTAATATTGAGGTATAGCGCGCCATCGGAAGCAGTCGATAAACAAAATTGCTTCCAACAGACCACGCAAAACCTAATTACAGCTCAATGGAAACCAGCCCCATGTTGGTAAAATAACAGCTGGGTGTCATCCATAAGGCCCGTTCTCGATTGAGACTTCTAAGACCCCTGTAGTTATGGCTTTGAATACAAACAAACAACAGTGAAATAAGAAAAAATATTTATAGCGTTCCTTATTGCATTTTCTTTAGTTTACATCTCTGTCTAGCCTTAGGCAATTAAGAAAATATATAAGTTCTAAAGATTATAAAAATATAACAATGAGCTGTTACAAAAGTTCCTATTGTGTTCAGGTGTCATAAATATATTTGTCATAGTATTGTGTGCAAGTATTAGTGGATACAGTCATGAAAAACACCATGACATCTTACTACGATCAAGATAAACGTTATCAATGAATTATATTACTAAAAAAGCAGGGGCATTTCGGAACGCACAACTTCTGACCCAGCATTCAGTATAAAAACAGATACAACTTGTTTTTCTTCTTTTATACAGGTCAACATATCTGAGTGAGGATGCAGCGCTTAGAGGCAGGGCAGGGAGAAAAGGTTTGTCTATTTGCAAACAAGCACCTTTAAATCCCCACAAAACCCCAGAAAAAAAACAACAAAACAGAAAGTAAAGAGTTTATGCCCTTAAAGGGACATTGTAAACTAGACTTTTCTTTGCATAATGGAAGTGGAGGGCCCTCTAGTGGGCCTGTAGCAAAATTAAGGGATAGCTGACTTGAAGTCTGGAGGTTTCTAGAGTGTGTGTATGCTACAATGTTGCAAGTGGGTGGGCGGGTGTACCTCTTGCCTTTATAGGGTCCTGCTCCAGTGGATCCGGCCTCTTCCTGCCTCCAGACTTCGACGAGAAATTTCTGCAGAGCTGGTCTTCTTCCACTTAGGCCTCAGCTGTCATGAAGCGTTCTAGGCGAACTTCTTTGCCTCCCAGGAGATACAGGGATGCTGTGGTGGAGCCTTCTAGGAGGAAGAGACCTGGAGGAGAAAAAGGAGCATCAGATCCTGAAAATGTGGTACCCCCTACCCCCCAGATTAGGGCGTCCAATAGGCCCACTATTGCTGCTAAGCAGGCTGCTAGAAGGGAGTTGAGTTTTCCCCCTAAGAGCAGGTGTGGGACAAGGGCTGGCACTAGGGCCGGGGGGAGTGAGTCTAGGGCTGCGCAGGGAGGGGTTAGCAATGCATTAGCCCAGGCCTCTGCTAGGGCTCTGACAGGCGAGGGGACTGTGTCCACTAGGGAGAGTGAGGTGGCAGCATGGCTGCAGCAGGTTCCGGCGCTCCCGCCGGGTGCTCTAGCCGCCGTCCTGTCCCTTGCGCAATCCCTGGCTTCTACCATGGGGCCGGGCGATGCGCTGCAGGGGCGGGATGTGGCTGGGGGGTCCGGTGGTAGCTGTGGCTTGCCAGGCCAAGCGAGCGTTGGGCCTTCTACGTCGGCGGGGCGTGGCCACGCCCCCGCACGTGACGCGCGACGCGACTCCTCCCCTTCTGACGGATCTTCCGTGGGTGAGGAGCGCGGTCGCACGCGAGCCAGACGCCGCCCTGCTTCGAGACCGAGGACGCCGACCGGAGTAGCTCCAAGTAAGTTGGGGAGACTCCGGGTGGCGACGACGGTCGCAGGGGGCGGGGGGGCGGGTGAGGGCTCGGCAGTTCAGCGAGAAGGAGGCAGGAGACAGGAGCAAGCAGACCGGAGAGATGCCATAGGCGGGGGCGCAGATGACGTCACCGCAGGGGTCAATGCAGTAGTGGTCAATCGGGCACAGGGCCCAGGGCAGTAATCGATATCCAGCATTCAAGGGGGGGCCACTCAGGCAGGGGTTAGTTTAGCTCACGGGTCTGGGCAGCAACCTTTTAGGCAGGCTGGGGCAGCTGAGTTATCTGGACTGAGGGGTATAGGCGCACATGACGCAGACATCATTGTGGCTAGGGAGGCGGTAAGGCCAGGGCCTAGCCAGGGTATGAACAGGAACAGAGGGCAGAATGGGGGCGCAAATGACGCCGGTACCTCACAGGGCAGGGGCCTCCTGGGCATCAGGCAACAAGCAGAAGACAGGCTAGGTGCAGGCAGGGGTCAGAATTTGGCATCAAGGCCGGAGACTAATAGGAATGGCCAGGGATCAAGTGGGTCCAGTGAACCAGCGAATGGGCAGCAGAGCCAAGCAAGGGGTGTGATTGTAAGCATGGATGGCGCACAAATTGCTGCGACTGTGCAGCGGGAAGTGAGAGAGTGTGTGAGTCAGGCGCTGGGGGCTCAGGAGGACCTGATTAGGAGAGCTGTGGCGTCTGCATTGGGGGTGCATGAGAGGGCAAGGGTAGGCGAAAGGGAGGGCTGTTCCCCATCTGGGGCCCTCATTGCCGCTCAGAGTACTCCCCAGTCTGCTTTTTCTTCACAGGTCCCCACGGTTGAGGAACGCAGGATGCAAGCTGGCACAAGTAGTCAGATGGCAGCTTCTGGAGCCGTTGGGGGGTCTTCTACATCCGCAGCAGTTGCTGGTCCATCAACACCTTCTAGTACAGTGCAGCTTCCATCATCGGAGGGCGCATCGCTGACGCTACCACAGGCCGGTGAGTGTAACATCACTGACATCACACACACGAACATGGGTTCTTCCTCTAGTGACTCTGGCTCTGATAGTGAGGCAGGGCTGGGTTTAGTGGGAAAGGGACAGCAACAGATGTTCAGGATGATAAAGAAGTTGGTGGCAGCTCAGGTTCAGGCGAAAGCAGGCGCACAGGGCGTAGTTGAGGGCGACTCTGCAACCCAGGTTGCGGAGGCGGCGGTAGTAGCCGCAGGCCAGGTAGCTCCTCGGAAAGTGGCGGTGCACGGGGACTCTTACCCGTGTCTTGTCCACTCGCTATATGGGCACCTGAAAGCGAAAGTTATCAAAAAGATACAGGAAGGTAGATATGTGAATATCTACGAGCTCTCTCCAGAAGCTTGCAGGGCCAAGGAGAGGGCGGCCGATGGCTCTGGCCCCAAAAAGGTGCGGCGTCAGGAGACGTACGAGGAGTGGCAAGCAGGTTATAGGATATTGGCGTCTTGCTACGTGGATAGGTGGCCGACTCAGGGGCATAACCTCTTTAAATATCAAGACACTATTGGCGATATTTACAAGAGATTTAAAGAAGGCGCATGGCGGGACTACGATGTAGCATTCCGCAAGAAAATGGTCGGCAATCCTATATTGCATTTTGGGACGCAGGATATGCACCTGTGGTCCAAATTGGGGCGCGAGAGGTCCACCTCGCCACCGGCGGTGGCTAGGCCTGGAGCCCAGCGGTCCTTACCCCGCCAGAAGAGACGCGGGAGGGAGTGCTGGAAATTCCAGGACAAGCAGTGTGACAGGGGAGCGAATTGCTCCTTTCGTCACATCTGCAAATTTTGCAGCGGACCACACCCAGGGTCTGAGTGCGCGAAAAGGAGGGACGCTAGCGCACCCTTCCAGGGTAGTAGAGGGGGGGCTGGGGTCAAGGGCCCCAACTCCACTTCAAATTGAGAGGATGGCGCCTTGGTTGGCGCTATACCCTGATGGGGAGGCGGCGGTGCTCCTATCGTCAGGGTTAAGGGAGGGTTTTAGGATTCCAGTTAATACCCCGGTAACCGGGTCATGCATACACCGCAATTTGAAGTCGGCTTCTGAATTCCCCCACGTGGTGAGGGAAAAGCTGGCGAAGGAGTTGAGACTGGGGAGGGTAGTTGGGCCGTTCAGAGAGCGGCCTCTACCGGATCTGGTGGTTTCTCCCTTGGGAGTGGTGCCCAAGAGAGAGCAGGGTAAGTTTAGGCTTATCCATCACCTTTCGTTTCCCAAAGGGGCGTCAGTGAACGACGCAATTGACCCAGACCTCAGCTCGGTGCACTACCAATCTTTCGATGATGCACTGGAGGTGGTTCGGTCACGGGGTCGGGGGGCGCTAATGGCTAAGCTGGACATCGAGTCGGCTTTCCGCTTGCTCCCGCTTCATCCTTCTTCCTTCAGGTTGATGGGTATGAAGTTCGAAGGCGAATTCTTCATTGACAGGTGCCTGCCCATGGGCTGCTCATTGTCGTGCGCCCTGTTTGAGTGCTTCAGCTCCTTCTTACACTGGGTGGTACAAGAGGCATCCGGGGGCGGGGCTGTGGCCCACTATCTAGATGATTTCTTGCTGGTAGGGGGGGCCGGTAGCGACGAGTGCGCCAGGTTGATGAGGGTAATGCAGGAGGTTACGACCGATTTTGGGGTCCCTCTTGCGGGAGAGAAAACCCAGGGCCCATGCACTTGCCTGACATTCCTGGGCATAGAGATAGACACAGTAGAATCCCTATGCAGGCTCCCGAAGGATAAAGTCGACCGCCTCCTGGAGGCGGTTCAATCGGCGTGCCGCGCGGAGTACGTCTCCATCAAGGAGCTGCAATCGCTATTGGGCCTCCTTAACTTCGCAGGCAGGGCCATTCCCATGGGGAGGGTCTTCAATCGCAGGCTGGAGGCCCAATTGAAAGGGCCGCGGGGGTTCAGGCATAGACGCCGGGTGACGGACCAGATGAGGGACGACCTAAGAATTTGGGAGACGTTCCTGGTCCATTTTAACGGGGTATGCCTTTGGAGGGCTGGGCCCATCTCTAACCAATCCCTGCACCTGTTTACGGATGCAGCTGGGGGGTTTGGCTATGGCGCATATCTGGACGGGGATTGGAGCGCGGAAGCTTGGCCAGAGAATTGGTCTGTCTCAGGTCTCACGCGTAATTTAGCACTGCTGGAACTTTTCCCCATAGTCGTTGCAGTCGAGCTGTGGGGGGAGAGACTGGCCAATCGGTCGGTAATATTCTGGTCAGACAACATGAGCGTGGTGTACGCCATTAATAGATTGTCTGCAGCTTCGCCGGTAGTGGTAACCTACCTGCGACACCTGGTCTTGCGGTGCTTGCAGCTTAATGTTCGCTTCACTGCTCGGCACGTGCCAGGGGTTAGCAATGTTATAGCTGATGCACTATCTAGATTTCAATGGGATCAGTTCAGGAGGGTGGCCCCGAGGGCAGCGGCGGAGGGTCTAACATGCCCCCCTTTTCTTTGGCAGCTGGCAGAGGTTGGGAGACCGTTCTCCCCCTAATCAGGGCGTCGCTCGCTCCTAAGACGGGGGCGACGTACATGTCGCACTGGAAGGCGTGGGAGCGCTTCAGTGAACAGAAGGGTTTCTCAGTCCATCAGGCGTCTCAGGTACACGTTTTGGAATGGTTGGCGTGTCTGATGCTAGAGGGTGTGTCGAGGTTGTCAACTCTCAGCAGGTTAGCGGCTTTGTCGTTTTTCAACAAAGCCTTGGGCTTGGCAGATTACACTAGTGCTTTCTTAGTAAGGCAGATCTTGAAGGGGTGGGGTCGGCTGGCCCCACCTCTCAAGGATCAGAGGGAACCAATCACGTCTGATAGATTGCGGTTGATGGTAGGCAAGCTGGGGGTCGTATGCCGCTCTCCCTACGAGGCATGTTTGTTTCGGGCGGCTTTCGCGCTGGCGTTCGCAGGGGCACTCAGAATAGGGGAAGTCGTTTCCGCTTCTACAAAGGCAGAAGGGGGCGGTATTAAAATGGAGCATGTGAGGTCCTCCGAAGACGGTGTCCTTCTGCTCATTCCACGATCCAAGACGGATCAAGAGGGAAAGGGGGCTTGGTTACCTTTAGCCAGAAATGAATTCCAGGACTGCTGTCCGGTGCGGAGCGTGGCGGAGTATTGCCGCATTCGCCCGGAGGGAGCGCATCAGTTTCTCGTCCACGAGGACGGTAGCTCACTTTCGGCATTCCAGTTCCGTAGAGTGCTAGCCAAGGTGGCAGCGGCAGCGGGATTAGATCCCTCTAAGATCGCCCCGCATTCGTTTCGGATCGGGGCGGCGACTAGCGCAGCGGCTAGTGGGTCATCTAAGGCGGTCATTAAGAAACTGGGGCGGTGGAAGTCAGAGCGCTATAGGGGCTACATCCGCCCTCTGAAAGACTAGTGCTTGGGGGCGGGGTTGGGCGGTCCTCTCTGTCACCTCCTCGGCTGGGAGGGGGGGAGGCAGGGGAGGCCTACTGTGGTCATATGGCAGCATTTCATTGTCCCCATCCATGTTGTTTTAGGTAAAGTAAGGACCCCAGTGCGCGTGTGGATTATTGGGCATTCCTTTATCCACTGGGCGGCTATCAGGGCACATCAATCCCCGGGCGGGCAGCAGCTAGGAGTGGCGACTTCCAGGGCTAACATCCGCTGGCTCGGCCGCAGGGGTTTAAATTGGAGCGAACTTCCCTCATTGTTACAGGATGCGCATAGGAGGTGGGGAAAGCCTCAAGTGATTGTTGTGCATTTGGGGGGGAATGACCTGGGATCCATCCCAGTGTTGGATTTGATACAGATTATGATTGCGGACATAAAGTGGGTGTGCACGTGGCTCAAGGACGTGCGGATTGGATGGTCTAACGTGGTTGCACGGCTGCGGTGGCGTCACATCGTCACGCAGAGGGCAGCGTATAACGTCCGCAAGAAAGTAAACAGGGAAGTGGGAAGAGCGGTCACAGCCGTTGGAGGTTTTGTCATCAGACATGACACTATCACGGCCGACAAGAAGGCCCTTTACCGACCTGATGGGGTTCACCTGGCGGACGCTGGGTTGGACATTTTTCTGGCTGACATTAAGAAAGCCATCTCATTGGTTATTTAAATTGGAAGTTGGCAATTTCAATAGTTAATTTAGTTGAAGTTCAGGCTATGGTTGGTATCTGACCGTGGTTATATTTAAAAAAAAAAAAAAAAAATTTTGTATAATTGTTCTGGTTTTATATGGTTGATGTTATTTAAGGGCTATGTTGGTTAAGGGTGGCGGCGAGAGTTGATGTTCTCTCGTGGCGGTCGGTCAAGGCCCTGGGAGCGGGTACAGAGAGAGCAGAGTGACTGCCCGAACACAGGGGGAGGTGTCGCCCACTAAGTGCCGGCTTAGGGGTTCCTCTCCCTTTAAAGAGCTGCAGGCCGAAGAGCTCTTCGTAACGAATATCTCTCGCTGTACCAATGAGCGTGCGCAACCCTGTGCCACGCTGCAGACATCGGAGGGGCCTTGACCGGCAATCAGTAGGGGTTAGCTAGTTAGAAGAAGATGCCGCCACCAACTGGAATGAACTTGTTACAAGTTCATTCAGAGGTTGAAATTTGCTGCCTAAGTATTGGCTAATTTAGGCAGAATTAAATTTGGTTTATTTAATAAACGCGACCGTGACCGGTCTTTTCCCCAAGCAGTTGTGTTGTGTTTTTATTTTATTAGTAGAACGTAGGACGTAATAGGAGGTTTATCCCTTATGGAAGTGGAGGGCCCTCTAGTGGGCCTGTAGCAAAATTAAGGGATAGCTGACTTGAAGTCTGGAGGTTTCTAGAGTGTGTGTATGCTACAATGTTGCAAGTGGGTGGGCGGGTGTACCTCTTGCCTTTATAGGGTCCTGCTCCAGTGGATCCGGCCTCTTCCTGCCTCCAGACTTCAACGAGAAATTTCCCCGCCCGACCCTGGATGAAGGTATGTGGCGGCAGTTAGGTTATGGGTAAGTCTGCCCTCGGCGGGGGTAGGTTTAGTTGAACCAGCCCCATAAGCCCGAGGTTTTAAGATAGTCAATCACCTCTCTCACACGTGTTGGATGACTCGTTGGGAGGGGACGCCTTACCGGGTTGGTAGAATTGTGCCCTAGCTGGCGGTCGGTCAAGGCCCTGGGAGCGGGTACAGAGAGAGCAGAGTGACGGCCCGAACACAGGGGGAGGTGTCGCCCACTAAGTGCCGGCTTAGGGGTTCCTCTCCCTTTAAAGAGCTGCAGGCCGAAGAGCTCTTCGTAACGAATCTCTCTCGCTGTACCAATGAGCGTGCGCAACCCTGTGCCACGCTGCAGACATCGGAGGGGCCTTGACCGGCAATCAGTAGGGGTTAGCTAGTTAGAAGAAGATGCCGCCACCAACTGGAATGAACTTGTTACAAGTTCATTCAGAGGTTGAAATTTGCTGCCTAAGTATTGGCTAATTTAGGCAGAATTAAATTTGGTTTATTTAATAAACGCGACCGTGACCGGTCTTTTCCCCAAGCAGTTGTGTTGTGTTTTTATTTTATTAGTAGAACGTAGGACGTAATAGGAGGTTTATCCCTTAATGTTTTGTAGATGATCCATTTATGTAGCCTATCTGGGAGTGTTTTTGTAACAATGGATAGTTTTGCTTATTTTTTAATAACATTGTGCTGATTTTCAGACTCCTAACCAAGCCCCACAGTATCAGATGTATACTCGCGTTTACAGACTCCTGCTGGCTCCTGTTTATGTTATGTGTCTTTTCATATACAGGGAAGGGTAGAAGGGGGGTGTCTGCTCTTCTTGGCCTCCATTACATATGCAGCGTCGCCCGCAAAATCCTCCGGCGCCAGATTTTACGCAATTTTGGTATTACATATACGGTGTAGCATACAAGTTACACACATATATTTCACCCGTCGCTCGCAATTATTACTCCCATAGGCTAACATGGGACCGTGTCGTAAATCGGTATCCAATATCCAGCGCAAGGACTTACATGGCGAAAATGGAGAAATCTTACTCCATTTTTATCTCGCCATAAAAGGCAGCCGTAGCAGGGAGCACTGTAACTGCCGAAAATGCCTGCAAAAATAAACTAACACCTAACGCATGCGCAATGCCTATCTACCTGTCAACCGCAATCCCCCACCGCAATAACTAATAAAGTCTATTAACCCCTAAACCGCCATAGCCCACAACGCAATAAACCTAATCAAGTATTAACCCCTAAACCGCCATAGCCCACAATGCAATAAACCTAACCCCTAACCTAACCCCTAACCTAACCTAACCCCCCTAACCTAACTCCCCCAACTTAACCCTCCCTATATAAACTAAAATGAGCTAATTCACAAAATACTAAAGTTACCATTAAATATAAAAACATTTACACTACTTCTAAAATACAAATAAACTAAGTATAAATTAAAGGGGCAGTCTAATCCAAATTCAGGAGTAGACTGTCCCTTTAAGCAAGAATTACAGAAAATAAAAAAATCTAAGATTACAGAAAATAAAAAATAAAATTACAAACGTTTAAACAAATTACACCTAATCCCTATGAAAATAAAAAAGCCCCCCCAAATAAAAACACCCCCTAATCTAATCAACTACCAGTAGCTCTTAAAAGGACTTTTTGCAGGGCATTGCCCCAAGATAATCAGCTCTTTTGCACAAAAAATGCACACAGCCCCCCCTACCAGTAAAACCCCCACCCACCAAACCCCCCCCCAAAAAAATACTAACACTAAAAGCTCTAAACTACCCATTGCCCTGAAAAGGGCATTTGTTGGGCATTGCCCTTAAAAGGGCATTCAGCTCTTTTGCTGCCCACCCTATCTAAATAAAATAAATCCCCCCAAAAAACCCTTAAAAAACCCTAAGTCTAACCCCCAAGTGGTCCTCACCTGTCCTGAAGTCCAGCAGAGAAGGTCCTGATCCAGGCGGTGAAGTCTTCTTCCAAGCGCGACTTCTTCTTTCTTCCAGGAACCAGCTGGCGCGGAGCGGAGGGCGGAGTTGAAGACCGGCGATGCTGGAACTGAAGACCTGCGACTCTGGAACTGAAGACCGGTGACTCTGGAACTGAAGACTGGCGACCGCAGAGCCATGGAGCGTGGAGGATCCTCTTCATATGATCTCCGCCGTACACTGAATAGGAATTCAAGGTACGCGATAAAAAATGGCGTCCCTTGAATTCCTATTGGCTGATTTGAGCCTTCAAATTCAAATCAGCCAATCGGATGAAAGCTACTGAAATCCTATTGGATGTTCAAATCAGCCAATAGAATTTCAGTAGCTCTTATCCTATTGGCTACGCGGTATCCTATCCTACGCGGTAACTTTAGTATTTTGTGAATTAGCTAATTTTAGTTTATTTAGGGGGGGGTTAGGTTAGGGGGGTTAGGTTAGGGGGGGTTAGGTTTATTGCGTTGTGGGTTAATGGCGGATTAGGGGTTAATAGTTTTAATAGGTAGTTTTTGATGTTTGGGTTGGCGGATTTAGGGGTTAATAATTTAGTTATTACTTGCGGTGTGGGTTTGATGGCGGATATAGGGGTTAATAGTTTAAATAGGCATATTGCGTTGTGGGGGGCTGTTGGTCTAGGGGTTAATACATTTAATATTAGTAATGAGAGGGGGGATTGCGGATATAGGGGTTTTACGTGTCAGGCTTATTTTTGGGAGGCATGTTAGACTTTTACGTGAGATTTAATATTTTCATTACTTTTCTTAGGCGCCGGCAGTTTCTAAAGTGCCGTAAGTCACTAGCGACTCCAGAAATTTGTATTTACGCTCATTTCTGGACATCGCTAGTTTATCAGACTTACGGAACCTTATGAACTGCCGACAGGGTTTATGTAATAACCCGATGTGCGAGGTGAAATTACGGATGGCGCAGGTTCCCATGCTTGCGCTGAAACCTGCGCCGTATATTTGATCGCGTCCCTTGTTTTCCCAGCCCCTTTCACTGGGTGTCCCAACCTAACCTTATCAACAGTGCTAAACTGGGAGCTTCTAAGTAAGTTTTATACTGATTTTTAATATTAGTATCTGTGCATGTTCTTCTTTATGGTAGTGTCTATTACATGCAGTTATATTAAAATTGGTGACCCATTTTTGAGTTTAGTAAAGTTAAATTTAATTTTAATATAAAGTTTAAGTTTTTTTTTTTTTTAAATAAATTTGAAAGAACAATTGAAAATGAACATTTTAGAGCTTAATCTTTTCCGCCTCTCACTGTGAGTGTAATTTCTTCTGCTAGCTGTGTTTACATAGATTTCAATAGCCTATACCTAGGTATAGAAACTTCAGTATGGGTAGGGATACTACAGTCTAAATCAGCTATTTCAAATGCCAATATTAAAGATAAGGAGCTATTTCTCAAAAATTTAATAGACTTTAACAGGTAAAATAGATCATTTGGAACAAATTAAAGGAGAGAAGTTATATAAACGGCCCCTTTAAGTAGTGAATCCTGTTTTGCAGGGGAGTGCACATATAGGTGCCAGACATTATGCAGTAGTGGTGTAGCAGCAGGAGCAGGGCTTGGTGGGGCCCCCTCCAGACGCCCATGTAGTAACATGTGTGGGCCCAGTCTCTGAGACCCCTGCAGTTATGCCCCTGAGTATAGCTGATTTGGTTAAAGGGACATTGTAGTAATTCTAGCAATACTGACCTTGCAAGTCTCTATAGTTGATTCCTACAAATGGTTTAAACACATAATTAAAGTCAAACTCGGGGGCCAGAGACAAATTCATTTCCCAAAAGGAAACTCTGATCTCTGATGTTGGTGACATATAAGTTGGATTAGCCTTTAAAAGTCTACAGTGTGCATTTTAAGTTAAGAGAATGATAAAATCCATGGTTTTCAAAGATAAAATTACATGAAAAGGGGCAAAATAAATAATTAAAGTATATTATAAAAATGTTTCTTTTATGTATAACTAAACAGTGTTGACTGTCCCTTTAAAAAAATCCCAATAGAAAAAGTGAAGTAAAATCAATTACAATTTAAATACAATTAATTAAAGTAATCCAAGGAGCATTAGCAAGAAGTACATGTAAGCCAATAAGCATTAGCAAGAAATACATGTAAGCCAATGAGCATTAGCAAGAAGTAAATGTAAGCCTATGAGCATTAGCAAGAAGTACATGTAAGCCTATGAGCATTAGCAAGAAGTACATGTAAGCCTATGAGCATTAGCAAGAAGTGCATGTCAGGCAATGAGTATTAGCAAGAAGCACATGTAAGCCTATGAGCATTAGCAAGAAGTACATGTCAGCCAATGAGCATTAGCAAGAAGTACATGTCAGCCAATAAGCATTAGCAAGAAGTACATGTAAGCCAATGGGCATTAGCAAGAAGTATATGTAACAGTATGAGCATTAGCAAGAAGTACATGTAAGCCTAGTAGCATTAGCAAGAAGTATATGTAAGCCAATAAGCATTAGCAAGAAGTACATGTAAGCCAATAAGCATTAGCAAGAAGTACATGTAAGCTAATAAGTAATTTGCAAAAAGTACATGTAAGCCAAAAAGCATTATCAAAAAGTGCATGTAAGCCTAGTAGCATTAGCAAGAAGTACATGTAAGCCTATGAGCATTAGCAAGAAGTACATGTAAGCCTATGAGCATTAGCAAGAAGTACATGTAAGCCAATGAGCATTAGCAAGAAGTACATGTAAGCCAATAAGCATTAGCAAGAAGTACATGTAAGACTATGAGCATTAGCAAGAAGTACATGTAAGCCAATGAGCATTAGCAAGAAGTACATGTAAGCCAATGAGCATTAGCAAGAAGTACATATAAGCCAATGAGCATTAGAAAGAAGTACATGTAAGTCAATAAGTCTTAGCAAGAAGTATATGTAAGCCTATGAGCGTTAGCAAGAAGTACAAGTAAGCCAATAAGCATTAGCAAGAAAAACATGTAAGCCTATAAGGATTTGCAAGAAGTACATGTAAGCCTATGAGCATTAGCAAGAAGTACATGTAAGTCAATAAGCCTTAGCAAGAAGTACATGTAAGCCTATAAGGATTTGCAAGAAGTACATGTAAGCCAATAAGCATTAGCAAGAAGTACATGTAAGCCTATAAGGATTTTCAAGAAGTACATGTAAGCCAATAAGCATTAGCAAGAAGTACATGTAAGCCTATGAGTATTACCAAGAAGTACATGTAAGCCTATGAGCATTAGCAAGAAGTACATGTAAGTCTATGATCATTAGCAAAAAGTACATGTAAGCCAATGAGCATTAGCAAGAAGTACATGTAAGTCAATAAGCCTTAGCAAGAAGTACATGTAAGCCTATAAAGATTTGCAAGAAGTACATGTAAGCCAATAAGCATTAGCAAGAAGTACATGTAAGCCTATAAGTATTTGCAAGAAGTACATGTAAGCCAATAAGCATTAGCAAGAAGTACATGTAAGCCTATGAGTATTACCAAGAAGTACATGTAAGCCTATGAGCATTAGCAAGAAGTACATGTAAGCCTATGAGTATTAGCAAGAAGTACATGTAAGCCTATGAGCATTAGCAAGAAGTACATGTAAGCCTATGATCATTATAAAAAAAAACATGTAAGCCAAGGAGCATTAGCAACAAGTACATGTGAGCCTATGAGCATTAGCAAGAAGTACATGTAAGCCTATGAGCATTAGCAAGAAGTACATGTATGCCTATGCGTATTAGCAAGAAGTACATGCAAGCCTATGCACATTAGCAAGAAGTAAATGTAAGCCAATGAGCATTAGCAAGAAGTACATGTAAGCCTATGAGCATTAGCAAGAAGTACATGTGAGCCAATGAGCATAAGCTAGAAGTACATGTAAGTCAATGAGCATTAGCAAGAACTACATGTAAGCCTATGAGCATTAGCAAGAAGTACATGTAAGCCTATGAGTATTAGCAAGAAGTACATGTAAGCCTATGAGCATTAGCAAGAAGCACATGTAAGCCTATGAGCATTAGCAAGAAGTACATGTAAGCCAATAAGCCTTAGCAAGAAGTACATGTAAGCCTAAGAGCGTTAGCAAGAAGTACAAGTAAGCCAATAAGCATTAGCAAGATGTACATGTAAGACTATGAGCATTAGCAAGAAGTACATGTAAGCCAATAAGCATTAGCAAGAAGTATATGTAAGCCTATAAGCATTAGCAAGAAAAACATGTAAGCCTATAAGCATTTGCAAGAAGTACATGTAAGCCAATAAGCATTAGCAAGAAGTACATGTAAGCCTATGAGTATTAGCAAGAAGTACATGAAAGCCTATGAGCATTAGCAAGAAGTACATGTAAGCCAATAAGCATTAGCAAGAAGTACATGTAAGACTATGAGTATTAGCAAGAAGTACATGTAAGCCTATGAGCATTAGCGAGAAGTACATGTAAGCCTATAAGCATTAGCAAGAAGTACATTTAAACAAATGAGCATTAGCAAGAAGTACATGTAAGCATATGAGTATTAGCAAGAAGTACATGTAAGCCAATGAGCATTAGCAAGAAGTACAAGTAAGCCTATGAGCATTAGCAAGAAGTACATGTAAGCCAATGAGCATTAGCAAGAAGTACAAGTAAGCCTATGAGCATTAGCAAGAAGTACGTGTAAGCCAAAGAGCATTAGCAAGATGTACATGTAAGCAAATAAGCATTAGCAAGAAGTACATGTAAGCCAGCCAATGAGCATTAGCAAGAAGCACAGTTAAACCTATGAGTATTAGCAAGAAGTACATGTAAGCCAATGAGCATTAGCAAGAAGTACATGTAAACCTATGAGTATTAGCAAGAAGTACATGTAAGCCTATGATCATTAGCAAGAAGTTCATGGAAGCCAATAAACATTAGCAAGAAGTACATGTAAGCCAATGAGCATTAGCAAGAAGTACATGTAAGCCAATGAGCATTAACAAGAAGTACATGTAAGCCTATGAGTATCAGCAAGAAGTACATATAAGCGAATGAGCATTAGCAAGAAGTATATGTAAGCCAATAAGCATTAGCAAGAAGTACATGTAAGCCAATGAGCATTAGGAAGAAGTACATGTAAGCCAATGCGCATTAGCGAGAAGTACATGTAAGCCAATGAGCATTAGCAAGAAGTACATGTAAGCCAATGAGCATTAGCATAAAGTACATGTGAGCCAATGAGCATTAGCAAGAAGTACATGTTAGCCAATGAGCATTAGCATAAAGTACATGTGAGCCAATGAGCATTAGCAAGAAGTACATGTTAGCCAATGAGCATTATCAAGAAGTACATGTAAGCCAATAAGCATTAGCAAGAAGTTCATGTATGCCAATGAGCTTTAGGAAGAAGTACATGTATTCCAATAAGCATTAGCAAGAAGTACATGTAAGTCAATGAGCATTAGCAAGAAGTATATGTAAGCCAATAAGCATTAGCAGGAAGTACATGAAAGCCAATGAGCATTAGCAAGAAGTACATGTAAGCCAATAAGCATTAGCAAGAAGTACATGAAAGCCAATGAGCATTAGCAAGAAGTGTATGTAAGCCTATGAGCATTAGCAAGAAGTACATGTAAGCCAATACGCATTAGCAAGAAGTACATGTAAGCCAATGAGTATTTACAAAAAGTACATGTAAGCCAATAAGCATTAGCAAGAAGTACATGTAAGCCAATGAGTATTAGTAAGAAAAAAATGTAAGCCTATGAGCATTAGCAAGAAGTACATGTAAGCATATGAGCATTAGCAATAAGTACATGTAAGCCAAAGAGCATTAGCAAGAAGTACATGTAAGCCTATGTGCATTAGCAAGAAATACATGCAAGCCTATGCACATTAGCAAGAAGTACATGTAAGCCAATGAGCATAAGCAAGAAGTACATGTAAGTCAATGAGCATTAGCAAGAAGTACATGTAAGCCTATGAGCATTAGCAAGAAATACATGTAAGCCTATGAGTATTAGCAAGAAGTACATGTAAGCCTATGAGCATTAGCAAGAAGTACATGTAAGCCTATGAGCATTAGCAAAAAGTACATGTAAGCCAATGAGCATTAGCAAGAAGTACATGTAAGCCAATGAGCATTAGCAAGAAGTACATGTAAGCCAATAAGCCTTAGCAAGAAATGCATGTAAGCCTATGAGCATTAGCAAGAAATACATGTAAGCCTATGAGTATTAGCAAGAAGTGCATGTAAGCCTATGAGCATTAGCAAGAAGTACATGTAAGCCTATGAGCATTAGCAAAAAGTACATGTAAGCCAATGAGCATTAGCAAGAAGTACATGTAAGCCAATGAGCATTAGCAAGAAGTACATGTAAGCCAATAAGCCTTAGCAAGAAATGCATGTAAGCCTATGAGCATTTGCAAGAAGTACATGTAAGCCAATAAGCATTAGCAAGAAGTATATGTAAGCCTATAAGCATTAGCAAGAAGTATAAGTAAGAATATAAGCATTTGCAAGAAGTACATGTAAGCCAATAAGCATTAGCAAGAAGTACATGTAAGCCTATGAGTATTAGCAAGAAGTACATGTAAGCCTATGAGCATTAGCAAGAAGTACATGTAAGCCAATAAGCATTAGCAAGAAGTACATGTAAGCCTATGAGTATTAGCAAGAAGTACATGTAAGCCTATGAGCATTAACAAGAAGTACATGTAAGCCAATGTGCATTAGCAAGAAGTACATG
The DNA here is from genome assembly GCF_027579735.1 of Bombina bombina. NCBI lineage: Eukaryota > Metazoa > Chordata > Amphibia > Anura > Bombinatoridae > Bombina > Bombina bombina. The sequence goes on along the minus strand of NC_069507.1, from coordinate 163,080,509 downwards.
TAAGCCAATAAGCATTAGCAAGAAGTACATGTAAGCCAATAAGCATTAGCAAGAAGTATATGTAAGCCTATAAGCATTAGCAAGAAGTATAAGTAAGAATATAAGCATTTGCAAGAAGTACATGTAAGCCAATAAGCATTAGCAAGAAGTACATGTAAGCCTATGAGTATTAGCAAGAAGTACATGTAAGCCTATGAGCATTAGCAAGAAGTACATGTAAGCCAATAAGCATTAGCAAGAAGTACATGTAAGCCTTTGAGTATTAGCAAGATGTACATGTAAGCCTATGAGCATTAACAAGAAGTACATGTAAGCCAATGTGCATTAGCAAGAAGTACATGTAAGCCTATGAGCATTAGCAAGAAGTACATGTAAGCCTATAAGCATTAGCAAGAAGTACATGTAAGCATATGAGCATCAGCAAGAAGTACATGTAAGCCAATGAGCATTAGCAAGAAGTACATGTAAGCCAATGAGCATTAGCAAGAAGTACATGTAAGCCAATGAGCATTAGCAAGAAGTACAAGTAAGCCTATGAGCATTAGCAAGAAGTACGTGTAAGCCAAGGAGCATTAGCAAGAAGTACATGTAAGCCTAGGAGCATTAGCAAGAAGTACATGTAAGCCAATGAGCATTAGCAAGAAGTACATGTAAACCTATGAGTATTAGCAAGAAGTACATGTAAGCCAATGAGCATTAGCAAGAAGTACATGAAAACCTATAAGCATTAGCAAGAAGTACATGTAAGCCAATGAGCATTAGCAAGAAATACATGTAAACCAATGAGTATTAGCAAGAAGTACATGTAAGCCAATGAGCATTAGCAAGAAGTACAAGTAAGCCTATGAGCATTATCAAGAAGTTCATGTAAGCCAATGGCATTAGCATGAAGTACATGTAAGCCTTTGAGCATTAGCAAGAAGTACATGTAAGCTTATCAGCATTAGCAAGAAGTAAATGCAAGCCAATGAGCATTAGCAAGAAGTACATATAAGCCTATGAGCATTAGCAAGAAGTAAATGTAAGTCAATGAGCATTAGCACAAAGTAAATGTAAGCCAATAAGCATTAGCAAGAGGTACATGTAAGCCAATGAGTTTTAGCAAGAAGTACATGTAAGCCAATGAGTTTTAGCAAGAAGTACATCTAAGCCTATGTGCATTAGCAAGAAGTATATGTAAGCCTATGAGTTTTAGCAAGAAGTACATGAAAGCCAATGAGCATTAGCAAGAAGTGTGTATAAGCCTATGAGCATTAGCAAGAAGTACATGTAAGCCAATACGCATTAGCAAGAAGTACATGTAAGCCAATGAGTATTTACAAAAAGTACATGTAAGCCAATAAGCATTAGCAAGAAGTACATGTAAGCCAATGAGTATTAGTAAGAAAAAAATGTAAGCCTATGAGCATTAGCAAGAAGTACATGTAAGCATATGAGCATTAGCAATAAGTACATGTAAGCCAAAGAGCATTAGCAAGAAGTACATGTAAGCCTATGTGCATTAGTAAGAAATACATGCAAGCCTATGCACATAAGCAAGAAGTACATGTAAGTCAATGAGCATTAGCAAGAAGTACATGTAAGCCTATGAGCATTAGCAAGAAATACATGTAAGCCTATGAGTATTAGCAAGAAGTACATGTAAGCCTATGAGCATTAGCAAGAAGTACATGTAAGCCAATGAGCATTAGCAAGAAGTACATGTAAGCCAATGAGCATTAGCAAGAAGTACATGTAAGCCTATGAGTATTAGCAAGAAGTACATGTAAGCCTATGAGCATTAGCAAAAAGTACATGTAAGCCAATGAGCATTAGCAAGAAGTACATGTAAGCCAATGAGCATTAGCAAGAAGTACATGTAAGCCAATAAGCCTTAGCAAGAAATGCATGTAAGCCTATGAGCATTTGCAAGAAGTACATGTAAGCCAATAAGCATTAGCAAGAAGTATATGTAAGCCTATAAGCATTAGCAAGAAGTATAAGTAAGAATATAAGCATTTGCAAGAAGTACATGTAAGCCAATAAGCATTAGCAAGAAGTACATGTAAGCCTATGAGTATTAGCAAGAAGTACATGTAAGCCTATGAGCATTAGCAAGAAGTACATGTAAGCCAATAAGCATTAGCAAGAAGTACATGTAAGCCTATAAGTATTAGCAAGAAGTACATGTAAGCCTATGAGCATTAACAAGAAGTACATGTAAGCCAATGTGCATTAGCAAGAAGTACATTTAAGCCTATAAGCATTAGCAAGAAGTACATGTAAGCATATGAGCATCAGCAAGAAGTAAATGTAAGCCAATGAGCGTTAGCAAGAAGTACATGTAAGCCAATGAGCATTAGCAAGAAGTACATGTAAGCCAATGAGCATTAGCAAGAAGTACAAGTAAGCCTATGAGCATTAGCAAGAAGTACGTGTAAGCCAAGGAGCATTAGCAAGAAGTACATGTAAGCCAATGAGCATTAGCAAGAAGTACATGAAAACCTGTAAGCATTAGCAAGAAGTACATGTAAGCCAATGAGCATTAGCAAGAAATACATGTAAGCCAATGAGTATTAGCAAGAAGTACATGTAAGCCAATGGCATTAGCATGAAGTACATGTAAGCCTTTGAGCATTAGCAAGAAGTACATGTAAGCCAATAAGCATTAGCAAGAAGTACATGTAAGACTATGAGCATTAGCAAGAAGTACATGTAAGCCAATGAGCATTAGCAAGAAGTACATGTAAGCCAATGAGCATTAGCAAGAAGTACATATAAGCCAATGAGCATTAGAAAGAAGTACATGTAAGTCAATAAGTCTTAGCAAGAAGTATATGTAAGCCTATGAGCGTTAGCAAGAAGTACAAGTAAGCCAATAAGCATTAGCAAGAAAAACATGTAAGCCTATAAGGATTTGCAAGAAGTACATGTAAGCCTATGAGCATTAGCAAGAAGTACATGTAAGTCAATAAGCCTTAGCAAGAAGTACATGTAAGCCTATAAGGATTTGCAAGAAGTACATGTAAGCCAATAAGCATTAGCAAGAAGTATATGTAAGCCTATAAGCATTAGCAAGAAAAACATGTAAGCCTATAAGCATTTCCAAGAAGTACATGTAAGCCAATAAGCATTAGCAAGAAGTACATGTAAGCCTATGAGTATTACCAAGAAGTACATGTAAGCCTATGAGCATTAGCAAGAAGTACATGTAAGTCTATGATCATTAGCAAAAAGTACATGTAAGCCAATGAGCATTAGCAAGAAGTACATGTAAGTCAATAAGCCTTAGCAAGAAGTACATGTAAGCCTATAAGGATTTGCAAGAAGTACATGTAAGCCAATAAGCATTAGCAAGAAGTACATGTAAGCCTATAAGTATTTGCAAGAAGTACATGTAAGCCAATAAGCATTAGCAAGAAGTACATGTAAGCCTATGAGTATTACCAAGAAGTACATGTAAGCCTATGAGCATTAGCAAGAAGTACATGTAAGCCTATGAGCATTAGCAAGAAGTACATGTAAGCCTATGATCATTATAAAAAAAAACATGTAAGCCAAGGAGCATTAGCAACAAGTACATGTGAGCCTATGAGCATTAGCAAGAAGTACATGTAAGCCTATGAGCATTAGCAAGAAGTACATGTATGCCTATGCGTATTAGCAAGAAGTACATGCAAGCCTATGCACATTAGCAAGAAGTAAATGTAAGCCAATGAGCATTAGCAAGAAGTACATGTAAGCCTATGAGCATTAGCAAGAAGTACATGTGAGCCAATGAGCATAAGCTAGAAGTACATGTAAGTCAATGAGCATTAGCAAGAACTACATGTAAGCCTATGAGCATTAGCAAGAAGTACATGTAAGACTATGAGTATTAGCAAGAAGTACATGTAAGCCTATGAGCATTAGCAAGAAGCACATGTAAGCCTATGAGCATTAGCAAGAAGTACATGTAAGCCAATAAGCCTTAGCAAGAAGTACATGTAAGCCTAAGAGCGTTAGCAAGAAGTACAAGTAAGCCAATAAGCATTAGCAAGATGTACATGTAAGACTATGAGCATTAGCAAGAAGTACATGTAAGCCAATAAGCATTAGCAAGAAGTATATGTAAGCCTATAAGCATTAGCAAGAAAAACATGTAAGCCTATAAGCATTTGCAAGAAGTACATGTAAGCCAATAAGCATTAGCAAGAAGTACATGTAAGCCTATGAGTATTAGCAAGAAGTACATGAAAGCCTATGAGCATTAGCAAGAAGTACATGTAAGCCAATAAGCATTAGCAAGAAGTACATGTAAGACTATGAGTATTAGCAAGAAGTACATGTAAGCCTATGAGCATTAGCGAGAAGTACATGTAAGCCTATAAGCATTAGCAAGAAGTACATTTAAACAAATGAGCATTAGCAAGAAGTACATGTAAGCATATGAGTATTAGCAAGAAGTACATGTAAGCCAATGAGCATTAGCAAGAAGTACAAGTAAGCCTATGAGCATTAGCAAGAAGTACATGTAAGCCAATGAGCATTAGCAAGAAGTACAAGTAAGCCTATGAGCATTAGCAAGAAGTACGTGTAAGCCAAAGAGCTTTAGCAAGATGTACATGTAAGCAAATAAGCATTAGCAAGAAGTACATGTAAGCCAGCCAATGAGCATTAGCAAGAAGCACAGTTAAACCTATGAGTATTAGCAAGAAGTACATGTAAGCCAATGAGCATTAGCAAGAAGTACATGTAAACCTATGAGTATTAGCAAGAAGTACATGTAAGCCTATGATCATTAGCAAGAAGTTCATGGAAGCCAATAAACATTAGCAAGAAGTACATGTAAGCCAATGAGCATTTGCAAGAAGTACATGTAAGCCAATGAGCATTAACAAGAAGTACATGTAAGCCTATGAGTATCAGCAAGAAGTACATATATAAGCGAATGAGCATTAGCAAGAAGTATATGTAAGCCAATAAGCATTAGCAAGAAGTACATGTAAGCCAATGAGCATTAGGAAGAAGTACATGTAAGCCAATGCGCATTAGCAAGAAGTACATGTAAGCCAATGAGCATTAGCAAGAAGTACATGTAAGCCAATGAGCATTAGCATAAAGTACATGTGAGCCAATGAGCATTAGCAAGAAGTACATGTTAGCCAATGAGCATTAGCATAAAGTACATGTGAGCCAATGAGCATTAGCAAGAAGTACATGTTAGCCAATGAGCATTATCAAGAAGTACATGTAAGCCAATAAGCATTAGCAAGAAGTTCATGTATGCCAATGAGCTTTAGGAAGAAGTACATGTATTCCAATAAGCATTAGCAAGAAGTACATGTAAGTCAATGAGCATTAGCAAGAAGTATATGTAAGCCAATAAGCATTAGCAGGAAGTACATGAAAGCCAATGAGCATTAGCAAGAAGTACATGTAAGCCAATAAGCATTAGCAAGAAGTACATGAAAGCCAATGAGCATTAGCAAGAAGTGTATGTAAGCCTATGAGCATTAGCAAGAAGTACATGTAAGCCAATACGCATTAGCAAGAAGTACATGTAAGCCAATGAGTATTTACAAAAAGTACATGTAAGCCAATAAGCATTAGCAAGAAGTACATGTAAGCCAATGAGTATTAGTAAGAAAAAAATGTAAGCCTATGAGCATTAGCAAGAAGTACATGTAAGCATATGAGCATTAGCAATAAGTACATGTAAGCCAAAGAGCATTAGCAAGAAGTACATGTAAGCCTATGTGCATTAGCAAGAAATACATGCAAGCCTATGCACATTAGCAAGAAGTACATGTAAGCCAATGAGCATAAGCAAGAAGTACATGTAAGTCAATGAGCATTAGCAAGAAGTACATGTAAGCCTATGAGCATTAGCAAGAAATACATGTAAGCCTATGAGTATTAGCAAGAAGTACATGTAAGCCTATGAGTATTAGCAAGAAGTACATGTAAGCCTATGAGCATTAGCAAGAAGTACATGTAAGCCTATGAGCATTAGCAAAAAGTACATGTAAGCCAATGAGCATTAGCAAGAAGTACATGTAAGCCAATGAGCATTAGCAAGAAGTACATGTAAGCCAATAAGCCTTAGCAAGAAATGCATGTAAGCCTATGAGCATTTGCAAGAAGTACATGTAAGCCAATAAGCATTAGCAAGAAGTATATGTAAGCCTATAAGCATTAGCAAGAAGTATAAGCAAGAATATAAGCATTTGCAAGAAGTACATGTAAGCCAATAAGCATTAGCAAGAAGTACATGTAAGCCTATGAGTATTAGCAAGAAGTACATGTAAGCCTATGAGCATTAGAAAGAAGTACATGTAAGCCAAAAAGCATTAGGAAGAAGTACAAGTAAGCCTATGAGTATTAGCAAGAAGTACATGTAAGCCTATGAGCATTAACAAGAAGTACATGTAAGCCAATGTGCATTAGCAAGAAGTACATTTAAGCCTATGAGTATTAGCAAGAAGTACATGTAAGCCTATGAGCATTAGCAAGAAGTACATGTAAGCCTATAAGCATTAGCAAGAAGTACATGTAAGCATATGAGCATCAGCAAGAAGTACATGTAAGCCAATGAGCATTAGCAAGAAGTACATGTAAGCCAATGAGCATTAGCAAGAAGTACATGTAAGCCAATGAGCATTAGCAAGAAGTACAAGTAAGCCTATGAGCATTAGCAAGAAGTACGTGTAAGCCAATAAGCATTAGCAAGAAGTACATGTAAGCCTATGAGTATTAGCAAGAAGTACATGAAAGCCTATGAGCATTAGCAAGAAGTACATGTAAGCCAATAAGCATTAGCAAGAAGTACATGTAAGACTATGAGTATTAGCAAGAAGTACATGTAAGCCTATGAGCATTAGCGAGAAGTACATGTAAGCCTATAAGCATTAGCAAGAAGTACATTTAAACAAATGAGCATTAGCAAGAAGTACATGTAAGCATATGAGTATTAGCAAGAAGTACATGTAAGCCAATGAGCATTAGCAAGAAGTACAAGTAAGCCTATGAGCATTAGCAAGAAGTACATGTAAGCCAATGAGCATTAGCAAGAAGTACAAGTAAGCCTATGAGCATTAGCAAGAAGTACGTGTAAGCCAAAGAGCATTAGCAAGATGTACATGTAAGCAAATAAGCATTAGCAAGAAGTACATGTAAGCCAGCCAATGAGCATTAGCAAGAAGCACAGTTAAACCTATGAGTATTAGCAAGAAGTACATGTAAGCCAATGAGCATTAGCAAGAAGTACATGTAAACCTATGAGTATTAGCAAGAAGTACATGTAAGCCTATGATCATTAGCAAGAAGTTCATGGAAGCCAATAAACATTAGCAAGAAGTACATGTAAGCCAATGAGCATTAGCAAGAAGTACATGTAAGCCAATGAGCATTAACAAGAAGTACATGTAAGCCTATGAGTATCAGCAAGAAGTACATATAAGCGAATGAGCATTAGCAAGAAGTATATGTAAGCCAATAAGCATTAGCAAGAAGTACATGTAAGCCAATGAGCATTAGGAAGAAGTACATGTAAGCCAATGCGCATTAGCAAGAAGTACATGTAAGCCAATGAGCATTAGCAAGAAGTACATGTAAGCCAATGAGCATTAGCATAAAGTACATGTGAGCCAATGAGCATTAGCAAGAAGTACATGTTAGCCAATGAGCATTAGCATAAAGTACATGTGAGCCAATGAGCATTAGCAAGAAGTACATGTTAGCCAATGAGCATTATCAAGAAGTACATGTAAGCCAATAAGCATTAGCAAGAAGTTCATGTATGCCAATGAGCTTTAGGAAGAAGTACATGTATTCCAATAAGCATTAGCAAGAAGTACATGTAAGTCAATGAGCATTAGCAAGAAGTATATGTAAGCCAATAAGCATTAGCAGGAAGTACATGAAAGCCAATGAGCATTAGCAAGAAGTACATGTAAGCCAATAAGCATTAGCAAGAAGTACATGAAAGCCAATGAGCATTAGCAAGAAGTGTATGTAAGCCTATGAGCATTAGCAAGAAGTACATGTAAGCCAATACGCATTAGCAAGAAGTACATGTAAGCCAATGAGTATTTACAAAAAGTACATGTAAGCCAATAAGCATTAGCAAGAAGTACATGTAAGCCAATGAGTATTAGTAAGAAAAAAATGTAAGCCTATGAGCATTAGCAAGAAGTACATGTAAGCATATGAGCATTAGCAATAAGTACATGTAAGCCAAAGAGCATTAGCAAGAAGTACATGTAAGCCTATGTGCATTAGCAAGAAATACATGCAAGCCTATGCACATTAGCAAGAAGTACATGTAAGCCAATGAGCATAAGCAAGAAGTACATGTAAGTCAATGAGCATTAGCAAGAAGTACATGTAAGCCTATGAGCATTAGCAAGAAATACATGTAAGCCTATGAGTATTAGCAAGAAGTACATGTAAGCCTATGAGCATTAGCAAGAAGTACATGTAAGCCTATGAGCATTAGCAAGAAGTACATGTAAGCCAATGAGCATTAGCAAGAAGTACATGTAAGCCAATGAGCATTAGCAAGAAGTACATGTAAGCCAATAAGCCTTAGCAAGAAATCCATGTAAGCCTATGAGCATTTGCAAGAAGTACATGTAAGCCAATAAGCATTAGCAAGAAGTATATGTAAGCCTATAAGCATTAGCAAGAAGTATAAGCAAGAATATAAGCATTTGCAAGAAGTACATGTAAGCCAATAAGCATTAGCAAGAAGTACATGTAAGCCTATGAGTATTAGCAAGAAGTACATGTAAGCCTATGAGCATTAGAAAGAAGTACATGTAAGCCAAAAAGCATTAGCAAGAAGTACATGTAAGCCTATGAGTATTAGCAAGAAGTACATGTAAGCCTATGAGCATTAACAAGAAGTACATGTAAGCCAATGTGCATTAGCAAGAAGTACATTTAAGCCTATGAGTATTAGCAAGAAGTACATGTAAGCCTATGAGCATTAGCAAGAAGTACATGTAAGCCTATAAGCATTAGCAAGAAGTACATGTAAGCATATGAGCATCAGCAAGAAGTACATGTAAGCCAATGAGCATTAGCAAGAAGTACATGTAAGCCAATGAGCATTAGCAAGAAGTACATGTAAGCCAATGAGCATTAGCAAGAAGTACAAGTAAGCCTATGAGCATTAGCAAGAAGTACGTGTAAGCCAATAAGCATTAGCAAGAAGTACATGTAAGCCTATGAGTATTAGCAAGAAGTACATGAAAGCCTATGAGCATTAGCAAGAAGTACATGTAAGCCAATAAGCATTAGCAAGAAGTACATGTAAGACTATGAGTATTAGCAAGAAGTACATGTAAGCCTATGAGCATTAGCGAGAAGTACATGTAAGCCTATAAGCATTAGCAAGAAGTACATTTAAACAAATGAGCATTAGCAAGAAGTACATGTAAGCATATGAGTATTAGCAAGAAGTACATGTAAGCCAATGAGCATTAGCAAGAAGTACAAGTAAGCCTATGAGCATTAGCAAGAAGTACATGTAAGCCAATGAGCATTAGCAAGAAGTACAAGTAAGCCTATGAGCATTAGCAAGAAGTACGTGTAAGCCAAAGAGCATTAGCAAGATGTACATGTAAGCAAATAAGCATTAGCAAGAAGTACATGTAAGCCAGCCAATGAGCATTAGCAAGAAGCACAGTTAAACCTATGAGTATTAGCAAGAAGTACATGTAAGCCAATGAGCATTAGCAAGAAGTACATGTAAACCTATGAGTATTAGCAAGAAGTACATGTAAGCCAATGAGCATTAGCAAGAAGTTCATGGAAGCCAATGAGCATTAGCAAGAAGTACATGTAAGCCAATAAGCATTAACAAGAAGTACATGTAAGCCTATGAGTATCAGCAAGAAGTACATATAAGCGAATGAGCATTAGCAAGAAGTATATGTAAGCCAATAAGCATTAGCAAGAAGTACATGTAAGCCAATGAGCATTAGGAAGAAGTACATGTAAGCCAATGCGCATTAGCAAGAAGTACATGTAAGCCAATGAGCATTAGCAAGAAGTACATGTAAGCCAATGAGCATTAGCATAAAGTACATGTGAGCCAATGAGCATTAGCAAGAAGTACATGTTAGCCAATGAGCATTAGCATAAAGTACATGTGAGCCAATGAGCATTAGCAAGAAGTACATGTTAGCCAATGAGCATTATCAAGAAGTACATGTAAGCCAATAAGCATTAGCAAGAAGTTCATGTATGCCAATGAGCTTTAGGAAGAAGTACATGTATTCCAATAAGCATTAGCAAGAAGTACATGTAAGTCAATGAGCATTAGCAAGAAGTATATGTAAGCCAATAAGCATTAGCAGGAAGTACATGAAAGCCAATGAGCATTAGCAAGAAGTACATGTAAGCCAATAAGCATTAGCAAGAAGTACATGAAAGCCAATGAGCATTAGCAAGAAGTGTATGTAAGCCTATGAGCATTAGCAAGAAGTACATGTAAGCCAATACGCATTAGCAAGAAGTACATGTAAGCCAATGAGTATTTACAAAAAGTACATGTAAGCCAATAAGCATTAGCAAGAAGTACATGTAAGCCAATGAGTATTAGTAAGAAAAAAATGTAAGCCTATGAGCATTAGCAAGAAGTACATGTAAGCATATGAGCATTAGCAATAAGTACATGTAAGCCAAAGAGCATTAGCAAGAAGTACATGTAAGCCTATGTGCATTAGCAAGAAATACATGCAAGCCTATGCACATTAGCAAGAAGTACATGTAAGCCAATGAGCATAAGCAAGAAGTACATGTAAGTCAATGAGCATTAGCAAGAAGTACATGTAAGCCTATGAGCATTAGCAAGAAATACATGTAAGCCTATGAGTATTAGCAAGAAGTACATGTAAGCCTATGAGCATTAGCAAGAAGTACATGTAAGCCTATGAGCATTAGCAAGAAGTACATGTAAGCCAATGAGCATTAGCAAGAAGTACATGTAAGCCAATGAGCATTAGCAAGAAGTACATGTAAGCCAATAAGCCTTAGCAAGAAATGCATGTAAGCCTATGAGCATTTGCAAGAAGTACATGTAAGCCAATAAGCATTAGCAAGAAGTATATGTAAGCCTATAAGCATTAGCAAGAAGTATAAGTAAGAATATAAGCATTTGCAAGAAGTACATGTAAGCCAATAAGCATTAGCAAGAAGTACATGTAAGCCTATGAGTATTAGCAAGAAGTACATGTAAGCCTATGAGCATTAGCAAGAAGTACATGTAAGCCAATAAGCATTAGCAAGAAGTACATGTAAGCCTATGAGTATTAGCAAGAAGTACATGTAAGCCTATGAGCATTAACAAGAAGTACATGTAAGCCAATGTGCATTAGCAAGAAGTACATTTAAGCCTATGAGTATTAGCAAGAAGTACATGTAAGCCTATGAGCATTAGCAAGAAGTACATGTAAGCCTATAAGCATTAGCAAGAAGTACATGTAAGCATATGAGCATCAGCAAGAAGTACATGTAAGCCAATGAGCATTAGCAAGAAGTACATGTAAGCCAATGAGCATTAGCAAGAAGTACATGTAAGCCAATGAGCATTAGCAAGAAGTACAAGTAAGCCTATGAGCATTAGCAAGAAGTACGTGTAAGCCAAGGAGCATTAGCAAGAAGTACATGTAAGCCTAGGAGCATTAGCAAGAAGTACATGTAAGCCAATGAGCATTAGCAAGAAGTACATGTAAACCTATGAGTATTAGCAAGAAGTACATGTAAGCCAATGAGCATTAGCAAGAAGTACATGAAAACCTATAAGCATTAGCAAGAAGTACATGTAAGCCAATGAGCATTAGCAAGAAATACATGTAAGCCAATGAGTATTAGCAAGAAGTACATGTAAGCCAATGAGCATTAGCAAGAAGTACAAGTAAGCCTATGAGCATTATCAAGAAGTACATGTAAGCCAATGGCATTAGCATGAAGTACATGTAAGCCTTTGAGCATTAGCAAGAAGTACATGTAAGCTTATCAGCATTAGCAAGAAGTAAATGTAAGCCAATGAGCATTAGCAAGAAGTACATGTAAGCCTATGAGCATTAGCAAGAAGTAAATGTAAGTCAATGAGCATTAGCACAAAGTAAATGTAAGCCAATAAGCATTAGCAAGAGGTACATGTAAGCCAATGAGTTTTAGCAAGAAGTACATGTAAGCCTATGAGTTTTAGCAAGAAGTACATCTAAGCCTATGTGCATTAGCAAGAAGTATATGTAAGCCTATGAGTTTTAGCAAGAAGTACATGAAAGCCAATGAGCATTAGCAAGAAGTCTGCTAGTGTAATCTAATTACAGTTGCCTGCCTGCCAGCGTGTGTGCCAGGCCCACTTGCCAACTAGTGCCACCACTCATATCTGTTGTAACAGTAGTGTAAATTTTGTAAAAAAAAAACTTTTTTGACTGTGAAACATCAGTCTGCTAGTGTAATCTTATTGCAGTTGCCTGCCTGTCAGCGTGTGTGCCAGGCCCACTTGCTAAGTGCCACCACTCATATCTATTGTAACAGTAGTGTAAATTTAAAAAAAAAAACTTTTTTGACTGTGAAACATCAGTCTGCTAGTGTAATCTAATTGTAGTTGCCTGTCTGCCAGCGTGTATGCCAGGCCCACTTGCCAACTAGTGCCACCACTTATATCTGTTGTAACAGTTGTGTAAATTTAAAAAAAAAAACTTTTTTGACTGTGAAACATCAGTCTGCTAGTGTAATCTAATTCTAGTTGCCTGCCTGCCAGCGTGTGTGCCAGGCCCACTTGCCAACTAGTGCCACCACTCATATCTGTTGTAACAGTAGTGTAAATTTTTTTAAAAAAACTTTTTGACTGTGAAACATCAGTCTGCTAGTGTAATTTAATTTTAGTTGCCTGCCTGCCAGCGTGTATGCCAGGCCCACTTGCCAACTAGTGCCACCACTCATATCTGTTGTAACAGTTGTGTAAATTTTTATAAAAAAACATTTTTGACTGTGAAACATCAGTCTGCTAGTGTAATCTAATTCTAGTTGCCTGCCTGCCAGCGTGTGTGCCAGGCCCACTTGCCAACTAGTGCCACCACTTATATCTGTTGTAACAGTAGTGTAAATTTAAAAAAAAATAACTTTTTTTGACTGTGAAACATCAGTCTGCTAGTGTAATCTAATTGCAGTTGCCTGCCTGCCAACGTGTGTGCCCGGCCCACTTGCCCAGTGCCACCACTCATATTTGGGTGTAACAGTAGTGTAAATAATTAAAAAAAAAAAAAAACTTTTTTGACTGTGGAAACATCAGTCTGCTATTGTAATCTAATAGCAGTTGCCTGCCTGCCAGCGTGTGTGCACGGCCCACGTGCCCAATAGTGCCACCACTCATATCTGTTGTAACAGTAGTGTAAATTTTTTTAAAAAAACTTTTTTGACTGTGAAACATCAGTCTGCTAGTGCAATCTAATTACAGTTGCCTGCCTGCCAGCGTGTGTGCCAGGCCCACTTGCCAACTAGTGCCACCACTCATATCTGTTGTAACAGTAGTGTAAATTTTTTTAAAAAAACTTTTTTGACTGTGAAACATCAGTCTGCTAGTTTAATCTAATTGTAGTTGCCTGCCTGCGAGTGTGTGTGCCAGGCCCACTTGCCAACTAGTGCACCACTCATATCTGTTGTAACAGTAGTGTAAATAAAAAAAAAAACTTTTTTGACTGTGAAACATCAGTCTGCTAGTGTAATCTAATTCTAGTTGCCTGCCTGCCAGCGTGTGTGCCAGGCCCACTTGCCAACTAGTGCCACCACTCATATCTGTTGTAACAGTAGTGTAAATTTAAAAAAATAACTTTTTTGACTGTGAAACATCAGTCTGCTAGTGTAATCTAATTGCAGTTGCCTGCCTGCTAGCGTGTGTGCCAGGCCCACTTGCCCAGTGCCACCACTCATATCTGGTGTAACAGTAGTGTAAATAATTTAAAAAAAAAAAAACTTTTTTGACTGTGAAACATCAGTCTGCTAGTGTAATTCTAATTGCATTTGCCTGCCTGCCAACGTGTGTGCCCGGCCCACTTGCCCAGTGCCACCACTCATATTTGGTGTAACAGTAGTGTAAATAATTTAAAAAAAAAACTTTTTTGACTGTGAATCATCAGTCTACTAGTGTAATCTAATTGCATTTGCCTGCGAACGTGTGTGCCCGGCCCACTTGCCCAGTGCCACCACTCATATCTGGTGTAACAGTGGTGTAAATAATTTTAAAAAAAAAACTTTTTGACTGTGAAACATCAGTCTGCTAGTGTAATCTAATTGCAGTTGCCTGCCAGCGTGTGTTCCAGGCTCACAGCGTATACTGTGCCCACTTGCCCAGTGGCACCACTCATATCTTGTTTAATAGTAGTGTAAGTGTACATTTAAAAAAATAAAAACTTTTTGGACTGTAAAACATCAGACTGCTAGTGTAATCTAATTGCAGTTGCCTGCCTGCCAGCGTGTGTGCCAGGCCCACTTGCCAACTAGTGCCACCACTCATATCTGTTGTAACAGTAGTGTAAATTTTAAAAAAACAAACTTTTTTGACTGTGAAACATCAGTCTGCTAGTGTAATCTAATTACAGTTGCCTGTCTGCCAGCGTGTGTGCCAGGCCCACTTGCCAACTAGTGCCACCACTCATATCTGTTGTAACAGTAGTGTAAATTAAAAAAAAAAACTTTTTTGACTGTGAAACATCAGTCTGCTAGTGTAATCTAATTGTAGTTGCCTGCCTGCCAGCGTGTGTGCCAGGCCCACTTGCTAACTAGTGCACCACTCATATCTGTTGTAACAGTAGTGTAAATGAAAAAAAAACTTTTTTGACTGTGAAACATCAGTCTGCTAGTGTAATCTAATAGCAGTTGCCTGCCTGCCAGCGTGTGTGCCAGGCCCACTTGCCAACTAGTCCCACCACTCATATCTGTTATAACAGTAGTGTAAATTTAAAAAAATAACTTTTTTGACTGTGAAACATCAGTCTGCTAGTGTAATCTAATTGCAGTTGCCTGCCTGCTAGTGTGTGTACCAAGCCCACTTGCCCAGTGCCACCACTCATATCTGGTGGAACAGTAGTGTAAATTTTTTAAAAAACAACTTTTTTGACTGTGAAACATCAGTCTGCTAGTGTAATCTAATAGCAGTTGCCTGCCTGCCAGCGTGTGTGCCAGGCCCACTTGCCAACTAGTGCCACCACTCATATCTGTTGTAACAGTAGTGTAAATTTAAAAAAAAAAACTTTTTTGACTGTGAAACATCAGTCTGCTAGTGTAATCTAATTGTAGTTGCCTGCCTGCCAGCGTGTGTGCCAGGCCCATTTGCTAACTAGTGCCACCACTCATATCTGTTGTAACAGTAGTGTAAATTAAAAAAAAAAAACTTTTTTGACTGTGAAACATCAGTCTGCTAGTGTAATCTAATTCTAGTTGTCTGCCTGCCAGCGTGTGTGCCAGGCCCACTTACCAACTAGTGCCACCACTCATATCTGTTATAACAGTAGTGTAAATTTAAAAAAATAACTTTTTTGACTGTGAAACATCAGTCTGCTAGTGTAATCTAATTCTAGTTGTCTGCCTGCCAGCGTGTGTGCCAGGCCCACTTGCCAACTAGTGCTACCACTCATATCTGTTATAACAGTAGTGTAAATTTAAAAAAATAACTTTTTTGACTGTGAAACATCAGTCTGCTAGTGTAATCTAATTGAAGTTGCCTGCCTGCTAGTGTGTGTGCCAAGCCCACTTGCCCAGTGCCACCACTCATATCTGGTGTAACAGTAGTGTAAATTTTTTAAAAAACAACTTTTTGACTGTGAAACATCAGTCTGCTAGTGTAATCTAATAGCAGTTGCCTGCCTGCCAGCGTGTGTGCCAGGCCCACTTGCCAACTAGTGCCACCACTCATATATGTTGTAACAGTAGTGTAAATTTAAAAAAAAAAAAACTTTTTTGACTGTGAAACATCAGTCTGCTAGTGTAATCTAATTACAGTTGCCTGCCTGCCAGCGTGTGTGCCAGGCCCACTTGCCAACTAGTGCCACCACTCATATCTGTTGTAACAGTAGTGTAAATTTTTTTTAAAAAAATTGTTTGACTGTGAAACATCAGTCTGCTAGTGTAATCTAATTGTAGTTGCCTGCCTGCCAGCGTGTGTGCCAGGCCCATTTGCTAACTAGTGCCACCACTCATATCTGTTGTAACAGTAGTGTAAATTAAAAAAAAACAACTTTTTTGACTGTGAAACATCAGTCTGCTAGTGTAATCTAATTCTAGTTGTCTGCCTGCCAGCGTGTGTGCCAGGCCCACTTGCCAACTAGTGCCACCACTCATATCTGTTGTAACAGTAGTGTAAATTTAAAAAAAACAAACTTTTTTGACTGTGAAACATCAGTCTGCTAGTGTAATCTAATTACAGTTGCCTGCCTGCCAGCGTGTGTGCCAGGCCCACTTGCCAACTAGTGCCACCACTCATATATTTTGTAACAGTAGTGTAATTTTTTTAAAAAAAAAACTTTTTTGACTGTAAAACATCAGTCTGCTAGTGTAATCTAATTGTAGTTGCCTGCCTGCCAGCGTGTGTGCCAGGCCCACTTGCTAACTAGTGCCACCACTCATATCTGTTGTAACAGTAGTGTAAATGAAAAAAAAAAAACTTTTTTGACTGTGAAACATCAGTCTGCTAGTGTAATCTAATTGCAGTTGCCTGCCTGCCAGCGTGTGTGCCAGGCCCACTTACCAACTAGTGCCACCACTCATATCTGTTGTAACAGTAGTGTAAATTAAAAAAAAAAAACTTTTTTGACTGTGAAACATCAGTCTGCTAGTGTAATCTAATTACAGTTGCCTGCCTGCTAGTGTGTGTGCCAAGCCCACTTGCCCAGTGACACCACTCATATCTGGTGTAACAGTAGTGTAAATTTTTTAAAAACCAACTTTTTTGACTGTGAAACATCAGTCTGCTAGTGTAATCTAATAGCAGTTGCCTGCCTGCCAGCGTGTGTGCCAGGCCCACTTGCCAACTAGTGCCACCACTCATATATGTTGTAACAGTAGTGTAAATTTAAAAAAAACAAACTTTTTTGACTGTGAAACATCAGTCTGCTAGTGTAATCTAATTACAGTTGCCTGCCTGCCAGCGTGTGTGCCAGGCCCACTTGCCATCTAGTGCCACCACTCATATCTGTTGTAACAGTAGTGTAATTTTTTTAAAAAAAAACTTTTTTGACTGTGAAACATCAGTCTGCTAGTGTAATCTAATTGTAGTTGCCTGCCTGCCAGCGTGTGTGCCAGGCCCACTTGCTAACTAGTGCACCACTCATATCTGTTGTAACAGTAGTGTAAATGAAAAAAAAAACTTTTTTGATTGTGAAACATCAGTCTGCTAGTGTAATCTAATTCTAGTTGCCTGCCTGCCAGCGTGTGTGCCAGGCCCACTTGCCAACTAGTGCCACCACTCATATCTGTTATAACAGTAGTGTAAATTTAAAAAAATTACTTTTTTGACTGTGAAACATCAGTCTGCTAATGTAATTCTAATTGCATTTGCCTGCCTGCCAACGTGTGTGCCCGGCCCACTTGCCCAGTGCCACCACTCATATTTGGTGTAACAGTAGTGTAAATAATTAAAAAAAAAATTTTTTTGACTGTGAATCATCAGTCTACTAGTGTAATTCTAATTGCATTTGCCTGCCTGCCAACGTTTGTGCCCGGCCCACTTGCCCAGTGCCACCACTCATATCTGGTGTAACAGTAGTGTAAATAATTAAAAAAAAAAAACTTTTTGACTATGAAACATCAGTCTGCTAGTGTAATCTAATTGCAGTTGCCTGCCAGCCTGTGTTCCAGGCTCACAGCGTATACTGTGCCCACTTGCCCAGTGGCACCACTCATATCTTGTTTAATAGTAGTGTAAGTGTACATTTAAAAAAATAAAAACTTTTTGGACTGTGAAACATCAGTCTGCTTTTTTGTGTTAGGCTCACAGTGTATACTGTGCCCACTTGCCCAGTGCCACCACTCATATTATATTGTTTAATAGTAGTGTAAGTGTACATTTTAAAAATAAAAAAACTATTTTGACTGTGAAACATCAGTCTGCTTTTTTGTGTCAGGCTCACAGCGTATACTGTGCCCACTTGTCCAGTGCCACCACTCATATTATCTTGTGTAATAGTAGTGTAAGTGTACATTTTAAAAATAAAAAAACTTTTTTGACTGTGAAACATCAGTCTGCTAGTGTAATCTAATTGCAGTTGCCTGCCTGCTAGCGTGTGTGCCAGGCCCACTTGCCCAGTGCCACCACTCATATCTGTTGTAACAGTAGTGTAAATTTAAAAAAAAAAAAACTTTTTTGACTGTGAAACATCAGTCTGCTAGTGTAATCTAATAGCAGTTGCCTGCCTGCCAGCGTGTGTGCCAGGCCCACTTGCCAACTAGTGCCACCACTCATATCTGTTGTAACAGTAGTGTAAATTTTGTAAAAAAAACCTTTTTTGACTGTGAAACATCAGTCTGCTAGTGTAATCTAATTGCAGTTGCCTGCCTGCCAGCATGTGTGCCAGGCCCACTTGCTAAGTGCCACCACTCATATCTGTTGTAACAGTAGTGTAAATTAAAAAAACAAAAAACTTTTTTGACTGTGAAACATCAGTATGCTAGTGTAATCTAATTCTAGTTGACTGCCTGCCAGCGTGTGTGCCAGGCCCACTTGCCAACTAGTGCCACCACTCATATCTGTTGTAACAGTAGTGTAAATTAAAAACAAAAACTTTTTTGACTGTGAAACATCAGTATGCTAGTGTAATCTAATTTCAGTTGCCTGCCTGCTAGCGTGTGTGCCAGGCCCACTTGCCCAGTGCCACCATTCATATCTGTTGTAACAGTAGTGTAAATTTTTTAAAAAACAACTTTTTTGACTGTGAAACATCAGTCTGCTAGTGTAATCTAATAGTAGTTGCCTGCCTGCCAGCGTGTGTGCCAGGCCCACTTGTCAACTAGTGCCACCACTCATATCTGTTGTAACAGTAGTGTAAATTTTGTAAAAAAAAACTTTTTTGACTGTGAAACATCAGTCTGCTAGTGTAATCTAATTCTAGCTGCCTGCCTGCCAGCGTGTGTGCCAGGCCCACTTGCCAACTAGTCCCACCACTCATATCTGTTGTAACAGTAGTGTAAATTTAAAAAAAATAACTTTTTTGACTGTGAAACATCAGTCTGCTAGTGTAATCTAATTGCAGTTGCCTGCCTGCCAACGTGTGTGCCCGGCCCACTTGCCCAGTGCCACCACTCATATTTGGTGTAACAGTAGTGTAAATAATTAAAAAAAAAAACTTTTTTGACTGTGAATCATCAGTCTACTAGTGTAATTCTAATTGCATTTGCCTGCCTGCCAACGTGTGTGCCCGGCCCACTTGCCCAGTGCCACCACTCATATCTGGTGTAACAGTGGTGTAAATAATTAAAAAAAAAATCTTTTTGACTTTGAAACATCAGTCTGCTAGTGTAATCTAATTGCAGTTGCCTGCCAGCGTGTGTTCCAGGCTCACAGCGTATACTGTGCCCACTTGCCCAGTGGCACCACTCATATCTTGTTTAATAGTAGTGTAAGTGTACATTTAAAAAAATAAAAACTTTTTGGACTGTGAAACATCAGACTGCTAGTGTAATCTAATTGCAGTTGCCTGTCTGCCAGCGTGTGTGCCAGACCCACTTGCCAACTAGTGCCACCACTCATATCTGTTGTAACAGTAGTGTAAATTTAAAAAAAAAAATCTTTTTTGACTGTGAAACATCAGTCTGCTAGTGTAATCTAATTGTAGTTGCTTGCCTGCCAGCGTGTATGCCAGGCCCACTTGCCAACTAGTGCCACCACTCATATCTGTTGTAACAGTTGTGTACATTTTTAAAAAAAAACTTTTTTGACTGTGAAACATCAGTCTGCTAGTGTAATCTAATTCTAGTTGCCTGCCTGCCAGCGTGTGTGCCAGGCCCACTTACCAACTAGTGCCACCACTCATATCTGTTGTAAAAGTAGTGTAAATTTAAAAAAAAAAACTTTTTTGACTGTGAAACATCAGTCTGCTAGTGTAATCTAATTCTAGTTGCCTGCCTGCCAGAGTGTGTGCCAGGCCCACTTGCCAACTAGTGCCACCACTCATATCTGTTGTAACAGTAGTGTAAATTTTAAAAAAATAACTTTTTTGACTGTGAAACATCAGTCTGCTAGTGTAATCTAATTGCAGTTGCCTGCCTGCTAGTGTGTGTGCCAAGCCCACTTGCCCAGTGCCACCACTCATATCTGGTGTAACAGTAGTGTAAATTTTTTAAAAAACAACTTTTTTGACTGTGAAACATCAGTCTGCTAGTGTAATATTATAGCAGTTGCCTGCCTGCCAGCGTGTGTGCCAGGCCCACTTGCCAACTAGTGCCACCACTCATATCTGTTGTAACAGTAGTGTAAATATAAAAAAAAAAAACTTTTTTGACTGTGAAACATCAGTCTGCTAGTGTAATCTAATTACAGTTGCCTGCCTGCCTGCCAGCGTGTGTGCCAGGCCCACTTGCCAACTAGTGCCACCACTCATATCTGTTGTAACAGTAGTGTAAATTTTTAAAAAAATAACTTTTTTGACTGTGAAACATCAGTCTGCTAGTGTAATCTAATTGTAGTTGCCTGCCTGCCAGCGTGTGTGCCAGGCCCACTTGCTAACTAGTGCACCACTCATATCTGTTGTAACAGTAGTGTAAATTAAAAAAAAAACTTTTTTGACTGTGAAACATCAGTCTGCTAGTGTAATCTAATTCTAGTTGCCTGCCTGCCAGCGTGTGTGCCAGGCCCACTTGCCAACTAGTGCCACCACTTATATCTGTTATAACAGTAGTGTAAATTTAAAAAAATAACTTTTTTGACTGTGAAACATCAGTCTGCTAGTGTAATCTAATTGCAGTTGCCTGCCTGCTAGTGTGTGTGGCAAGCCCACTTGACCAGTGCCACCACTCATATCTGGTGTAACAGTAGTGTACATTTTTAAAAAAACAACTTTTTTGACTGTGAAACATCAGTCTGCTAGTGTAATCTAATAGTAGTTGCCTGCCTGCCAGCGTGTGTGCCAGGCCCACTTGTCAACTAGTGCCACCACTCATATCTGTTGTAACAGTAGTGTAAATTTTGTAAAAAAAAACTTTTTTGACTGTGAAACATCAGTCTGCTAGTGTAATCTAATTCTAGCTGCCTGCCTGCCAGCGTGTGTGCCAGGCCCACTTGCCAACTAGTCCCACCACTCATATCTGTTGTAACAGTAGTGTAAATTTTAAAAAAATAACTTTTTTGACTGTGAAACATCAGTCTGCTAGTGTAATCTAATTGCAGTTGCCTGCCTGCCAACGTGTGTGCCCGGCCCACTTGCCAAGTGCCACCACTCATATTTGGTGTAACAGTAGTGTAAATAATTAAAAAAAAAAAAAACTTTTTTGACTGTGAAACATCAGTCTGCTAGTGTAATTCTAATTGCATTTGCCTGCCTGTCAACGTGTGTGCCCGGCCCACTTGCCCAGTGCCACCACTCATATTTGGTGTAACAGTAGTGTAAATAATTAAAAAAAAAAACTTTTTTGACTGTGAATCATCAGTCTACTAGTGTAATTCTAATTGCATTTGCCTGCCTGCCAACGTGTGTGCCCGGCCCACTTGCCCAGTGCCACCACTCATATCTGGTGTAACAGTGGTGTAAATAATTAAAAAAAAAATCTTTTTGACTTTGAAACATCAGTCTGCTAGTGTAATCTAATTGCAGTTGCCTGCCAGCGTGTGTTCCAGGCTCACAGCGTATACTGTGCCCACTTGCCCAGTGGCACCACTCATATCTTGTTTAATAGTAGTGTAAGTGTACATTTAAAAAAATAAAAACTTTTTGGACTGTGAAACATCAGACTGCTAGTGTAATCTAATTGCAGTTGCCTGTCTGCCAGCGTGTGTGCCAGACCCACTTGCCAA
The DNA here is from genome assembly GCF_027579735.1 of Bombina bombina. Taxonomy (NCBI): domain Eukaryota; kingdom Metazoa; phylum Chordata; class Amphibia; order Anura; family Bombinatoridae; genus Bombina; species Bombina bombina. The sequence goes on along the minus strand of NC_069507.1, from coordinate 163,058,530 downwards.
CTAGTGCCACCACTCATATCTGTTGTAACAGTAGTGTAAATTTAAAAAAAAAAATCTTTTTTGACTGTGAAACATCAGTCTGCTAGTGTAATCTAATTGTAGTTGCTTGCCTGCCAGCGTGTATGCCAGGCCCACTTGCCAACTAGTGCCACCACTCATATCTGTTGTAACAGTTGTGTACATTTTTAAAAAAAAACTTTTTTGACTGTGAAACATCAGTCTGCTAGTGTAATCTAATTCTAGTTGCCTGCCTGCCAGCGTGTGTGCCAGGCCCACTTACCAACTAGTGCCACCACTCATATCTGTTGTAAAACTAGTGTAAATTTAAAAAAAAAAACTTTTTTGACTGTGAAACATCAGTCTGCTAGTGTAATCTAATTCTAGTTGCCTGCCTGCCAGAGTGTGTGCCAGGCCCACTTGCCAACTAGTGCCACCACTCATATCTGTTGTAACAGTAGTGTAAATTTTAAAAAAATAACTTTTTTGACTGTGAAACATCAGTCTGCTAGTGTAATCTAATTGCAGTTGCCTGCCTGCTAGTGTGTGTGCCAAGCCCACTTGCCCAGTGCCACCACTCATATCTGGTGTAACAGTAGTGTAAATTTTTTAAAAAACAACTTTTTTGACTGTGAAACATCAGTCTGCTAGTGTAATATTATAGCAGTTGCCTGCCTGCCAGCGTGTGTGCCAGGCCCACTTGCCAACTAGTGCCACCACTCATATCTGTTGTAACAGTAGTGTAAATATAAAAAAAAAAAACTTTTTTGACTGTGAAACATCAGTCTGCTAGTGTAATCTAATTACAGTTGCCTGCCTGCCTGCCAGCGTGTGTGCCAGGCCCACTTGCCAACTAGTGCCACCACTCATATCTGTTGTAACAGTAGTGTAAATTTTTAAAAAAATAACTTTTTTGACTGTGAAACATCAGTCTGCTAGTGTAATCTAATTGTAGTTGCCTGCCTGCCAGCGTGTGTGCCAGGCCCACTTGCTAACTAGTGCACCACTCATATCTGTTGTAACAGTAGTGTAAATTAAAAAAAAAACTTTTTTGACTGTGAAACATCAGTCTGCTAGTGTAATCTAATTCTAGTTGCCTGCCTGCCAGCGTGTGTGCCAGGCCCACTTGCCAACTAGTGCCACCACTTATATCTGTTATAACAGTAGTGTAAATTTAAAAAAATAACTTTTTTGACTGTGAAACATCAGTCTGCTAGTGTAATCTAATTGCAGTTGCCTGCCTGCTAGTGTGTGTGGCAAGCCCACTTGACCAGTGCCACCACTCATATCTGGTGTAACAGTAGTGTACATTTTTAAAAAAACAACTTTTTTGACTGTGAAACATCAGTCTGCTAGTGTAATCTAATTACAGTTGCCTGCCTGCCAGCGTGTGTGCCAGGCCCACTTGCCAATTAGTGCCACCACTCATATCTGTTGTAACAGTAGTGTAAATTTGTTTTTAAAAAAACTTTTTTGACTGTGAAACATCAGTCTGCTAGTGTAATCTAATTGTAGTTGCCTGCCTGCGAGCGTGTGTGCCAGGCCCACTTGCCAACTAGTGCACCACTCATATCTGTTGTAACAGTAGTGTAAATTTAAAAAAATAACTTTTTTGACTGTGAAACATCAGTCTGCTAGTGTAATCTAATTGCAGTTGCCTGCCTGCTAGCGTGTGTGCCAGGCCCACTTGCCCAGTGCCACCACTCATATCTGGTGTAACAGTAGTGTAAATAATTAAAAAAAAAAACTTTTTTGACTGTGAAACATCAGTCTGCTAGTGTAATTCTAATTGCATTTGCCTGCCAACGTGTGTGCCCGGCCCACTTGCCCAGTGCCACCACTCATATTTGGTGTAACAGTAGTGTAAATAATTTAAAAAAAAAACTTTTTTGACTGTGAATCATCAGTCTACTAGTGTAATTCTAATTGCATTTGCCTGCCTGCCAACGTGTGTGCCCGGCCCACTTGCCCAGTGCCACCACTCATATCTGGTGTAACAGTGGTGTAAATAATTAAAAAAAAAATCTTTTTGACTTTGAAACATCAGTCTGCTAGTGTAATCTAATTGCAGTTGCCTGCCAGCGTGTGTTCCAGGCTCACAGCGTATACTGTGCCCACTTGCCCAGTGGCACCACCCATATCTTGTTTAATAGTAGTGTAAGTGTACATTTAAAAAAATAAAAACTTTTTGGACTGTGAAACATCAGACTGCTAGTGTAATCTAATTGCAGTTGCCTGTCTGCCAGCGTGTGTGCCAGGCCCACTTGCCAACTAGTGCCACCACTCATATCTGTTGTAACAGTAGTGTAAATTTAAAAAAACAAAAACTTTTTTGACTGTGAAACATCAGTCTGCTAGTGTAATCTAATTGTAGTTGCCTGCCTGCCAGCGTGTATGCCAGGCCCACTTGCCAACTAGTGCCACCACTCATATCTGTTGTAACAGTTGTGTACATTTTTTAAAAAAAACTTTTTTGACTGTGAAACATCAGTCTGCTAGTGTAATCTAATTCTAGTTGCCTGCCTGCCAGCGTGTGTGCCAGGCCCACTTACCAACTAGTGCCACCACTCATATCTGTTGTAAAAGTAGTGTAAATTTAAAAAAAAAAACTTTTTTGACTGTGAAACATCAGTCTGCTAGTGTAATCTAATTCTAGTTGCCTGCCTGCCAGAGTGTGTGCCAGGCCCACTTGCCAACTAGTGCCACCACTCATATCTGTTGTAACAGTAGTGTAAATTTTAAAAAAATAACTTTTTTGACTGTGAAACATCAGTCTGCTAGTGTAATCTAATTGCAGTTGCCTGCCTGCTAGTGTGTGTGCCAGGCCCACTTGCCAACTAGTGCCACCACTCATATCTGTTGTAACAGTAGTGTAAATTTAAAAAAAAAAAAACTTTTTTGACTGTGAAACATCAGTCTGTTAGTGTAATCTAATAGCAGTTGCCTGCCTGCCAGCGTGTGTGCCAGGCCCACTTGCCAACTAGTGCCACCACTCATATCTGTTGTAACAGAAGTGTAAATTTAAAAAAAAAATTTTTTTGACTGTGAAACATCAGTCTGCTAGTGTAATCTAATTACAGTTGCCTGCCTGCCTGCCAGAGTGTGTGCCAGGCCCACTTGCCAACTAGTGCCACCACTCATATCTGGTGTAACAGTAGTGTAAATTTTTAAAAAAATAACTTTTTGACTGTGCAACATCAGTCTGCTAGTGTAATCTAATTCTAGTTGCCTGCCAGCGTGTGTGCCAGGCCCACTTGCCAACTAGTGCCACCACTCATATCTGTTATAACAGTAGTGTAAATTTAAAAAAATAACTTTTTTGACTGTGAAACATCAGTCTGCTAGTGTAATCTAATTGCAGTTGCCTGCCTGCTAGTGTGTGTGGCAAGCCCACTTGCCCAGTGCCACTACTCATATCTGGTGTAACAGTAGTGTAAATTTTTTAAAAAACAACTTTTTTGACTGTGAAACATCAGTTTGCTAGTGTAATCTAATAGCAGTTGCCTGCCTGCCAGCGTGTGTGCCAGGCCCACTTGCCAACTAGTGCCACCACTCATATCTGTTGTAACAGTAGTGTAAATTTAAAAAAAAAAACTTTTTTGACTGTGAAACATCAGTCTGCTAGTGTAATCTAATTACAGTTGCCTGCCTGCCAGCGTGTGTGCCAGGCCCACTTGCCAACTAGTGCCACCACTCATATCTGTTGTAACAGTAGTGTAAATTTTTTTTAAAAATACTTTTTTGACTGTGAATCATCAGTCTGCTAGTGTAATCTAATTGTAGTTGCCTGCCTGCCAGCGTGTGTGCCAGGCCCACTTGCTAACTAGTGCACCACTCATATCTGTTGTAACAGTAGTGTAAATGAAAAAAAAACTTTTTTGACTGTGAAACATCAGTCTGCTAGTGTAATCTAATAGCAGTTGCCTGCCTGCCAGCGTGTGTGCCAGGCCCACTTGCCAACTAGTCCCACCACTCATATCTGTTATAACAGTAGTGTAAATTTAAAAAAATAACTTTTTTGACTGTGAAACATCAGTCTGCTAGTGTAATCTAATTGCAGTTGCCTGCCTGCTAGTGTGTGTGCCAAGCCCACTTGCCCAGTGCCACCACTCATATCTGGTGGAACAGTAGTGTAAATTTTTTAAAAAACAACTTTTTTGACTGTGAAACATCAGTCTGCTAGTGTAATCTAATAGCAGTTGCCTGCCTGCCAGCGTGTGTGCCAGGCCCACTTGCCAACTAGTGCCACCACTCATATCTGTTGTAACAGTAGTGTAAATTTTAAAAAAACAAACTTTTTTGACTATGAAACATCAGTCTGCTAGTGTAATCTAATTACAGTTGCCTGCCTGCCAGCGTGTGTGCCAGGCCCACTTGCCAACTAGTGCCACCACTCATATCTGTTGTAACAGTAGTGTAAATTTTTTTAAAAAAATTTTTTTTGACTGTGAAACATCAGTCTGCTAGTGTAATCTAATTACAGTTGCCTGCCTGCCAGCGTGTGTGCCAGGCCCACTTGCCAACTAGTGCCACCACTCATATCTGTTGTAACAATAGTGTAAATTTAAAAAAAAAAAACTTTTTTGACTTTGAATCATCAGTCTGCTAGTGTAATCTAATTGTAGTTGCCTGCCTGCCAGCATGTGTGCCAGGCCCACTTGCTAACTAGTGCACCACTCATATCTGTTGTAACAGTAGTGTAAATGAAAAAAAAACTTTTTTGACTGTGAAACATCAGTCTGCTAGTGTAATCTAATAGCAGTTGTCTGCCTGCCAGCGTGTGTGCCAGGCCCACTTGCCAACTAGTCCCACCACTCATATCTGTTATAACAGTAGTGTAAATTTAAAAAAATAACTTTTTTGACTGTGAAACATCAGTTTGCTAGTGTAATCTAATTGCAGTTGCCTGCCTGTTAGTGTGTGTGCCAAGCCCACTTGCCCAGTGCCACCACTCATATCTGGTGTAACAGTAGTGTAAATTTTTTAAAAAACTACTTTTTTGACTGTGAAACATCAGTCTGCTAGTGTAATCTAATAGCAGTCGCCTGCCTGCCAGCGTGTGTGCCAGGTCCACTTGCCAACTAGTGCCACCACTCATATCTGTTGTAACAGTAGTGTAAATTTAAAAAAAAAAAAACTTTTTTGACTGTGAAACATCAGTCTGCTAGTGTAATCTAATTGTAGTTGCCTGCCTGCCAGCGTGTATGCCAGGCCCACTTGCCAACTAGTGCCACCACTCATATCTGTTGTAACAGTTGTGTACATTTTTAAAAAAAAACTTTTTTGACTGTGAAACATCAGTCTGCTAGTGTAATCTAATTCTAGTTGCCTGCCTGCCAGCGTGTGTGCCAGGCCCACTTACCAACTAGTGCCACCACTCATATCTGTTGTAAAAGTAGTGTAAATTTAAAAAAAAAAACTTTTTTGACTGTGAAACATCAGTCTGCTAGTGTAATCTAATTCTAGTTGCCTGCCTGCCAGAGTGTGTGCCAGGCCCACTTGCCAACTAGTGCCACCACTCATATCTGTTGTAACAGTAGTGTAAATTTTAAAAAAATAACTTTTTTGACTGTGAAACATCAGTCTGCTAGTGTAATCTAATTGCAGTTGCCTGCCTGCTAGTGTGTGTGCCAGGCCCACTTGCCAACTAGTGCCACCACTCATATCTGTTGTAACAGTAGTGTAAATTTAAAAAAAAAAAAACTTTTTTGACTGTGAAACATCAGTCTGTTAGTGTAATCTAATAGCAGTTGCCTGCCTGCCAGCGTGTGTGCCAGGCCCACTTGCCAACTAGTGCCACCACTCATATCTGTTGTAACAGAAGTGTAAATTTAAAAAAAAAAAATTTTTGACTGTGAAACATCAGTCTGCTAGTGTAATCTAATTACAGTTGCCTGCCTGCCTGCCAGAGTGTGTGCCAGGCCCACTTGCCAACTAGTGCCACCACTCATATCTGGTGTAACAGTAGTGTAAATTTTTAAAAAAATAACTTTTTGACTGTGAAACATCAGTCTGCTAGTGTAATCTAATTCTAGTTGCCTGCCAGCGTGTGTGCCAGGCCCACTTGCCAACTAGTGCCACCACTCATATCTGTTATAACAGTAGTGTAAATTTAAAAAAATAACTTTTTTGACTGTGAAACATCAGTCTGCTAGTGTAATCTAATTGCAGTTGCCTGCCTGCTAGTGTGTGTGGCAAGCCCACTTGCCCAGTGCCACTACTCATATCTGGTGTAACAGTAGTGTAAATTTTTTAAAAAACAACTTTTTTGACTGTGAAACATCAGTTTGCTAGTGTAATCTAATAGCAGTTGCCTGCCTGCCAGCGTGTGTGCCAGGCCCACTTGCCAACTAGTGCCACCACTCATATCTGTTGTAACAGTAGTGTAAATTTAAAAAAAAAAAACTTTTTTGACTGTGAAACATCAGTCTGCTAGTGTAATCTAATTACAGTTGCCTGCCTGCCAGCGTGTGTGCCAGGCCCACTTGCCAACTAGTGCCACCACTCATATCTGTTGTAACAGTAGTGTAAATTTTTTTAAAAAATACTTTTTTGACTGTGAATCATCAGTCTGCTAGTGTAATCTAATTGTAGTTGCCTGCCTGCCAGCGTGTGTGCCAGGCCCACTTGCTAACTAGTGCACCACTCATATCTGTTGTAACAGTAGTGTAAATGAAAAAAAAACTTTTTTGACTGTGAAACATCAGTCTGCTAGTGTAATCTAATAGCAGTTGCCTGCCTGCCAGCGTGTGTGCCAGGCCCACTTGCCAACTAGTCCCACCACTCATATCTGTTATAACAGTAGTGTAAATTTAAAAAAATAACTTTTTTGACTGTGAAACATCAGTCTGCTAGTGTAATCTAATTGCAGTTGCCTGCCTGCTAGTGTGTGTGCCAAGCCCACTTGCCCAGTGCCACCACTCATATCTGGTGGAACAGTAGTGTAAATTTTTTAAAAAACAACTTTTTTGACTGTGAAACATCAGTCTGCTAGTGTAATCTAATAGCAGTTGCCTGCCTGCCAGCGTGTGTGCCAGGCCCACTTGCCAACTAGTGCCACCACTCATATCTGTTGTAACAGTAGTGTAAATTTTAAAAAAACAAACTTTTTTGACTATGAAACATCAGTCTGCTAGTGTAATCTAATTACAGTTGCCTGCCTGCCAGCGTGTGTGCCAGGCCCACTTGCCAACTAGTGCCACCACTCATATCTGTTGTAACAGTAGTGTAAATTTTTTAAAAAAAAACTTTTTTGACTGTGAAACATCAGTCTGCTAGTGTAATCTAATTACAGTTGCCTGCCTGCCAGCGTGTGTGCCAGGCCCACTTGCCAACTAGTGCCACCACTCATATCTGTTGTAACAGTAGTGTAAATTTAAAAAAAAAAACTTTTTTGACTTTGAATCATCAGTCTGCTAGTGTAATCTAATTGTAGTTGCCTGCCTGCCAGCGTGTGTGCCAGGCCCACTTGCTAACTAGTGCACCACTCATATCTGTTGTAACAGTAGTGTAAATGAAAAAAAAACTTTTTTGACTGTGAAACATCAGTCTGCTAGTGTAATCTAATAGCAGTTGTCTGCCTGCCAGCGTGTGTGCCAGGCCCACTTGCCAACTAGTCCCACCACTCATATCTGTTATAACAGTAGTGTAAATTTAAAAAAATAACTTTTTTGACTGTGAAACATCAGTTTGCTAGTGTAATCTAATTGCAGTTGCCTGCCTGTTAGTGTGTGTGCCAAGCCCACTTGCCCAGTGCCACCACTCATATCTGGTGTAACAGTAGTGTAAATTTTTTAAAAAACTACTTTTTTGACTGTGAAACATCAGTCTGCTAGTGTAATCTAATAGCAGTCGCCTGCCTGCCAGCGTGTGTGCCAGGTCCACTTGCCAACTAGTGCCACCACTCATATCTGTTGTAACAGTAGTGTAAATTTAAAAAAAAAAAACTTTTTTGACTGTGAAACATCAGTCTGCTAGTGTAATCTAATTGTAGTTGCCTGCCTGCCAGCGTGTATGCCAGGCCCACTTGCCAACTAGTGCCACCACTCATATCTGTTGTAACAGTTGTGTACATTTTTTAAAAAAAACTTTTTTGACTGTGAAACATCAGTCTGCTAGTGTAATCTAATTCTAGTTGCCTGCCTGCCAGCGTGTGTGCCAGGCCCACTTACCAACTAGTGCCACCACTCATATCTGTTGTAAAAGTAGTGTAAATTTAAAAAAAAAAACTTTTTTGACTGTGAAACATCAGTCTGCTAGTGTAATCTAATTCTAGTTGCCTGCCTGCCAGAGTGTGTGCCAGGCCCACTTGCCAACTAGTGCCACCACTCATATCTGTTGTAACAGTAGTGTAAATTTAAAAAAAATAACTTTTTTGACTGTGAAACATCAGTCTGCTAGTGTAATCTAATTGCAGTTGCCTGCCTGCTAGTGTGTGTGCCAGGCCCACTTGCCAACTAGTGCCACCACTCATATCTGTTGTAACAGTAGTGTAAATTTAAAAAAAAAAAAACTTTTTTGACTGTGAAACATCAGTCTGTTAGTGTAATCTAATAGCAGTTGCCTGCCTGCCAGCGTGTGTGCCAGGCCCACTTGCCAACTAGTGCCACCACTCATATCTGTTGTAACAGAAGTGTAAATTTAAAAAAAAAAAATTTTTGACTGTGAAACATCAGTCTGCTAGTGTAATCTAATTACAGTTGCCTGCCTGCCTGCCTGCCAGAGTGTGTGCCAGGCCCACTTGCCAACTAGTGCCACCACTCATATCTGGTGTAACAGTAGTGTAAATTTTTAAAAAAATAACTTTTTGACTGTGAAACATCAGTCTGCTAGTGTAATCTAATTCTAGTTGCCTGCCAGCGTGTGTGCCAGGCCCACTTGCCAACTAGTGCCACCACTCATATCTGTTATAACAGTAGTGTAAATTTAAAAAAATAACTTTTTTGACTGTGAAACATCAGTCTGCTAGTGTAATCTAATTGCAGTTGCCTGCCTGCTAGTGTGTGTGGCAAGCCCACTTGCCCAGTGCCACTACTCATATCTGGTGTAACAGTAGTGTAAATTTTTTAAAAAACAACTTTTTTGACTGTGAAACATCAGTTTGCTAGTGTAATCTAATAGCAGTTGCCTGCCTGCCAGCGTGTGTGCCAGGCCCACTTGCCAACTAGTGCCACCACTCATATCTGTTGTAACAGTAGTGTAAATTTAAAAAAAAAAAACTTTTTTGACTGTGAAACATCAGTCTGCTAGTGTAATCTAATTACAGTTGCCTGCCTGCCAGCGTGTGTGCCAGGCCCACTTGCCAACTAGTGCCACCACTCATATCTGTTGTAACAGTAGTGTAAATTTTTTTTAAAAATACTTTTTTGACTGTGAATCATCAGTCTGGTAGTGTAATCTAATTGTAGTCGCCTGCCTGCCAGCGTGTGTGCCAGGCCCACTTGCTAACTAGTGCACCACTCATATCTGTTGTAACAGTAGTGTAAATGAAAAAAAAACTTTTTTGACTGTGAAACATCAGTCTGCTAGTGTAATCTTATAGCAGTTGCCTGCCTGCCAGCGTGTGTGCCAGGCCCACTTGCCAACTAGTCCCACCACTCATATCTGTTATAACAGTAGTGTAAATTTAAAAAAATAACTTTTTTGACTGTGAAACATCAGTCTGCTAGTGTAATCTAATTGCAGTTGCCTGCCTGCTAGTGTGTGTGCCAAGCCCACTTGCCCAGTGCCACCACTCATATCTGGTGGAACAGTAGTGTAAATTTTTTAAAAAACAACTTTTTTGACTGTGAAACATCAGTCTGCTAGTGTAATCTAATAGCAGTTGCCTGCCTGCCAGCGTGTGTGCCAGGCCCACTTGCCAACTAGTGCCACCACTCATATCTGTTGTAACAGTAGTGTAAATTTTAAAAAAACAAACTTTTTTGACTATGAAACATCAGTCTGCTAGTGTAATCTAATTACAGTTGCCTGCCTGCCAGCGTGTGTGCCAGGCCCACTTGCCAACTAGTGCCACCACTCATATCTGTTGTAACAGTAGTGTAAATTTTAAAAAAAAAAACTTTTTTGACTGTGAAACATCAGTCTGCTAGTGTAATCTAATTACAGTTGCCTGCCTGCCAGCGTGTGTGCCAGGCCCACTTGCCAACTAGTGCCACCACTCATATCTGTTGTAACAGTAGTGTAAATTTAAAAAAAAAAAACTTTTTTGACTTTGAATCATCAGTCTGCTAGTGTAATCTAATTGTAGTTGCCTGCCTGCCAGCGTGTGTGCCAGGCCCACTTGCTAACTAGTGCACCACTCATATCTGTTGTAACAGTAGTGTAAATGAAAAAAAAACTTTTTTGACTGTGAAACATCAGTCTGCTAGTGTAATCTAATAGCAGTTGTCTGCCTGCCAGCGTGTGTGCCAGGCCCACTTGCCAACTAGTCCCACCACTCATATCTGTTATAACAGTAGTGTAAATTTAAAAAAATAACTTTTTTGACTGTGAAACATCAGTTTGCTAGTGTAATCTAATTGCAGTTGCCTGCCTGTTAGTGTGTGTGCCAAGCCCACTTGCCCAGTGCCACCACTCATATCTGGTGTAACAGTAGTGTAAATTTTTAAAAAAACTACTTTTTTGACTGTGAAACATCAGTCTGCTAGTGTAATCTAATAGCAGTCGCCTGCCTGCCAGCGTGTGTGCCAGGTCCACTTGCCAACTAGTGCCACCACTCATATCTGTTGTAACAGTAGTATACATTTTAAAAAACAAACTTTTGTTGACTGTGAAACATCAGTCTGCTAGTGTAATCTAATTACAGTTGCCTGCCTGCCAGCGTGTGTGCCAGGCCCACTTGCCAACTAGTGCTACCACTCATATCTGTTGTAACAGTAGTGTAAATTTTTTTTAAAAAAACTTTTTTGACTGTGAAACATCAGTCTGCTAGTGTAATCTAATTGTAGTTGCCTGCCTGCCAGCGTGTGTGCCAGGCCCACTTGCTAACTAGTGCACCACTCATATCTGTTGTAACAATAGTGTAAATTAAAAAAAAAAAACTTTTTTGACTGTGAAACATCAGTCTGCTAGTGTAATCTAATTCTAGTTGCCTGCCTGCCAGCGTGTGTGCCAGGCCCACTTGCCAACTAGTGCCACCACTCATATCTGTTGTAACAGTAGTGTAAATTTAAAAAAATAACTTTTTTGACTGTGAAACATCAGTCTGCTAGTGTAATCTAATTGCAGTTGCCTGCCTGCTAGCGTGTGTGCCAGGCCCACTTGCCCAGTGCCACCACTTATATCTGGTGTAACAGTAGTGTAAATAATTTAAAAAAAACAAACGTTTTTGACTGTGAAACATCAGTCTGCTAGTGTAATTCTAATTGCATTTGCCTGCCTGCCAACGTGTGTGCCCGGCCCACTTGCCCAGTGCCACCACTCATATTTGGTGTAACAGTAGTGTAAATAATTAAAAAAAAAAATTTTTTGACTGTAAATCATCAGTCTACTAGTGTAATTCTAATTGCATTTGCCTGCCTGCCAACGTGTGTGCCCGGCCCACTTGCCCAGTGCCACCACTCATATCTGGTGTAACAGTAGTGTAAATGATTAAAAAAAAAACTTTTTGACTGTGAAACATCAGTCTGCTAGTGTAATCTAATTGTAGTTGCCTGCCTGCCAGCGTGTATGCCAGGCCCACTTGCCAACTAGTGCCACCACTCATATCTGTTGTAACAGTTGTGTACATTTTTTAAAAAAAACTTTTTTGACTGTGAAACATCAGTCTGCTAGTGTAATCTAATTCTAGTTGCCTGCCTGCCAGCGTGTGTGCCAGGCCCACTTACCAACTAGTGCCACCACTCATATCTGTTGTAAAAGTAGTGTAAATTTAAAAAAAAAAACTTTTTTGACTGTGAAACATCAGTCTGCTAGTGTAATCTAATTCTAGTTGCCTGCCTGCCAGAGTGTGTGCCAGGCCCACTTGCCAACTAGTGCCACCACTCATATCTGTTGTAACAGTAGTGTAAATTTTAAAAAAATAACTTTTTTGACTGTGAAACATCAGTCTGCTAGTGTAATCTAATTGCAGTTGCCTGCCTGCTAGTGTGTGTGCCAGGCCCACTTGCCAACTAGTGCCACCACTCATATCTGTTGTAACAGTAGTGTAAATTTAAAAAAAAAAAAACTTTTTTGACTGTGAAACATCAGTCTGTTAGTGTAATCTAATAGCAGTTGCCTGCCTGCCAGCGTGTGTGCCAGGCCCACTTGCCAACTAGTGCCACCACTCATATCTGTTGTAACAGTAGTGTAAATAATTAAAAAAAAAAAATTTTTGACTGTAAATCATCAGTCTACTAGTGTAATTCTAATTGCATTTGCCTGCCTGCCAACGTGTGTGCCCGGCCCACTTGCCCAGTGCCACCACTCATATCTGGTGTAACAGTAGTGTAAATGATTAAAAAAAAAAAAAACTTTTTGACTGTGAAACATCAGTCTGCTAGTGTAATCTAATTGCAGTTGCCTGCCAGCCTGTGTTCCAGGCTCACAGCGTATACTGTGCCCACTTGCCCAGTGGCACCACTCATATCTTGTTTAATAGTAGTGTAAGTGTACATTTAAAAAAATAAAAAATTTTTGGACTGTGAAACATCAGTCTGCTTTTTTGTGTTAGGTTCACAGTGTATACTGTGCCCACTTGCCCAGTGCCACCACTCATATTATCTTGTTTAATAGTAGTGTAATTGTACATTTTAAAAATAAAAAAAACTGACTGACTTCCGGTGGGCGGCAACGTTGGAAGGGCGCGAATCCGGTGCTCGGTCCAAGGAGTTCCAGCCGCTTGTCGAAGCCCTAGGCCCAAAATAGAGCCGGGCAGGAGTGCCATACAACGCCCGATAGAAGATCCATCCAGTACGGGTGTCAGCATCGCATGCTGGTAAAGGCGCACGACGGAGAGTAAACAACTTTACTGCACCGAGGCCAGTCAAGCATCCACAGCTCCACGGCAGGAGCAGCACCTTCTCAAAACTCGTGATCGAGTGTAGCTGAAAAACTACAAGGAATCCAGCGCATAGAAGTCGACTCCCCAGATAAGTTTTTTTCTCCCTTATCAGGGTGCATCAGCCCTGACTAGGGGAAACTTATATCAATGTGACAATATACACAGTTAAAGAAGTGGGGCTGTTTGGAGACAGGAAATTTGCGTTTCAAAAAGGCTGTTTGTTGTGTGGATATAATTAAAGGAAAGAGCACAAGACGCCATGTAAAAAGTGGCTATAGGAATGTTGTTTAAGTCAGCATGAAGGGATTCAACCAGGGGGAAAGATATAAAACAGTATAGTTTATTAAAGGACACAAGTCTGGAGTGAAAAGAGAATCTATAAAGGGGAATATTATAAGACACTGAGACCTAGCCAGCTGTGCTGACATTCAATATGAATACCGATACTCTGTTTTATCCCCCTGGGGACCCCATGCTGTGAAGCAGAAAGAGACTTGTTGGTCCTTCTCCTGGGATATCTAAATTGTATAGCTTTAAGTCTGGTGTGCTTGGTAATATATAGATGTGCCAGAGACTTTGAGTGTTTATCAGAAAAAACTTTTCTAACTACTGGTAATCATATGTGGATTCCTGTTAACCAACAGATGGTCAGGTTGTTTCCTTGTTTTCAGAGAACACATCACTAAAACAGCAGAGAGAAGTGATATAGGGGAGTCTGCTAGAGTGTGTGGTAGTGAAGTCTGGGAGTAAGACTCTGTATACATAACAACAGCCCAGTGAAGATACAGACACTCCACAGAGATACACCTAAGAGATAAAATTTGATGCTTGTCCCCTGCCTCTATGCCTATCTATAAAAGCAGAAAAAGTGTTGAATATGGAAACAATCTAAGAAGAAAGACTTGGTATACAGGGACACTCTATATACTTTTTACTAAGCCCCAGTGAAGTAGCATACAGTCAATTTGCAGAGGACTTCCTTGTTGCATATATAAGCAGAACTGATATATCTGAAAGCTGTCGTAATTAGACATATATCATGCTATAACAGTTTTTTTCTTTTGTGATACATTGTTAAAGGTCATTTAAGATATAGATTATTCCTAATAAGGGTGTCAAGTTTTCCAGTCTGGGGTTGGATAAATAGCGGGATAAGATCTGTAGAGTATGTGATAACCAAGTGAAGAAGCCGACACTAGGCACAAAGTGAATTCTGAGAATTTTTTTAAAAAATATCTACCTTTAATATAAGCATTTGATGTTCTAAAGCTGCTGTATATTACTGGAAAGAAATACTGTGCTTAAATGTAAAAGTTATGATCCATATTAGAGAGGCGAAAACTTAAAAACAGAAGGGAAAAAAGGGGAAAAAAAAGAGAAAAGCCTGGTCTCACCAGTTGTAACCTGGCTTTCATATAATAACAGTACTCTACAGATTCTGATGGTTTTACATGTAGACAAAAACTTGGTATAATTAAAGGTAAAATATAAAGGAATATACTGATATACTACTCTGAATGTACCCGCTCCTGACTGATCTCGGAAGTTAAGCTGGGTCTGAGAGTAGGGGTTTCTTTTTTTTTTTTTTTTTTTTTTTTTTCTTTTTTTTTTCTTCTCTCACAAACACATAGCTGAATCTGAGTATATCTCAGTCTTATTTTTTTGTCCCCTACACACTATATTAGCACTAGCACTGTGTTCTCACTGTTTTTTGTTTTTTTGTGTGTGTTTTTTTTTTTCTAAAAAAAAAAAAAAAAAAAAAAATTTTTTTTTTTTTTTTTCTTCTCACAATATATGTCACTAATGCAACACCCAATACTTTCACATACACTCCACCCAACCTACACTTAACTCAAACAAAATTGGTCTTATTCAAGATATTCACAGTTTTGTTTCCCAATAAGCAAGGGGAAACACACTTTTTTTTTTTTTTTCCTCCCCTTCTCTCTCCCCTCTTCTAGACTAATTCCAAGAGGAATATTATATTAATGGAAAAATTTGTCCATAATTTAAAAGATAAATCACCAGCAACAATGTCTGTAAAAAATAGAGAAAGAAACAGGAATAAAAATCAAACTGAACAAGTCCTAGAAATCTCTGATAATATAAGTCCCTCACAAGCTAATATAGACACACAAATGTTGATAACTCAAATTTCTGCCTTGCTGATGCCGCAATTCGATAAAATAAGATTGGACCTATCAGTAGTGACAAATGAGTTAAAGCAATTCAACATGAGAGTTGGAGAGGCTGAAAGTCGCATCTCTGATCTAGAGGATCAGATGAATGCTAAAAGTAATATAATTGATATACTTAATGATAAAATTATAAAACTACAAGATAGAGCAGATATGGCAGAAGATAGAGCAAGAAGGAATAATTTAAGATTTATTGGTATATCTGAAAAATATGCAAAACAAGATCTAGAGTCTCTTATCACTAAAGAAATACCAACACGCCTAGGCATTTCAAGAGAAGGTCCTGAAATAATAGCTGAGCGAGTACATAGAATTGGCTTTAATAGACAGAATTCTACAGAGGAGTCACCAAACAGGTCTTCACCGAGACCAGTTATAGCAAAGTTTTTGAATTACAAGGACAAAATAGAAATCTTGAGATATTATAAAAAACTCTCTGAACCATTGTTAGTGGAAGATAGAAAAATATTAATATTTCAGGATTTTTCTATTGAAACGTCCAACAAAAGGAAAATAATGTCACAATTATGCTCTCAATTTATCCAGGCAGGAGTACAGGCTTTTGTGGTATATCCGGCTATACTCAAGGTAATAGGAAAAGCAGGGCATAAATCCTTTCAAGATAGTGAAGAAGCTAGACAATATCTAAAGAAAGAGTGCAGCAATGAATAAATTATATGAAGAAGGTGTGAAGGTTCTTTTTTTATCTTTTGTTTGTTTTTCGTTTTCCTTTCCTTTTTTTTTTTTTTTTTTTTTTTTTTTTTTTTTTTCTTTCTCTCCTTTCTTCTTCCAATCAGCCCTCTCCTACAGGAAAAGGAGGTATATTATATATTTGGTATGTAGAGGAGATTTTCTAGTCTTGTTACTAGAAGATCAGGTTAGTAATTTTAGAATCTCAACATGGCAAATAGTTTAAAAAATATAATACACTTGACGTCATGGAACGTTGGAGGAATACTTTCTCCAATTAAAAGAAAGACAATTCTTAAACATTTAAAAAAACTGAAATCGGATATTGCTTTTCTCCAAGAAGTTAGATTATCCTCACCAGAATTAGTCAAATTAAAAACTAATTGGGTTAAAGAAATTGTGGCAACACCCTGTACTGAAAGAAGAAAGGGAGTGGCCATTTTATTAAGTAAAAATGTAGATTATAATATACTGGAAGTTAAAATAGACGAAAATGCAAGATATTTAATTCTTAAAATTGAGTTAAAAAAAAAGATCTTCACATTATGTAATATTTATGGACCTAATGTGTTGGAGGTGGAGTTTTGGGATAGGTTACAGGCCCTTTTGTTGAACTATGTTGATGACAATTTAATAATCGCAGGGGATTTTAATCTGACGCCTAGATTCCCAATGGATAGGAAAAGTATGAAGGGAAGGAAGAAAGATTATAGGATTGAGAAAGAAATGAAAATTTTAAAAACATTTAAAAAAACACTTAAAGTATTTGATATTTGGAGGATCCAATATCCAGACTATAATAAATATACATGTCTATCCAAATCAACAGCATCTTTATCTAGGATTGATTATTTCCTAGTTGCAGAGACTTTGTTAAAAGAAAATCTCAAAGCTGATATTAAGGAATTTACAGTATCAGACCATGCACCTATAACACTAGAAATTCACATGGATAAGTTTAATATAAAAGCTGTCAAGAAGAATTCTTTTTATTTTCCTAAATACATGTTAAAGAATGCCTCCTTTGTAGCAATGTTGAAAGAAAAATGGAATATTTTTTTAAATTTAAATAAAGAGTATGAAAATCGCATAGAAACTCTATGGGAAACAGCAAAAGCTGTTTTAAGGGGTGAGATAGTGAGCTATATGGCATTATTTAATAAAAAGAGAAAAAGAAGGGAAGAGCAGCTAACTAATCAATTAACAAATAGGTATAATAGGTATCTTCAAATTGCCTCTAAAAATAATTGGTCTAGATATATACAGGCGAAACAAGAAAGGGATACATTTTTCCTTCAAGAGATGGTGAGAGAAGATTTGAAATACAAGGCAAAGTATCTAAAGTTTGGAAATAAAACAGGTGGTTATCTAGCGAAAATAGCGAAATTGGAGAAAAAAACGAATGTCATACACTCTATAAAAGTAGGAGATAAGCATATACACGATTCAGTAGAAATTAATGAGGTTTTCTATCATATGTTTCAAGAATTCTATAGTGCATGTGAGATAGACAGATCTAATAAGGAGTGTTTCTGGAATAGTATAGACACACCTAGGTTAACACTAGAAGAAATGGAATATATTAACTAACCAATCCTAGAAGAGGAAGTCGAGGCCACTATTGATAAGATTAAATTTAATAAAGCCCCAGGACCAGATTTTTTACCAGCCGAGTTCTATAAAATATTAAATAAAGAAATAGTACCATGCCTTACAAAGTTATTCAACTATTATTATATAGAGAATGGAGTGATGTCAAGAAATTTTTCCAAAGCAGTAACAATTATGATATATAAAAAGGGACGGGATCCCGAGAAGCCAGAGTCATATAGACCCATCTCTCTGTTAAACACAGATTACAAAATTTTAGCATCAATAGTAGCGGATAGATTAAAAAAAAATCTAAGTAAAATTATTCATCCCAACCAGGTGGGTTTTATGAATGGTCGAAGCTCAGTTGTAAATATACGTAAAGCATGCATTATCATTGAATGTTTCAAGAATCAACCTGAGAGACTTAATAACTTAAATCAAGATGCTACATTAATAACAATAGATGCTGAAAAAGCATTTGATGCTGTGCAATGGGATCATTTATTCACCTCTTTAATCAAGTTTGGCTTCTCGGGATCTTTCCTGAATTTTATAAAAACCATTTATAGAAATCCTCTATCTCTGATTTCAGTAAATGGAATAGAATCCCTAGAAATAAGACTGGAAAGAGGAACCAGGCAGGGGTGCCCACTCTCTCCCCTTTTGTTTAATCTATCCATCGAGCCGTTAGCCATTAAAATACGACAAGATCTACAAGGGGTCATATGCAAAGGTGTTGAGGAGAAAATATTACTCTATGCAGACGATGTATTAATATTTTTAAGGAACACTAAGCAGAATATTCCTAGACTAATGGATATTATAGAAAGATATAGCTCATTTACGGGTTACAGAGTTAATATCAACAAAACAGAATTATTATGGCTAGATAGGAAAAGGGACTCTATTGGAGAAAGCCCATTCAAAGTTGTAGAACAAATTATGTATTTGGGTATTACTTTACATAAGAATCCAAATCTCTGGTATGACCTGAATTTTAAACCAATTTTGCAAAAGATATATGACCAATTAAATGTTTGGAAACACTTACCGTTGGCTCTATCAGGGAAGATTGGTCTAATAAAGATGATTGCATTTCCAAAAATTTTATATAAATTGCAGAATCTTCCTCTTCTCATAAAGAAAGTAGATATTAAAATTTTTAACAAAAAGATGGTAGAATTTATTTGGGGTAAAAAAAGGAGAAGATTATCTCTCAAAATATTGTCTCATCCGAGAGAATGTGGAGGACTCGCACTCCCAGATTTAGAAAATTATAATATAGCGTGTTTGACTAAAATAGCAGCTGAATGGTTGACAGATGTTGAATATTATACTGCTAAAACGTTAGAAGAGGAAATAGTGAAACCATTCTCGCTATCAGCCTTATTGCATACACAAAGAAAAGCTATACCAAAGGAAATTAAAAATTTCAGATCAGTCATGGGCATTGTTAAAGCTTGGCAACAATATTGCAAAAATCTTAAAGTAGAATATGCAGTATCTAATCAATTAACAATAGTAGGATACCCCCCACTTCCTGAAGCACTCAAATCAGCTGTGTTTCACAGATGGAAAAGGAAGGGACTGATATATATTAAGCAAATTATCAATTTTGACTTGGACCCACCACAAATTAAAACTTTTGAAACAGTAAGACGAGAATATGATCTACCTAACAAAGATTTTTATGCCTATCTCCAATTAAGAAATCTTGCTAATAAGTTGTTATTAATCCAGAAGAAAGAATGGAGCTGGTCTGTAATTTCGGCTAAGCTTGAATTATGTAAGATGGGAGTATATTCTATTAAAAAATGGTATAAGGATTTAGCACTCCAAGAGGGATTATTAAATCTGCAAATGATACTCAAAAAATGGCATATGAAAGGGCTGACGGAATGTAGCGAGGAAATTATTCAGAATAGTATCAATAGAATAAATAAGATATTTATATCTACCAACTATAGAGAAGCACATATCAATATAATAAATCAAACATATCTGACACCTTCAGTAATGTCTAGATGGAATAGCAAAGTGAAAGATAAATGTGTTAAATGTGGCAGTAGAAACGCTGATATTCTCCACTATTTTTGGGACTGTACAATAGTCAGACAATACTGGAATAAAATAAGTTTTTGGCTTACCAGAATACTTAAAAAAGAGAGAGTTGTATATCGCGAGCTAGTATTTTTTTTATTACCACCGGAGGAGAGAGATAAAGATAAGATGTTTATTGAAACGGTAATTGGAGTAGCCAGGTTTCTTCTGTTAAAAACTTGGATTTCGAAAAAAACCCCATCTATAGCTGAATTCAATAAGCAGATATTTCAAAAAATGATAATGGAGCAATGTTTGATAGAACAAGTCAAAGATAAAGAAGTCCAAAGATTTTTTAGAAAATGGGAAACTTTTATTCTCTCTCAAACAATAGAAGTACAAAAGAAAATTATATACCCCCTCAGATCGACGGAATATGTCTTAAATGCCATTATAAGAAACGAATTACCACTGATCTATTAAGTTTATATATGTTCTAAAAAAGTTTTCTGTGGAAGAGAAGAGGGGGGAATAAATTTGCCCCAATAATTAATTATGGTTAGCAAAGTGGAGGGTTAAGATTGATATAACCTAGCAAAGGTTCAATCAATTAATTGTTGTTTCTAGAAGATAAGACAGACTGCTGAGGCCTGTTGGGGCAGGGCTGATTGAAAATCCTTTATCTATTTAAACTTAAATACATTTATGTAATTTTTATTTGTTAACGGAAAATTATCCCTTTTTTTTTTTTTTTTTTTTTTTCTTATGAGTTTTGATGTATCGTTAGGAAAGGTATCCATATGGGGGTGTTTGAGAATTTTTTTTTTTTTTTCTAATTGATATTCTGACTAGAAGAAGGATTAATCCCGGTCTACATGATATGTATTGCTGACTGGGGATATATGTTTTGGATAAGCTGGATGAAATCAAGTGGTGTTCAAATTCTGCTGGGGAGTGTTTTTATTTTTATAAGTGTCTTCTTTATTCTTTTTTTTTCATATTTTGTATTACTCCCCCAAATATGTTATCATCTGATGTACTACCATTTTGTTTTTTGTACCCCAAATGGATTAGAAATATGAAAATAAATATAAAAAAAAAAAAAAAAAAAAAAAAAAAAAAAAAAACTATTTTGACTGTGAAACATCAGTCTGCTTTTTTGTGTCAGGCTCACAGCGTATACTGTGCCCACTTGTCCAGTGCCACAACTCATATTATCTTGTGTAATAGTAGTGTAAGTGTACATTTTAAAAATAAAAAAACTTTTTTGACTGTGAAACATCAGTCTGCTAGTGTAATCTAATTGCAGTTGCCTGCCTGCCAGCGTGTGTGCCAGGCCCACTTGCCAACTAGTGCCACCAATCATATTTGTTATAACAGTAGTGTAAATATTTTAAAAAAAACTTTTTTGACTGTGAAACATCAGTCTGCTTTTTTGTGTCAGGCTCACAGTGTATACTGTGCCCACTTGTCCAGTGCCACCACTCATATTATCTTGTTTAATAGTAGTGTAAGTGTACATTTTAAAAATAAAAAAACTATTTTGACTTTGAAACATCAGTCTGCTTTTTTGTGTCAGGCTCACAGCGTATACTGTGCCCACTTGCCCAGTGCCACCACTCATATTATCTTGTTTAATAGTAGTGCACTGTCAGAGTACATTTAAAAAAAAAATTAAAAAAAAATGTTTGACTGTAAAACATCAGTCTGGTTTTTTGTGTCAGGCTCACAGCGTATACTGTGCCCACTCACAGTAACTTGCACGCATAGTAGCACTAATCGAAAAAAAAAAAAGACAGGCAGAGGCAGGCCAACCCGCAGGGGCCGTCGTGGTTGTGGTGCTGTGATTCCCTTTGGCCATAGAATAATGCCCAGTGTTAGGTCACGTACCATGAACACGAAAAGTTCTGATGAAATAGTTGACTTTATAACACAGGACACCCAATCTTCTACAGCTTCCGCTCATAACCTTGACGCACCATCCGCCTCCTCTAGCTTAGCTTCGGGCACCTCTCAACTTACCACTCGCCCCCCTGCCGCCACCACCGACACTAGCACCACAGCCGCCTCACTTGATCTGTATGTACACCTCAGTGTGAAGAAATGAGTGATGCACAACCATCATTGACAGAGGATGTAGATAACTGTGATATGTCAAGCAGCATTACAGACATGGACGACGCACGGTGTGATGATGATGATGATGATATTGTACCCGCTGTTGCTTCCGTTGTTGAGTTGTCAGATACAAGTGAAGGGGTTGATGATGACGATGCGTCCGTGGATGTCACGTGGGCGCCCGGTAGAAGAGAAGAAGAACAGGAGAAAGTTCAGATGGGGAGACAGAGAGGAGCAGGAGGAGGAGACAAGTTGGAAACAAGGGGAGGTCGTCGCAAGGAGCTAGTGGCACAGTCAGACAGCATGCATCGGCACCCGGGGTCAGCCAGACAGCACGGCAATCAATGCATGCTGTTGCTACCACCAGAATGCCATCATCGCAGAGCTCAGCAGTGGGGAATTTTTTTTATGTGTCTGCCTCTGACAACAGCAATGCCATTTGCAACCTGTGCCAAAAGAAACTGCTTTGCGAAGGCACATGATCTCACATCACAAACGCCTATGGGATGAACACATGAGGACAAGCAGCACACAAACTCAAAGCCGCCATCCTCCTCCTGGTCCAGCATCGTCAGCCACGTCAACCACTGCTGTACTCCTTGCCCCATCTCAACCATCCGCCAATCCGTCTCTCTTCCGGAGCAGTTCCTGCTCATCTGCCCACAGTCAGGTGTCTGTCAAGGACATGTTTGAGCGTAAGAAGCCAATGTCACCAAGTCACCCCCTTGCCCGGCGTCTGACAGCTGGCTTGTCTGAACTCTTAGCCCGCCAGCTTTTACCATACAAGCTGGTGGAGTCTGAGGCATTCCAAAAATTTGTAGCTATTGGGACACCGCAGTGGAAGGTACCCGGCCGAAATTTCTTTGCACAAAAGGCAATCCCCAACCTGTACTCGATTGTGCGAAAGGAAGTAATGGCATGTCTGACACACAGTGTTGGGGCAAGGGTCCATCTGACCACTGATAGCTGGTCTGCAAAGCATGGTCAGGGCAGGTATATCACCTACACTGCCCATTGGGTAAACCTGCTGACGGCTGCCAAGCATGGAATGCCTGGCTTTGCAGAGGAGTTGGTGACACCTCCACGACTTGCAGGCAGGCATGCTGCCACCTCCTCTACTCCTTCAACTCCATCCTCTTCCATAACCTCCTCGGCTGAGTCCTCTTATGCTGCTGCGTCTTGCTCCACATCAACGGCACCCCCCCAGCTCCCCAGGTACTATTCCACATCCTGGATACAGCAGTGTCACGCCGTCTTGGGGTTGACTTGCCTGAAAGCAGAGAGTCACACCGCAGCAGCACTCCTGTCCGCCCTGAATGCACAGGTAGATCAGTGGCTGACTTCGCACCAACTGGAGATCGGCAAAGTGGTTTCTGACAACGGAAGTAATTTGGTGGCGGCATTGAAATTGGGCAAGTTGACACATGTGCCGTGCATGGCACATGTGTGTAATCTGATTGTACAACGCTTTGTGCATATGTACCCAGGCTTTCAGGACGTCCTGAAGCAGGTCAGGAAGGTGTGTGGCCATTTCAGGCGTTCCTACATGGCCATGGCGCACTTGTCAGATATCCAGCGTCAAAACAACCTGCCAGTGAGGCGCTTGATTGGCGACAGCCCGACACATTGGAATTCAACACTCCTAATGTTTGACCGCCGGCTCCAACAAGAAAAAGCCATTTATGAGTATTTGTATGACCGGGGTGCTAGGACAGCCTCTGGGGAGCTGGGATTTTTTTTGCCACTTTACTGGACGCTCATGCGCAATGCCTGTAGGCTCATGCGTCCTTTTGAGGAGGTGACAAACCTAGTCAGTCGCACTGAAGGCACCATCAGCGACATCATACCATTTGTTTTCTTTCTGGAGCGTGCCCTGCGAAGAGTGCTGGATCAGGCCGTAGATGAGCGTGAAGAGGAAGAGTTGTCGTCACCATCTGTCAGACTCAGATACGATAGCTAGTAATGAGATTCATATAATGAGTTGTGTGAACCACAGCTGCTGAGAATCATACTTGTACTAATATAAATGATTGTAGCAGAATGAAATATTGCTAAGTGACATAAACTATCACGAGTGATAGTGTCAAACAGCACATTTAACAGTCAGCAAGGTTGATATTAGGGAATAGGTGAGAAAACACTATTGCTATCACATGTGTTTGGTATTAACACTGCTTTTATATAGCAGTGTCTCTCACTGTGAATCCCAAATAAAAAAAGAACACACTTACAAAGTACTTGTGAAAAATAATTATCATAAAGCACAGCTATGCAGCGGATAAATGTTGATCAACTTATTCATATATATATATATATATATATATATATATATATATATATATATATATATATATATATATATATATATATATATATATGGTATTTTGAGAGGATAAGAGAAAATGTGCACAACAAAAGAAAAACTGACAGGTTGCTCTTTAGGGTGAACTGAAAATACAGGCTGTAGCAGTAAGAACAAAGTTGTAACAACTGAACTTTTAAAAGTACCTGAGTGGAAGTTAATACTCTAGAGAGTGAGGTCTGGAATCCGGTATAGAGAACCCCAGTGGGGAGTAAGCTGGTCCGGTGTAGAGAGCTTGATCAGGGCTCAGGTAGTTCTGTTGATGGTGTGTGATTCAAAGTAGATCTGGTACTCAGAGAGAGGCTGTGCAGGCAAGGTTCAGAGAGGAGCAGGAAAACAGGCAAGGCTCAGGATAATACCGTTTAGTTACCACTGGGTGGCAGACGGTCAATAACAAGCAATGTAGGATAGTAGATTAGAGGTTTTATAGAGAAAGTTGTTAATCAGAGTTTATTATTTAAAGGGACAGGTACATCGATATGCCTTGCAGCAGTGAGCCTGACAGTATCCCCCCTTCTAGGAGCAGCTCCGGTGCTCAGGATGCGGCCGATCCGGGTTCCTCCTATGGAAGAGCGACACCAGTCGAGGTGCAGAGATGTTACTAGCAGGTTCCCAGGAATTGTGCTCCGAAGAATACCCTTTCCAACTGATAAGATATTGCAACACCCCTCGGAACAACCGGGAATCAAGAATTGCTCGAACTTCATATTCGGTAGTAGGGTCTATTGAGATCTGAGGGACAGAATCCGAAGGAACGTTTCTTAAAGCCTTGTAGGGCTTTAGAAGGGACACATGGAAGGTAGGGTGTACCTTCATGCTGTCCGGTAGTTTCAGGGTGACAGCATTCACGTTGAGTATTCGGGTGATAGGATAGGGTCCCAGGAATAAAGGAGAGAATTTCTTTGAAGGAGTGTTGAGCTTCAGGTTTTTTGTGGATAACCAGACGAGGTCACCTACAGCATAAGGGGGCGGTTTTCTTCTTTTCCTATCGTAAAACTTTTTTTGTGTTTCCTTCGCTGATTCAATAGCATTCTGTGTAGCAGAGAAGCTGGCAGAGATGGCATCGGAGAGTTCAGATAAACCTGGGAAAGTGGTACGGTTATCGGGGTGTAGATGAAACCTGGGGTGAAAACCGTAGTTCGCGAAGAATGGTGTAGTCCCAGTGGAGGTATTGATAGTGTTATTAAATGAAAATTCAGCATATGGTAAATGTTGGGACCATGTGTTTTGTTGATCAGAGCAGTACAGCCGTATATATTGTTCGATCCATTGGTTACATCGCTCTGTCTGTCCGTTGCTTTGAGGATGATATGCAGTAGTGAGTCTCTTGTCAATCATAAATAATTCGCAAAACTTCATCCATAACCTGCTAGAGAATTGACTGCCTCTGTCGCTCAAGTTAGTAGTAGGAAGGCCATGGTGTTTGAAGACATGTTTTATGAGTAATTGGATGGTTTCCATGGCGGTAGGCAATTTGTGATATGAAATGAAATGTGCCATTTTACTGAATAGGTCTACTACTACTAAAATGGTATTAAAGTTGTTCGATACAGGTAGGTCTACTATGAAATCAAGTGCTATTTCTGACCATGGAATTGATGGAGTAGGTAAGGGCAGTAGAAATCCATAGGGTGCTTGTTTTGTTGATTTGGAAACAGTGCAGTTGTGACAGGATGTTACATATTGGTTTATTTCACTGGCCATGTTAGGCCACCAGTAGGATCTCTTTGCGAGTTCTAGTGTCTTTTTCATTCCCGGGTGTCCAGCGAGCGAAGAATCGTGGACGGTTTGAAGAACCATTTGTCTACGAGTTGGAGGAATGTACAACTGATCTTGGTGGTAGTATAATTTATCCTTTCTCTTGTGCAGGAGCGATAATGGTTTTGTTTGATCCTCTATTTGTTCATGTAGTAGCTGTGGTTTGAAGTCACAGATAAAAGAAACGAACCTGTCTTTAGGGATTAGGCTGGTATCAGGTATAGGCTTCCGTACATAACAGGGTAACCTGGAGAGGGCGTCTGCTTTATGGTTCTGACTTGCTGGTCGATATACTATCTGATAATTAAATCTGGTGAGGAATAAATTCCACCTTACTTGCCTGGAGGAGAGGGTCCAAGTGCTTTTCAAGTACTGTAAATTTCTATGGTCCGTATAGATCAATATAGGAACACTTGTACCCTCGAGTAGGTGCCTCCAATGCTCGAGTGATAGTTTAATGGCTAACATTTCTTTTTCCCCAATGGGGTAGTTCTGTTCAGCAGAATTCAGTGATCGAGAGAAAAAAGCAACAGGATGGAGAGGTTGTTTTAAGCCTTTTCTTTGTGAAAGAACAGCACCCACAGCAATGTCCGAGGCATCGACCTCCAGTATAATTGATACTCTGGATTAGGAAACCTAAGGATAGGAGCGGTAGTGAACTTTAGTTTTAACAGCTCAAAAGCTTCCTGTGCTGCGGGGTTCCATCTAAAAGGTATGCTAGTCCTTGTTAGCATCGTTAATGGTTTAGTGAGGGCAGAGAATTTTTTTATGAATTTGCGATAAAAATTCGCAAAGCCCAGGAAACTTTGGACTTCTTTTCTAGACTTAGGGACAGGCCAATCTTTAATGATTTGTATTTTTGATTCCTCCATATGTATACCTGAGGAACTGATGATATACCCAAGAAAAGCTATGGTCTGAGAATTGAATATACACTTCTCTGGTTTGAGATACAGGTGGTTTTCCCTTAAACGAGATAGGACTTGTGTGACGTGTAGAACGTGTTCAGAGAGTGTTTTAGAGTATATTAATATATCGTCTAGATATATGACTATGTAAACATCTAAGATATCTCTGAAGAGATCATTTATTAAATACTGGAAAGTAGCCGGGGCATTACAGAGCCCGAACGGCATGACTGTGTATTCATAGTGGCCGTATCGGGTCCTGAACGCCGTTAACGACTTGTCGCCACTTCGCACTCTGATTAAATTATACGCCCCCCGAAGGTCCAATTTCGTAAAGAACTTGGCCCCTTCTAACCTCTCGATTAACTCTGGGATTAGGGGCAAAGGGTATCTGTTCTTTACTGTGATCTTGTTCAATTGTCTATAGTCTATAATAGGCCTTAGGGAGCCGTCCTTGTTTTTTACAAAGAATATACCGGCTCCCGCCGGTGATGTCGAGGGGCGAATAAACCCTTTCCTTAGGTTTTCCTCTAAATACGATTTTAAATGATCAAGCTCTGTTTTAGAGAGGGGAAAAATGTGCCCACAGGGAATCTCTGCTCCAGGTATTATGTCTATAGGGCAGTCGTACTTCCTATGGGGAGGTAAACTCTCTGACTCAGTTTTGTTAAATAAACCCATAAAATCCCTGTATTCATTGGGTATTTGGTTCTCAGTATCTGCCTGGGGAGTGAGTAGGATAGGCATAGGGAAACATGTGGTAGTGCAGTATCTAGAATTGAAGTTGAGAGAGAGTGTTTCCCAGGATATTTTGGGGTCATGTAGACTCAACCACGTTAAACCCAGGATAACAGGGGAAACTGGTGAAGAAATGACATCGAAAGACATATATTCCCTGTGATGGTCAGTCGTGGATACTAAAAGGGGTATTGTTTGATATTCAACTGGACCTGAGGAAAGGATCTTACCATCTATACCACGCAAATAAATAGGGGATTTTTTGTGCACAAGTGGTATTTTATTATTATAGGTGAATTCCTTATCAATATAGGAGGCGGTTGCCCCAGAGTCAATAATGGCTGGAACTTTGACCCGTAGAAGATCCCACTGTAATAGAAGATTAATTTTACAATAGGTTGTGGTGGAGTCGTAAGTATTACAGCAGGATAAGGTTGAATAGTTCTTACCCTTTCGTTGTCTCAGCAAGGAGGGGCAGTCTTTTACAGTATGTTCTTCTGAAGCACAATATAAACACAGGTTGTTCTCTCGTCTTCTATTTTTCTCTTGGGTAGATAGGGGTCCTTTTAGGAACCCAATATCCATAGGTTCAGCTGTTGATTTACTAGAGGCCTGAGGTGTAGCAGTGTTATAGTGCTTTTTGTAGTGTGTGTCCTGATAAGACCTTTCATGCATGCGTTCTCTGAGACGTCTGTCTATAGTAATGGTTAGATTTATAAGCCCCTCTAAAGTGGGAGGTAAGTCTATGCGAGACAGCTCATCTTTAATAGGATCAGATAGACCGATTCTAAACTGGTTTTTAAGAGATACATCATTCCACTGGGAATCTTTTGCCCATCTTTTAAAGTCAGAGATGTACTCTTCTACAATTCTTTTCTTTTGTTTCAGAGCCCTAAGAGCTGTCTCAGCAGTCTGTTGTTTGAACGGGTCTTCATATAATTGACCCATAGCTGTTAGGAAGGCATCAAGTGAGTTCAATATAGTGTTGTTTGTCTCAAAAAAGGTATTAGCCCATGTACGGGGCTCACCTCTCAAGAAAGAAATGATAGTCAGGACACGTGACCTATCATTTGGGTAGGTTTGTGGTTTCATTGTGAAAAGCAGAAGGCAGGCATTTTTAAAATCTCTATATTGAGATCTGTCGCCAGAAAATTTATCAGGGAGACTTATTGGTGGTTCTGATGTATGCAACTTAGGTTCTATGTATTCTTTAATGTAAGCTTTAAGTGCAGTGTTTTCTGCCTTAAGCGTGGATAAGCCCTCTGTTAGTAAATCAACTCTTTGCTTTAGATTCTGCATACTTGTAGTCATCTCAGCTGGGTCCATTTTGTATTAATTGGCTTGTTATTCTGTCAGACTCAGATACGATAGCTAGTAATGAGATTCATATAATGAGTTGTGTGAACCACAGCTGCTGAGAATCATACTTGTACTAAAAAATATGAATGATTGTAGCAGAATGAAATATTGCTAAGTGACATAAACTATCATGAGTGATAGTGTCAAACAGCACATTTAACAGTCAGCAAGGTTGATATTAGGGAATAGGTGAGAAAACACTATTGCTATCACATGTGTTTGGTATTAACACTGCTTTTATATAGC
Organism: Bombina bombina; assembly: GCF_027579735.1. Taxonomy (NCBI): domain Eukaryota; kingdom Metazoa; phylum Chordata; class Amphibia; order Anura; family Bombinatoridae; genus Bombina; species Bombina bombina. The sequence continues at coordinate 163,029,538 of NC_069507.1, read as the reverse complement.
AGTGTCTCTCACTGTGAATCCCAAATAAAAAAAGAACACACTTACAAAGTACTTGTGAAAAATAATTATCATAAAGCACAGCTATGCAGCGGATAAATGTTGATCAACTTATTTATATATATATATATATATATATATATATATATATATATGTGGTATTTTGAGAGGATAAGAGAAAATGTGCACAACAAAAGAAAAACTGACAGGTTGCTCTTTAGGGTGAACTGAAAATACAGGCTGTAGCAGTAAGAACAAAGTTGTAACAACTGAACTTTTAAAAGTACCTGAGTGGAAGTTAATACTCTAGAGAGTGAGGTCTGGAATCCGGTATAGAGAACCCCAGTGGGGAGTAAGCTGGTCCGGTGTAGAGAGCTTGATCAGGGCTCAGGTAGTTGTGTTGATGGTGTGTGATTCAAAGTAGATCCGGTACTCAGAGAGAGGCTGTGCAGGCAAGGTTCAGAGAGGAGCAGGAAAACAGGCAAGGCTCAGGATAATACCGTTTGGCTACCACTGGGTGGCAGACGGTCAATAACAAGCAATGTAGGATAGTAGATTAGAGGTTTTATAGAGAAAGTTGTTAATCAGAGTTTATTATTTAAAGGGACAGGTATATCGATATGCCTTGCAGCAGTGAGCCTGACACCATCACCACCAGAAACAGCCTTATCAGCATCGCTTGCTGGACCAGCTGCAATGCAGGAAGAGGATTGTAAGGAAGAGGAGTCAGAGGAGGAATGTGGCTTTGAGGAGGAGGAGGAAGACCAAGCACAACAGGCATCCCAGGGTGCTCGTTGTCACCTATCTGGTACCCGTGGTGTTGTACATGGCTGGGGGGAAGAAGATACCTTCAGTGAGATCAGTGAGGATGAGGAACGGGACATGAGTAGCTCGGCATCCAACCTTGTGCAAATGGGGTCTTTCATGCTGTCGTGCCTGTTGAGGGACACTCATATAAAAAAGCTGAAGGAGAATGAACTGTACTGGGTGTCCACGCTACTAGACCCCCTGTATAAGCATAAAGTGCTTGAAATGTTACCAAATTCCCGCAAGTCGGAAAGGATGGAGCAGTTCAAAAATAAATTAAAAAGTATGCTTTACACAGCATATAAGGGTGATGTCACAGCACAACGGGAATCTAACAGGGGAAGAGGTGAAAGTAATACTCCTCCTCCCACGACCACGCTGGCAAGGACAGGACGCTTTACAGACGTGATGTTGATGGAGGACATGCAGACCTTTTTAACTCCTATGCATCGCCACAGCCCTTCGGGGTCCAGCCTCATAGAACGACTCAACCAACAGATAGCAGACTACCTCGCCTTAACTGCAGATCTCGACACTCTGAGGAGCGAAGAACCCCTTGACTACTTGGTGTGCAGGCTTGACCTGTGGCCTGAGCTATCCAAATTTGCCATAGAACTTCTGGCCTGCCCCGCTTCAAGTGTCCTGTCGGAAAGGACCTTCAGTGCAGCAGGAGGTATTGTCACTGAGAAGCGAAGTCGCCTAGGTCAAAAAAGTCTCGATTACCTCACCTTTATTAAGATGAATGAGGGATGGATCCCGAAGGGACTGACATTGGTCCACACGCTGCTGTATTTTATCTCCGAATGCAGGATGACTTGCGTGACTTATCCGCCACCAACTAGGGTTCAAGCCGCCATGTTTTAGGGCACTTTCTGCCATGGAAACAAACATCAATTTTTCTGGCCGCTGCTACAGCAGTGTCTGCAACAATACCTAATTTTTCAGGCATGTTTACATGCCAAATTTTTCTGGCCTCTGGTGCTGCACTGTGGCTTCAAAAATCAAACCAAAAAAAAAGGCACATAACAGCGATTAAACTGATAGGAATAGTACTGTTAACACACCACTCCTATCTGGTGGCACATTAGATTGCATGTGCAGTGCCCCAAATTTGAAGTAGGAGGACCGACAAAGCATCTTTTTCCATCTCCCGGTTCCTAAAATCCATGCCATATACACGTCCCCTGATAGGGGATGTAACAGGGATTAAATTGATAAGAATAGTACTACTTAACACACCACTCATATCTGTTGTCACAGTAGCTTGCACGCATAGTACCACTAATTAAAAAAAAAATGACAGGAAGAGGCAGGCCACCCCGCAGGGGCCGTCGTGGTCGTGGTGTTGTGATTCCCTTTGTCCCTAGAATAATGCCCAGTGTTCAGAGGCCACGTACCCTGAACTCAAAAACTTCGGATCACATAGTTGACTAGCTAACACAGGACACCCAATCTTCTACAGCTTCCACTCTGAACCTTGACGCGGTGTCTGTCAAGGTGTCTGTCAAGGACATGTTTGAGCGTAAGAAGCCAATGTCACAAACTTACCACCTTGCCTGGCGTCTGACAGCTGGCTTGTCTAAACTCTTAGCCCGCCAGCTTTTACCATACAAGCTGGTGAAGTCTGAGGCGTTCCAAAAATTTGTAACTATTGGGACACCGCAGTGGAAGGTACACGGCCAAAATTTCATAAATCAATGCCATATACACGTCCCCTGATGGGGGACTTAACAGGGATTAAACTGATAAGAATAGTACTACTTAACACACCACTCATATCTGGTGGCACAGTAGATTGCATGCGCAGTGCCCCAAATTCAGAGCCTCGGGCCCCGCAACTGCCTCTGGGAACCTTACCATGGGTTCCAGACCACCCGTCTTGTAATTCTCTGTCTGGGAATTTATCTATCTATTAAATCTATCTATTTATCTATCAAATCTATCTATTTATCTATCTATTGTATCTATCATCAAATGTATCTATTGCATCTAATGATCTATCTATCTAATCTATGTATCTATTTATCTATCTCGTGGCTGGACTGACCAAGCATCTTTTTCTATCTCCCGGTTCCTAAAATCATCTCCGGGTTCCTAAAATCGATGCCATACCTGTACTCAATTGTGCAAAAGGAAGTAATGGCATATAGGGTCTTTCATGCTGTCATGCCTGTTGAGGGACCCTCGTATAAAATGGCTAAAGGAGAACGACCTGTACTGGGTATCCAAGCATCTTTTTCCATCTCCCGGTTGCTAAAATCCTCTCCGGGATCCGAAAATCGATGCCATACCTGTACTCGATTGTGCAAAAGGAAGTAATGGCATATGGGGTCTTTCATGCTGTCGTGCCTGTTGAGGGACCCTCGTATAAAAAGGCTGAAGGAGAACGACCTGTACTGGGTGTCCAAGCATCTTTTTCCATCTCCCGGTTTCTAAAATCATCTCCGGGTTCCTAAAATCGATGCCATACCTGTACTCGATTGTGCAAAAGGAAGTAATGGCATATGGGGTCTTTCATGCTGTCGTGCCTGTTGAGGGACCCTCGTATAAAAAGGCTAAAGGAGAACGACCTGTACTGGGTGTCCAAGCATCTTTTTGCATCTCCCGGTTCCTAAAATCATCTCCGGGTTCCTAAAATCGATGCCATATACACGTCCCCTGATAGGGGACGTAACAGGGATTAAACTGATAAGAATAGTACTAGTTAACACACCACTCCTATCTGGTGGCACAGTAGATTGCACACGGTGCTCTGACAAAATGCAGAAGGACATTTGGCAGACGGACATTTGGCAGACGGATATTTAGCCGACAGGCAGAAAGCTAAAGAATGTTCCGATTTCGGCCGAGGGCAGATACACAGAGTGCTCTGTTCTAATCAGCGCCTCAGGCGCCACAACTGCCTCTGGGAGCCTTACCATGGGTCCCAGACCGCCGTCTTGTAATTCTCTGTCTGGGAAATTATCTATCTATCAAATCTATCTATTTATCTATCAAATCTATCTATTTATCGTATCTATCATCAAATGTATCTATTGCTTCTATTGATCTATCTATCTAATCTATGTAGCTATCTATCTCGTGGCCGGACCGACCAAGCATCTTTTTCCATCTCCCGGTTCCTAAAATCATCTCCGGGTTCCTAAAATCGATGCCATATACACGTCCCCTGATAGGGGACGTAACAGGGATTAAACTGATAAGAATAGTACTAGTTAACACACCACTCCTATCTGGTGGCACATTAGATTGCACGCGCAGTGCCCCAAATTGGAAGTAGGAGGACCGACCAAGCATCTCATCTCTGTGTGATTCCTGTTCTTGTAGGACAGTTAATGGGTCAGTCATGTTGCACAGCTCCTCAATGTGACAAATCTTCCTGGTTAGCTCGTTGTTCTCTTTTTCCCAGCTGCTGGATCAGATCAGACATTGTGAGTAAAATCTGCTCCTGCTGCCGGGTGATCTCACTCAGGACTCGCTTCTCTAGGTCTTCCAGCTGTTTCCTGATGTCCCTAATCAGGGCAGTCAGTCTCTCTGTTACACCAGCTGCTTTCTCTTGTACCCCTCTCCTGTGCTTCTGCAGACTCTGGACTCTTTTCTCAGTCTCCTCTCTCTTTGTGGTCAGTTTCTGCAGAACATTTCTCAGTTTCTTTTTCTTCTTCTCAGAAGCCTCATTCAGCAGCTCGACCTGGTGTCCCCTGTGCTCTCCGGCCAGGGAGCAGGACACACAGATACAGGCAGCATCCTCAGTGCAGTAATATAATAGGAGCATCTTGTGGGTGGAGCATTTTCTGTTACCCCAGGAAGTGATTGCACGCGCAGTGACATCAGTAAGGACAAGGAACGGGACATGGCTAGCTTGGTATCCAACCTTGTGCAAATGGGGAGTTTGCGGTTGTGCAAATGGACTGTTTGCGGTTGTTTGCGGTGCATTAAACGGAGAGTTTGGTCTGTCACTGTGAAGCGGGTGTAACCCTTACACTAACTGAACGATACAACATCATACCTGATGTTTTAAAGCACGTTATTCCAAACAATTTAGGAATTTTAGGTGATTTATGCCCTTTATGGATTAAAACCAGACTCTGCATCAACTATGTAATTTTCCATGGGAGTTTTGCCATGGATCCCCCTCCGGCATGCCACAGTCCAGGTGTTAGTCCCCTTGAAACAACTTTTCCATCACTTTTGTGGCCAATTCGCTTTTGTGGGCAATTGTGGCCAATTCACTTTTGTGGGTTTTACAATTCGCCTGCCTATTGAAGTCTATGGCGGTTCGCCCGTTCATGAACTTTTGCGGAAGTTTGCGTTCGCTATTCGCGAACGCAAAATTTTAGGTTCGCGACATAACTAATGAGCATTAGCAAGAAGTACATGTAAACCTATGAGCATTAGCAAGAAATACATGTAAGCCAATGAGCATTAGCAAGAAGTACATGTAAGCCAATGAGCAATTGAGCATTAGCAAGAAGTACAAGTAAGCCTATGAGCATTATGAAGAAGTACATGTAAGCCAATGAACATTATCAAGAAGTACATGTAAGCCTATGAGCATTATCAAGAAGTACATGTAAGCCTATCAGCATTAGCAAGAAGTAAATGTAAGCCAATGAGCATTAGCAAGAAGTACATGTAATCCAATAAGCATTAGCAAGAAGTACATGTAAGCCTATGAACATTATCAAGAAGTACATGTAAGCCTATGAGCATTATCAAGAAGTATAAGTAAGCCAAGGAGCATTAGCAAGAAGTACATGTAAGCCAATAAGCATTAGCAAGAAGTACATGTAAGTCTATGAGCATTAGCAAGAAGTACATGTAGGCCTATGAGCATTAGCAAAAAGTACATGTAGGCCTATGAGCATTAGCAAGAAATACATGTAAGTCTATGAGCATTAGCAAGAAGTACATGTAGGCCTATGAGCATTAGCAAGAAGTACATGTAAGCCTATGAGCATTAGCAAGAAGTACATGTAGGCCAATGAGCATTAGCAAGAAATACATGTAAGCCAATAAGCATTAGCAAGAAGTACTTGTAAGCCAATAAGCATTAGCAAGAAGTGCATGCAAGCCTATGAACATTAGCAAGAAGTACATGTAAGCCTATGAACATTAACATGAAGTACATGTAAGCCTATGAGCATTAGCAAGAAGTATATGTAAGCCTATGAGCATTAGCAATAAGTATATGTAAGCCTATGAGCATTAGCAAGAAGTATATGTAAGCCTATGAGCATTAGCAAGAAGTACATGTAAGCCAATGAGTATTAGCAAGAATTACATGTAAGCCAATGAGCATTAGCAAGAAGTACATGTAAGTCAATGAGCATCAGCAAAAAGTACATGTAGGCCTATGAGTATCAGCAAGAAGTACATGTAAGCCAATGAGCATTAGCAAGAAGTACATGTAAGCCAATAAGCATTAACAAGAAGTACATGTAAGCCAATGAGCATTAGCAAGAAGTACATGTAAGCCAATAAGCATTAACAAGAAGTACATGTAAGTCAATGAGCATTAGCAAGAAGTACATGTAAGCCAATGAGCATTAGCAAGAAGTACATGTAAGCCAATGAGTATTAGCAAGAAGTACATGTAAGCCAATGAGCATTAGCAAGAAGTACATGTAAGCCAATGAGCATTAGCAAGAAGTACATGTAAGCCTATGAGCATTAGCAAGAAGTACATGTAAGCCTATGAGCATTAGCAAGAAATATAAGTAAGCCAATAAGCATTATCAAGAAGTACATGTAAGCCTATGAGCATTAGCAAGAAGTACATGTAAGCCTATGAACATTATCAAGAAGTACATGTAAGCCTATGAGCATTAGCAAGAAGTACATGTAAGCCTATGAGCATTATCAAGAAGTATAAGTAAGCCAATGAGCATTAGCAAGAAGTACATGTAATCCAATAAGCATTAGCAAGAAGTACATGTAAACCTATGAACATTATCAAGAAGTACATGTAAGCCTATGAGCATTATCAAGAAGTATAAGTAAGCCAAGGAGCATTAGCAAGAAGTACATGTAAGCCAATAAGCATTAGCAAGAAGTACATGTAAGTCTATGAGCATTAGCAAGAAGTACATGTAGGCCTATGAGCATTAGCAAGAAGTACATGTAGGCCTATGAGCATTAGCAAGAAATACATGTAAGTCTATGAGCATTAGCAAGAAGTACATGTAGGCCTATGAGCATTAGCAAGAAGTACATGTAAGCCTATGAGCATTAGCAAGAAGTACATGTAAGCCTATGAGCATTAGCAAGAAGTACATGTAGGCCAATGAGCATTAGCAAGAAATACATGTAAGCCAATAAGCATTAGCAAGAAGTACTTGTAAGCCAATAAGCATTAGCAAGAAGTGCATGCAAGCCTATGAACATTAGCAAGAAGTACATGTAAGCCTATGAACATTAGCAAGAAGTACATGTAAGCCTATGAACATTAGCAAGAAGTACATGTAAGCCTATGAGCATTAGGAAGAAGTACATGTAAGTCTATGAGCATTAGGAAGAAGTACATGTAAGTCTATGAGCATTAGGAAGAAGTACATGCAAGCCTATGAGCATTAGCAAGAAGTACATGTAAGCCTATGAGCATTAAGAAGAAGTACATGTAAGTCTATGAGCATTAGGAAGAAGTACATGTAAGTCTATGAACATTAGCAAGAAGTACATGTAAGCCTATGAGCATTAGGAAGAAGTACATGTAAGTCTATGAGCATTAGGAAGAAGTACATGTAAGTCTATCAGCATTAGCAAGAAGTACATGTAAGCCAATAAGCATTAACAAGAAGTACATGTAAGCCAATGAGCATTAGCAAGAAGTACATGTAAGCCAATAAGCATTAACAAGAAGTACATGTAAGTCAATGAGCATTAGCAAGAAGTACATGTAAGCCAATGAGCATTAGCAAGAAGTACATGTAAGCCAATGAGTATTAGCAAGAAGTACATGTAAGCCAATGAGCATTAGCAAGAAGTACATGTAAGCCAATGAGCATTAGCAAGAAGTACATGTAAGCCTATGAGCATTATCAAGAAGTACATGTAAGCCAATGAGCATTAGCAAGAAGTACATTTAAGTCAATGAGCATTAGCAAGAAGTACATGTAAGCCAATGAGCATTAGCAAGAAGTACATGTAAGCCAATGAGTATTAGCAAGAAGTACATGTAAGCCAATGAGCATTAGCAAGAAGTACATGTAAGCCAATGAGCATTAGCAAGAAGTACATGTAAGCCTATGAGCATTAGCAAGAAGTACATGTAAGCCTATGAGCATTAGCAAGAAATATAAGTAAGCCAATAAGCATTATCAAGAAGTACATGTAAGCCTATGAGCATTAGCAAGAAGTACATGTAAGCCTATGAACATTATCAAGAAGTACATGTAAGCCTATGAGCATTAGCAAGAAGTACATGTAAGCCTATGAGCATTATCAAGAAGTATAAGTAAGCCAATGAGCATTAGCAAGAAGTACATGTAATCCAATAAGCATTAGCAAGAAGTACATGTAAACCTATGAACATTATCAAGAAGTACATGTAAGCCTATGAGCATTATCAAGAAGTATAAGTAAGCCAAGGAGCATTAGCAAGAAGTACATGTAAGCCAATAAGCATTAGCAAGAAGTACATGTAAGTCTATGAGCATTAGCAAGAAGTACATGTAGGCCTATGAGCATTAGCAAGAAATACATGTAAGTCTATGAGCATTAGCAAGAAGTACATGTAGGCCTATGAGCATTAGCAAGAAGTACATGTAAGCCTATGAGCATTAGCAAGAAGTACATGTAAGCCTATGAGCATTAGCAAGAAGTACATGTAGGCCAATGAGCATTAGCAAGAAATACATGTAAGCCAATAAGCATTAGCAAGAAGTACTTGTAAGCCAATAAGCATTAGCAAGAAGTGCATGCAAGCCTATGAACATTAGCAAGAAGTACATGTAAGCCTATGAACATTAGCAAGAAGTACATGAAAGCCTATGAACATTAGCAAGAAGTACATGTAAGCCTATGAGCATTAGGAAGAAGTACATGTAAGTCTATGAGCATTAGGAAGAAGTACATGTAAGTCTATGAGCATTAGGAAGAAGTACATGCAAGCCTATGAGCATTAGCAAGAAGTACATGTAAGCCTATGAGCATTAAGAAGAAGTACATGTAAGTCTATGAGCATTAGGAAGAAGTACATGTAAGTCTATGAACATTAGCAAGAAGTACATGTAAGTCTATGAGCATTAGGAAGAAGTACATGTAAGTCTATGAGCATTAGGAAGAAGTACATGTAAGTCTATCAGCATTAGCAAGAAGTACATGTAAGCCAATAAGCATTAACAAGAAGTACATGTAAGCCAATGAGCATTAGCAAGAAGTACATGTAAGCCAATAAGCATTAACAAGAAGTACATGTAAGTCAATGAGCATTAGCAAGAAGTACATGTAAGCCAATGAGCATTAGCAAGAAGTACATGTAAGCCAATGAGTATTAGCAAGAAGTACATGTAAGCCAATGAGCATTAGCAAGAAGTACATGTAAGCCAATGAGCATTAGCAAGAAGTACATGTAAGCCTATGAGCATTAACAAGAAGTACATGTAAGTCAATGAGCATTAGCAAGAAGTACATGTAAGCCAATGAGCATTAGCAAGAAGTACATGTAAGCCAATGAGTATTAGCAAGAAGTACATGTAAGCCAATGAGCATTAGCAAGAAGTACATGTAAGCCAATAAGCATTAACAAGAAGTACATGTAAGCCAATGAGCATTAGCAAGAAGTACATGTAAGCCAATAAGCATTAACAAGAAGTACATGTAAGTCAATGAGCATTAGCAAGAAGTACATGTAAGCCAATGAGCATTAGCAAGAAGTACATGTAAGCCAATGAGTATTAGCAAGAAGTACATGTAAGCCAATGAGCATTAGCAAGAAGTACATGTAAGCCAATGAGCATTAGCAAGAAGTACATGTAAGCCTATGAGCATTAGCAAGAAGTACATGTAAGCCTATGAGCATTAGCAAGAAATATAAGTAAGCCAATAAGCATTATCAAGAAGTACATGTAAGCCTATGAGCATTAGCAAGAAGTACATGTAAGCCTATGAACATTATCAAGAAGTACATGTAAGCCTATGAGCATTAGCAAGAAGTACATGTAAGCCTATGAGCATTATCAAGAAGTATAAGTAAGCCAATGAGCATTAGCAAGAAGTACATGTAATCCAATAAGCATTAGCAAGAAGTACATGTAAACCTATGAACATTATCAAGAAGTACATGTAAGCCTATGAGCATTATCAAGAAGTATAAGTAAGCCAAGGAGCATTAGCAAGAAGTACATGTAAGCCAATAAGCATTAGCAAGAAGTACATGTAAGTCTATGAGCATTAGCAAGAAGTACATGTAGGCCTATGAGCATTAGCAAGAAGTACATGTAGGCCTATGAGCATTAGCAAGAAATACATGTAAGTCTATGAGCATTAGCAAGAAGTACATGTAGGCCTATGAGCATTAGCAAGAAGTACATGTAAGCCTATGAGCATTAGCAAGAAGTACATGTAAGCCTATGAGCATTAGCAAGAAGTACATGTAGGCCAATGAGCATTAGCAAGAAATACATGTAAGCCAATAAGCATTAGCAAGAAGTACTTGTAAGCCAATAAGCATTAGCAAGAAGTGCATGCAAGCCTATGAACATTAGCAAGAAGTACATGTAAGCCTATGAACATTAGCAAGAAGTACATGTAAGCCTATGAACATTAGCAAGAAGTACATGTAAGCCTATGAGCATTAGGAAGAAGTACATGTAAGTCTATGAGCATTAGGAAGAAGTACATGTAAGTCTATGAGCATTAGGAAGAAGTACATGCAAGCCTATGAGCATTAGCAAGAAGTACATGTAAGCCTATGAGCATTAAGAAGAAGTACATGTAAGTCTATGAGCATTAGGAAGAAGTACATGTAAGTCTATGAACATTAGCAAGAAGTACATGTAAGTCTATGAGCATTAGGAAGAAGTACATGTAAGTCTATGAACATTAGCAAGAAGTACATGTAAGCCTATGAGCATTAGGAAGAAGTACATGTAAGTCTATGAGCATTAGGAAGAAGTACATGTAAGTCTATCAGCATTAGGAAGAAGTACATGTAAGTCTATGAACATTAGCAAGAAGTACATGTAAGCCTATGAACATTAGGAAGAAGTACATGTAAGTCTATGAACATTAGCAAGAAGTACATGTAAGCCTATGAACATTAGCAAGAAGTACATGTAAGTCTATGAGCATTAGGAAGAAGTACATGTAGGCTTATGAGCATTAGCAAGAAGTACATGTAAGACTATGAGCATTAGCAAGAAGTACATGTAAGCTTATGAGTATTAGCAAGAAGTACATGTAAGCCTATGAGCATTCGCAAGAAGTACATGTAAACTATGAGCATTAGCAAGAAGTACATGTAAGCCTATGAGCATTAGGAAGAAGTACATGTAGGCCTATGAGCATTAGCAAAAAGTACATGTAAGCCTATGAGCATTAGCAAGAAGTACATGTAAGCCTATGAGCATTAGCAAGAAGTACATGTAAGCCTATGAGCATTAGCAAGAAGTACATGTAAGCCTATGAGCATTAGCAAGAAGTACATGTAAGCCTATGCGCATTAGCAAGAAGTACATGTAAGCCTATGAGCATTAGCAAGAAGTACATGTAAGCCTATGAGCATTAGGAAGAAGTACATGTAAGCCAATGAGCATTAGCAAGAAGTACATGTAAGCCTATGAGCATTAGCAAGAAGTACATGTAAGCCTATGAGCATTAGCAAGAAGTACATGTAAGCCTATGAGCATTAGGAAGAAGTACATGTAAGCCAATGAGCATTAGCAAGAAGTACATGTAAGCCTATGAGCATTAGCAAGAAGTACATGTAAGCCTATGAGCATTAGGAAGAAGTACATGTAAGCCTATGAGCATTAACAAGAAGTACATGTAAGCCTATGAGCATTAGCAAGAAGTACATGTAAGCCAATGAGCATTAGCAAGAAGTACATGTAAGCCAAGGGGTTCAATTTTTTTTTATATTGTTTAAATAATTTAATTGAACACTCTGGCCTAGATTTAGAGTTTGGCGGTAGCCGTGAAAACCAGCGTTAGAGGCTCCTAACGCTGGTTTTAGGCTACCGCCGGTATTTGGAGTCAGTCAGGAAAGGGTCTAACGCTCACTTTTCAGCCGCGACTTTTCCATACCGCAGATCCCCTTACGTAAATTGCGTATCCTATCTTTTCAATGGGATCTTTCTAACTCCGGTATTTAGAGTCGTGTCTGAAGTGAGCGTTAGAAATCTAACGATAAGACTCCAGCCGCAGAAAAAAGTCAGTAGTTAAGAGCTTTCTGGGCTAACGCCGGTTTATAAAGCTCTTAACTACTGTGCTCTAAAGTACACTAACACCCATAAACTACCTATGTACCCCTAAACCGGGGTCCCCCCACATCGCCGCCACTCGATTAAATATTTTTAACCCCTAATCTGCCGACCGCCACCTACGTTATCCTTATGTACCCCTAATCTGCTGCCCCTAACACCGCCGACCCCTGTATTATATTTATTAACCCCTAACCTGCCCCCCACAACGTCGCCTCCACCTGCCTACACTTATTAACCCCTAATCTGCCGAGCGGACCGCACCGCTATTATAATAAAGTTATTAACCCCTAATCCGCCTCACTAACCCTATAATAAATAGTATTAACCCCTAATCTGCCCTCCCTATCATCGCCGACACCTAACTTCAAACATTAACCCCTAATCTGCCGACTGGAGCTCACCGCTATTCTAATAAATTTATTAACCCCTAAAGCTAAGTCTAACCCTAACACTAACACACCCCTAAGTTAAATATAATTTAAATCTAACAAAATAAATTAACTCTTATAAAATAAATTATTCCTATTTAAAGCTAAATACTTACCTGTAAAATAAATCCTAATATAGCTACAATATAAATTATATTTATATTATAGCTTTTTTAGGATTTATATTTATTTTACAGGTAACTTTGTATTTATTTTAACCAGGTACAATAGCTAAAATAGTTAAAATAATTACAAAATTACCTGTAAAATAAATCCTAACCTAAGTTACAATTAAACCTAACACTACACTATCAATAAATTAATTAAATAAAATACCTACAATTACCTACAATTAAACCTAACACTACACTATCAATACATTAATTAAATACAATATCTACAAATAAATACAATGAAATAAACTAACTAAAGTACAAAAAATAAAAAAGAACTAAGTTACAAAAAATAAAAAAATATTTACAAACATCAGAAAAATATTACAACAATTTTAAACTAATTACACCTACTCTAAGCCCCCTAATAAAATAACAAAGACCCCCAAAATAAAAAAATGCCCTACCCTATTCTAAATTACTAAAGTTCAAAGCTCTTTTACCTTACCAGCCCTGAACAGGGCCCTTTGCGGGGCATGCCCCAAAGAATTCAGCTCTTTTGCCTGTAAAAAAAACACATACAATACCCCCCCCCAACATTACAACCCACCACCCACATACCCCTAATCTAACCCAAACCCCCCTTAAATAAACCTAACACTAAGCCCCTGAAGATCTTCCTACCTTATCTTCACCATACCAGGTTCACCGATCGATCCAGAAGAGCTCCTCCGATGTCCTGATCCAAGCCCAAGCAGGGGGCTGAATATGTCCATGATCCGGCTGAAGTCATCATCCAAGCGGGAGCTGAAGAGGTTCATGATCCGGCTGAGGTCATCATCCAAGCGGGAGCTGAAGAGGTCCATGATCCGGCTGAAGTCTTCTATCAACGGCATCTTCAATCTTCTTTCTTCCGGATCCATCTTGCAGACCTCCGAAGCGGAACATCCTGCTGGCCCGACGGACTACCGACGAATGAAGGCTCCTTTAAGGGACGTCATCCAAGATGGCGTCCCTCAAATTCCGATTGGCTGATAGGATTCTATCAGCCAATCGGAATTAAGGTAGGAAAATTCTGATTGGCTGATGGAATCAGCCAATCAGAATCAAGTTCAATCCGATTGGCCGATCCGATCAGCCAATCAGATTGAGCTCGCATTCTATTGGCTGATCGGAAGTGTTAGGTTTATTTAAGGGGGGTTTGGGTTAGATTAGGGGTATGTGGGTGGTGGGTTGTAATGTTGGGGGGGGGTATTGTATGTGTTTTTTTTATACAGGCAAAAGAGCTGAATTCTTTGGGGCATTCCCCGCAAAGGGCCCTGTTCAGGGCTGGTAAGGTAAAAGAGCTTTGAACTTTAGTAATTTAGAATAGGGTAGGGCATTTTTTTATTTTGGGGGTCTTTGTTATTTTATTAGGGGGCTTAGAGTAGGTGTAATTAGTTTAAAATTTTTGTAATATTTTTCTGATGTTTGTAAATATTTTTTTATTTTTTGTAACTTAGTTCTTTTTTATTTTTTGTACTTTAGTTATTTTATTTTTATTTCATTGTATTTATTTGTAGATATTGTATTTAATTAATGTATTGATAGTGTAGTGTTAGGTTTAATTGTAGGTAATTGTAGGTATTTTATTTAATTAATATATTGATAGTGTAGTGTTAGGTTTAATTGTAACTTAGGTTAGGATTTATTTTACAGGTAATTTTGTAATTATTTTAACTATTTTAGCTATTGTACCTGGTTAAAATAAATACAAAGTTACCTGTAAAATAAATATAAATCCTAAAATAGCTATAATATAAATATAATTTATATTGTAGCTATATTAGGATTTATTTTACAGGTAAGTATTTAGCTTTAAATAGGAATAATTTATTTAATAAGAGTTAATTTATTTCGTTAGATTTAAATTATATTTAACTTAGGGGTGTGTTAGTGTTAGGGTTAAACTTAGCTTTAGGGGTTAATAAATTTATTAGAATAGCGGTGAGCTCCAGTTGGCAGATTAGGGGTTAATGTTTGAAGTTAGGTGTCGGCGATGTTAGGGAGGGCAGATTAGGGGTTAATACTATTTATTATAGGGTTAGTAAGGCGGATTAGGGGTTAATAACTTTATTATAATAGCGGTGCGGTCCGCTCGGCAGATTAGGGGTTAATAAGTGTAGGCAGGTGGAGGCGACGTTGGGGGCGTCAGATTAGGGGTTAATAAATATAATATAGGGGTCGGCGGTGTTAGGGGCAGCAGATTAGGGGTACATAGGGATAATGTAAGTAGCGGCGGTTTACGGAGCGGCAGATTAGGGGTTAAAAATAATATGCAGGGGTCAGCGATAGCGGGGGTGGCAGAATAGGGGTTAATAAGTGTAAGGTTAGGGGTGTTTAGACTCGGGGTACATGTTAGGGTGTTAGGTGCAGACGTAGGAAGTGTTTCCCCATAGACAACAATGGGGCTGCGTTAGGAGCTGAACGCGACTTTTTTGCAGGTGTTAGGTTTTTTTTCAGCTCAAACAGCCCCACTGTTTTCTATGGGGGAATCGTGCACGAGCACGTTTTTGAGGCTGGCCGCGTCCGTAAGCAACTCTGGTATCGAGAGTTGCAGTGGCGTTAAATATGCTCTACGCTCCCTTTTTGGAGCCTAACGCAGCCATTCTGTGAACTCTCAATACCAGAGTTATTTAAAAGATGCGGCCAGAAAAAAGCCAGCATTAGCTACGCGGGTCGTTACCGACAAAACTCTAAATCTAGCCGTCTGTTTTTTTTTGGGTTTTTTTAAACAATTTTTATTGAGGGTGTAAGAAAATGTAACATACAAGTGTCGTCCATACAAAATAATTGCAATAGAACATGAAAAGTAATACAATCAAATCCAATGAGGACTGTTACATAGAATAAAGGCTATAACTCCATCAATCATTTCAATGCTCTCAATGAGGAGTATGTGTAAACTATAACAATAAGCGGATAGCTAGGAAAAGTTAGGAGCTACAGTCATGAGGTAAAGGTTTATGTTTCTGATTCTAATTTCCTGTAGCAAGATAAAGGGAGCTATAGTTTAGAATAAACAAATAGAAATGAGAGCGGATATTATACCTTAATATGATATAGAGGAAGGGATTGGACTGAGTAAGGTGGAACCTCGTTTTAAATCATATTATGCAATTTATGTTCCCCACATTGATAAGGAGATGTACTCTGAAATCTTATGATGAGAACATGTGGGGAGTTGGCGTGTGGCCTGACCACTCTTGGGCCAGAATAGATAAAGGGGGGAGGGGATTCAGTGGACAAAAGCCGCTTGATATATAGGGGAAAAAGGGGGGGAGGAGGAGCTTTTTGAATAAAACAGTAGAATTGTGTGCGGAATAAAAGAAGGGGGGATGATATGACTAAAGGGAAGGGTGTTTCCAGGGATAAAAGGACAGTGTTTCTTAACACAAAAGTATCTAAGACATGTCAAATAGACAGGAAATTAGGTGTGTACAGGATGCCTCCTCCAAGCTCTAGGTTAAATAGCCTGAGTGAGGACCAAGAATAATACTATGTCCATGTTACAGGTCATTTAGTAAGTATAACCTATAAGCTCAGTGTATAGTATAATTACCCAAATGTAGTTTCCTGCCTCTATGACCTAACATATAGGGGCCTATCTATCAAGCTCCGAAAGGAGCTTGACGGCCCGTGTCACAAAGCTCTGAGCAGGCGGACAGACATCGCCGTAAATCAACCGAGTACGATCGGGTTGATTGACACCTCCCTGCTGGCGGCCCATTGGCCGTGAGTCTGCAGGAGTCGGCGTTGCACCAGCAGCTGCTGGTGCAATGCTGAATACGGAGAGTGTATTGCTCTCCGTATTCAGCGAGGTCTGTCGGACCTGATCCGCACTGTCGGATCAGGTTCGACAGACCTTTGATAAATAGAGGCCATAGTGTCAAAAAGAGGCTAAGTGGGGTGTGTTAGAGAAAGAGTAAAATAAGGAGTTGTTGGAGTGACCAAAATATAGTAAGCTATACACATAATAACATGAACTTGCGCCTCACGCTAAAACAAAGGGAAGCACAAGAATCGATTGTAAACTTTCAAAATTATCTAGAGTGACTCAAAATTAGGTAGAACTTCAGACACTAACACATAAGCAATAACAATAATGCTGGGAACAGTCTACGATTGACTAAGATGCTGTTGAGGAGTGCCAGGAAAAGTAGGGTATAATCAGACACCCCAGGACAATACCTATATGAAATACAATGCCCGTAGCTAAAAATGCTCTCTCTTGGGTTAACCCCTCCACTATTGGACATTAAACAATGTTAAGATATGTAGTAAGTAATAGGGTATATCTAATTTGGGGGCCATAAGTGTGTCCCATAGGAACAACTACTGATATATAGGAAGCATATCTTAGTTGGGCCATGTTAGTGAATGTATCTGATAATATAATATAACAGTTGTAAGGAGGGAAGTGGGAACAACGTGTGAAGATGTACCTTCTAAACTATGAGATATCTTAAAGTCTCAAACCATCTAGTAAATGTCAGGTACATTGTACAAGTGAGCTGTTATTATATAAAAGGGTAAGATATGTACCCGTACGTTAGCTCATATTGTATTCGATAGGAGTCACCTGGGCGCCCCCGCACAGTTCCTGTAGGGATCCCATATAGTAGAGATGAGCTATGCGCTAGTGGAAGGGTAAGAGGTTTACCCGTATGTGAGCCCATGCTAATGGATAAAGGACGTTGGTCCTCATCAATTTAAGTCACATTGTAAATCCAAAGGAGGAAACCAGGTGACACAAAAAGGCTTTTCTTTTATGTTGCTTAGTAGATCTCAGACAGAAAGCTTGGGCTGTTATTATGGAGGTATGTAGTGTAAGTCATCAAGGTGGAATCCTCGAGTCCAGAATGACCTGTCTTTTGGGTTGTGAAGAGGGTCTCTTGGGTGAAGGCTGCCATTCAGGAGCTGAAGAGTTAAGGACGTTAGGTTATTCTGAAGGCTTAGGGGTATGATCTGTAACCTGTGTGAGACCCAGTAATTGAATAACTTTTATTCCCTGTTCTGGGGAGGAGATCACGTAGGATCTATCTCCGTACTGAAAGAATATCTTGACAGGGAAACCCCATCTGTATTTAAGGTTATGACGTTGTAGGGTCTGTGTGAGTTGCTGAAATGTACGTCTCTTAGCTAGGGTGTACGGCGATAGGTCAGGAAATATTTGAACTGAAGTATATGGTCTTTTCAATGTTTTGTTCATGAAGGACGCCCTTAAAACTTTCTCCTTAAACCCAAAATAGTGTAGGCGTACTATAACATCCCTTGGGGTGCCTGATGGTGAGTTTCGCGGACGATGAGCTCTATGAGCTCTATCTATGAGGAACTCCTGCTCCTTGGCAGAGCCTAGTAGCTCTCTAAAAAGACTGGAGAGATATTCGTGAAGTTCTGTTGGTCCGACTTCTTCTGGTATGCCTCTAATCCGTAGGTTATTTTGCCTAGACCTATCTTCCAAATCTGCTAGCTTGGCTTCAAGGTCTGAGATCTGCTCGGCCAAGTTTTGGGAGTATTATAGCAGATTAGTGTGGTCTACATTCAGGTCTTCATGTTTTCGCTCAAGGGTCTCAGTTCTTTCCCCCAGAGAGGCTATATCCTTTTTTAGTTCAGTGACTGACTGTCTGAGGTCTTGTCTGAGGGAAGTGTGATGAGTGTCCATCTTATCCGATAATGCTTTTATGGAATCAAGGATAGTAGATTGAGGTATACCAAGACGTTCTTTAGGAAGATGCCTAGACCCGGCTGAGCCGCTATGAATGGCGGTAGCTTCATCTAGAGTCATCATCTGACCCCTCTGGCTCTGAGATGATTTTGCTGTGAAAATGATCATTCAGGGTCCTCTTCGGGTTGTCCTGGTGTTTCTGTTTTTTCCGCATATTATGTGACATTATGGGCAAGATGGGGGAGGTGTTGGTGATCTTTGAATAGTATAATCACCAGACAGGAAGTTTAGGTGTGAGATCTCCTTTAATAATGATAGAGGCTGGGTGGGTGCATCTGTTCAGCTCCCCCACCTATAACTTTTAAGCCCTGCTTAGATGCTAGTATGTAGGGATAGGGGTGTAGTTGGTTAGTGTGATGAATATGATCTAACGAAGATCAATTCAGAGTTGCAATCCGTAACTTCTGCAGGTGATGATGTGGTCTACGGTGTGTAGCCCCCCTTCGGGGAAGGTGCCCCCTATGGGCAAAGTCGGAAAAAGGATAGTGGGTATGACCCGCAGGCAAAGAGGTCCTGCGGGAAAGGGAGGAGGGGGCTACGAGTGATAGTGCTGCAGGGAATCAGAGAAATACACTGAGATCCAGATAGTGTATAAAAAGCCTACTTCGCCTATGTTGTCCTACTGCGGATAGGAGCTGAATTAGGACACAGTAGGAATGGGAGGATTTATATAATGCTGAGGTGGTTACTTGTAAGGATTCAGTAGTTCCCCTTATAACTATCCTGCAGCAAGTCACTGTTGTGAATTTACATTTCGGTTATTTGGGCTTACAAGGAGGGATCTGTAGGTATTCAGAGGTTGTCACTACTATAACAATAAGATGCCCCTTAAAATGCAAGCATGGGCCACTATGAGGTATTATCAATCTGCTCTGTATGTGTCTGGAGGATCCGCTCTAAAAGCATCTGCGTGGATATGAATTCTAGGTTAAGGTAGAGCAGAGCTGTAGTTTGTGTGTGCGTGTAGCTGAAACTACGCACTTACTTTAAAAAAAGGCTAGAAAATGGCGGCTTCCTCCACTGCAGCTCAAGATGCTATGTTGAGTGTGAATTGCAGGAAAACCGCAGAGCTCTGATCCAGTCCTTTCAAGGAGGGAATCCCCTAAGACTGCAAATGTAAGGACGGCTGTCTCTACTGAGCTATAGAAGTAACAGTGTGTGGTAGGGCTGTGCGGAACTCCGCAGTCCGGAATCTGTCAGTCCAGCGATACCCCCTAGTCACAACCATATCGGAAGATCTCTGTAGTGCCGGGCTGTTATAACCTGCCCTCTGATGATGTTGAGCTTGGCTCTGCACTGTATTGAGGATCTCTGATGTTTAGGCCCCCGGTAGAAGTAGTGTGGTGATTTCTCGGCAGACGGTCAATAAGTATGCTTAAAACTGCTCAGCAATAGTCAGTCTGTCATCTGCATTACGTAAGGTGCTTTGGATTAGTATAATAAGTGTATATACTAATTTTAAATTTATAATTAAGCAAACCTCAGCCAGAGCCAGGTATAGATGCGTCCGCTCTGGAGCTCAGTTAGCTCCTCCCAAGGGGTTCAATTTAATAGATGAAATTTCACCAAAAATGTTTGTGCAATTCTGCCCCCTGTTTGTGCAATGCAGCCCCCTGTTTGTGCAATGCTGCCAACTGCTCACCAGAAATGCTTGTGCAATTTTGCTGCCTGCTCACAGACGGCCGCTAGCTAGGGATCAGATCAGACTTGAATAATTTCAATCTCCTACAGGCTAAAGGGATATGAAACCCAATGTTTGTTTTTTTTCTTTCATGATTCAGATAGAGCATGCAATTTTTTTTTTAATTTTTTTTTTATTGGGGATAATGAAAATTACATATACAAAAAGATCATATTTAACATTCAAAATTTCAAATATTCATAATATATTTGGCCTACTTTAGCATATAATGATGTACCTAAATAAAAAAAGAAAAAATTATTTACCTCAATATTTTCTCCCCTGCACTTTAAGAGGTCCAACCGAGTCCTCGGTATTAAAAATTTATTTCTATCAGGGGTAAAAAGAAAAAAAAGAAGAAGAAGAAAAAAAACCTATAAACAAACTGTGTCACAATACAACTTTATATTGGATTTATAATCTCTGATGTATGGACAAATGCAGAAACCATAGCTTGAGGCCTGTAGAAACTAAGGAAAAAAACTAACTAACTAACAAAGCCATTGGGCCTCAAAAGTGGGGGACCCCAGTGCATTATTACTGTTACCTTCTTGACTCCCTGTTCCCCCCTTCCAGAAAAAAGGGGAAATTGGTTAATCTTGTCACCAAATGTTTAATAAGACAATCTCAGAATTTCTAAAGGGGAAAATCAAATAGTCTATTTCCTTTTGTGGAAATATCCTTATAAACGGTGCCCATTTAAGAAAAAAAATGAAATTATGTCTTTTTCTGAGTTCATGTCGGTATCTAGTTGTTCTATGATACAATGTTTTTTTTTAAGTAATTCCTAATCTCATTTATACTAGGGGGTCTTTTATCCTTCCATCTCTTAAAGATTAAATTCCTACAGGCTAAAATGATTAAATTGATAATTCTGCTACTATCTAAGGTTTGGTCTTGGTTTATCAAGAAGGCTACATCCTCCACAGAAATGCACTTCACACTAATCTTAAGAGTTCTTTTAATCCAGTGATCAAGTTTAGACCATAGCTGTTGGCTGCTGGTAGTGCACATTTTGGGCATCTATTAAATTTAGGATTGTGCCATTTATATTCCTTTTCAGGGGTGTAGTAAGTAAGGTATAGTAATTTCAGATGGGTCTCTCTCCAATTTGCAGACAACGTAATCTGCAATATTTTATTTATAGATCGTTTTATAGAGTCCGTAGAAATATTACTTTCCGGGATTAAGTTTCCCCATTTCATGGCTATGTCCGTTAAATTCAGGTCACCCCTTTGTGAAACCATGAGATTATACCAAGTAGAGATTGAAAACACACCAGTCTTGGCCAATACTGGCCATCCATCTAACTTCCCCCATGTCCATCTTCAGGAAAAAAAGAGGTAGCCTTACTAAACACGTAGTGCCTTACTTGTAGGTAAGCATAAAAGTCTTGGTTCTCAAGTTTGAATTCCTGCTTTAATGTATCAAATGTTTTAATGTTATAAAGATCCTGATCTATAAATTGATATAAAATGGTCAGACTCTTTTTCTGCCAGTTACGGAATAAGGATTCCTGGGTGCCTTTTTGAAACTCTGGGTTTCCTAAAATTCTCTGATATTTAGGTATATCCAGATTAACACCAAGAAGTTTTCCAATTTTTTTCCATGACTGTATAGATAGCTTTAATTTTTTTGACCTGACTACATATAATCCTGGAGGAACAGTGAATAAAAGTTATGGGCAAAAGCATGTTCGACTCTAAGATTTTAAACAGAACTGAATAGGGAGGGCGCTATAAGCTATTGGGTTAAAAAATGGTATTTCCTCAATCTTTATGTATTTTGTTTATGCCCTATTCCAGATCTTACCACTTAATAAGCAAGAAAAGTAGAAATCTACAATCCGCATATCCTATTACAAATCTACCATAAATGATCAGGCAATTATGATTAATTCTACATACAAACCACATGCACCTTGAATCCACCAATGGCAATTTATTAACATCAATTTATTAATAATACATTCTACTTCTAAGCATTATGTGAATCCTTCAAATCTTGGTTTCTCAATAAAACACTTTTAAAACATAAAATATCCAAATTCATTCATTCAAAATATACCCAAATTCATTCATACAAAATTCATTTAAAAACCATACAAAAATATTACAAAAAAGGGCAAATGACTAAAACTTTATATTTAAAATGTAAAAAATATATAAAAAATGAAAAAAATGAAAAAATTACCTATATCCGTCTTCCAATCCGTCTGATTTGGGATTCATTACTGTACGCAAACTCCACTCAGATATGACAGTTCAAAATTGAGTTGGTACTATTAATCAAACCCCCTTGGGCTGGTACTGCCACCGTATTTTATCTCCCTTTTTTTTCTTTCGAAGGACAAGTTCCACAGTGCAAATATAGTTAGTGTGTTTCTGTTTTAGTATTTCATACCTTGGAGGCTTTCTTACCTCTCCTCCTTGTGAATAAGGGATTGCAAGTCTAACCTTAATTTCTGTTGTTTTTCCTCCTCCAATATTTGTCTACAGAAAAGCAGTTAGCCTCTGAAGCTTCCACGCTGTTGTTATTATTGTCGGTCGATATGGAAGCTTCAGAGGCTAACTGCTTTTCCGGAGACAAATATCGGAGGAGGAAAAACAAACAACAGAAATTAAGGTTTAGAGGTAAGAAAGCCTCCCAGGTATGAAATACTAAAACAGAAACAGACTATATAACTATATTTGCACTGTGGAACTTGTCCTTGGAAAGAAAAAAAGGGAAGATAAAATACAGTGGCAGTACCAGCCCAAGGGGGTTTGATCAATAGTACCAACTAAATTTTTAACTGTCATATCTGAGTGGAGTTTGTGTACAGTAATTAATCCCAAATCAGACGGATTGGAAGACAATCCACAAGAGCTGCTGGTGGAATGCCGCCCCCTGCAGACTCGCAGCCAATCGGCCACCGGCGATGTCTGTCCCCCTGTTCAGAGCAGGCGGACAGGTTATGGAGCAGCGGTCTTTGTGACCGCTGCTTCATAACTGCTGTTTCTGGTGAACCTGCAGGCTCGCCAGAAACACGGGGCATCAAGCTCCATTTAGAGCTTGATAGATAGACCCCAATGCTTAGAAGAACAATATATTATTAATAAATTGATGTTAATAAATTACCATTGGTGGATTCAAGGCGCATATGGTTTTGTATGTAGAATTAATCATAGAAAGATTGTGGATTTTATTTGCCAGGTCATCTAATTGCCTGATCATTTATGGTACAGTAGATTTGTAATAGGATATGCGGATTGTGGATTTCTATTTTTCTTGCTTATTAAGTGGTAAGATCTGGAATAGAGCAGAAACAAAATACATAAAGATTGTATAGTATATAGAGAGTGGCTTGATTGGGTTTAGTTCAGCGCTTCATTTCTAACTAGATACTAAAATATTCGACTCTAAGTTAATATTGGTGAAATAGTCTGCGTCCGAGATCCAATCAATTACAATTCTACCAAAAAGACAAGATTATATTTACTTATATCTGGAAGAGCAAAACCTCCATATATTCTAGGGAGGTATAATTTATTGATTGAGATTCTTGGCCTTTCATTTTGCCAGATGAAGAATCTAAGTGCTATGTTAAGGCCTTTAATGTCTTTGCTCTTGAGTAACACAGGAACATTCTGCAGAATGTACAACATTTTCGGGAGGAGAATCATCTTGAATAAGGCAGTTTGAACAGAAATTGAAATAGGAAGCTTTTGCCAGTTCTTCATATAGTTTTTAACCTGTTTAAGAACTGGTGGAATATTAAGATTGTACCACTCTTGGGGTTGCGAGGAGATATTGATACCGAGATATTTGAAGGAGTTGCTAACTATCTTGAAAGGTAAGTGCAAAACAGGATTATTTTGCTCTTTAAGCCACATTAGTTCTGATTTAGTTTTAATTTTAGTTTTTAGTGTTAATTCTGTAGCCTGAGAAAGTGCCAAATTTATGAATAAAGCTTAGTAATTTAGGAATATTAACTAACATTTTAGAAATATATACAAGAACATCATCAGCATAGAGTGCTATTTTAAATTCCATATTCCCTATTTTAATACCCTCAATATCTTGTCTAATTTTCATAGCTAATGGCTCTATCGCAATATCGAATAAAAGCGGAGAAAGGGGGCAGCCCTGATGAGTGCCCCTTTCTAAGGTTATGCTGGGGGATTGAAATTTTCAATCAATTTCGTAAAATTTTCCTTAAACCTGAAGCGTGAAAGTGTGTACTATAGATGATCATAGTGTACCAAATCAAAAGCCTTCTCGGCGTCTATTTCAATAATTGCAACATCGGAGTGCTTTGAGTTCTTACCTTGCTCTGTATTTCTAAAATAGTCAATGGTCAAAAAGAGCTCTCTGATTTTAGCAGCAGAGTTGCGCTTTTTTAGAAAACCTGCCCAATCGTGTGTATAATGTCTTTTAATTCCTTTTGTAGTCTCTCAGCTAAGATAGACGAAAATATTTTGTAATCCGTATTAAGGAGTGCTATCGGCCTATACGACTACTTTCTAGATGGATCTTTCTCTTGCTTAGGAATTAATGTTGTAAGGGAAGCTGCAAAATATCTCGGGATTTAATTGTTTTCTAAATAAAAATACTTAAAGAGACTGGCTAAATGTGTAGTAATCTTAGGGGCAAGAATCTTATAGAATTCATTTGGTAAGGCATCCGGGCCAGGCGCCTTATCTGACTGTAGTGCCTGAATGTATCGAGTGATCTCAGAATCAGTAATGTGAGAGTTAATTCTGGCTACTGCTTGATCACTCAGAGTCGGTATTTAAATCCCTTTCCAGAATTCTTCACTATTTGACTTATCCAATGTTTTAAAAGCATAAAGATTTGAATAATAGTTATGAAAAAGCTCCGCAATTTCTTCTGAGGTTTTATATTCCTTATCCTTTTCCATGATTAGATCAATCATAGAAGTTTTCTTCCGAATTTTGGCTAATAATTTTCCCACCTTGTTCCCGTGCCTATAGAACTTCGATTGGAATTTTAAGTCCATATGAGACGCATTGTTTAACACTTTTTTAGCTCTTAAATAGCTAAGCCAATTTTCTTTAGTATTTAGAAGAAGATTATGGTTATAGGAGTTGACCACTGCTTCCGTAACTTCTCTTTCTCTAAGTCTATTCTTTCTCTTTAAACTTAACACATAGGCCAAGATCTCCCCCCTAAGAACAGCTTTAGCTGCCTCCCAAAAAATTGGTGGTTTGTTCGGTGTTTCTTGGTTAAAATGTATATATTCTTCAGTTTTCATATTGAGCCAATTCTGAAATTTAAGATTTTTAGGTAAACATTTTGGAAAGAAGAAACGTAGCGGTCCAGTTTGTGATTTATACATTGATATTTCTAATATAATCGGGGCATGGTCTGATATGCATATTGGTGTTATCTTTGCAGTTACTACTAAATTCCATACTTTCTCATTAATCAAGAACATGTCGATTCTTGAAAGGGATTTAAAGGTTTTAGAATTAAATGTGAAATCTCGCGTTTCAGGATGCTGAAGCCTCCAGACATCCCTTATTGCTAATTTTTTTTTAAATATTTTGAAATAGTTTGGACTCTAAGGCATCTCTTTTGGTCTTAATCTGTTTAGTCTTGGTTCTGAATCTATCACAGGGATGTTGTGGAGACATGTTAAAATCCCCTGCAAGTATGAGACAGCCTTTCATAATTTGCAATATCGTTGCCTGGAGAGAGGCCCAGAAATTAGGATTATTTGGGCCATATACATTACATAGTGTATAAATGGAGTTTGCTATTTTTAATTTTAAAATTAGAAATCTACTTTCTGGGTCTTGTAATTCCGCTACAATTTCATAACTCAGATTTTTGCCTAATAAAATTGCGAGCCCTCTTTTCCTATTTAAACTTGGAGTTGCTCGAAAATTCCCCAACCCAAGATGCTCTTAGCTTGACAACTTCAGTCATATTTAAATGTGTTTCCTGTAGGAAAGCAATGTTGTTTTTTAAGTTTTTAAAGATGTGAGATTATTGTTTTACGTTTTATTGGAGAGATGATACCACCAATATTCCATGATGTAAAAATAATATTACTTGATTTAGCCATTGCTCATACATACGTTAAAAATATTGGACAATAGGAGAAGAGAGAAAAAAGGGGGGGGGGGGGGCTGGAAGGGGGTACAAGGTCAACCAGTCTATGACTTCATTTTAAAAAAACCATATTAGAAAAATACCCAGTAGGTGTACCAACAAATAGGGAGAGAAATTAATTTTTCTGTCGGGTATTTATCAGCCAACAATTTCTCCGCCTCTGATGCTGAGTCAAAAAAGTAATTTTGTCCTTCTATCTCTACTCTTAATTTAGCAGGGTACATAATTGTAGCTCTAAGCCCCGCTTTAATAATTTTCCCACAGACTGGGGATAAATCTCGTCTTTTTAATGAAGTTTCAGCGGAAAAATCCTGAAACAATAAAATTCTATCTTCACTGAAGAGAACTGGTTATTTTTTTGCGAAAGTACTGTAAAAACATTTCTTTGTCTTTGAAATTCAGAAATATAGCTAGTATTGGTCTAGATTTAGTGAAACCTTTCAAATTATTAAACAGTTTCCCCAGTCTATGTACTCTTTCAATGATAATTGGTGAAGACGGAGGAGGGATATTCAGTAACTGTACAAGTGAATGAGTAATGAATTTTATCAAATCTTCAGGCAATATGCTCTCTGGGACCCTTATAATCTTCAAGTTATTTCTTCTTGATCTATTCTCAAGCTCCTAAAGTCTATTCTATAGTTTAATAATACTAGTGTAGTACTGATCACAGGCGGCCGCTAGCTAGTGATCAGATCAGACTGGAATGATTTCAATCCACTATAGGTTAAAGGGATATGAAACCCATTTTGTTTCTTTCATGATTCAGATAGAGAAGCTTATTTATTAAGCTGTCAACCGCAAATACACTGGAATTCCGCAGCGTAATTGTGGCAAGCTTGATTCCCCTTAGTTATCAAAGCCTATAGACCGGCAAAAGTAGAAATTTGTGACGTAACATACGATCCGCCGGTCTCAGTATGACACAGATGGATGCTTACGTCACTACAGATGTTCCAAATGCAAATTCGGCAGTATCTGACTACTTTTGCAAGTTAACAAATATCTACCAGGTACGCTCACCACTATTCCGGCCCAGCGTACCTGGT
The DNA here is from genome assembly GCF_027579735.1 of Bombina bombina. Taxonomy (NCBI): domain Eukaryota; kingdom Metazoa; phylum Chordata; class Amphibia; order Anura; family Bombinatoridae; genus Bombina; species Bombina bombina. Next base: position 163,002,153 of record NC_069507.1, on the reverse strand, counting down.
TTTCAATGCCATAGGAATCAATAGAAGTCTGAAAGCAGCAAAAGCTCATGTTCGCTGCTGCCCGATATCCCATTGATTCCTATGAGAGAATAAAAGTTATGTTTACACCTAACACCCTAACATGTACCCCAAGTCTAAACACCCCTAATCTGCCGCCACCTACATTTTACTTATTAACCCCTAATATGCCGCCCCGCCACCGCCGCCACCTACATTATACTTATTAACCCCTAATCTACCGCCCCGACATTGCCCCCACCTACATTATACTTATTGACCCCTAATCTGCTGCACCGACACCACCGCTGCTACCTACATAAAGTTATTAACCCCTATTCCGCCGCTTCTGGACCCCGTCGCCACCTACATAATGTTATTAACCCCTATCCCGCCGCTCTCGGAGCCCACCGCAACTAAATAAATGTATTAACACCTAAACCCCTGGCCTCCCACATCACTAGCACTTACTAAACCTATTAACCCCTAAACTGCCAGTCCCCCAAATTGCCATAAACTAAATGAAACTATTAACACCTAAACCTAACAACCCGCAAACTTTATATTAAATATGAACTCATCCCTATCTTATAATAAATTTAAACTTACCTTTAGCTTTAAATTAAACTATATTAAACTATTAATTAACCTACCCTAAATATTATACTAAAATTACATTAAACTATATTAAACTAATAATTAACCTACCCTAAATATTATACTAAAATTACATTAAACTATATTAAACTAATAATTAATCTACCCTAACTGTTAGACTAAAATTACATTAAACTACAAATTAAATTAACTATATTATATATTTAAACACCTAACCCTACTCAAATAATTTAAATCTACACTAAAACATTACTAAGTTACAAAAAAATATAAACACTAAGTTACACAAAATAGAAAATAAATTTTCAAAGATTTAAACTAATTACACCTAATCTAAGGGCCCTATGAAAATACCCCCCCCCCCCAATTAAAAAAAAACCCCTAGCCTACAATAAACTGCAAATAGCCCTTAAAAGGGCCTTTTGCAGGGCATTGCCCCAAAGAAATCAACTCTTTTACCTGTAAATAAAAAATACAAATACCCCACCAACAGTAAAACCCACCACCCACACAACCAACCCTCCAAATAAAAACCTAACTAAAAAAAACAGTGCTCCCAATTGCCCTGAAAAGGTAATTTGTATGGGCATTGCTCTTAAAAGGGCATTTAGCTCTATTGCAGCCCAAAACCCTAATCTAAAAATAAAACCCACCTAATACACCCTTAAAAAAACACTAACCCCTGAAGATTCACTTAAAGTTTTGAAGATCCGACATCCATCCTCCAAGAAGCCGGCAGAAGTTTTCATCCATGCCTGCAGAAGTCTTCACCCAGACGGCATCTTCTATCTTCATCCATCCAGCGCAAAGCGGCTCCATCTTCAAGACATCCGACGCGGAGCATCCTCTTCATTCAACGTCTTCTTCCCGAATGAAGGTTCCTTTAAATGACGTCATCCAAGATGGCGCCCCTTAGATTCCGATTGGCTGATAGAATTCTATCAGCCAATAGGAATTAAAGGGACAGTCTAGGCCAAAATAAACTTTCATGATTCAGATAGAGCATGTCATTTTAAACAATTTTCCAATTTACTTTTATCACCAATTTTGCTTTTTTCTCTTGGTATTCTTAGTTGAAAGCTTAACCTAGGAGGTTCATATGCTAATTTCTTAGACCTTGAAGGCCATCTCTTTTCAGAATGCATTTTAACAGTTTTTCACCACTAGAGGGTGTTATATAGATAACACTGTGCTCGTGCACGTGAAGTTATCTGGGAGCAGGCACTGATTGACTAAACTACAAGTCTGTCAAAAGAAATGAAATAAAGGGGCAGTTTGCAGAGGCTTAGATACAAGATAATCACAGAGGTTAAAAGTACATTAATATAACTGTGTTGGTTATGCAAAACTGGGGAATGGGTAATAAAGGGATTATCTATCTTTTAAAACAATTAAAATTCTGGTGTAGACTGTCTTTTTAAGGTTGAAAAAATCCTATTGGCTGTTGCAATCAGCCAATAGGATTGAGCTTTCATCCTATTGGCTGATCCAATCAGCCAATAGAATTTGAGCTCAATCCTATTGGCTGGTTGGATCAGCCAATAGGATGAAAGCTCAATCCTATTGGCTGATTGCAACAGCCAATAGGATTTTCTCAACCTTAATTCCTATTGGCTGATAGAATTCTATCGAAGTGTTATCTCATTGTATTTTCATTATGCATTTTTCAGTTATGCAAATCTGCTGTTTTTATTGGTCCTTTAACCCCCTATTATTGCAATTTTTTATTAATATTATTAATATTATTGTACATTTGGTCTCAACCCAATGTGCTCCTGCCAGGAACCAACATTACAATTATATTAAAGATAACACCTAAAAATAAAACTAATTTATAATCACATTTTAAGTTAAAACTATACAAGAAATTGGTCCCCTAGAGGGACAGCCCATGCTGAAGACAAGAGCCTTGGTTATTGACAGATTGTGAAATCTTTCATGTTTTGTTCTGCTTTCCCAGGCAATAATTCTTATGCCCCTTTAGGCTGCTGTACAGTAACCTTGTTCTCACTGCTCGTTATGACTTTAGACTCTTATAAAGCTACTCAGTGTTTAAGTACTTTTAACCATGCAGTATTTTCGTGGCCTGTTATTTTACTTTTATATAAAGGATATATGAAATATTTTTCTTCATATAGCAGTGCTGGAATCTGCACTTCCAAGTCTAACAGGATTTGAAAAGACATAAGTGTATTGTTTTTTGTTACTATATATATAGTTAAACATTTTACACTAAAATCTCAGAGTTTTTATTGTCCCTTTAATGAAAGGCCTGGAACAGGTTTCTCGACAACATGTTACTTATAGCTGTTTTCTTTAAAGGGACAGCCTAGTCCAAAATAAACTTTCAGTTTCATGATTCAGGGCATGCAATTTTAAACAATTTTTCAATTCACTTTTATCACCAATTTTGCTTTGTTCTCTTGGTATTCTTAGTTGAAAGCTAAACCTAGGTAGGCTCATATTCTAATTTGTTAGACCTTGAAGGCCGCCTTTGAGCTGAATGCATTTTGACAGTTTTTCACCACTAGAGGGTGTTAGTTCATGTGAGTCATATAGATAACACTGTGCTCGCGCATGGTGGAGTTACCTAGGAGTAAACACTAATTGGCTAAAATGCAAGTCTGTCAAAAGAACTGAAATAAGGGGGCAGTCTGTAGAGGTTTAGATTCAAGATAATCACAGAGGTAAAAAGTGTATTAATATAACTGTGTTGGTTATACAAAACTAGGGAATGGGTAATAAATGGATTATCTATCTTTTAAAACAATAACAATTCTGGTGTAGACTGTCCCTTAAAGGGCTAGTTGTGGCCCTCAGTTCACAGTGTGGGCACCAAATATTAAAGTAATTTTAATATTTACTATTAAACACTGTATTGTAAATCATCTTCATACAAAATAATTATTTTAAGTATCTTTATCTTATCTTTTTTTGCAGTGTACTAATGCAAATAAGTTGCTGCACTAATTAAGGGGACACTGGTAACTATTACCTCAAATATCTATTATTTATTACCATACTATTATAGCAGCATTTTGTGTTGATATGATGATAATGGGTATGACAGGCTTTCTGACTTAATAGATATACTTATATGTGGTATTGATAGATAAGTGGAATTGTGAAGTTTATGATTGTGGTGGCTTCTACTAATGACTCATATACATGTTTGCTGAAAGAATAATACTGACTCTGCATGTTCTTGTATTACCAAAATAAAAGTATCTACTCAGTTCTCAGCAAAAAGAGATCATCATGGATGCTGGTAGGTTTAGAATTCAGGAAAATCTCATGCCTGTGAACCCTTTAGATATGATGTATATATGAACACAGTAGCAGGAACTGTGATTCAGCTGTGCTATAATGAAAATTACTTTCAGCTGTGGTTCTATAGGGTGCTGTCCCTTTTGTACCATCTTCTGAGTCTTCTGAGCCTGCAACAGCTATAGGTGCTAAAGACTGACCAGACACCAAAGACCGACTATCAGTTAAAGACTTTAAGGAATTATATTTTAAGTTGAGCGATCAGAAGCCTCTTCAAGGGAGCAGTCAGAAAAGTGCTGACCACACCCAAGGCAGATAGCAAGAGCTCAGGGAGTGCAAGTCCAATGCGCAGGATCATTAACAAACAAAAAGCAAGAGTAGCGAAAAACAGGCCAAAGTCCAAAAACATATGCTGCAGCCTCAAGAAGAGAGAGCAGTGTCTAAAGGGAAGAATCTACAATATAGTATGGTGCAGAATCAGTCCACTGACTGCAATCTTATTGTCATCTAGGAGAAGGCTAGATGACAATAAGAATGTCAATGTCATCTAATTGTCATCTAGCCTTCTCCTGTGGTCTCATTGTCATCTAACCTTCTTCTGCGATTTCATTGTTATCTAATTGTCATTTAGACTTCTCCTGCTGTTTCATTGTCATTTAGCCTTCTCATTGTCATCTAGCCAGGGCCGCCACTAGAAATTTTGGGGCCCCTGACTTAACCATTGATCAGGGCCCCCCCCCTCCTTTGACTTGTGCAATTTTTGACCAAGTGACTAAAACTTATATGCACTTTATTCTTAAGTGTCTATTTAAACTTGGAAATGTTGTAAAGGTAGTAACATACAAACACACAGACACACTCATACACTGAAACACACACGCACACTCGCACATAAGGATTCACATATAGACACTCTAGCAGACACGCAAAGAAACACACTCAGACACAGACACCCAAACAGACACTCAGAACTTGTTTACATTGAGGTAATGAGGTAAACTACAGTTTTGTAAAAAAAGGAAATTTAGAAAACAAAATATGGAGTTCTGATTTTCTTTTTGTAAAGGAAGATGCCAACTAAATGACGACAACAGCATGCAGTGGCTGAAAGGAAGGGCCCTTAACTGCCTAAACAATAATTTAAAGGTTAAATGGTAGATTGGTGATTTCCGGAAAGGTCTCATTAGTCTCAAAGTCTGTAGAAAGATGTGAATAATCAGTAGTAATGTCAAAATGTCCTAAAAAGAACAGTCAATGGAAACACACACACACACACACACACAAACTCAAACTTGCACATACACCCAAGAAAACACAGACAGAGACAGCCTCAGAAAACACACAAAGACATACACACACACACAGACACCCACAGAAAACAAAGACATACACACACAGAGAGACAACCACATAAAACACAGAAAGACATAGATACACACACCCTCACTGAGACATCCACAGAAAACACACAAAGACATACACACACCCTCACAGAGACACCCACAGAAAACACACACCCTCACAGAGACATCCACAGAAAACACAGACATACATACACACACACCCCCTCACAGAGACATCCACAGAAAACACAGACATACACAACCACCCTCACAGAGGCATCCAGAGAAAATACACAAAGACAAACATACACACACCCTCACAGAGACACCCATAGAAAAAGCTCAAAGACATATGCACACACCCTCACAGACATCCACAGAAAATGCACAAATACATGCACACCCACCCTCACAGAGAGACCCACAGAAAAAAAAATACACACTCATAGAGACACAAACCAAAGCACAAAGAAATAAACAGCACCCACAGAAACACTCACAGGAGGAAACATTTATGCACCTTGTATCCCCTAAATCAACAGTATGTGACATGCATGATAAAAAAAATTGCAGAAATTAAGAGGTCACTTTTTAAAAAATCATATTTGTAAATGTGCAAACAAAAATAATTCTGTGAATTCAAAATTGAACATTAATGATCTGGGTAGATGGCTAGATGAAGAAAAGTACTTTTAAAAGGTTGACATATGTTTGTTTGATTTTTCCCCATTCTCCGCAACCAAGAGCACCACTTCAAATATAGTGTACAAATGTTCCCATCTGTCAGCTGTACTTATGGATTTTGAAAATGCTGTACTTTATATGTCTTGGTGGAACCATAAGCTGTGGTACTCATACTATTAGATCTGGTTAAAGGCAGGATTTAGGTTTGTTGGTAGGTATTTCAAAATTAAGTCAGCTGTAGTGTAAACTGACCAGTTTTAAGTTAACCTGTCTCATTTCAAAAACTGAGCAATCTTAGTCTAAGAGTATAACATGCTATGCAGATGTAAAAATCTTAGATAAAATGCCTCCTTGCATCTGGAAAGTCCTTGCATAAAGGGGCGGTAAACTGGAATGTAATAATAATACATACATATATATATATATATATATATATATATATATATATATATATATATATATACAGGGAGTGCAGAATTATTAGGCAAATGAGTATTTTGACCACATCATCCTCTTTATGCATGTTGTCTTACTCCAAGCTGTATAGGCTCAAAAGCCTACTACCAATTAAGCATATTATGTGATGGGCATCTCTGTAATGAGAAGGGGTGTGGTCTAATGACATCAACACCCTATATCAGGTGTGCATAATTATTAGGTAACTTCCTTTCCTTTGGCAAAATGAATCAAAAGAAGGACTTGACAGGCTCAGAAAAGTAAAAAATAGTGAGATATCTTGCAGAGGGATGCAGCACTCTTAAAATTGCAAAGCTTCTGAAGCGTGGTCATCGAACAATCAAGCGTTTCATTCAAAATAGTCAACAGGGTCGCAAGAAGCGTGTGGAAAAACCAAGGCGCAAAATAACTGCCCATGAACTGAGAAAAGTCAAGCGTGCAGCTGCCAAGATGCCACTTGCCACCAGTTTGGCCATATTTCAGAGCTGCAACATCACTGGAGTGCCCAAAAGCACAAGGCGTGCAATACTCAGAGACATGGCCAAGGTAAGAAAGGCTGAAAGACGACCACCACTGAACAAGACACACAAGCTGAAACGTCAAGACTGGGCCAAGAAATATCTCAAGACTGATTTTTCTAAGGTTTTATGGACTGATGAAATGAGAGTGAGTCTTGATGGGCCAGATGGATGGGCCCGTGGCTGCATTGGTAAAGGGCAGAGAGCTCCAGTCCGACTCAGACGCCAGCAAGGTGGAGGTGGAGTACTGGTTTGGGCTGGTATCTTCAAAGATGAGCTTGTGGGGCCTTTTCGGGTTGAGGATGGAGTCAAGCTCAACTCCCAGTCCTACTGCCAGTTTCTGGAAGACACCTTCTTCAAGCAGTGGTACAGGAAGAAGTCTGCATCCTTCAAGAAAAACATGATTTTCATGCAGGACAATGCTCCATCACACGCGTCCAAGTACTCCACAGCGTGGCTGGCAAGAAAGGGTATAAAAGAAGAAAATCTAATGACATGGCCTCCTTGTTCACCTGATCTGAACCCCATTGAGAACCTGTGGTCCATCATCAAATGTGAGATTTACAAAGAGGGAAAACAGTACACCTCTCTGAACAGTGTCTGGGAGGCTGTGATTGCTGCTGCACGCAATGTTGATGGTGAACAGATCAAAACACTGACAGAATCCATGGATGGCAGGCTTTTGAGTGTCCTTGCAAAGAAAGGTGGCTATATTGGTCACTGATTTGTTTTTGTTTTGTTTTTGAATGTCAGAAATGTATATTTGTGAATGTTGAGATGTTATATTGGTTTCACTGGTAAAAATAAATAATTGAAATGGGTATATATTTGTTTTTTGTTAAGTTGCCTAATAATTATGCACAGTAATAGTCACCTGCACACACAGATATCCCCCTAAAATAGCTATAACTAAAAACAAACTAAAAACTACTTCCAAAACTATTCAGCTTTGATATTAATTAGTTTTTTGGGTTCATTGAGAACATGGTTGTTGTTCAATAATAAAATTAATCCTCAAAAATACAACTTGCCTAATAATTCTGCACTCCCTGTATATATATATATATATATATATATATATATATATATATATATATATATATATATATATATCTGCCAAAAGGGCACCTACCATTTGTGTATTGAGGAGGAAACATTTCTGCATGGTTTTAAATATAGAATTTCTACAGCATTGCCAAATATTCATAAATACACTGCTGCTAAAAAAATGTGTTTTTATGGACCCCTGGCCCCACCATACAACTACTGCCACACTGAAGTTACAATCCAAAATTGCACAAAGAAATAAAAAAACATTTGCTAAGTAAGTCCTACCTCTGCAAATGAAAGTGATCTGCCGTCTGACTCAGGCACACACTGTACAAACAAAGTGCCAAGTCTGTCTCACACTGTGCATAGTGGTTTAGTGCAAACTCATAAATCCTCTCAAATGCTAATACTTTACTCCTTATAATAACATTTCCCATGCTCAATTAGCACTCTGCTGTAGTACCCACTGGTGGCTGCCAAAATTTTTTTTTTTTTTAGCCCTTGCCTCATGGGGCCCCCCTGGCTCATTGGGCCCCTGACAGGAGTCACCCCTGTCACCCCCTGATGGCGGCCCTGCATCTAGCCTTCTCCTGCAGGCTCATTGTCATCTAGCATTCTCATGTGGTCTCATTTTCATCTAGAATTCTCCTGCGGTCTCAAAACCGTTGTAAGACTCCTTGATTGATCCTGTTCACCGGGAGTGGGTGAGCTGAGCCACCAGATTCGTTCAGCTTGTTTCTACCAGCACATTAGGGTGCAATTGCTAAATGTGAGTATCCTGACGTCTGGATTTATCTTCTGTCTCAAATGATTTATTGATATGCACATGAGGCACCCCTCTATTTGTGTTTGACTTTTTCAGAAATGGTGTGAATAGGTGAGCAGCCATCTCGAATCCTTCAATTGGACAGACATCTTTCTCTCTCTCCTCTCCTGTGCCTCATTGTCACCTAGAATTCTCCTGCGCCTCATTGTCACCCAGCATTCTCCTGCAGCCCCATTGTCATCTAGCATTCTCCTGTAGTCTCATTATAATCTAGCCTTTTTCTGTGGCATTTTTAACATCTAGACTTCTCCTGCAGCTTTATTGTAATCTAGCCTTCTCTGGGTGGCCTCATTGCCATTGAGTCTTCTCCTGTGGCTTCATTGTCATCTAGCCTTTCCCTGAGACCTCATTGTCATCTAGCCTTCTCCTGTGGTGGCCTCATTGTTATCTAGCCTTCTACTACGGTCTCATTGTTATCTAGCCTTCTCCTGTGGTCTCATTGTCATCTAGCTTTCTTCTGCGGCCTCTTTAACATCTAGACTTCTCCTGCAGCCTCATTGTCATCTAGCTTTCTTCTGTGGCCTCTTTAACATCTTGACTTCTCCTGCAGCCTCATTGTCATCTAGCTTTCTTCCGCGGCCTCTTTAACATCTAGACTTCTCCTGCAGCTTCATTGTCATCTAGCCTTCTCCGGGTGGCCTCATTGTCATCTAGTCTTCTCCTGCGGTCTCATTGTCATCTAGCCTTCTCCTGCAGTCTCATTGTCATCTATCCTTCTCCTATGGCTTCATTGTCATCTAGCTTTTTCCTGAGACCTCATTGTCATCTAGCCTTCTCCTGTGATGGTCTCATTGTTATCTAGCCTTCTCCTCTGGTCTCATTGTCATCTAGCCTTCTCCTGCAGCCTCATTGTCATCTATCCTTCTCCTGAGGCTTCATTGTCATCTAGCCTTTTCCTAAGACCTCATTCTCATCTAGCCTTCTCCTGTGATGGTCTCATTGTTATCTAGCCTTCTCTTGTGGCCTTTTTAACATCTAGACTTCTCCTGCGGCTTCAGTGTCATCTAGCCTTCTCTGGGTGGCCTCATTGTCATCTAGTTTTCTCCTGCGGTCTCATTGTCATCTAGCCATCTTCTATAGTCTCAAGTCTCATTGTCATCTAGCCTTCTCCTGCGGCCCAATTGTCATCAAGCCTTCTCCTGCAGCCTCATTGTCATCTATCTTTCTCCTGTGCCTCATTGTCACCTAGCATTCTCCTGTGGTCTCATTGTTATCTAGCCTTTTCCTGTGGCATCATGGTCATCTATCCTTCCCCTATAGTCTCATTGTCATCTAGCCTTCTCCTGCCGCCTCATTGTAATCTAGCCTTCTCCTGTGGCCACATTGTCATCTAGCCTTCTCCGGTGGCCACATCATCACCTAGCCTTCTCTTTTGGTCTTATTGTCATTTCATTGTCATATAGCCGTCTCCTGCGGACTCACTGTCATCTAGATTTCTCTTTTGGTCTTATTGTCATCTAGCCGTTTCCTGCGGCCCTGTTGTCATCTAGCCTTCTCCTATGGTATCATTGTCATCTAGCCTGTGTTCTTATTGACATCTAGCCTTCTCCTGCAGCATCACTGTCATCTAGCCTTCTCCTGTGACCTTATTATCATCTAGCCTCCTTCTGCAGTCTAATTGTCATCTAGCATTCTCATGTGGTCTCATTGTCATCTAGAATTCTCCTGCGGTCTCAAAACCATTGTAAGACTCCTTGATTGATCCTGTTCACTGGGAGTGGTTGAGCTGAGCAACCAGAATCGTTCAGCTTGTTTCTACCAGCACATTAGGGTGCAATTGCTAAATGTGAGTACCCTGACGTCTGGATTTATCTTCTGTCTCAAATGATTGATTGTTGATTGATCTATTTGTGTTTGACTTTTTCAGAAATGGTGTGAATAGGTGAGCAGCCATCTCGATTCCTTCAAATGGACAACCATCATTCTCTCTCTCCTCTCCTGTGCCTCATTGTCACCTAGCATTCTCCTGCACCTCATTGTCACCCAGCATTCTCCTGCAGCCCCATTGTCATCTTGCCTTCTCCTGCAGTCTCATTATAATCTAGCCTTTTTCTGCGGCATCTTTAACATCTAGTCTTCTCCTGTGGCTTCATTGTCATCTAGCCTTTTCCTGAGACCTCATTGTCATCTAGCCTTCTCCTGTGGTGGCCTCATTGTTATCTAGCCTTCTACTACGGTCTCATTGTTATCTAGCCTTCTCCTGTGGTCTCATTGTCATCTAGCTTTCTTCTGTGGCCTCTTTAACATCTAGACTTCTCCTGCAGCCTCATTGTCATCTAGCTTTCTTCTGCGGCCTCTTTAACATCTAGACTTCTCCTGCAGCCTCATTGTCATCTAGCTTTCTTCCACAGCCTCTTTAACATCTAGATTTATCCTGCGGCTTCATTGTCATCTAGCCTTCTCCGGGTGGCCTCATTGTCATCTAGTCTTCTCCTGCGTTCTCATTATCATCTAGCCTTCTCCTGCAGTCTCATTGTCATCTATCCATCTCCTGCGGCTTCATTGTCATCTAGCCTTTTCGTGAGACCTCATTGTCATCAAGCCTTCTCCTGTGATGGTCTCATTGTTATCTAGCCTTCTCCTGTGGTCTCATTGTCATCTAACCTTCTCCTGCAGCCTCTTTGTCATCTATCCTTCTCCTGAGGCTTCATTGTCATCTAGCCTTTTCCTAAGACCTCATTCTCATCTAGCCTTCTCCTGTGATGGTCTCATTGTTATCTAGCCTTCTCCTGTGGCCTCTTTAACATCTAGACTTCTCCTGTGGCTTCATTGTCATCTAGCCTTCTCTGGGAGGCCTCATTGTCATCGAGTTTTCTCCTGCGGTCTCATTGTCATCTAGCCATCTTCTATAGTCTCAAGTCTCATTGTCATCTAGCCTTCTCCTGCGGCCTCATTGTAATCTAGCCTTCTCCTGTGGCCACATTGTCATCTAGCCTTCTCCGGTGGCCACATCATCACCTAGCCTTCTCTTTTGGTCTTATTGTCATTTCATTGTCATATAGCCGTCTCCTGCGGACTCACTGTCATCTAGATTTCTCTTTTGGTCTTATTGTCATCTAGCCGTTTCCTGCGGCCCTGTTGTCATCTAGCCTTCTCCTATGGTATCATTGTCATCTAGCCTGTGTTCTTATTGACATCTAGCCTTCTCCTGCAGCATCACTGTCATCTAGCCTTCTCCTGTGACCTTATTATCATCTAGCCTCCTTCTGCAGTCTAATTGTCATCTAGCATTCTCATGTGGTCTCATTGTCATCTAGAATTCTCCTGCGGTCTCAAAACCATTGTAAGACTCCTTGATTGATCCTGTTCACTGGGAGTGGTTGAGCTGAGCAACCAGAATCGTTCAGCTTGTTTCTACCAGCACATTAGGGTGCAATTGCTAAATGTGAGTACCCTGACGTCTGGATTTATCTTCTGTCTCAAATGATTGATTGTTGATTGATCTATTTGTGTTTGACTTTTTCAGAAATGGTGTGAATAGGTGAGCAGCCATCTCGATTCCTTCAAATGGACAACCATCATTCTCTCTCTCCTCTCCTGTGCCTCATTGTCACCTAGCATTCTCCTGCACCTCATTGTCACCCAGCATTCTCCTGCAGCCCCATTGTCATCTTGCCTTCTCCTGCAGTCTCATTATAATCTAGCCTTTTTCTGCGGCATCTTTAACATCTAGTCTTCTCCTGTGGCTTCATTGTCATCTAGCCTTTTCCTGAGACCTCATTGTCATCTAGCCTTCTCCTGTGGTGGCCTCATTGTTATCTAGCCTTCTACTACGGTCTCATTGTTATCTAGCCTTCTCCTGTGGTCTCATTGTCATCTAGCTTTCTTCTGTGGCCTCTTTAACATCTAGACTTCTCCTGCAGCCTCATTGTCATCTAGCTTTCTTCTGCGGCCTCTTTAACATCTAGACTTCTCCTGCAGCCTCATTGTCATCTAGCTTTCTTCCACAGCCTCTTTAACATCTAGATTTATCCTGCGGCTTCATTGTCATCTAGCCTTCTCCGGGTGGCCTCATTGTCATCTAGTCTTCTCCTGCGTTCTCATTATCATCTAGCCTTCTCCTGCAGTCTCATTGTCATCTATCCATCTCCTGCGGCTTCATTGTCATCTAGCCTTTTCCTGAGACCTCATTGTCATCAAGCCTTCTCCTGTGATGGTCTCATTGTTATCTAGCCTTCTCCTGTGGTCTCATTGTCATCTAACCTTCTTCTGCAGCCTCTTTGTCATCTATCCTTCTCCTGAGGCTTCATTGTCATCTAGCCTTTTCCTAAGACCTCATTCTCATCTAGCCTTCTCCTGTGATGGTCTCATTGTTATCTAGCCTTCTCCTGTGGCCTCTTTAACATCTAGACTTCTCCTGTGGCTTCATTGTCATCTAGCCTTCTCTGGGAGGCCTCATTGTCATCTAGTTTTCTCCTGCGGTCTCATTGTCATCTAGCCATCTTCTATAGTCTCAAGTCTCATTGTCATCTAGCCTTCTCCTGCGGCCTCATTGTCATCAAGCCTTCTCCTGTAGCCTCATTGTCATCTATCTTTCTCTTGTGCCTCATTGTCACCTAGCATTCTCCTGTGGTCTCATTGTTATCTAGCCTTTTCAGATGGCCTCATGGTCATCTATACTTCCCCTGCAGTCTCATTGTCATCTAGCCTTCTCCTGCCGCCTCATTGTAATTTAGCTTTCTCCTGCGGCCACATTGTCATCTAGCCTTCTCCGGTGGCCACATCATCACCTAGCCTTCTCTTTTGGTCTTATTGTCATTTTATTGTCATATAGCCGTCTCCTGCGGACTCACTGTCATCTAGACTTCTCTTTTGGACTTATTGTTATCTAGCCTTTTCCTGCGGCCTCACTGTCATCTAGCCTTCTCCTGTGACCTTATTATCATCTAGCCTTCTCCTGCAGCCTCATTGTCATCTAGCCTTCTCCTGTGGCCTCATTGTCATCTAGCCTTCTCCTGCAGTTTAATTTCCATCTAGCCTTTTCCTGCTGCTTTTTTGTCATCTAGCCACTAGATTTCTCAGGGGGCCTTAATGTTATCTAGCCTTCTACTGCAGTCTTAATGTCATCAAGATTTTTCTTGCAGCTTCATTGTCATTTAGCCTTCTCCTATGGTCTCAATGTCATATTGTCTTATGCCTTTGTTTCAATGTCATTTAGCCTTTTCTTGCTGCCTCATTGTTATCTAGTCTTCTTCTGCAGTCTCATTGTCATCTAGCCTTCTCCTGCGGCCTCATTGTCATCTAGCCTTCTCCTGCGGTCTCATTCTTATGTTCCTTCTCCTGCAGCCTCATTGTCATCTAGCCTTCTCCTGCGGTCTCATTCTTATCTGCCTTCTCCTGCAGCCTCATTGTCATCTAGCCTTCTCCTGCGGCCTCATTCTCATCTAGCCTTTTATAAATATATATATATATATATATATATATATATATATATATATTGTATTGTGCCGCATATAGGCCGAACCTGATTATAGGCCACACCTCATTATAGGCTGCACCCTTAAAGTTTAGTTTCATTTTGAAGAAATTTTATTTTTATGTTAAGGAGAAACAGATTACAACATAATGATCAGAAAAAGCCTCCAAAGATTTTGCACGATTATCAGGACCATAGTGAGTGGTAATTATTCTACTGCAGGTGTACTCAGTAATTTAATTGCACCATTTAGCAAACTTCATTCATTGTCATCTAGCCTTCTCCGGGTGGCCTCATTGTCATCTAGTCTTCTCCTGCGTTCTCATTGTCATCTAGCCTTCTCCTGCAGCTCACTGTCATTTATCCTTCTCCTGTGGCTTCATTGTCATCTAGCCTTTTCCTGAGACCTCATTGTCATCTGGCCTTCTCATGTGATGGTCTCATTGTTATCTAGCCTTCTCCTGCGGTCTCATTGTCATCTAGCCTTCTCCTGCAGCCTCATTGTCATCTATCCTTCTCCTGAGGCTTCATTGTCATCTAGCCTTTTCCTAAGACCTCATTCTCATCTAGCCTTCTCCTGGGATGGTCTCATTGTTATCTAGCCTTCTCCTGTGGCCTCTTTAACATCTAGACTTCTCCTGTGGCATCATTGTCATCTAGTCTTCTCTGGGTGGCCTCATTATCATCTAGTTTTCTCCTGCGGTCTCATTGTCATCTAGCCATCTTCTATAGTCTCAAGTCTCATTGTCATCTAGCCTTCTCCTGTGCCCTCATTGTCATCAAGCCTTCTCCTGCAGCCTCATTGTCATCTATCTTTCTCCTGTGCCTCATTGTCACCTAGCATTCTCCTGTGGTCTCATTGTTATCTAGCCTTTTCCTGTGGCCTCATAGTCATCTATCCTTCCCCTGCAGTCTCATTGTCATCTAGCCTTCTCCTGCCGCCTCATTGTAATCTAGCCTTCTACTGCGGCCACATTGTCATCTAGCCTTCTCCGGTGGCCACATCATCACCTAGCCTTCTCTTTTGGTGTTATTGTCATTTCATTGTCATATAGCCATCTCCTGCGGACTCACTGTCATCTAGACTTCTCTTTTGGTCTTATTGTCATCTAGCCTTTTCCTGCGGCCCTGTTGTCATCTAGCCTTCTCCTATGGTATCATTGTCATCTTTCCGGTGGTCTTATTGACATCTAGCCTTCTCCTGCAGCCTCACTGTCATCTAGCCTTCTCCTGTGACCTTATTATGATTTAGCCTCCTTCTGCAGTCTAATTGTCATCTAGCATTCTCATGTGGTCTCATTGTCATTTAGAATTCTCCTGCGGTCTCAAAACCGTTGTAAGACTCCTTGATTGAGCCTGTTCACCGGGAGTGGTTGAGCTGAGCCACCAGAATCGTTCAGCTTGTTTTTACCAGCACATTAGGGTGCTATTGCTAAATGTGTGTACCCTGATGTCCGGATTTATCTTCTGTCTCAAATGATTGATTGATATGCACATGAGGCACCCCTCTATTTGTGTTTGACTTTTTCAGAAATGGTGTGAATAGATGAGCAGCCATCTCGAATCCTTCAATTGGACAGACATTGTTCTCTCTCTCCTCTCCTGTGCCTCATTGTCACCTAGCATTCTCCTGCGCCTCATTGTCACCCAGCATTCTCCTGCAGCCCCATTGTCATCTAGCATTCTCCTGCAGTCTCATTATAATCTAGCCTTTTTCTATGGCATCTTTAACATCTAGACTTCTCCTGCAGCTTTTTTGTAATCTAGCCTTCTCTGGGTGGCCTCACTGACATCTAGTCTTCTCCTGTGGCTTCATTGTCATCTAACCTTTTCCTGAGACCTCATTGTCATCTAGCCTTTTCCTGTGGTGGCCTCATTGTTCTCTAGCCTTCTACTACGGTCTCATTGTTATCTAGCCTTCTCCTGTGGTCTCATTGTCATCTAGCTTTCTTCTGCGGCCTCTTTAACATCTAGACTTCTCCTGCAGCCTCATTGTCATCTAACTTTCTTCTGTGGCCTCTTTAACATCTAGACTTCTCCTGCAGCCTCATTGTCATCTAGCTTTCTTCTGCAGCCTTTTTAACATCTAGACTTCTGCTGCGGCTTCATTGTCATCTAGCCTTCTCCGGGTAGCCTCATTGTCATCTAGTCTTCTCCTGCATTCTTATTGTCATCTAGCCATCTTCTATACTCTCAAGTCTCATTGTCATCTAGCCTTCTCCTGCTCCCTCATTGTCATCAAGCCTGCTCCTGCAGCCTCATTGTCATCTATCTTTCTCCTGTGCCTCATTGTCACCTAGCATTCTCCTGTGGTCTCATTGTTATCTAGCCTTTTCCTGTGGCCTCATGGTCATCTATCCTTCCCCTGCAGTCTCATTGTCATCTAGCCTTCTCCTGCCGCCTCATTGTAATCTAGCCTTCTCCTCTGGCCACATTGTCATCTAGCCTTCTCCGGTGGCCACATCATCACCTAGCCTTCTCTTTTGGTCTTATTGTCATTTCATTGTCATATAGCCGTCTCCTGCGGACTCACTGTCATCTAGACTTCTCTTTTGGTCTTATTGTCATCTAGCCTTTTCCTGCAGCCCTGTTGTCATCTAGCCTTCTCCTATGGTATAATTGTCATCTATCCTGTGGTCTTATTGACATCTAGCCTTCTCCTGCAGCCTCACTGTCATCTAGCTTTCTCCTGTGACCTTATTATCATCAAGCCTCCTTCTGCAGTCTAATTGTCATCTAGCATTCTCATGTGGTCTCATTGTCATCTAGAATTCTCCTGCGGTCTCAAAACCGTTGCAAGACTCCTTGATTGATCCTGTTCACCGGGAGTGGGTGAGCTGAGCCACCAGAATCGTTCAGCTTGTTTCTACCAGCACATTAGGGTGCTATTGCTAAATGTGAGTACCCTGGCGTCTGGATTTATCTTCTGTCTCAAATGATTGATTGATATGCACATGAGGCACCCCTCTATTTGTGTTTGACTTTTTCAGAAATGGTGTGAATAGGTGAGCAGCCATCTCGAATCCTTCAATTGGACAGACATTGCTCTCTCTCTCCTCTCCTGTGCCTCATTGTCACCTAGCATTCTCCTGCGCCTCATTGTCACCCAGCATTCTCCTGCAGCCCCATTGTCATCTAGCCTTCTCCTGCAGTCTCATTATAATCTAGCCTTTTTCTGCTGCATCTTTAACATCTAGACTTCTCCTGCAGCTTTTTTGTAATCTAGCCTTCTCTGGGTGGCCTCACTGCCATCTAGTCTTCTCCTGTGGCTTCATTGTCATCTAGCCTTTTCCTGAAACCTCATTGTCATCTAGCCTTCTCCTGTGGTGGCCTCATTGTTATCTAGCCTTCTACTACGGTCTCATTGTTATCTAGCCTTCTCCTGTGGTCTCATTGTCATCTAGCTTTCTTCTGCGGCCTCTTTAACATCTAGACTTCTCCTGCAGCCTCATTGTCATCTAGCTTTCTTCTGCGGCTCTTTAACATCTAGAATTCTCCTGCAGCCTCATTGTCATCTAGCTTTCTTCCGCGGCCTCTTTAACATCTAGACTTTTCCTGCAGCTTCATTGTCATCTAGCCTTCTCCGGGTGGCCTCATTGTCATCTAGTCTTCTCCTGCATTCTCGTTGTCATCTAGCCTTCTCCTGCAGTCTCATTGTCATATATCCTTCTCCTGCGGCTTCATTGTCATCTAGCCTTTTCCTGAGATCTCATAGTCATCTAGCCTTCTCCTGTGATGGTCTCATTGTTATCTAGCCTTCTCCTGCGGTCTCATTGTCATCTAGCCTTCTCCTGCAGCCTCATTGTAATCTATCCTTCTCCTGAGGTTTCATTGTCATCTAGCCTTTTCCCAAGACCTCATTCTCATCTAGCCTTCTCCTGTGATGGTCTCATTGTTATCTAGCCTACTCCTGTGGCCTCTTTAACATCTAGACTTCTCCTGTGGCTTCATTGTCATCTAGCCTTCTCTGGGTGGCCTCATTGTCATCTACTTTTCTCCTGCAGTCTCATTGTTATCTAGCCATCTTCTATAGTCTCAAGTCTCATTGTCATCTAGCCTTCTCCTGCGGCCTCATTGTCATCAAGCCTTCTCCTGCAGCCTCATTGTCATCTATCTTTCTCCTGTGCCTCATTGTCACCTAGCATTCTCCTGTGGTCTCATTGTTATCTAGCCTCTTCCTGTGGCCTCATGGTCATCTATCCTTCCCCTGCAGTCTCATTGTCATCTAGCCTTCTCCTGCCGCCTCATTGATCTAGCCTTCTACTGCGGCCACATTGTCATCTAGCCTTCTCCGGTGGCCACATCATCACCTAGCCTTCTCTTTTGGTCTTATTGTCATTTCATTGTCATATAGCCATCTCCTGCAGACTCACTGTCATCTAGACTTCTCTTTTGGTCTTATTGTCATCTAGCCTTTTCCTGCGGCCCTGTTGTCATCTAGCCTTCTCCTATGGTATCATTGTCATCTAGCCTGTGGTCTTATTGACATCTAGCCTTCTCCTGCAGCCTCACTGTCATCTAGCCTTCTCCTGTGACCTTATTATCATCTAGCCTTCTCCTGCAGCCTCATTGTCATCTAGCCTTCTCCTGTGGCCTCATTGTCATCTAGCCTTCTCCTGCAGTTTAATTTCCATCTAGCCTTTTCCTGCTGCTTTTTTGTCATCTAGCCACTAGATTTCTCAGGGGGCCTTAATGTTATCTAGCCTTCTACTGCAGTCTTAATGTCATCAAGATTTTTCCTGCGGCTTCATTGTCATTTAGCCTTCTCCTATGGTCTCAATGTCATATAGCCCTATCCATTTGTTTCAATGTCATTTAGCCTTTTCTTGCTGCCTCATTGTTATCTAGTCTTCTTCTGCAGTCTCATTGTCATCTAGCCTTCTCCTGTGGCCTCATTGTCATCTAGCCTTCTCCTGCGGTCTCATTCTTATCTGCCTTCTCCTGCAGCCTCATTGTCATCTAGCCTTCTCCTGTAGCCTCATTCTCATCTAGCCATCTCCTGCAGCCTCATTGTCATCTAGCCTTCTCCTGCGGCCTCATTCTCATCTAGCCATCTCAGGCAGCCTCATTGTCATCTAGCCTTCTCCTGCGGCCTCATTCTCATCTAGCCTTTTATATATATATATATATATATATATATATATATATATCTCGTATTGTGCCGCATATAGGACGCACCTGATTATAGGCCACACCTCATTATAGGCCGCACCCTTAAAGTTTGGTGTCCTTTTGAAGAAATTTTATTTTTATGTAAAGGAGAAACAGATTACAACATAATGATCAGAAAAAGCCTCTAAAGATTTTGCACGATAATCGGGACCATAGTGAGTGGTAATTATTCTATTGCAGGTGTACTCAGTAATTTAATTGCACCTTTTAGCAAACTGCATTCTGCCTCATTTCCTTCTAGGCACACAACTTATTTCCAAATTTCCCCGGCAAGATACAGACAGCTCGCACACAGCACATTACACTATAACCACTATCAAACGAATAGGATGCAGCACTCAAAACAGCAAGTTACCTTCAAAGAGCTGCTCCAAAGCACTTGCGCGTATCGCCCACCTACAAATTAACTTCTGGGTTATGTCACGTGACATTTTATGTTATGGATGTCATGAGAAAATGGCTTGGTTACTGGCATGTGATTTATTACATGTTTCACAAAGTGCGTTCCTGACAGATCTCTGCTTCTTTTATAATGATTGTAGACTGAATAAGTTAACGAGAATTAAACAGTACACCTTTGTCAATAATTATGGTTTCAAAGGTAAACGTAAGCCACTGGGATAGTGAGGGTTGTAATAAATGTGTTAGCGGTGTTCTGCAGTATGTTAATCCAGAATATAGGTAATGCAATCTATAAGCAAGCTCTAAAGATTTGACGTACAGGGAAATAAAGAAGCGTGCAGCAGTGGGGGTGCCCTCTGGGGTGTTGCGCACTGTGTGACCACACAGATCGCATACCCCAAAGGCTGGCCCTGCACACTACCATATCTTCAAACACCTTCACAATGGTGGCTCTTGCATATGAGCACCCTGCTGATCAGCAAACCTACCCAACCTACCCAACTCCAGCGGACTACAACTCCCATAAGGTCACAGGGTGCACTTTTAGCTGTACCGAGCATGTACGATATTGCCGAAAGCACACGATTATAGGCCATGCTCCGTATATAGGCCGCACCGCAAATTCAAGGGAGAAAAGGGCAGCCTATATGCAGAACAATACGGTATATATATATATATATATATATATATATATATATAGTGGCATGTTGTAAGTAGCAAAGTTGTAACATTGTATTTGCAGAATGTACATTCTTATTGCAGAACTGACAAACACACATTTTGGGCTATGTTCTAAAAATATTATCTAAAGGAATATTATTCATCCATGAAGGTGCAAGGATATGTTATTCCTCTTGGGACCCCATTAGTGCTTAGACTGTTACTGAGAGGGTAAACAGAGAGAGAGAAAGATTACAGAGGAAAAGTGGAGAAGAAGGTAGGGTTAAAAGAGAATGGAGAAAAAAGAGTCAAAAGAATTGAGAGAGGGTAAAAAAAAAGTGTAGATACAATATGACCTGAGAAAGAAGGGAGAGGGTAAAAAAAGAGATTGAGGACGAGGGAGTCAAGATAAATAGTTAAGAGCGAGAAGGGAGAGATGATAATTATTAAAAAAAAAAAAGCTCCTGTAGTTATACTGTAGCATTTTTTAATTTGTTATGGTATAACATAAACTCAATATTACAATTTCACAATAGCTTAAAGGGACACTGAGCCCAAATTTTTTCTTTTGTGATTCAGATAGAACAACTTTTTAATTTACTCCTATTATCAAATTTTCTTCATTCTCTTGCTATCTTTATTTGAAATGCAAGAATGTAAGTTTAGATGCCGGCCCATTTTTGGTAAACAACCTGGGTTGTTCTTGCTGATTGGTGGATAAATTCATCCACCAATAAAAAAGTGCTATCCAGAGTTCTGAACCAAAAAAAGAAGCTTAGATGCATTCTTTTTCAAATAAACGGCTAGATTACAAGTTTTGCATTATGGCTCATAACGCTGCTTTTTCACTACCGCTGCTATTACGAGTCTTGTAGGTATAGCTGTACCGCACACCTTTTTGGCCGTAATGCAACGTAACTACTGCACCTTTAAAAAAGTCCTTTTTCAATGGGACTTCCATAGCGCCGGTATTCCGAGTTTTGCCTGGGAGGCCAAAAAGTGAGCGGTAAAGCCTATACCGACAAGATTCGTACCGCCATCTAAAGTCAGTAGTTATGGGTTTTGCGCTACAAAGCTGTAGCATAAAACTCATAACTAAAGTGTTACACAGTACACTAACACCCATAAACTACCCATTAACCCCTAAACCGAGGCCCTCCCGCATCGCAAACACTAAAATAAAATTGTTAACTTCTAATCTGCCGCTCCGGACATCGCCGCCACTATAATAAACATATTAGCCCCTAAACTGCCGCACTCCCGCATTGCAAACACTAGTTAAATATTATTAACCACTAATCTGCTGCCCCCAACGTCGCTGCCACCTACATACACTTATTGACCCCTAAACCTCTGGCCTCCCACATCACTAACACTAAATAAATATATTAACCCCTAAACCTAACCCTAAGTCTAACCCTAACACCCCTAACTTTAATATAATTAAAATAAATCTAAAAAAAAAATACTATCATTAACTAAATAATTCCTATTTAAAACGAAATACTTACCTATAAAATAAACCCTAAGCTAGCTACAATATAACTAATAGTTACATTGTAGCTATCTTAGGATTTATTTTTATTTCACAGCTAAGTTTGTATTTATTTTAACTAGGTAGACTAGTTAGTAAATAGTTATTTTTTTACAGGTAA
The DNA here is from genome assembly GCF_027579735.1 of Bombina bombina. Lineage (NCBI taxonomy): Eukaryota > Metazoa > Chordata > Amphibia > Anura > Bombinatoridae > Bombina > Bombina bombina. The sequence continues at coordinate 162,980,089 of NC_069507.1, read as the reverse complement.
AAGAGCTCATTTCTTTGGGGTAATGCCCCACAAAAGGCCCTTTTAAGGGCTATTGGCAGTTTAGTTTAGGCTAGGATTTTTTTTATTTTGGGGGGCTTTTTTATTTTGATAGGGCTATTAGATTTGGTGTAATTAGTTTAAATATTTGATAATTTCTCTTTTATTTTGTGTAATTTAGTTTTTTTTTTAAATTTAGTTAATTGTATTTAATTAATGTAATTTATTTAATTTTAGTGTAATGTTAGGTGTTAGTGTGAGGCAGGTTAGGTTTTATTTTACAGGTAACTTTGTATTTATTTTAACTAGGTAGTTTGTAAATAGTTAATAACTATTTACTAACTAGTCTACCTAAAAACAAACTTAGCTGTGAAATAAAAATAAAACCTAAGATAGCTACAATGTATTTTTAGCTAGCTATGGGTTTATTTTATAGGTAAGTATTTAGTTTTAAATAGGAATTATTTAGGTAATGATAGTAATTTTTATTTAGATTTATTTTAATTATATTAAAGTTAGGAGGGTTAGGGTTAGACTTAGGGTTATGTTTAGGAGTTAATATATTTATTTAGTGTTAGTGATGTGGGAGGCCAAAGGTTTAGGGGTTAATAACTTTAATATAGTGGCGGCGGCGACGTTGGGAGCAGCAGATTAGGGGTTAATAAATGTATGTAGGTGGCTGCGACATTTGGGGCGGCAGATTAGGGGTTAATAAGTGTAGGTAGGTGCCTGTGATGTTGGGGGCAGCAGATTAGGGGTGTTTAGACTCGGGGTTTATGTTAGGGTGTTAGGTGTAAACATAACTTTTGTTTCCCCATAGACATCAATGGGGCTGCGTTACAGAGCTTTTTTTTAGCCGGCTCTCCCCATTGATGTCTATGGGGAAATCATGCACAAGCACGTCAAACCAGCTCAAAGCAGCGCTGGTATTTGTGTGCGGTATGGAGCTCAACGCAGCCATATCGCCGGGTTTTTGCAAACCTGTAATAGCAGTGCTATTAAAGGTGAGCGGTGGCAATAACTTGCAAGTTATTACCGAGCCACTCATAACGCAAAAATCTGGCTGAAAGATAGGGAGGGAACAAAGAAAAAAATGATAATAGGAGTAAATGAGAAAGTTGCCTAAAATTGCATGCTCTATCTGAATCACAAAAGAGAAATTTTGGGCTCCCTTTAACATATGCAAAAGAGGGAGTGAATTAGTGGGTGTGATGTGGGTGGGATTAGAAGTGGCAAGTAACATTTTTGGCTAGTATCTTAGGACTTAAATATTTTGAGCCCAGTAACATAGTAACATAGTATATGAGGTTGAAAAAAGACCGAAGTCCATCGAGTTCAATGGCAATGAGTTCCACAATTTTATTGCTTTTACAGTGAAAAAAATGTTTCCATTAGAGGAGATTAAATCTCCTTTCCTCCAACCTCTCAATCACCTTTTCTTCTATAAGGTACAACGAGTCCACGGATTCATCCTTTACTTGTGGGATATTATCCTCCTGCTAACAGGAAGTGGCAAAGAGCACCACAGCAGAGCTGTCTATATAGCTCCTCCCTTAGCTCCACCCCCCCAGTCATTCTCTTTGCCTACTCTAAGTACTAGGATGGGTAAAGTGAAAGAGGTGATAAAATATTAGTTTTTAATTTCTTCAAGCAAGAGTTTTTTGTTTTAAATAGTACCGTTGTGTACTATTTACTCTCAGGCAGCAGATGGGATGTGTCCCTCATGCACTGAAAGGTCAATAAATTGCAAAGAACATATTTTAGCTACTAAAAGTATGTCGCAGGATGATTCTCAGTCAGAAGGGAATCAGGTTATGCCATCTAATTCTCCCCAAGTGTCACAACCATTAACGCCCGCACAAGTGACGCCAAGTACTTCTAGTGCGTCTAATTCTTTCACACTGCAAGATATGGCCGCAGTTATGAATCCTACCCTCACTGAGGTTTTATCTAAGCTGCCTGGGTTGCAGGGGAAGTGCAGTAGGTCTGGTGTGAGAACAAATGCTGAGCCCTCTGACGCTTTATTAGCCATATCCGATGTACCCTCACAATGTTCTGAGTTGGGGGTGAGGGATTTGCTTTCTGAGGGAGAGATTTCTGATTCAGGAAAGATGTTCCCTCAGACAGACTCAGATATGACGACTTTTAAATTTAAACTAGAACACCTCCGCTTATTGCTCAGGGAGGTTTTAGCGACTGGATGATTGTGACCGTATTGTAGTTCCAGAGAAATTGTGTAAAATGGACAGATTTCTAGAGGTGCCTGTCTACACTGATGTTTTTCCGGTCCCTAAGAGGATTTAGGACATTGTTACTAAGGAGTGGGATAGACCAGGTATTCCGTTCCCTCCCCCTACTACTTTTAAGAAAATGTTTCCAATATCAGACACCATGCGGGACTCGTGGCAGACGGTCCCTAAGGTGGAGGGAGGTATTTCTACCCTGGCTAAGCGTGCAACTATACCTATTGAGGACAGTTGTGCTTTCAAAGATCCTATGGATAACAAATCAGAGGGTCTCCTAAAGAAAATATTTGTTCATCAGGGTTTTCTTCTCCAACCTATAGCGTGCATTGTTCCTGTAACTACTGCAGCTGCTTTTTGGTTCGAGGCTCTGGAGGAGGCTCTTCAGGTTGAGACCCCATTAGATGATATTCTGGATAGAATTAGGGCTCTCAAGCTAGCTAATTCTTTCATTACAGATGCCGCTTTTAAACTGGCTAAATTAGCGGCAAATAATTCAGGTTTTGCCATTTTAGCGCGTAGAGCGTTATGGCTTAAGTCCTGGTCTGCTGATGTGTCATCAAAATCTAAGCTTTTAGCCATCCCTTTCAAGGGTAAGACCCTATTCGGGCCTGAACTGAAAGAGATCATTTCAGACATCACTGGAGGGAAAGGCCATGACCTTCCTCAGGATAAGACAAATAAGATAAGGACCAAACAAAATAATAAAAGGTGGTCCCTCTACCTCTTCCCCTGCTGCAAAGCAAGAGGGGAATTTTGCTCAATCCAAATCAGTCTGGAGACCTAACCAGACTTGGAACAAGGGTAAACAGTCCAAGAAGCCCACTGCTGCCACCAAGACAGCATGAAGGGGTAGCCCCCGATCCGGGACCGGATCTAGTAGGGGGCAGACTTTCTCTCTTTGCTCAGGCTTGGCCAAGAGACGTTCAGGACTCCTGGGCTTTAGAAATCGTAACCCAGGGGTATCTTCTAGATTTCAAAGATTCTCCTCCAAGGGGGAGATTCCATCTTTCTCAATTGTCTATAAACCAGACAAAAAGAGAGGCGTTCTTACGCTGTGTAGAAGACCTCTATACCATGGGAGTGATCTGCCCAGTTCCGAAAACAGAACAGGGGCAGGGGTTCTACTCCAATCTGTTTGTGGTTCCCAAAAAAGAGGGAACTTTCAGACCAATTTTAGATCTCAAGATCCTAAACAAATTCCCATCCTTCAAGATGGAGACCATTTGGACTATTTTACCAATGATCCAGGAGTGTCAATATATGACCACCGTGGACTTATCTACACGTATCTACACATCCCTATCCACAAAGATCATCACCAGTTCCTCAGGTTCGCCTTTCTGGACAAGCATTACCAGTTTGTGGCTCTTCCCTTTGGGTTGGCCACAGCTCCCAGAATTTTCACAAAGGTGCTAGGGTCCCTTCTGGTGGTTCTAAGGCCGTGGGGCATAGCAGTGGCGCCTTATCTGGACGATATCTTAATTCAGGCGTCGACTTACCAACTAGCCAAGACTCACACGGACATCGTGTTGGCTTTTCTAAGATCTCACGGGTGGAAGGTGAACATAAAAAAGAGTTCACTTATGCCTCTCACAAGAGTTCCATTCCTGGGAACTCTGATAGATTCGGTGGACATCAAAATTTTTCTGATGGAGGTCAGGAAATCAAAGATTTTAACCACCTGCCGAGCTCTTCATTCCATTCCTCGGCCATCAGTGGCTCAGTGTATGGAGGTAATCGGACTAATGGTAGCGGCAATGGACATAGTTCCATTTGCTCGCTTGCATCTCAGACCACTGCAACTATGCATGCTCGAACAGTGGAATGGGGATTATGCAGATTTATCTCCTCAGATAAATCTGGATCAAGAGACCAGAGACTCTCTTCTTTGGTGGTTGTCACAGGATCATCTGTCCCAGGGAATGTGTTTCCGCAGGCCAGCGTGGGTCATAGTGACAACGGACGCCAGCCTATTGGGCTGGGGTACAGTCTGGAATTCCCTGAAAGCACAGGGTTTGTGGACTCAGGAGGAGGCTCTCCTCCCAATAAATATTCTAGAACTGAGAGCGATATTCAACGCGCTTTAGGCGTGGCCTCAGCTGGCTTCGGCCAGATTCATAAGATTCCAGTCGGACAATATCATGACTGTAGCATATATCAATCATCAGGGGGGAACAAAGAGTTCTCTAGCGATGATAGAGGTTACTAAAATAATTCGATGGGCAGAGACTCACTCTTGCCATCTATCAGCAATCTATATCCCAGGAGTGGAAAACTGGGAAGCGGATTTTCTAAGTCGTCAGACTTTTCATCCGGTGGAGTGGGAACCCCCATCCGGAGGTGTTTGCACAATTGATTCAGCAATGGGGCACACCAGAATTAGATCTGATAGCGTCTCATCAGAACGCCAAACTTCCTTGTTATGGGTCCAGGTCAAGAGATCCTCAGGCAGTACTGATAGATGCTCTAGCAGTACCCTGGTCGTTCAACCTGGCTTATGTGTTTCCACCATTTCCTCTCCTTCCTCGTTTGATTGCCAGAATCAAACAGGAGAGAGCTTCGGTGATTTTGATAGCACCTGCGTGGCCATGCAGGACTTGGTATGCAGCCCTGGTGGACATGTCATCTCTTCCACCATGGACTCTGCCACTGAGGCAGGACCTTCTGATTCAAGGTCCGTTCCAGCATCCAAATCTAGTTTCTCTGTGGCTGACTGCTTGGAGATTGAACGCTTGATTTTATCCAAGCGGGGTTTGTCTGAGTTGGTCATAGATACCTTGATTCAGGCTCGAAAGCCTGTCACTAGGAAAATTTATCATAAGATATGGCGTAAATATCTTTATTGGTGCGAATCCAAAGGCTACTCATGGAGTAAGATCAGGATTCCTAGGATTTTGTCCTTTCTCCAAGAAGGATTGGAGAAGGGGCTATCAGCTAGTTCCTTAAAGGGACAGATATCTGCTTTATCAATTCTACTGCACAAGCGTCTGGCAGATGTTCCAGACGTTCAGTCGTTCTGTCAGGCTTTAGTTAGAATCAAGCCTGTGTTTAAACCTGTTGCTCCGCCATGGAGTTTGAATTTAGTTCTTCAAGGGGTTCCGTTTAAACCTATGCATTCCATAGATATTAAGCTTCTATCTTGGAAAGTTCTGTTTTTAGTTGCTATCTTTTCGGCTCGAAGAGTTTCTGAACTATCTGCATTGCAATGCGACTCGCCTTATCTTGTTTTCCATGCTGATACGGTGGTTTTGCGTACCAAACCTGGGTTCCTTCCTAAGGTTGTTAGTAATAGGAATATCAATCAGGAAATTGTTGTTCCTTCTCTGTGTCCTAATCCTTCCTCTAAGAAGGAGAGTCTGTTGCACAACTTGGACGTGGTTCGTGCTTTGAAGTTTTACTTGCAAGCAACCAAAGATTTCCGTCAAACATTTTCTTTGTTTGTTGTCTATTCTGGAAATGTAGAGGTCAAAAAGCTACAGCTACCTCTCTTTCTTTTTGGCTGAAAAGCATCATCCGTTTGGCATGATTACAGCTCACTCTACTAGAGCAGTGGCTTCCACATAGGCTTTTAAAAATGATGCTTCTGTTGAACAGATTTGTAAGGCTGCGACTTGGTCTTCGCTTCATACCTTTTCCAAATTTTCCAAATTTGATACTTTTGCTTCTTCGGAGGCTATTTTTGGGAGAAAAGTTCTTCAAGCAGTGGTGCCTTCTGTTTAACCATCTGTCTTGTCCCTACTGTTCATCCGTTTCCTGTAGCTTTGGTATTGTATCCCACAAGTAAAGGATGAATCCGTGGACTCGTCGTACCTTATAGAAGAAAAGTAAATTTATGCTTACCTGATAAATTAATTTCTTCTATGGTACGACGAGTCCACGGCCCACCCTGTCATTTTAAGACAGATAATATTTTTTTTATTTTTAACTTCAGTCACCTCTGCACCTTGTAGTTTCTCCTTTTTCTTCCTGTACCTTCGGTCAAATGACTGGGGGGTGGAGCTAAGGGAGGAGCTATATAGACAGCTCTGCTGTGGTGCTCTTTGCCACTTCCTATTAGCAGGAGGATAATATCCCACAAGTAAAGGATAAATCCGTGGACTCGTCATACCAAAGAAGAAATTAATTTATCAGGTAAGCATAAATTTACTTTTTTCGAAAGAAAACAGACCCAGTTTGGATAGCCTCTCCTCATAGCATAAATTCTCCAATCCCCTAATTAGCTTTGTGGCCCTTCTCTGAACTTTTTCTAGTTATGCAACATGTTTTTTTGCGATCGGTCCCCAGAACTGCACTCCATACTCAAGATGAGGTCTTACCAGGGCTTTATATAGTGACAGAATTATGCTTCTGTCCCTTGAATCAATGCCTCTTTTAATACATGCTAGTATCTTATTAGCCTTTAAAGCCGCTCTCCTACATTGTGCACCCATCTTTACATTGTTATTGTCAGGGTGCCAGGAATCAGACTGAGACGAGAAGTGCAAAAATAATCACACCTTTATTAATAGCAAAAAATAATAAAAAGTACACAAAACAAATAACAAGCCAGGAATCAAAACCAGAGTTGGTAGGCAGACGAGCCGAGTCAGGAGCCAAAGCGAATAGTCAGACGAGCCGAGTCAGGAGTCAAAGGGAGTAGTCAGACAAGCCGGAAACAGGAACAAGGAGAACAGCAGAGTCAGGAACAAGCCAGGGGTCAGGAACCAAAAGGGACGTCAGACAGCCAGGTAATACACAGGAGCTCTCACAAACAGGTCTGAGACAACGCAAGGGCAAAGCATACTGAACAGAGGCCCTTTAAATAATAAGTGATGATATCACAATTATGAGACTGCATCCTGTCTCACACTGATGATGAACACCAGTCTGGCCATTAAAGGAAGTGCAGGAAATGAGCAGCATCACACAGTATGCACCAAAGTCAGCAAGAGAGTGAGTAAAATGGCTGCCAGCAGCACATGGCAAACAAAGGAGGGTAAAAACCCTGACAGTACCCTCCCCTCAATGACCCCTCCCCCGCAGGAGGACAAAAGGCTTATTGGGGAAATGGGCATGGAAAGCACGGAGGAGGACGGGAGCATGAACATCAGAGGAGGGAACCCATGAACACTCCTCCAGACCGTAGCCCCTCCAGTGAACCAAATACTGTACGCGGCCCCTGGACATATGAAAGTCAATAATGCTGCTGACCTCATACTCCTCATGGCTGTCAACAAAGATAGGATGGGGACGAGGCAACACAGTGGTAAACCGATTACAAACCAATGGTTTCAAGAGGGAGACATGAAAAACATTGGAGATGCGCATTGCAGGAGGAAGGTCAAGAGCGTAGGCCACAGGATTGAACCGTTGGAGTATTTGAAAAGGACCAACATAATGGGGGGCTAGTTTATTGGAAGGCACACAAAGGTTCAAGTTGCGGGAGGACAGGCAAACTCTCTCACCAACCTGGTAGGAATGCGCGGGCAGATGCCTACAATCGGCCTGGAACTTTTGGTGCTGCATAGAACGATGAAGGCAATCCTGAATCTGCCCCCACGTGGAACGGAGTTGCCGGAGATGCTCCTCCAAAGCCGGAATACCCTGAGACATGAATGAACTTGGAGGAAGCATTAATAGCACTATTACGAGCAAACTCTGCCCAAGGTAACAGTTCAGACCAATTATTGTAGTGAGCTGAGACATAGCAACGGAGGAACTGTTCCAGAGCTTGATTAGACCGTTCCGCAGCCCCATTGGATTGATGGTGATATGCCGAGGAGAAGGAAAGCTGGATCCCCATTTGAGCACAAAAGGAATGCCAAAATCTGGAGACAAACTGGCTACCCCGGTCCGACACTATCTCCTTGGGTAACCCATGTAAACGGAAGACCTCCCGGAAAAAAATTGAAGCAAGCTCCTGAGCGGTAGGCAACTTCTTCAAGGGAATGCAATGTGACATTTTAGAAAAATGGTCACCACCATAAGGATAACAGTATTGCATTGGAAACAGGGAGCTCGACAATGAAGTCCATGGAAAGATGTGTCCAAGGATGCTCACCATTAGCAATAGGTTGAAGAAGACCCACAGGAAGACATTGAGGAGTCTTATTCTGTGCACAAACTGAGCAGGAGGCAACATACGCAGCAACATCAGAACGAAGACCTGGCCACCAGAATTGTCGAGTGACAGACCAAGTCATTTGGTTCTTGTCTGCGGCTTTAGGATATTGGTAAGTGTGCAAACATTTAGTTAGAAGATTCTCAGGAACTAAACACTTACCACTAGGTAAGAGGTGCATTGGTTTGTGCAGCCAGGATCTCCTCCCCCAAGGGAGATGTCAAATTAGTATGTATGGTAGCCAAAATATGGTCAGGAGGTATAACTGGAGTAGGTACAGACTCCTCCTTGGACAGAGGCGAAAATTGTCGAGAGAGGGCATCAGCCATAACATTCTTACTACCAGGCAGGTAGGAGACCACATAATTAAACCGAGACAAAAATAGCGCCCATCTGGCCTGTCGGGCGACAAACATTTTGCTTCAGATAGATAACTTAAATTCTTATGGTTAGTAAGAATGAGCACTGGCACGCTAGTACCCTTGAGAAGATGCCTCCATTCCTTGAGTGCCAAAATTATTACCAGTAATTCCCTGTCGCCAATTTCATAATTGCACTCCGCTGGAGATAATTTCTTATTAAATAAACCACACGGATGCAAGGAACCCTCAGGCATAGGACGTTGAGACAAGAGGGCACCTACTCCAGTCTCAGACGCATCGACCTCAAGAACGAAAGGCAGGACAGGGTTAGGATGAGCCAGAACTGGAGCAGCAGCAAAGGCATTTTTAAAACTATCAAAGGCCTTAATGGCAGTAGGTGACCAATGGAGTGGATCATTCTCTTTACGGGTCATGTCTGTGACAGATTTGACCAAGGAAGAAAAGTTTTTAATAAACTTTCTATAGTAATTGGCGAACCCCAAAAAGCGTTGAATAGACCAACTGGGCGAGGCCACTGTAGAACTGCAGATAACTTGTCAGGATCCATGGAGAACCCTGCAACGGAGATAACATAACCTAGGAAGGTTACTTGAGTCTGATGGAACTCACATTTCTCAAGTTTATAAAACAGGACGTTCTCACGTAGTTTCTCAAGAACCCGTGTAACATCAGAACGATGAGCCTCAAGTGTGGGTGAGTGTATGAGGATGTCGTCTAAGTACACCACAACACACTGTTGCAACATATCTCATAGAACATCATTAATAAATTCCTGGAAAACAGCAGGAGCATTACATAGGCCAAAGGGCATTACAAGATACTCATAATGCCCGCTCCTGGTGTTAAATGCTGTTTTCCATTCGTGGCCCTCCTTGATCCTAACGAGATTGCACGCTGCTCTCAAATCAAGTTTAGTAAAGACCGTAGCTTCCTTGAGGTGGTCAAAGAGTTCCGTAATGAGCGGAATAGGGTAAGCATTCTTAATTGTAAGACGATTAAGACCCCTATAATCGATGCATGGTCTTAACTTGCCACCCTTTTTCTTCACAAAGAAGAAGCCAGCCCCTGCCGGAGAGCAGGATTTGTGGATGATCCCCCGCGACAGAGCATCGGCAACATACTCCTCCATAGCACAATTCTCCACAACAGACAGAGGGTAAACCCGGCCCCAAGGAGCAATGGCTCCGGGTTGCAGGTCCATGGCACAATCGTAAGACCGGTGAGGAGTCAACGTACCAGCACGCACCTTGTCAAAAATGTTGAGGAACTCTTGGTACTCTTCTGGCAATTGAGATACCGAAGAAGTGCACAAGACTTTAACTGGTTTCCGAAGTGGAAATACATTGCGGATACCACGACAATATTTCAGACCTGCGCCAGTCGAGACTGGGATTGTGCTTTTGGAGGCAGGGATAACCCAGAACAACCGGAAAATGTGGAGAGTTTATCAACTGGAACTGGAGGGTTTCAAAATGGAGAACCCCAACAGCCATAGATAACGGAGCAGTTTCGTGAGTAACGAGTGCAGGCTGAAGGGGCTTGCCATCAATGGCCTCAATAGCAAGCGGAACTGACCGAGGCAAAACAGGAATGGAGTGCTTTGATACAGAAGCACTGTCAATTAAATAGCCCGCAGCACCAGAGTCAACAAGAGCCTGGATGACTATAGGGGAGTCCACCCAGAAAAGGACAACCGTGACCAAAGGTTTCTCCTTTAGCAGTTCTGGGGACGAGGATAAACCACCCAAGGTCTGCCCCCGACAGGACCTTAGGTGTGAGCGTTTCCCGGCTGTGTAGGACAAGACTTCAAAAGGTGGCCCTGTAACCCACAATAGAGGCAGAGCCCATCCCTCCTCCTAAAGGCCCTCTCTGCCACGGAGAGACGCGTGAATCCCAACTGGATCGGCTCAGCAGTACCTGGTTACTCGGGACCAGGAGGCTTGGGAGGAGAGGGAGGCATGGGTGGGAATGAACACATAGGAGACAATGGAACAGGAGGCTTCCGCAAGCGCTCCTTGAAAGAGGGCCTCTCTCTGAGTCTGATGTCAATTAGGATCAACAAAGACTCCAATGCCTCGAGAACCTCTGGTAAATCTCTGGCAGCAACTTCGTCTTTAACCGCATCAGAGAGCCCATGAAAGAAGGCGGCAACAAGGGCTTCATTGTTCCAACCTACCTCTACAGCAAGCGTACGGAACTCAATGGCATACTGAGCAACAGATCTTGTACCATGCTGAATGGACATGAGTCATTTAGCAGCAGAGGAGGAGTGAGCCGGAACATCAAATACCCTTCGAAAGGAGGCCATAAATTCAGGGTAAAGGTCTCTTTTGCTCTCTCTCTCCCCCCTCTCGTTTGCTCTCTCCCTCCCCCCTCTCTTTTGCTCTTTCTCCCCTATCTTTTGCTCTCTCTCTCCCCCTCTCTTTTGCTCTCTATCCCCCTCTCTTTTGCTCTCTCTCCTCCTCCTCTTTTGATCTCTCCCCCTCTCTTTTGCTCTTTCTCTCCCCTCATTTGCTCTCTCTCCCCTCTCATTTGCTCTCTCTGCCCTCTCATTTGCTCTTTCTGCGCTCTCAGTCTATGTGTTGTTAAATAAAATTAAAAAATTGAACTACAGAAAAAATAAACAAATTATCAAAAATAAAAAATAAAACCTAATCCCTATGAAAACAAAAAAGCCCCCCAAAATAAAAACACCCCCTAATCAAATGCTTAACTACCAATAGCCCTTAAAAGTCGCCCCTAACAGTAAAACCCACCCCCCCCAAAATAAATAAACCTAACACTAAAAAATCTAAACTATCCATTGCCCTGAAAAGGACATTTCTATTGGCATTGCCCTTAAAAGGGCATTCAGCTTTTTTGCTACCCATCCCTAATTTAAAAAATATAAAAAAATAAAAATATTTTTTTTAAAAAAAACCCCTAAGTCTTACGTAAACCTAAATTTAAATTAACCTAAAATTACAGAAAATAAAAAAATCTAATAAAAAAATAAAATAAAAAACAAATTACCAAAGTTTTCAATATTAAACCTAATCCCTATGAAAATAAAAAGCCCCCCAAAATAAAAACACCCCCTTATCTAAGAATAATCTGCGTTTGAAACGCTGAGAAATGCGTAGCATTTGTTAGGGGGGGTCTGTCACTATAACCCACCTAGCTTTGGTTCCTGTTTTTAAATAGCTTTTATGGTTTTATAATAAATTGGTTGCTGAACCTTTTTAAGTGGAACCTGCCTCGCCTATCCTTTACCAATCACTTCCACTGGAAGTAATAAGCTGTTGGAAACCCTGCAGCTGTGTGCTTTTGTGATTCCTGAATTGAGCTCCTGCTATCCTGCTTTCCTGGGCATTCACATTTGGGAGTGTTTGCACTCGACAGAACAGTAAGCTGGGGTGCTGTAAAAATATCCAGCCTGCACCTAATAGCACTGTCTGAGTGCTCCTGGGAAATGTGAGTACCCTGACACAGGGGTTTATCTGCAATTATCCCACACCATATACTACTGATACACACATGCGCCTCTCTATGTTTTTGTATTTCTGTACTAGATTATCTGTCACCAAGGTGTAAAGAGAGTGCTGCACTTGTTTGGATTCTCAGAGGTATCCTCCAATTGGAAGAGAAGTTTGAAATAACCCTTGGATACTTCAGACATCATATGTGTTGGGACTATGCTGTTTATATTTATGAGGTTTGCATAAATTTAATAAGTCGGTATTTATCCATTGATTGGAAAGTTTATTTCCTTTTTACAGACGTTTTATCATTCAACCTAATTTTATATACACTCATTACCAACTGAATAATTTGACAATTGTTTATATTTTTATATATCTATATTGAGTTATTGTATTGATATTCTATTCATTCCTTATATATATTTTTTATCTTTTGATTAAAGCCCTCTATTGGAAGAGATTGTATTGATTTCTTCTGTGCAATTTCTTTCTTATTCCAGGAGCAATGCGGTGCGGAGCAGAGGACGGACCTGAAGACCAATGACCGCGGAGTTGAAGACCAATGACCGCGGAACTAAAGACCGGAGCCCCTGGAACTGAAGACCGGAGATCCTGGGACTGAAGACCGGCGACCCTGGAACTGAAGACCGGCGACCGCGGAGCCATGGAGCGTGGAGGATCCTCTTCGTACGATCGCCGCCGTACACTGAATAGTGAATTCAAGGTACGCGATTAAAGATGGCGTCCCTTGAATTCCTATTGGCTGATTTGATTCTTCAAATTCAAATCAGCCAATAGGATGAGAGCTACTGAAATCCTATTGGCTTTTCTTTAAAAGAGCTGTTTATCTTGGGGCAATGCCCTGCAAAAAGCCCTTTTAAGGGCTACTGGCAGTTTATTCTTAAAATTAGGGGGTGTTGTTATTTTGGGGGGGCTTTTTAATTGTCATAGGGATTAGGTTTAATTTTGTAAATTTTTGTAATTTTGTTTTTTATTTTCTGTAATGTTAGCCTTTTTTATTTTTTTTAATGTTAGCTTTTTTTTGTTGTAACTTTAGTATTTTTTAGTTCAGTTAATTTGTGTTAATTTAGGGGGTGTTAGGTTAGGGGGCTTAGTAATTTACGGCTAGATTTAGAGTTCTGCAGCCAAAGGGGTGCGTTAGCTACGCATGCTTTTTCCCCCCCGCACCTTTTAAATACCGCTGGTATTTAGAGTTCACAGAAGGGCTGCGTTAGGCTGCAAAAAGGGAGCGTACAGGCATATTTACCGCCACTGCAACTCTAAATACCAGCGGTGCTTACGGACGCGGCCAGCTTCAAAAACGTGCTCGTGCACGATTCCCCCATAGGAAACAATGGGGCAGTTTGAGCTGGAAAAAAACCTAACACCTGCAAAAAAGCAGCGTTCAGCTCCTAACGCAGCCCCATTGTTTCCTATGGGGAAACACTTCCTAAGTCTACACCTAACACCCTAACATGAACCCCGAGTCTAAACACCCCTAACCTTACACTTATTAACCTCTAATCTGCCGCCCCCGCTATTGCTGACCCCTGCATATTATTTTTAACCCCTAATCTGCCGCTCCATACACTGCCGCAACCTACGTTATCCCTATGTACCCCTAATCTGCTGCCCCTAACACCGCCGACCCCTATATTATATTTATTAACCCCTAATCTGCCCCCCCCAACGTCGCCGCCACCTACCTACAAATATTAACCCCTAATCTGCCGACCGGACCTCACCGCTACTATAATAAAGTTATGAACCCCTAATCTGCTGCCCCTAACACCGCCGACCCCTACATAATATTTATTACCCCCTAATCTGCCCCCCCCCAACGTTGCCACTACCTTACCTACAATTATTAACCCCTAATCTGCCGACCGGACCTCACCGCTACTCTAATAAATGTATTAACCCCTAAACCCCTAAAATTAAACCTTAACCCCTAAAGCTAAGTCTAACCCTAACCCCTAATCTAACGAAATAAAATAAATCTTATTAAATAAATTATTCCTATTTAAAGCTAAATACTTACCTGTAAAATAAACCCTAATATAGCTACAATATAAAGAATAATTATAATGTAGCTATTTTAGGATTAATATTTATTTTACAGGCAACTTTGTATTTATTTTAACCAGGTACAATAGCTATTAAATAGTTCATAAGTATTTAATAGCTACCTAGTTGAAATAATTACAAAATTACCTGTAAAATAAATCCTAACCTAAGTTACAATTAAACCTAACACTACACTATCATTAAATAAATTAAATACAAATACCTACAAATAAATACAAATAAATACACTAACTAAAGTACAAAAAATAAAAAAAGAACTAAGTTACAAAAAATAAAAAAATAATTTACAAACATTATAAAAATATTACAACAATTTTAAGCTAATTACACCTACTCTAAGCCCCCTAATAAAATAACAAATCCCCCCAAAATAAAAAAATGCCCTACCCTATTCTAAAATAAAAATTGAAAAGCTCTTTTACCTTACCAGCCCTTAAAAGGGCCTTTTGCGGGGCATGCCCCAAATAATTCTGCTCTTTTGCCTGTAAAAAAACATACAATACCACCCCCCAACATTACAACCCACCACCCACATACCCCTAATCTAACTCAAACCCCCCTTTGGAAACAGCCAATAGAATGCGAGCTCAATCTGATTGGCTGATTGGAACAGCCAATCGGATTGAACTTCAATCTGATTGGCTGATTCGATCAGCCAATCAGATTTTTCCTACCTTAATTCCGATTGGCTGATAGAATCCTATCAGCCAATCGGAATTCGAGGGACGCCATCTTGGATGACGTCCCTTAAAGGAACCTTCATTCATCGGGAGTTCGTCGGTGAAGAAGGATGTTCCGCATCGGCGGGATGAAGATGGAGCCGGAAGAAAGAAGATTGAAGATGCCACTTGATGGAAGACTTCAGCCGGATGATGGACCTCTTCAGCCCTCGCTTGGATGAAGACTTCAGCCGGATGATGGACCTCTTCAGCCCCCGCTTGGATAAAGACATCGCCCGGATAGGATGAAGACTTCGGAGCCTCTTCTGGACGGATCGGTGATACCCGGCGTGGTGAAGATAAGGTAGGAAGATCTTCAGGGGCTTAGTGTTAGGTTTATTTCAGGGGGGTTTGAGTTAGATTAGGGGTATGTGGGTGGTGGGTTGTAATGTTGGGGGGTGGTATTGTATGGGTTTTTTTTACAGGCAAAAGAGCAGAATTCTTTGGGGCATGCCCCGCAAAAGGCCCTTTTAAGGGCTGGTAAGGTAAAAGAGCTTTTCAATTTTTATTTTAGAATAGGGTAGGGCATTTTTTTATTTTGGGGGGCTTTGTTATTTTATTAGGGAGCTTAGAGTAGGTTTAATTAGCTTTAAATTGTTGTAATATTTTTATAATGTTTGTAAATTATTTTTTTATTTTTTGTAACTTAGTTCTTTTTTTATTTTTTGTACTTTAGTTAGTGTATTTATTTGTATTTATTTGTAGGTATTTGTATTTAATTTATTTAATGATAGTGTAGTGTTAGGTTTAATTGTAACTTAGGTTAGGATTTATTTTACAGGTAATTTTGTAATTATTTCAACTAGGTAGCTATTAAATAGTTATGAACTATTTAATAGCTATTGTACCTGGTTAAAATAAATACAAAGTTGCCTGTAAAATAAATATTAATCCTAAAATAGCTACAATATAATTATTATTTATATTGTAGCTATATTAGGGTTTATTTTACAGGTAAGTATTTAGCTTTAAATAGGAATAATTTATTTAATAAGATTTATTTTATTTCGTTAGATAAAAATTATATTTAATTTAGGGGGGTGTTAGGGTTAGGGTTAGACTTAGCTTTAGGGGTTAATACATTTATTAGAGTAGCGGTGAGGTCCGGTCGGCACATTAGGGGTTAATAATTGTAGGTAAGGTAGCGGCGACGTTGGGGGGGCAGATTAGGGGTTAATAAATATTATGTAGGTGTCGGCGGTGTTAGGGGCAGCAGATTAGGGGTACATAGGGATAATGTAGGTTGTGGCGGGGTGCGGTCGGCAGATTAGGGGTTACAAAAATTTAATAGAGTGGCAGCGATGTGGGGGGGCCTCGGTTTAGGGGTACATAGGTAGTTTATGGGTGTTAGTGTACTTTAGAGCACAGTAGTTAAGAGCTTTATGAACCGGCGTTAGCCCAGAAAGCTCTTAACTCCTGGCTTTTCTCTGCAGCTGGAGTCTTGTCGTTAGATTTCTAACGCTCACTTCAGCCAAGACTCTAAATACCGGCATTAGAAAGATCCCATTGAAAAGATAGGATACGCAATTGGCGTAAGGGGATCTGCGGTATGGAAAAGTCGCGGCTGAAAAGTGAGCGTTAGACCCTTTCCTGACTGACTCTAAATACCAGCGGGCGGCCAAAACCAGCGTTAGGACCCCCTAACGCTGGTTTTGACGGCTAACGCAGAACTCTAAATCTAGGCGTTAATTTGTTATTTGCGTTGTGGGTTTTGTCAGTTTAAGGGGTTAATAGGTTAATTAGGTTTATTGCGATGTGGGGTTTTTGCGGTTTAGGGGTTAATAGGGTAAAAAGGTTGATTGCGATGTGTGGGTTTGCGGTTTAGGGGATAATAGGTTAATTATGTCTATTGCGATATGGGAGTTTTGCGTTTTAGGGGTTAATAGGGTAATTAGGTTTATTGCGATGTGGGTGGTTGACGGTTAAGGGACTAATGTGTTAATTACTTTATTATTTTGCGATGTGTGGGTTTGCGGTGTAGGTGTTAATACTTTGTGTGGGAGGTTCGTTTTTTTTTCGTTATACTTCGTGTGGGCATTCTTTTTTTTTTTGTTGTAATGCTCCGTTTGCCTTTGCTGCATCCCGGTGGATTCCGAAAATGGCAACACCCTACCATTTTTGGAATTCACCAGGATGCAGCTTCGCTGCATCCAGGTGAATTCATTTTGCTGCGCGCGCAGCCAACAATCTGTTGGCTGCCTCGTGCTGCCAACATTCCATTGAGGATGCGTGCGCAACTGCCGACGGCAATGGACATTACAAACGCAATTATAGTATAGATATGTGTATATCTGTATATGTGTATTTACAGACATATATACACATAAATATATATATATATATATATATATATATATATATATATATATATATAGTCAGAGGGTATTTTAACTTGCGCTGTGTGTGTAGCAAATGTTTATTGGTGTATTTCAATAGCAGCTATATCTGAGTATTCCACTATTACCAATGGAATGAGATGTATAGGGTATGTAGTAAGGGGTTCCAGATGTCAGTGCTCATAGAAGGGAGGAAACAAAAAAACTTTTTATGGTGCAGTATGAAAGCACTGTTGTGTAGTGTAGCAATAAATAATAGAATAGTGCTCACCTTATTTGACCTCAAACTTGTGAGGTATGTTGATAACGTAAAGGGGATTTTATCCCTCTCTGTGTTAAAGATGTTAACGCCTGTTTGGCCGGTTGGAGTATGGTGTTTTCTTTCCTTCAAAACCTCTTTGGAGAATAGTGATTACTGGCTGTTCCTCTGTGGAGTGTGGTGAGCTTCTCCTCTGTGGAGTATGGTAAGCTTGGTGGAGTGTAGTATTCTTCTCCTCTGTGGGGTATGGTAGGCTTTTCCTTGGTGATGTATGGTTTGCTTCTCCTCTGTGGAGTTTGGTAAATTTCTCCTCTGTGGGGTATGTTTAGAAGATGCCTAGAGAAGGAGATGATACCTGGAGATGGAGATTATCACTTCTCCTGTTTATAGAGTATGGGAAAATCTTTGATATTAATAAATATGCTTGTAGGTTTTTGCTTAAAAACTTCTCCTTTATTAGGCACAAACTAAAACGCAAACAACGTGTTTGTGGAAATACATATTAGAAATATATTTAATGGAAGAAAAAAGCCCCCACAAAAATGTTGCTGTCTTCGTGATAAAAGTCCCAAGTTAAAGTGGGCTTGCAAATGTCCAGTTGACGCAGGGTGAGTGTTATAAACTGCTGCCCTTAAGTTGTTGATGTGGGTGAAGATAAAAAAATGAATGATTCCGTTTTCAAAGACTGCAGTGTAAACAAAACCAATTGAACTGTGTCACTAACTGTCTTCCTCACATCTCCAACTGGATGTCCTCTCATTACCTCAAGCTAAATCTCTCCAAAACTGAGCTCCTTATTTTCCCCCCTTCTTCAAAACTCTCCACCCCCAATCTCTCTATAACTGTCGACAACTCCATCATTACCCCTACCCCGCATGCCCGATGTCTCTGGGTCACATTTGACTCAGATCTTTCTTTCACTCCTCACATTCAGACTTTGGCTAAAGTCTGCCGCTTCCACCTTAAAAATATCTCTAAAATTAGACACTTCCTTACACAAGACACAACTAAGATCTTAATCCACTCTCTCATCCTCTCCCGCCTTGATTACTGCAACTCTGTCCTCTCTGGTCTCCCCACCTACCGCCTAGCTCCTTTACAATCCTTAATGAATGCCTCTGCCAGACTCATCTTCCTTACAAGTCGCTCTTCATCTGCTGCACCTCTCTGCCAATCTCTTCACTGGCTTCCTCTTGCCTCTAGGATCAAACACAAAATTCTCACTCTGACATACAAAGACCTCAACTGCACTGCTCCCCCCTATATCTCAGAACTTGTCTCCAGATACTCTCCCTCCCGTCCCCCTCACTCTGCTCACGACCTCCTACTCTCCTCCTCTCTTGTCACCTCATCACACTCCCGTTTACAGGACTTTTCCAGACTGGCTCCCATCTTGTGGAACTCTCTGCCTCGCTCCACAAGACTCTCTTCTAGTTTTAAAAGCTTCAAGTGCTCCCTAAAGACTCTACTGTTCAGGGATGCATACAACCTATGCTAACCTTTCTTTATACCAGTTCCTCTCCTCCATTGCTATCCCCTGAACCCCCTTAGCATGTAATCTTAAGAGTCCAGCTGTTTGTTGATCACCTTCTCAAGAGCTGACTACAAAAGTGCAACTCTTGGCAGGGCCCTCTACCCATTTGATGCCTATAACTGTTTTTTTGTACTCCGCCTTTGTTAATACCGCTGCAGAATCTGTTGGCGCTCTACAAATAACCGATAATAATAATAATAATAACCGACCTTAAAGTGTCCAGTAAAATATCCTGTAAGGTGGATGTATTGTTTGGTAGATGACTTTTGATGTAAATACTGTCAGTAACAGAGTTCGTTGTGATGTTTACGATGAGGTTTGGGTGGCTTTTTTCTTCCATAAAATATATTTCTAACATGTATTTCCACAAACACGTTGTTTGCGTTTTAGTTTGTGCCTAATAAAGGAGAAGTTTTTTGCAAAAACTTACAAGCATATTTATTGATATCAAAGATTTTCCCATACTCTATAAACAGGAGAAGTGAGAATCTCCATCTCCAGGTATCATCTCCTTCTCTAGGCATCTTCTAACCATACCCCACAGAGGAGAAATTTACCAAACTCCACAGAGGAGAAGCAAACCATACATCACCAAGGAAAAGCCTACCATACCCCACAGAGAAGAAGCATACTACACTCCACCAAGCTTACCATACTCCACAGAGGAGAAGCTCACCACACCCCACAGAGGAACAGCCAGTGATCACTATTCTCCAAAGAGGTCTTGAAGCAAAGAAAACACCATACTTCAACCGGCCGAACAGGCGTTAACATCTTTAACACAGAAATCCCTTTTACGTTATCAACATACCTCACAAGTTTGAGGTCAAATAAGGTGAGCACTATTCTATTATTTATTGCTACACTACACAACAGTGCTTTCATACTGCACCACAAATTGTTTTTTTGTTTCCTCCCTTCTATAAGCGCTGACATCTGGAACCCTTTACTATATATATATATATATATATATATATATATATATATATATATATATATATATATATATATATACATACATAGAAGTGCATTTAAACCCTTTGCTGTGAAGTAGCTTAAAACATGTAAAAGAATATTTCTGCAATATACATATTTAATAGGTTTTAACTATGTATTTGCAGTAAATATTAGTAAATCTCAATGTTCTGCACAAAGTGGAACATGTTCTATGTATTTATAAATAGATATTCCTATATATATATATATATATATATATATGTATGTATACATCTATACCAATATAATCATGTATATATATATATATATATATATATATAAGTGTGTATAATCCTCGTGGGATATTCCATTATCAGACCGAACTCGGCCAGTAGTCTTCTTATCCTGACCTCGAGCTGGAATAATAGGGAATATCCCAGAGCAGAGAAAGTTCGCAAGATGAGGTAAGCGGTACTCACCACAGGCAGGATAGTCTTTGGCAACAACAGGCAGGAAATCAGAGAAAGACAGTTTAGTGGTAAACCACAAGACAGGTCAGGCAGGCAGGGTTTGGCAACAGTAAGGCAGTCCAAAGGTAAACCACTAGAATGGTCAGGCAGGGTTTGGCAACGGTAAAGCAGTCCAAAGGTAAAACACTAGAATGGTCCAGCAGTTTAGGGGTTAACAGGCAGAGTGGTCAGACAAGCAGAGTTCAGCAACAGTATATCAATCCAGAAATCAGCAATCTATCACACCCAGGAGCACACAAATTAACACCTATACTTGGGGAGTGATAGATTGCTGAATGGCCACTGACACAGCCCTTGACAATGAGCAGGGAAGGTGGTGCAGCACCCCTAGCAATGGCTAGTGCGGCGTGACATAGCCCCCCTCACAAGGGTCGGTTTCAAAGGGTTAGCAGTATGGAATCTGGAGACCAAAGATGGAGTATGCACATCACAGGCAGGAACCCAGAAACGATCCGCCACGTAGTAGCCCTTCCAATGTACAAGATATTGCAGTTGTCTGCGCCTGTATCTGGAGTCCAGGATCTTAGCAACCTCATATTCAGGATTGCCATGGACCAGGAGCGGAGGAGGAGGAGCTCTGAATTGGGTATATCTATTCTTGATGTAAGGCTTGAGTAATGAGATATGGATGACTGGGTGTATGCGCAGGGTTCTGGGCAAGGCCACTCTGTAGGCAATAGGAGACAGTCTTTTTAGGACTTTGTAAGGACCAATAAACCTAGGCCCTAATTTGTGACAGGGTTGACGAAGACGAATGTGTCAAGTAGAGACCCAAACACATTAACCTACCGAGATGGCACGTACAGAGGCTCTATGATGATCAGCAAACTTCTTGTATCTAGAGACAGCTGAACGCAACTGAGAGCAAATACATTGCCAATGAGTGGTGAGTTCAGTAACGCATCGGTCTGTAGCAGGAACCCCTGTAAACTGAGCAGAAAGAGGGAAGACACGAGGTTGATACCCTGCTGCGACTTGAAATAAAGAACAATGTAGAGAATAGTGCCAATGAGTGTTTCTCGCCAGCTCAGCTAGGGGTAACAACTCCAGTTGGAATGGAGAGAATTGACAAATGCTCTAAGGTAGGCCTCGAGATCTTGGTTTACTCTTTCAGTTAGTCCATTGGTTTGAGTGTGGTAGCCAGAAGACAAGGAAACAGTGGTTCCAATCAATTTACAAAAGACTCTCCCAAAGGTAGAAATGATTTGTGGACCTCTGTCAGAAATAATATTCATGGGAATGCTATGAAGTCGTACCACATGCAAGAAAAAAAGAGACGATAGGTATTGGGCAGAAGGCAGTTTCTAAAGGGGTACAAAATGAGCCAGTCTGGAAAACTGATCCACCACAACCCAAATAACTGTATGGTGGTCAGAAGGTGGAAGGTCCACAATGAAGTCCATTGTTATGTGTGTCCATGGTTGATTGGGAATGGACAATGGTTGCAGCAAGCCAGGAGGCAAGGATCGGGGAATTTTGTTAGCAGCACAAGCCGTGCAGGCTCTCACATAATCAGGAGCGTCAGACTTCATTGTATGCTACCATACATGTTGGGAAAGATGCTTAAAAGTCCTTGTCAAGCCAAGATGTTTTGAGAGTTTACTATCATGAGCCTAGGATAGCACAGGAGTGCATATATTCAGAGGTACAAAGAGGATATCAGAAGCCACATGGGCTTCAGGAGGTTTTCTAGACTGGGCACGTTGCAGTCTTTAAAAAAGGGTGGTATTCAGTTGAGTAACCACACAGGAGGGAGGTATGATGTGTTCAATAGGAACTTCAGAGGAAACACTTGAGTTAGGAAACTGACGAGAAAGGGCGTCTGCCTTCTTGTTTATGGTCCCGGGAAGATAAGAGACCTGGCCTGTCAATGATTGAGTTGATGAGCAGTCTCTAGGTATGTTAGATTCTTGTGGTTGGTGAGAATCTGAATGGGATTGGTGGTGGCCTCTAACCAATGACACCATTCAGTCAAGGCCATCTTAATGACTAAGAGTTCACGATTACCCACATCATAATTCCTCTCTGCAGGAGTAAAGCATTTAGAGAAAAAGGCTACAGGGTGCGACTTGGAGGTTAAAGGATCCCTTTGGGTTAGAACTGTTCCAGCTTCTATCTCGGAGGCATCAACCTCTAAAGTGAACTGTTGGTCAGGATCAGGATGGCGGAGCACAGGAGCAGAACAGAAAGCCTTTTTTAGACGAGAGAAGGCATTTATGGCTTCAGGTGGCCAATGTTTACAGCCTTTGTTCTGTTTTGTCAATTCAATAAGTGGAGCGACTGTTTGAGAAAAGTTCATTATAAACTTGCGGTAATAATTAGAGAACCCCAATAATCTCTGTAATTTCTTTAATGAAGTAGGTTGAGGCCATTCTAAAACTGCGGTGAGTTTAGCAGGATCCATGACAAAACCAAGGAACTGGATCTGAACTTGATCAAACTCACATTTTTCTAGCTTGGTACCAAAGAATTGTCTCTGAGACATTGAAGTACCTGTCTCATGTGTTTATGATGCTCCTCAAAAGTTGAAGAGAAAACAAGGATGTCATCCATGTAGACAATGACAGTGCAATTGAGGAGGTCATGGAAGACATCGTTGACAAATGCCTGGAAGACTGCAGGGGCATTACACAGCCCAAATGGCATTACAAGGTATTCGTAATCCCCTTATCTTGTGTTGAAGGCGGTCTTCCATTCGTGGCCTGGGAAGACACAAATCAGATTGTATGCCCCACGAAGGTCCAGCTTGGTGAAGAAGCGAGCATCCTGGAGTGAGTCATACAGTTCAGTGATTAAAGGAATGGGATAGCGATTCTTGATAGTTATGTTGTTCAAAGCCCTGTAGTCGATACAGGGTCTGAGCCCACCATCCTTCTTACTGACAAAAAAGAAGCCTGCCCCAGCAGGAGAGAAGGATGGGCAAATTTAACCTTTAGCAAGGTTCTCTTGGATGTACTCCTCCATGGTTTGGTTTCAGCTTTGGAGAGTGGATAAGTCCTTCCTTTAGGAAGTGGGGCTTCGGGAAAGAGTTCAATTTTACAGTCATAAGGACAGTGGGGTGGCAGCACATCGGCTGCTTTCTTCTCAAACACATCTGGGAAGTCTGCGTATACTGAGGGAAGGTTTGAAGGAGTCTGAAGACTGGCTATGGGGATGATGAGCAAAGGAGTGACTTTAGCAAGGCAGGAGTGGAAACAGGAGGTACCACAGGAGGCCAGTTGTCCTTCAGCCCAGTCGAACTGCGGATTATGTATACGAAGCCAAGGATGACAGGTTGTGCTGGAGAATGAATGACCTTGAACTGCAGCTTTTCCGTATGAAGGACTCCCACAGTCAGGGTCAGGGGTGCTGGCTCAAAATGGATCAACCCTGAACCAAGGGGGGTGCCATCAAGAGTAGTTATTTTGAGACAATGTCTTTTCTGCAGAAGAGGTAAGCCAGCTTGAATCATAAAACGGTGATCCAAAACGTTTCCAGCTGCCCCAAGTCAATGAAGGCTTGAGTGTGGACATAATTCTGAAGAAAGGTAAGAGTAACAGGTACCAGAATCCGTGAGGAGTAAGATGATTTAATAGTGATCATGCTTAGAGGTACCCCAGTGTTATCCCCTAAGCATTGGCTTTTCCCGGCCGAATGTCACAGTTCTTTAGTTGGTGGGAGTTAAAACAACAATAAAAGCATAGTCTCAATCTCCTTCTTCTCTGTCTTTCAGACTCTGATGGTTTGAAGGAAAAAAGATCAATGGGTTCCTCTACTGGGGTGGTTGGAGAAGTTGAAGGGGTAGAGGACACTGCAGAAACCAGATGAATAGAAGGACGGGAGTGAAGGATCCTCCGAGTTCTGTCTCTCTCGGCTTGTCTCTCCTGGAAGCGAGAGTCTATACTGATACAAAGTGATATAAAGTCATCCAAAGAAGAGGGAATATCACGATAAGTGAGTTCCTCTTTGATGCGTTCATGCAGACCCCTCCTAAAGGCTGCCTTCTGGGCATTGCCATCCCAACTGGTCTCTAGTGCCAAGGTGCGAAACTCGATGGCAAATTGTGCCACAGTGCTATTGCACTGGCAGAGATCTAGGAGAGAAAATTCTGCACCAGAAGTACTGCCAGAAGTCCCAAACACAGAAGCAAGTACAGAAATTAATGCATCAGCATCGTTCAGGAGTGGAGCATTCTGTTCAAAAAGGGGAGTGACCCAGGCTAGGGCCTTGTCTTTCAGTAAGGAAATGATAAAGGTGACCCTTGACTGGTGAGACTGAAAGGATGATTGCGGAAGTGCAGCCTGCATTGGTTAAGAAAACCCCTACAATCGGTAGTACCTTCATACTTGTCAGGCAATGGTATCCGGGGTATACTTCCAGAATCAGGGGAAGAAGCCACAGTAGTAGTAGCAGAGACTGGCGGTACAACAACAGGAGCGTTATTCCTCGCTGCAACTAGTGAAGAGAGTTGAGCGGTTATAGCCTCTAGTTTGGAATCAATACTCTGTAACTGTGTGGTATGGGTTCCCAACATCTCTCCCTGAAGATAAACCGCTCTTGCTACCTCATTTGGCTCCATGGCCCAAGTATAATGTAATGCTCGTGGGATATTCCACTATCAGACCGAACTTCGCCAGTAGTCTTCTTATCCCGGCGTCGAGCCGGAATGATAGGGAATATCCCAGAGCAGAGAAAGTTTGCAAGATGAGGTAAGCAGCACTCACTACAGGCAGGATAGTCTTCGGCAGCAACAGGCAGGGAATCAGAGAAAGGAAGTTCAGTGGTAAACCACTAAAAGGGTCAGGCAGGCAGGGTTTGGAAACAGTAAGGCAGTCCAAAGGTAAACCACTAGAATGGTCAGGCAGGCAGGGTTTGGCAACAGTAAAGTAGTCCAAAGGTAATCCACTAGAATGGTCAGGCAGGCAGGGTTTGGCAACGATAAAGCAGTGCAAAGGTAAACCAATAGAATGGTAAGGCAGGCAGGGTTTGGCAACAGTATATCAATTCAGCAGTTTAGGGGTTAACCGGCAGAATGGTCAGACAAGCAGAGTTCAGCAACAGTATATCAATCCAGAAATCAGCAATCTATCACACCCAGGAGCATACAAAGTAACACCTATACTTGGGCAGTGATAGATTGCTGAATGGCAACTTACATAGGCGCAGGATTCGCGCCACATGGTATCCCAATCGGCATCAGAGCGGAGAGCGTGCGGCGATGTCAGCATCGCAAGTAACAGGAGCCGACACAGCCCCTGACAAGGAGCAGGGAAGGAGGCGCTGTGCCCCTAGCAACGGCTACTGCGGCGCGGCATGACAGTGTGTGTGTATGTATGTGTACGTGTGTGTATGTGTGTGAGTCTGTGGGGCATATTTAACAAGTTGCGGATGGAAATTATCCGATATTGCCGATCATGTCCGCCGCACATCGATAAATGCAGACAGCGTGCTCTGTTGGGATTTATCATTGCACCAGCAGTTCTTGTGAACTGCTGGTGCAATGCCGCCCCCTGCAGATTCGCGGCCAATCGGCCTATAGCAGGGGGTGTCAATCAACCCGATCATATTCAATCGGGTTGATTTCTTGCAAGTTCTGTCTGACTCCTCAGAGCAGGCGGACAGGTTATGGAGCAGCGGTCTTTAGCCCACTGCTTCATAACTTGTGTTTCTGGCAAGCCTGAAGGCTCGCCAGAAACACAGGGCTTCAAGCTCCATACAGAGCTTGATAAATATGTCCCTGTATGTATGTCTATGTGTGTGTGTGTGTATGTTTGTGAGTCTGTGTGTATATGTGTGTGTGTGTGTATGTTTGTGAGTCTGTGTGTATATGTGTGTGTGTATGTATGTTTGTGAGTCTGTGTGTATATGTGTGTGTGTGTATGTTTGTGAGTCTGTGTGTATATGTGTGTGTGTGTGTATGTTTGTGAGTCTGTGTGTATATGTGTGTGTGTATGTATGTTTGTGAGTCTGTGTGTATATGTGTGTGTGTATGTATGTTTGTGAGTCTGTGTGTATATGTGTGTGTGTGTGTGTGTGTATGTTTGTGAGTCTGTGTGTATATGTGTGTGTTTGTGATTGTGTGTGTGTGTAAAAGCATATTTATGCAATATTCATATTTAAAAGGTGTGTATGTTTGTGTATGCATGTGAATGTATTGCATATTTATACAATATTCATATTTAATAGGTGTGTGTGTGTCTGTGTGTTAGTATGTATGCATGTGTATCTGTATCTGTGTGTATGTATGTTTATGTGTGTGTGTGTGGGTAAAAGCATATTTATGCAATATTCATATTTAATAGGTGTGTGTGTGTGTGTGTTAGTATGTATGCATGTGTATCTGTATCTGTGTGTATGTATGTTTATGTGTGTGTGTGTGTCGGTAAAAGCATATTTATGCAATATTCATATTTAATAGGTGTGTGTGTGTTAGTTTGTATGCATGTGTATGTGTATCTGTGTGTATGTATGTTTATGTGTGTGTGTGTCAGTAAAAGCATATTTATGCAATATTCATATTTAATAGGTTTTAACCATGTATATAGTTAAAACCTATTGTTTACTACTATTTTTACACTGGCATTAATTTAATTTTTTGTCCATTAATTTTCTAGTTTTAATTTAAAATGTTTGTCTGTGTGCATGATATACATTTGTAGTGTGTGTGTATGTATATGTGTGTGTTTTCTTAGAGGGCATAATGTTTGTACATTGTTTGTGTGGAATGTATGTGAGGAATTTGTGTAGTGTGTAGTGTTTAGTGTGTGTGTAGTGTTTGAGTAACTCATATATGTGTATAGTGTGAGTAGTGTTTGCAGTGTATGTGTGTGTGTAGGCAGTGAAGGCAGTGTGTAAGTGTCTGTATGTGTAGTATTTTTATACATATGTGATGTTTCTGTAGTGTATTTTTGTACATCATGGGCTCTGTTTAGTGTGTTTAAGAAGAAGTGTGTTTAGTGTTTAAGTGGTGTGTGTGTGTGCATGATCTGCATTTGTAGTGTGTGTGTATGTATATGTGTGTGTGTGTGTTTTTTAGTGTGCGTAATGTTTGTAAATTGTTTGTGTGGAATGTATGTGAGGTATTTGTGTAATGTTTAGTGTGTGTGTAGTGTTTGAGTACCTCAAATATGTGTATAGTGTGAGTAGTGTTTGCAGTGTGTGTGTGTAGGCAGTGAAGGCAGTGTGTGAGTGTCTGTATGTGTAGTATTTTTATACATATGTGATGTTTCTGTAGTGTATTTATGTACATCATGGGATCTGTGTAGTGTGTTTAAAAAGTGTGTTTAGTGTTTAAGTGGTGTGTGTGTGTGCATGATTTGCATTTGTAGTGTGTGTGTATGTATATGTGTGTGTGTGTTTTTTTAGTGTGCGTAATGTTTGTACATTGTTTGTGTAGAAAGTATGTGAGGTATTTGTGTAGTGTTTAGTGTGTGTGTAGTGTTTGAGTACCTCAAATATGTGTATAGTGCGAGTAGTTTTTGCAGTGTGTGTAGGCAGTGAAGGCAGTGTGTGAGAGTCTGTATGTGTAGTATTTATATATATGTGATGTTTCTGTAGTGTATTTTTGTACATCATGGGATCTATGTAATGAGTTTAAGAAGTGCGTTTAGTGTTTAAGTGGTGTGTGTTCATGAATGTGTATAGTTTTTGTGAGGTGTGTGTGATGTTTCTGTAGTGTGTGTTTGTGCATGTGTGTAATATTTTTGTAAGGGTCTAGTTTGAGGAAGTTTGGTAGTTTTTGTTTAGTATATGCAGTGATAGTAACTTATGTGGTGTTTAAGGGTAGTGTGAGTAATGTTTATGTAGTTTGTGCGTGTGTAACAAGTATTTGGTAGTGTGGATTTGTGCAGTGTACACTTATGTGCGGGTAGTTTTTGCGCAGTGTATGCTTGTGATGTGGGTCTGTGTATAGTGTGTGTGCAATCTTTGTGTGGCATTTAGTATGTATGAGATTTGATGTTTTTTGTTCATAATCTTTTATGTGGTGTATTTGATGTATATGTGATTGTGTGTGATGGTTTGTATAGTGAATGTGCATTTGGTTAATATTGTGTATGTTACTATGTTGTGTATACTGTGTAGTGTTTTTGGAGTTCTTGTATATTGTTTTGTGATGTGTGTGTATAGCAGTGTATTGTGTAGTTTGCATAATATATATATATATATATATATATATATATATACACACACACATATACATATGCATATAAACATATACACAAACATACACCCATATATACATTCTGCACAATAGTATGGGTTTGGTGTATAGTTTGGCTTGGGTGAGTTATGTGGTCACAATGAGGTCACAGTCATTACTATGACATCACAAAGCCATCATGAAGACTA
Organism: Bombina bombina; assembly: GCF_027579735.1. Lineage (NCBI taxonomy): Eukaryota > Metazoa > Chordata > Amphibia > Anura > Bombinatoridae > Bombina > Bombina bombina. The sequence continues at coordinate 162,951,172 of NC_069507.1, read as the reverse complement.
CTTCTCACACCTGCTACATTTCTTTACTTTAGTTGCTGATAATCTACAGTGAGTACTGACTTCATTTGCTATTGAGATTCAGTTTGCATTTGGTGCAAAATAACATTTACTATAAGCCTGCAAAGTTGCAAAACTTTAAAATTTCAAAAATTGTCCACAATTTTTGCCACCACTGTATATATAAATATAAATATATATACACATGATGCACAATAGTATAAGTTTGGTGAGTAGCTTGGCTTGGCTGAGTTATGTGGTCACAGTCATTACTATGAATTCACAAAGCCACCAAGGCTTCTTCTCCCACCTGCTACATTTCATTACTTAAGTTGCTGATAACCTACAGTGAATACTGACTTCAGTTGCTATTGGGATTCATTAAATACTAACTACAACTTCTGCTGAACTTCATGGAATACTGAGAGGTATTTATAACTGTTTTATTTAGCTTATACAACATAATATTTATACTATGCATCCATAGTTTTAATTAATTTATATGTTTTATCTTAAATCCACGTTTTACTCATTTATATTAACAACTAGGGGTAAAATAGTGTAGTTTAGATTTGCTTAGCAGTCACTATACTATATCTAGCTCATTATATACACAGATGTAAAGGCTCAGATTGAAACTATAATAATGTTGCTCTTGCGTGAACAAAATTCAAAACATCGAAGGACACTTCAGACCTAGTTCCTCATTCCTCCCAGAAGATAACACCTCCAAATAAGTTGGTTCCCTAGGTGCCTTATCAAATTGCTAACAAAATACTGACTTGATCCCTTGAACCCTACTCGATTGACACCCCTTTTAAGTAGCAGCAGACTGAGGCTCATTACCGGTCCAGTGCTGAGTTCTAGGAGCCCGGATAGGGGCCGGAGAGGTTTTGCCGGTGCTCTGGTGTTTACATTCTCTCCATGACAAAATATGCATTGCCATGTTTATAGGTAGATTATTTAAAGTATTGGAGATATCTTAAAAGGGATTTAATGGTTGTTTGCTATTATTTTAAACAAATATAAATTTGAAAATATATCTTTATGTTTAAAATAATATTAAGCAATCACTAAATCCTCTTTACTATATCTACAATACTTTGAACAACAAGCATTGTACATGACTATACATATAATTTAAACATTGACCCCTAATCTGCCATAACCTAAAACTAACTGTAGAAGCTAAGGCCCTACACATAATATTCAATATTTAAATGATGCATTGTTATGTAGAATGCATTGACCGATATTTAAGAAGCACCGGGTGGACAAAGCTTGCTCTACACTGTACCTGTCCGCCCGGTATCGCAGCCAGTGGGCAGCAATACACTGCTCGCATTTATCATTGCACCAGCAGCTGCTAGTGCAATGCCACTCCTTGCTAGCGCTCAGCCAGTCGCGCACCAGCAGAGGCTGTCAATCACCCCGGTCGGACTTGTCCAGGGTGATGTTAGTCCCCCAGCTGAGAGCTGGCGAGCAGGTTAGGAGGCAGCGGTCTAATGACCACTGCTTCTTAAAGGGACACTGAACCCAAATGTAATTAATGTTGCTTGTTGTGTTTATTATTTCTAATTAAAGACAGTATCATTAATATTATAGGTCTACAGAACTGCATGCCTGCTTTCATCGGGGATCCCTCTTCTTCATGCGTTTGTAGCCTCACACTGAAATACCGGAAGTGTTGAACCCAAAATATAGAGGGGTACCACTTAATTCCAAGTGGCTGATTTCAAATCAGTCAGTCCCTATTGGCTGATTTGAATCAGCCAATAACAAGAACTTTTTTTAATTTAAATTCTAATTATCCTTTTCTAATGAATGATTAGAATTTAAAATTAAAAAAGTTCTTGCTATTGGCAGATTCAAATTTACCAAATTTGAAATCAGCCAATTAGAATAAAGTGTACCCCTATATATTGGGGTACGATTCCAGGATTTCAGTGTGCGGAGGAGACCGCAGAAAGAGGAGGGTTCTCCAATGACAGACAAAGAATAGATGATTGCGGAGCAGTGGTGGCAGAAGAGGCCACGGAAGTCCACCTCTGCCGCAGAGAAGATGGGCCCCCGGTGCCTGGACCTTGGATGATGAGGGCCCTGGCATTGAAGAACATTGCCCAGCAGAGACGGTGGAAGAGTCCATGGAAGTCTGCCTCCGCCGTTGTGAAGATGGGCCCCTGGTGCCTGAACCTATCAACTGTGAGTAACACGTTTAGGGTTAGATAGGGTTTTTTTGGGTTGTTTTTAATTTTTTTTATTTTATTATATCTTTATTCAAAATACAGTAAAATTATCAACAGTCAGTTCAATGTCAATCACTAGTCCACATCAGCTATTAAAATACAATATTCTTTCTTGAGTCCTTGAACTGTAGATGGTCTCTAATATAAACCAGGTATAATGGACTATCTGTTACTTTAAACTAAAGGAAGTCCATGTTGTTCAAATGTTCAATAATTTTTGACCTCCTGGGTGCCAACGTTAACCAGCCAAAAACAAAGGGAAGACCCATTGTAGAATGTGACATAAGCGCAAATTAACAAAAATGAAGAACAATTTTAACAAAAAAAAACCTAAAAACAACATATCACAACTTAGTCCATGGATAATATACGTAGAAATATATAGTTAAAATGTTAGTACAGCATTATAATAATTATAATAATAATAATGCCACTGCACAGTCCGGAAACCAGCTTTAACCTATATCAAGTGTCACCTTTATTAGTAATGTACAGGGAGTGCAGAATTATTAGGCAAGTTGTATTTTTGAGGATTAATTTTATTATTGAACAACAACCATGTTCTCAATGAACCCAAAAAACTCATTAATATCAAAGCTGAATAGTTTTGGAAGTAGTTTTTAGTTTGTTTTTAGTTATAGCTATTTTAGGGGGATATCTGTGTGTGCAGGTGACTATTACTGTGCATAATTATTAGGCAACTTAACAAAAAACAAATATATACCCATTTCAATTATTTATTTTTACCAGTGAAACCAATATAACATCTCAACATTCACAAATATACATTTCTGACATTCAAAAACAAAACAAAAACAAATCAGTGACCAATATAGCCACCTTTCGTTGCAAGGACACTCAAAAGCCTGCCATCCATGGATTCTGTCAGTGTTTTGATCTGTTCACCATCAACATTGCCTGCAGCAGCAACCACAGCCTCCCAGACACTGTTCAGAGAGGTGTACTGTTTTCCCTCCTTGTAAATCTCACATTTGATGATGGACCACAGGTTCTCAATGGGGTTCAGATCAGGTGAACAAGGAGGCCATGTCATTAGATTTTCTTCTTTTATACCCTTTCTTGCCAGCCACGCTGTGGAGTACTTGGATGCGTGTGATGGAGCATTGTCCTGCATGAAAATCATGTTTTTCTTGAAGGATGCAGACTTCTTCCTGTACCACTGCTTGAAGAAGGTGTCTTCCAGAAACTGGCAGTAGGACTGGGAGTTGAGCTTGACTCCATCCTCAACCCGAAAAGGCCCCACAAGCTCATCTTTGATGATACCAGCCCAAACCAGTAATCCACCTCCACCTTGCTGGCGTCTGAGTCGGACTGGAGCTCTCTGCCCTTTACCAATCCAGCCACGGGCCCATCCATCTGGCCCATCAAGACTCACTCTCATTTCATCAGTCCATAAAACCTTAGAAAAATCAGTCTTGAGATATTTCTTGGCCCAGTCTTGACGTTTCAGCTTGTGTGTCTTGTTCAGTGGTGGTCGTCTTTCAGCCTTTCTTACCTTGGCCATGTCTCTGAGTATTGCACACCTTGTGCTTTTGGGCACTCCAGTGATGTTGCAGCTCTGAAATATGGCCAAACTGGTGGCAAGTGGCATCTTGGCAGCTGCACGCTTGACTTTTCTCAGTTCATGGGCAGTTATTTTGCGCCTTGGTTTTTCCACACGCTTCTTGCGACCCTGTTGACTATTTTGAATGAAACGCTTGATTGTTCGATGATCACGCTTCAGAAGCTTTGCAATTTTAAGAGTGCTGCATCCCTCTGCAAGATATCTCACTATTTTTGACTTTTCTGAGCCTGTCAAGTCCTTCTTTTGACCCATTTTGCCAAAGGAAAGGAAGTTGCCTAATAATTATGCACACCTGATATAGGGTGTTGATGTTATTAGACCACACCCCTTCTCATTACAGAGATGCACATCACCTAATATGCTTAATTGGTAGTAGGCTTTCGAGCCTATACAGCTTGGAGTAAGACAACATGCATAAAGAGGATGATGTGGTCAAAATACTCATTTGCCTAATAATTCTGCACTCCCTGTATATTTGAAAAAGCTCAACCTGTATTATTTTCAATTTTGGAACAACTAGTCTCTCTAATACTTATTTTGCATTAGCAAATTTGTATTGTTCCCAAAGGAAAACAACATCATAATATACACTTAGCTTCCCTGTAGAAAAATAAAAATACCTCTCCATTTTGATTGTGATTTCCACTTGTTTCAGCCAGCTTTCCAATTATGGAATCTGCGTTGATTTCAAACATTTAGGAATCAGTTTTTTAACAGCGTTAAGCATAACCTGGGCCATAGTCCTCCTTAGCTTACATGGTATGGTGGAGAGATCATTAAAAATAGAGAGTGTTGAGGAAAACTCCAAAGTAAGGCCCACTACCTTTCCAATTTCTGTATATATGTCTTTCCAAAATGGACGAAGGTGGGCACACTCCCACCAGATATGAAACATGGTACCTTCCTGTCCACAGCCCCTCCAGCACCTATCACTAGCTGATTTTAACATATATTTTAATCTGTTTGGGGTTAAATACCATCTTGTAAGAATTTTTATATTGGTTTCCATAAAGGAAGATGAGTGCGAAGATCTAGCCGTGTAGGAGAACCACTGCCTCCACTGTTTAGGAGCAATGTGTATGCCCACCTCATTCTCCTATTTCCCCACATAAGATGGTTTAGATGGGAGGTGTGATTCCAAAAGGTATTTATATATGGAGGACATTATACCCTTTGTTGTGGGCGTATAAAAGTTTTCTTATTTTTGTGTGTAAGCATGTAATGTCTAGTCTGATGATACGTGAACCATGTTGAGAAATATTTTAATCCCTGATCCTGTAACCTTTGTCTATTTAACATTTGGCCTCCTTCTATTAAGTTGTAGATTGGAATCAAATCTTGGAGAGCATTCACATCTCTAGGTCTCCCCAATCCCTGATCTGCTCTCTTTCAACTCTCCATTATAACACAATGTTGTCAATGGGGAGTGTGGTGTAGCTATATTGGTAAATTTGTTTCTATGTGTTATCCAAGCTGTCCATGTTTCTCTAAAAATTGTATATGTCCTTCCAATATTTATCATCCTCATAGAGACTAATGGAGCCCAGCACAACCCTCCCATATGTGGGACATTCAACAATTGTGACTCCAAGTGAACTATTTTTTTATATAAATACTTACCCTGCCTACACCAGTCTACCACTCTACCTAAAGATATTGCCGATTTGTACCAGTGTAAATTGGGAACTCCCAAACCTCCTTTGTCTCTAGGGGTATAAACAGTCTCCTGGGATAACCTAGGTGGATTTCCCTGCCAAATATATGAATTTAATATTGTCTGTAATTTGCTGATATCTCCTGATACCCCCACCATTGGTAATGCCTGCATTAGATATAACGCCTTTGGTAATAGCGTCATTTTCGCGGCTGCTATCCTACCTAGCCAAGATATATTGTTTTTGGGCAACCATCGGGATGTCAATGACTGAAACTCAGTCACAAGCCTCCCATAATTAAGCCTGCGCAATTTCTCCTCATCAGAGGTTAGTTGGATGCCCAGGTACTTCAGTGAATTCAGGTTAATTTTGAATGGGCTAATAGTTTTAAGTTCATCCATATCTTCTGCCACAATGTTAATAGGATATAACTCCGACTTGGAGGGGTTAATTAGAAAATTGGATACCTCCCTATATTTTATAAGTTCCCTCTTGACCTATACCAAGGATTCCCTAGGAGAGGACAACGTCATCAAGACATCATCAGAGAACATAGCCAGTTTGTAAGATTTATTTTGAATCTCTATTCCTTTTATTTTTGAATTATTACGTAATTTGGTTGCCAGAGGTTCCAGGGACAACACGAACAACAATGGAGACAGTGGGCAACCCTGTCTGGTCCGTTGTGTATCTCAAAAGCATCTGACAGGAGACCATTAACTCGGATCTGTGCTGTGGGGTTAGAGTATAGGGCTAGAATTTGAGATATGAATTTAGGGGGGAAGCCCCATTTGGTTAATGTGGAATGGAGAAAAGTCCAATCTAACCTGTTGAATGCCTTTTCTGCATCTGTTGAAAGGAACACTGATGGAGTCTTAGTTAATTTAATATGGTCCATGAGAGTGACCACCTTGCTCACATTATCCCTGGCCTCTCTATTTCGTACAAAGCCCACTTGATCCTCGTCAAGCAATGATGGCAGCAATTCATTCATCCTATTTGCTAGGATCTTCGCAAACAACTTAATATCTGCATTAAGCGGAGAGATGGGACTATAGTTGGCAGGTACAGAGGGAGACATCCCTGGTTTTGGGATAACTGTTATGTGTGCCTGCAGCATGGAGTCAGGGAACACATGATCTTCAGAGATATAATGAAATAATGTGGCTAGTTGGGGACTTACTTGGATTTGAAAGTTTTATAATAGAGTGCTGTGAAGCCATCAGGCCCTGGGGCTTTGTTTGATTTTATGTCTGAAATCGCTATCTGTAATTCCTCTACGCTAATCAGTGTTTCTAATGTATGTACCGCCTCCTCCATTATTTTTGGGAATACTATATCCCCCAGATATCTGTCAGATGCCTCTTTGTGTGTAGTTGTGTGTCTTTCTGTATGAATGTTGTATAGTCTATGGTAGAACTCCTGAAATGTCTTAGCAATGGTTCTAGTGTCCTCTATTTGTGATCCCGAGGTTGACTTGAGTGAATGTATGTACAATTTAGTTTGCTGTTTTTTAAGGGCAAGAAAAATGTTTTGGACAATGCGTTAAAAGGATATAAGAAGTTTAATGCAGCTACGGAAAAATTTGAGCCTACAGAGATCACGGTTTTCAAGGCCGGTGTAAGCATTGCCGTGAAGCTGATATCGCTACTGGATTACAGGTATCCTGCTTGCAATTGGCAGTAAAGAGCGGATACTCTCTTATTTTCCTCACTACAAGCGGTTAGCAGAATTTCTCCGCTGCAAGAACGGTCCTGACAAATAGGATTGCTACATTGAAAACAGCTCCCACTTTCTGTGACGTCACGAGTAACGTGCACGCCTCTATGGAGGTGGGGAGCCCTGTAAGCCGATCAATTCGGAACAACAACCGGAGGAGTAAGGTAAAAGATACCTAGTCACCATAACATGTTGGGATCATGCAACTAGGGACTAACCACTGGGGCCTTATATGACTTATTGCATCTTGGTAATCTACCTATATAAGAGACATTTTTTTTCATGTGGTGGCGACTGTTTTTTCTTAGCCTCATTTTTAATCATATATCGGAGAAGTCCGGTACCCCCCTTTTATATGTATGATTATTTTATTTGTGATAGCTTTTAATAAATTGGCATAGCCACGTTTTTTACCTAATTTCTTATGTACTTATTAACTGCCTCCTATGAACCTTCAGCTTAAGCGCTCCTCCATAACATTTTTCTTGCTATTTTTGCTCTTTCCTATTGTAAGGGACTATAGGTTTGGGGAGTTTGGTGGGTTTTCAGCGCACACTACTTTGCATATGTGTTTAATGTTTTTTAAGGGCCCTAGCTAAATACTTTCCTGTTTTGTTACTCTCCCCATAGAACCTCTGCTGCAAGAATAGGAGTTTTCTTTGAGATTCAATGTGTAAGTATTCATTTAATTGTTTTCTTTTCTCGCTAAGTGATTGTAATGTAGCCTCATCTCTAGGGTTAAGTTTTGCTAAGCAATCTAACTCCATAACTTCCTTCGTCAGAGAAAAATAAACTCTCCTATTCTCCCTTAGTTTAATTGCCCTAGCCTTGATGAATTCCCCTCTCATATAAGCCTTATGCACCTCCCACACCATATCTGGCTTCAAGTCAGGGGTAACATTAACCAGGAAGTATGTATCCATCTGTTTAGCATATTCTCTAATCCTTGTGGATCTAAAAGCAAGGAGTCATCCAATCTCCAACAAAAGGGCCGAATTGGCATAGATGCTCATTGGAGGAAACAATCTACTAATGAATGGTCAGACCATGAGATATGTTTTATATGATATTGCTTAATATATGAGAGAGCAAGATGGTCTGTTAGGATGTAATCTAGGCGGGAGTAGTTTATGTGTGGGTGTGAAAAGAATGTGTAGTCTCTTTTAAGGGGATGTATATAACGCCAGGTATCATGCAAAGTGAGCAGCTTAATGGTCTGCCATACGGATTTAAAGACTTTGTGTGGAATATTTGTAGTAGAGCTTGAGCAGTCCACTAATGGATCTAATGGGATATTCAAATCTCCCCCAAGAATAAGTGGGCCTTTAGTAATATCCAGAATTTTCTGGGATACCTTCTTTATAAACGTGTCTTGGTGTTGGTTTGGGGCATATAAATTAACCAGTGTTACCGGTTTACCATATAGTCTGCCCACAATGCATAAGAACCTGCCTTCTTTATCTTTATCAATTTGCAAAACGTCAAATGGTACAGATCTATGGATAAGGATACTTACACCATTGATCTTTTTTTGATGATTAACACTATGGAAATGTTGCGTATATTGTGCTGTAAAATATTTAGGTGTGCAGTTAAATTTAAAATGAGTTTCTTGTAGTAGGAGAATTTTCCCTCCTCTTTTATATAGGTCCTGGAGGGCTATGGCTCTTTTATTTGGGCTATTAAACCCCTTCACATTTTGTGTAATTATATGTAAATCTTGGCCTTTACCTTGTGTGGTCATTGGAAGGTTTCTATCAACCTATCACCTCTAGATAGCTGGAACACTTGTGGCTGTGCAGTTGGCATATTCATTCCCATGGATTGACAACAAAACAAAACATATAAAACGTTAGAACAACAATAAACTAGTATCATAGGACTCTATTCACACACGTCCTATAACAACAATGCAAAGGGAGGGATTTGCCCGAGAGGGCCAAACCAAGGAGAAATAACTATTAGATGATAAGCATCCTAATATTTGAGCAATTTTCAACTATATGTCTAAACTACTAACACATTTTCTTACATTTTGTATTGTTAAAATAAGGAACCTCTGAGGGTTACAGGCTTCCCTTAGCCCACATCAAAGTGTCCACTTTCATCACGTTGTGATGATTACCCGCTGTCTAGCAGCGGCAGAATATTAACTTGACACCAGTCTTTTGTATATTCTAAGTGACCTCATGTCCTACAGCCTCGGGTATATTCTGCCTAGGAGAGGGCTTATTGTTCTTTCTATGTGAGACTCTTTGTCACTCTGTCCTCTGAGGAAGTGGGATCTCCCTGTCGCTGGGTTCATCTAGGGGCACTCCAGAGGTCTCATTCAGCATGGGATTGTCTAGTTTCAGCTCTTTACAAGTTGAGGGAATGTCCTCTGTAGAGTGGCATAGTATTCTTCTACCCTTCCATTGAATCTGTAGGTTGAATGGGTGTCCCCATCTATAAGGGATATTTTTTTGGCATAACGTAGTGGTGAGCAGTCTCATATCTCTTTCTTTTTGCAGAGTTCTGGGGGATAAATCCTCAAACAGTTGTAGATTTGTGCCTTTAAATTTTACTGGATGTTTTTGTCTTGCCTTTTTCATCAACATCTCCTTGATAGGGTAGCTTGTGACCTTAACAATCACATCCCTATGGGGTTGGTCAAACAGTCCTTGCACGTAAGTTTCCATATCTTGTGGGGACACCGTCTCTGGTATACCCCTCAGCCTTATATTATGCTGCCGACTCCTGTTTTCTAGATCATCAATTGTATTTCCTAACTGTTGAATTGTTAGGTCTTGTTGAGAAAATCTGCCTGAGATGGCATTCAGGGCTTTGTTTTGGTGAGCCGTGTCTTCCTCCAGTTTTTCTACCCTCTGTCCTACCTCTATGAAGTCCTTCTTGATATCAGCAATTTCCTCACGTATGCATTGCTTCACTTGCTGCACCAATGACGTAAAGTCCTTTTTGGAGGGTAGCAAATCTAACAGGGCCTTTGGTATTGTAATGGACTGCTCAACATTTTCTGAGTCAGAGTCTGAAGACACAGACTCATTCCTTACTCTAGGCTCTCTGTCTTGGGTGTTGGTAGTCTGAGAAGCTTCCAGACTCTTAAAAAATGTATTAACGGAAGGTACGGCACTCATCTTTTTTTTAACAGGATTTTCCCCTTTAGAGCCTTTTTTTGGCGACATATTTGCCAATTCTGTAATGATAAACTGTGGCTTCCTTCTTAGGGTTGCATGGTGTTCCTATGGTTCTGTTATTATCTAAGGGACCCAGAATATTTCTAGCTCTCGGCACTCTCAATAAAGATGGTGAAAGTCTCTTTATTCCCTATAAATAATGTAGCAGGCCAGAACTCCCAATCCAAGGCAGTACTTAGTTGAGCAAATGTCAGGTTCCCTTACAAGATAATGTAGTCACAAGATTGTTACTAGAAGGAGTTATCTGCAGTGTCATACATATGTTATTTCACAATAAGGAAGGTGCAACTGGCATTGTATGATGTTTATGGAGATTTTCTGTTTCAATTTAGATGCAGCTGTGCTATTATAACAGAGAGGTTGGTGCAAACAATGATGCCAACTTATCTCCTGTAAAGTGTCTCTTATAGTCAGTTACGTTCTATCCTACTATGTACATTAAACTGCTTGTTTTCAAATCACTGTGCTTTAGCTAATAATGGTGACGCACTCCTAATGCAGTTGTATCACTCTGCAGCGCTTCTCACATGTGGACTTCAGGTGATGTAATGGGCCTTGCAGCCTGCTTCGTGGGCTATTATCCTGTATATTATATACTGCCCAACAAGAGTGTCCTTTCCCTGTAGTTTATACTTTGGCCATTATCTGTGTTCATTTAGCCGTACTTATAGAACTATAATGTGGGACCCGGCCTTATGCCACTCACCTCTAATTACGAGGAGCATCGAATCTCCCATTGTCGAGAGTTGGGCTGTCGGTTCCGACTTGAACCTATTTCATGCAGGTCATCCCCCTTTCAGCTGTGGGTGAGATTTGGCAGAGCGTGGTTGCGGCCCACCGTTACGACCAACGGCCCATGTAGGAGTTGCGCTAAACAGCTGCTATTCGTCACTCCGAAGTACACCCCAGGGTAATAGCTTATTTGCTCATTACTTTATAAGCTTTTTTAAATGTGTTTTCTTTTTTTCTAGCACACAATATGAGCGGTTTGGCCAACACTGGAAAACGGAGCTCACTCTGGTGCAGCCATCTCGTTTGAGTGCTGGCTCCGACCCCTGTTTTTTTATTTTTATCTTTTTGGTCTAGTTGTTTTCAGTTAGAATTAGTTAGTTTGGGGGGTGGGGGTTTCTTTAATGTAGATAGGGGGTTTAGCTAAGATCCCTTTAGGGCAATGCCCTACAAAAGGCCATTTTAACCTCTTAATGACCAGCGACATACCCTCTACGTAGCTGGTCTTTCTATGTGGATGTGTTTTTTAATAGTGCAGTCTCGCTGCCAGTGTCAAGTCCTGCGCTATTACAACTAGAAAGACCCCTAACATCCAGCAACGCACAGGGTACATTGTGGTGTTTAAGCGGTTAAGGGCTATTGTAATTTATTTTAGTGTTAGGGTTTATGAGTATAATGATTTTTTTTTTTCATTTTGGATACTTTAGTTTATTTTTTTATATAACTTTGCTTTTTTATTTATTTTTTGCTTAGCTTTTTTTCTTGTAATTTAGTGGGGTTAGTTTAGAGGGGGGAGTTAGTTAAGGGGGGAGTTAGGTGTTATTTATAGTGGGGTTAGATTTTATTTGCGGTTTGGCAGTTTAGTTTTTTTATTTTTAATAGATTTTTTTAATATTTCTAACTTAGGGGGTTTAGTTTAGAGGGGGTTAGGTGTTAATTTAGTTTGCGTTTGGGATTTATGGCAGCACATGGGTTAATAGTTTGTTGATTGTGGTGGGTATATGGTGGCATGGGGCTTTATACTTACGACATAGGGGTTAATAGTTGATTGCTGTGGATATGTGGTGGTTTAGAGGTTAATAGTTAGCAACTTGTGGTGGGTATGTGGCAATATAGGGGTTAATAGATAGATACTTACAATGGGTATGCAAAAGTTTAGATGTTTACTAGTTTACTGTTAGTTTGTGATCGTCGGGTACTTAGATTAGTGGTATTAGTATTAGCGGTTAGGCACGGCAGTTTTATTCTAAAGATCCTTTAGTATACATTGCTAATATAATCAGCGATTCAGGGTGATGCTTAAGCCAGCATTGCTGACCAATGCCGTGTATAGTAAATGCCTCTCAGCGATGCTGCTATGTCGGGAGCTTGGAATATTCCTACAAGCTTGCTCAACATAGCAGCGGATCTCAGTATATTTTATATAATAATTTCTAAATGATGTCTATTTCCACTCCCACTGCATCATGTGACAGCCATCAGCCAATCACAAATGCATATACATACAGTATATGTTCAGCTGTGAGACTGATCGCCATGTAATTTCTCACTACATTGATCCGGCTGGGATTGACATTGCATCCTTTAGGACATATCACAATAAAAAATATTAAAATTCATGATTAAATGTATTGCACTACAAATTAATCCAAGTATGATTCTTTATCTGCCTAATTACACAACATAACCAGCAAAAAATCTCCCAGGAGACTGCCCACATTCTATAAATGTCCTCGTCTTGCCCAACAAACATTTTTTCACATTTCCTTTCTTTCTTTTTTTTTCTTTTCCTTTTTCTCCCTTTTTTATTATGTCTATTACCAATTTTAACTGTGATTTATCTGAAGATTATCTGCAGTTAAACCTTAAAAAAAGCATATTATCATATATAAATACCAGACAATGTTTAACATTTGTTTGACAAAGCCGTTTAGGCGAAACATGTCAGGGCCGCAGGAGACTTTTTCTCCCTTTTAAAACTTTACAGCAGTGTGACTTGGTGACTGAATGGTTTATTAGAAATTAATTTAAACCTGTATGTGTGTGAGAGTACCTGACTTATAAATAGCTTTACGCTAGAACCAATACCCTGCAGTTTACCTTATCCTACTAACCCACAACCTCCTATTGTTAAACGGCAACAATAACCAGCGTGTAGCCAGAGACGAAAGTTATTTTTAATTTCTAACTCGCAGCTTAGACTGGTGAGCGTTACCTGTATACCAACAGGAACCGGGTTGCATTTGCCCACATAGGGACACTGCTTCACAGTAAACTGTACCGGGGAAAAGGGGCGAATATCCCCCTCTTAGATATATGAGATATCTGCACAAGTATTCACAAATAGTGCATAACCGATAACAGCAGTAACTTGGGGAGTGAGCCAGAACTATCTAATGTTAAAGATTTTAAATTAATCCTCTCCCTGGCTATGCTACGGTATGAATCATAATATTGATAAGATAGTCACTTCAACTGTAGGTGATGGTCTAAATCTCGGCACGATCTTAGAGTGCAAGATATCTGAATAAAAAATATATATAACTGTGAAAACAGACACTAGTAGCAATCCAGGTCACGCTTTTTATTTATTTTTACTAAGCTATATAATTTACCAAACCCTAACTAGGGCAATACCGGTTGCGTTACAATAGCGGTTTTCAATCAAAATTTGTTCTTCTGACAACAACACCGCTACCTGAGAACAATAAACCAACCTAGGTTGGTACATGGTCCAAGTGTCTGGGTCCCACCCAGTTCCATTATAACTAGTATGTTACACCCAGCACTCCTCTACACTATTATAACAATATAGGCAACACTAAAATAATAGAATTGTGGGGTCACAGCCAGTATAACCCTGCTGGGATTAACGTTTATACTAACTGGAACACTTATAGAGGAGACCATTTGGACTATTTCCCATTTGCCAGGGAAACCTTGTCCAGCTCAAATTTCACACTGTCTCTCGGACCCAAACCACTTCAATCATATTCACCTCTTGTGACAAACAGCTACACAGGTGTCACGCTAACTGTACTAACGGAGACAAATAGTTAGTCCAGATATAGGTATTCTGAGTACTATCACCAATAGAGTAAACTAGTTTATAATATATGACATGAGAGGCAGAACTTTATCAGCAATCACAGATTAACCAATAATAGGAGTACTCTACCTACCTGGGTATCTACTAGCCAATTCTATAGTATCTTATTTGTGGATAGCTCACATCTCCTTGAGACTACTGTGCCTCTTAATATAATTTAGAAGGTGTTATTGTAAAGTAGAGATCCCTAGACTCAGATAGAGAGTGATAGTGGGGGCATCCTTATAATATAATTGATTTTCACCTTCTTACACTTTATCTTGAGGCACAGGGTAGTACTTCAGGAGACCATACTAGGGTTCTATATTTTACACTTTGGGATTAGGGTGGTCCACGTTTCCACTCCCTAGCAATCCCTTTCGTCCCGGGTCACATCTGCTGATTATTTTAACTTAGTTTTGAATTTTATCCAAAGTCAATAAAAGTTAAGTTTTAACTTGCCTTCTAAGGGCTCTTTTCACCTACGGTATTTAGCCCTAAATATGCTGTTGAGTGCTATGTAAGTACATTCTTTTCAATTGCTTTCTGCAATTGTGCTTTTCCAGTTGTTGTCTCTTAATGTACAGCACCTTAGTCCCTTAAAATTATAGATCTATTGTCTCTATGTGTGTATTTAATACACATGAGACACCAATAATATCAGGAACACAGCATTGGTAGTGCCGTCGTCCTCTCTTTTCGCAGTCAATATTGTTCCAGATACTGTGGTTTCACAGTTTTCCTAACGACAGAGCACACATTAACACTAAATAAACAAATAGACCTAGTAATATTTCAAACTAGTGTCTACTTAATTATTTGTAATTCAAGCAAAATATACCGTAGGTGTGTTTGGCCACATTATGGCTGATCTCTTTGGCAAAGATAGATCCGAAAGACACTCCAGAAGAGCGACAGATTTAGACAATATGTTCAAAACCAATGCAAATGATGAATACACTCCCTCAGTTTCACTGGATAATTTACTTAAAGAAGTACACAAAAATATGTACAAACAAGAAAAAGTATGGTGGGATCAACAGTTTTTCGATAAATACATCCAACAAAAATTAATCCCTAGAGGATTAAGGATACAACTGTTCCCGGCCTTTGAGTTTGAAAATCCTATATTCACAGATGAGTGGGAAATAGCTCTATCTGAGTGTTCGGTTAAACTCATGAACATACTTATCCGACATGATAAAGAAAAATATGACAAACTTGAAGTGTCAATCCAGGAACAATACGCACAGCTCAAAAAATATGAATCACAATCAGACTTTGAAAAAATGTATAAAAGCTATCAGAAAGAATTAGATCAGTACATTAAAGAATTAAGGGACATGAAGCAGGGAAAACTATACAGAGACATCAATGATTATAAAGAGAAGAAGATCTATAAATGGAGAAGGAGGAACTTCTATAAAAACAATTCAAGAAGTAATCATCAAAGCATAATCCAGAGTGATGTCTCGGACACGGATGGTGAGGATAATATGAATAATGATTCTGCTGGCAGTACCCCAAGCACATCCACCTCTGTCTTCTCGCTACCAACTAGAAATAAGAGGAAGAATTTTTTAGATCAAGGCACATCAGAAGAGGCAGAACCTCCAGAAGAGGTCAAAAGTACAAACAAAAAACCCACCAGATCCAGAGGCCAGTAAAGAGCTCCGCAATGGGGGGGCAGGCAACATCAGAGAGCGCCGAGCCCCTTCTCCCAAATGAGACTAAATCATTAAAGGTCATCAACTTATCAGAGCATAAGTTATCCCCGGAGCATGTCTCAATATTATCAAAAGGTCTATCTTTCTGTCCCACGGGACAACTTAACAAATTCGAAGTGATTAAAGATATTCAGCTGTACGTACGAAAATTAAATTTAAAGAAATTTTTTGCTCAAAAATCTGATCCCACCCTATCAGAAGATGAGAGGAGGAGCTTACAGGACTTAGAAAGTCTACTACAAGACAGTGAACCACAGTCTAAATCCTGGAGAAGCCAATTGAAAACTAGGTCGACATTTGTACCTAAATACAATTTATCCACACAATTGGAAACATTCAATCAAGTGGTCTGTGAGGAAATCTCACAATTAAAAACTCAATACTCACAACAGAATTTAACAACAACTGAAAAACAGGCTTTAAAAGTCCTGGGAGGACATAATAATAAGGGAGGCGGATAAAGGTGGAAACATCGTCCTATGGCCATTATCAATGTACCTCAAACAAGTGGAAAAACAATTGAAAAATCGACAGTGTTACCAAAAACTGTTCAACAACCCCAGTGAGACATACAGTAAACTCTACAATAACATCATTAAAGATGGTAACAGCAAGGGAATCATAATGGCGGACGAGTTTAAGTTTCTTACAGTTAAGCATCCTAAAGTGGCCACGTTTTACCTCATCCCCAAAGTCCACAAAAATATAACAAACCCTCCAGGAAGACCCATCGTGTCTGGTAATGAATGCTTATCAGAAAAAGCCAGCCAGTATGTTGACCACAGACTGAGGGAATTTGTGGAGACACTGCCCTCTTATGTCAAAGACACTATGGAGGTATTACAAAGGCTTGAAAATATCAACACCAGAAAAGAAACTTGGCTTGTAACAGTGGACGTAGAGTCCTTATATACCTCCATAGAACATGATAAAGGACTAAGGGCAGTACAATATTTTCTCATCCAAGGCTCCGCGGAAGAGGAAGATCATGACATGTTCATCCTCAAACTATTGGAATTTGTCCTGAGATACAATTTTTTCACTTTTGCCAATCAGTTTTACCTCCAAGTTCAAGGCACGGCGATGGGCACAGCGTGTGCCCCTACCTACGCCAACTTGTTCTTAGGATTCTGGGAAAAACATGTGGTATTTAATGATATCAATTCAGCAGCGACAGACAAAATACCCTTCTGGATTCGTTACATAGACGATATTCTGTTTATGTGGGAGGGGAGCAGAGAGGAACTAGATATTTTCCATCAGAATCTTAACCAGAATGACTTAAATATAAAACTAACGTATACAATGAGTCAATCTGAGATAAATTTCTTAGATCTTAACATATTCAAAGACCAAGAAGGAAGAATTCAAACTAATCTTTACAGAAAAGAAACAGCAACTAATAGCATTCTACACAGCACCAGCTCCCATGCCCCCGGAACAACTAAATCATTGCCTGTCGGTGAATTCCTAAGAATTAGGCAAAACTGTAGTAACCGACAACTATTTAATGAACAGGCAAAATTACTTGAAAAAAGATTACAGGACAGAGGGTACAGCAAAAGGAACATCAAAAAAGCCAAAAACAGGGCAATCCAAACTGAGCGCTCAGACTTACTGCGCAAAAAAAACAAAAAACAGGATGAACAAGTCAGACTGATCCTTACATACAACCCTCAGATCCATACAGTTAATCGCATACTAAATAAACACTGGCATTTACTAACCCTAGACCAAGATCTTAAGCCTATTGTGGGAGACAGAATCCAGATAGGATACAGAAGGACTCAGAACATTAAAAATATGGTATCCCGCAGCCACTACCAATTGGCTAAAACCAGAACTGCCGTTCGGGCAGGGTCTTTTCCATGCGGTACTTGCTCTATATGCGAGCACGTACGCAAGACGAACTCGATACAGGATCAGTTTGGTCGAACTCACAAAATGAAAAATTATATCAGCTGCACCACAGAAAGCATAATATACGCTTTATTTTGCAGCTGTCCCAAAATCTATGTTGGGATGACCAGCCGACAACTGAGGGTCCGAGTTCAGGAGCATATAAGAAATATCAAGAATGCTGCCAAAGACCAGGAGGATGGCAAAACAATAACCTCAGTTGCATCTCATTTCTTAAAACGACATCATTCCAATCCAAGAGAACTCAAATGCCAAGGAATAGAAAAGATATCCTTGGGCATCAGAGGGGGTAATCTGGAACAGGCCCTACTCAGAGCCGAATGTAGATGGATATATCTACTTGACAGTGTACACCCCAAAGGGTTAAATGAACAGAATAACTATTTCTGTTTTCTATAAAAATCGAATATCTTTGAGTTTCAATTGAGACAATAGATAGGACAACTAATAAATTAATATATACTAACATGAATGAGGGTATAAATCTGGGGGGTTACAATTGATGACCCTATAAGGGGAAACTGAGAGCCAATTTTCTCAATACACAATAGGAACCATTGTAGTTACTACTAAAGTTAATTTAATGTATAATGGGTTATAACCAACCGTATTATTAAAACTAAGACACAAACCAGGAAATATGTCCACCTTAGTCAACCTAAAATAGTCTAGAAGGAAGGAACCTAGAGCTCTAGGTTATCATTATGTAGCTAATTTCTTGGTCACTTCCTTTTTATAATAAGCGACACGCTTCATGACTTAACTTAATATACATCTTTTGCACTCCCCTTTTTTTCACTGTTTTCATTTTGTTGACACGGTTTTCTCCCCTTTCCCCTCCCTCACCCCCCATTTCTTTTCTCACGCTTCACTTCTCTAGTTCACATATCCTGTTTTTACAGGTTCACCGACACCAGCATAATAACATTTACAGACGGGACACTGACTCTGTCACCCACATTAACCTGAGACCACATTCATTTATAATATATTTTATATCACTTTTATTCCCTTAGAAGCTCAGTTGAGCTCCTAATTTAGGATCCTATGTAATTTCACTGTCTAGGCACAGTAAAGTTTAAAGTAATAAGAATAACAACTGAACACATTTGTCACTCAGTACGGTCTACAGTATTGTAGATTACCTTACTATATCAGGACCAAATAATCGAGGAAGTGAACAGCCTAACCCTTCTAGTGATAACATCTAAAACGCTCAATCAGAGTTCTAGGAATATTGAGTCCGGAGCCGATTGGAATTTTTTTACCTTATGTACGTTACAATGACTATATTCACAACTATGTTTTCTTGTAGACTATGTCATGCTAACTAACCCTGGATATTAACTCTCTCCCTTATGGCAGTTTCATTGTTAATTTAAAATCACACATATATGTAAACATATAAGAAGGCCATTTGACTATATTACAACGTGGAACGAATGATTAAAAACCCCCTCGGAAACAAAAATGGATTAGTATATTAGAGTTCTATTTACCAAGATATAGAGATGCTAAAAATGTATTCATCCTGCCCTGCAAATAGTATCACGATAACGCTATGTGGGCATGAAGGTTGAAACCAGTACGTGACACAAGTACACACCTCCATAGCAACCTATCAAGCGCAAGCAGGGAGGAACCAATCAGATCAGCCGATAAGGGACAAGCCCCTCAGAGATCGGCCAATAAAAAGCCCCGTGAATGGCGGGCGCCCCACCTTTGACAAAGCCGTTTAGGCGAAACATGTCAGGGCCGCAGGAGACTTTTTCTCCCTTTTAAAACTTTACAGCAGTGTGACTTGGTGACTGAATGGTTTATTAGAAATTAATTTAAACCTGTATGTGTGTGAGAGTACCTGACTTATAAATAGCTTTACGCTAGAACCAATACCCTGCAGTTTACCTTATCCTACTAACCCACAACCTCCTATTGTTAAACGGCAACAATAACCAGCGTGTAGCCAGAGACGAAAGTTATTTTTAATTTCTAACTCGCAGCTTAGACTGGTGAGCGTTACCTGTATACCAACAGGAACTGGGTTGCATTTGCCCACATAGGGACACTGCTTCACAGTAAACTGTACCGGGGAAAAGGGGCGAATATCCCCCTCTTAGATATATGAGATATCTGCACAAGTATTCACAAATAGTGCATAACCAATAACAGCAGTAACTTGGGGAGTGAGCCAGAACTATCTAATGTTAAAGATTTTAAATTAATCCTCTCCCTGGCTATGCTACGGTATGAATCATAATATTGATAAGATAGTCACTTCAACTGTAGGTGATGGTCTAAATCTCGGCACGATCTTAGAGTGCAAGATATCTGAATAAAAAATATATATAACTGTGAAAACAGACACTAGTAGCAATCCAGGTCACGCTTTTTATTTATTTTTACTAAGCTATATAATTTACCAAACCCTAACTAGGGCAATACCGGTTGCGTTACAATAGCGGTTTTCAACCAAAATTTGTTCTTCTGACAACAACACCGCTACCTGAGAACAATAAACCAACCTAGGTTGGTACATGGTCCAAGTGTCTGGGTCCCACCCAGTTCCATTATAACTAGTATGTTACACCAAGCACTCCTCTACACTATTATAACAATATAGGCAACACTAAAATAATAGAATTGTGGGGTCACAGCCAGTATAACCCTGCTGGGATTAACGTTTATACTAACTGGAACACTTATAGAGGAGACCATTTGGACTATTTCCCATTTGCCAGGGAAACCTTGTCCAGCTCAAATTTCACACTGTCTCTCGGACCCAAACCACTTCAATCATATTCACCTCCTAGTGACAAACAGCTACACAGGTGTCACGCTAACTGTACTAACGGAGACAAATAGTTAGTCCAGATATAGGTATTCTGAGTACTATCACCAATAGAGTAAACTAGTTTATAATATATGACATGAGAGGCAGAACTTTATCAGCAATCACAGATTAACCAATAATAGGAGTACTCTACCTACCTGGGTATCTACTAGCCAATTCTATAGTATCTTATTTGTGGATAGCTCACATCTCCTTGAGACTACTGTGCCTCTTAATATAATTTAGAAGGTGTTATTGTAAAGTAGAGGTCCCTAGACTCAGATAGAGAGTGATAGTGGGGGCATCCTTATAATATAATTGATTTTCACCTTCTTACACTTTATCTTGAGGCACAGGGTAGTACTTCAGGAGACCATACTAGGGTTCTATATTTTACACTTTGGGATTAGGGTGGTCCACGTTTCCACTCCCTAGCAATCCCTTTCGTCCCGGGTCACATCTGCTGATTATTTTAACTTAGTTTTGAATTTTATCCAAAGTCAATAAAAGTTAAGTTTTAACTTGCCTTCTAAGGGCTCTTTTCACCTACGGTATTTAGCCCTAAATATGCTGTTGAGTGCTATGTAAGTACATTCTTTTCAATTGCTTTCTGCAATTGTGCTTTTCCAGTTGTTGTCTCTTAATGTACAGCACCTTAGTCCCTTAAAATTATAGATCTATTGTCTCTATGTGTGTATTTAATACACATGAGACACCAATAATATCAGGAACACAGCATTGGTAGTGCCGTCGTCCTCTCTTTTCGCAGTCAATATTATTCTAAAGATCCTTTAGTATACATTGCTAATATAATCAGCGATTCAGGGTGATGCTTAAGCCAGCATTGCTGACCAATGCCGTTTATAGTAAATGCCTCTCAGCGATGCTGCTATGTCGGGAGCTTGGAATATTCCTACAAGCTTGCTCAACATAGCAGCGGATCTCAGTATATTTTATATAATAATTTCTAAATGATGTCTATTTCCACTCCCACTGCATCATGTGACAGCCATCAGCCAATCACAAATGCATATACATACAGTATATGTTCAGCTGTGAGACTGATCGCCATGTAATTTCTCACTACATTGATCCGGCTGGGATTGACATTGCATCCTTTAGGACATATCACAATAAAAAATATTAAAATTCAGGATTAAATGTATTGCACTACAAATTAATCCAAGTATGATTCTTTATCTACCTAATTACACAACATAACCAGCAAAAAATCTCCCAGGAGACTGCCCACATTCTATAAATGTCCTCGTCTTGCCCAACAAACATTTTTTCACATTTCTTTTCTTTCTTTTTTTTTCCTTTCCTTTTTCTCCCTTTTTATTATGTTTATTACCAATTTTAATTGTGATTTATCTGAAGATTATCAGCAGTTAAACCTTAAAAAAGCATATTATCATATATAAATACCAGACAATGTTTAACATTTGTTATAACCAAATTATAACGAATATTCTGCATAAATGTTAATGTATAATTTAATTCTCAATAAAAATTAAAATATCAAAAAATAATAATATTAAAATTAAAAATATTTTTTTATTTTATTTTTATGGTTGTTTTCATTTTAAATAGCTATTTACTTTGCAGAAATCATATGATTTTCTTTCACGAAAAGTGACATTTCCACTGCTCCTTTTTGGTGGCGGAGTGGAGTGGAGGTGGATGAGGGCATGGATTTTTCACAATGTTTCTTTTTTTCTATTTTTTCTAAAGTTGTTTAGAAGGTAGTTTTTGACATTTGTTTTTTTTAAACAACTACTCTGTTATCATGAAAAAGTATATATTTATTGTTTTTATTTTTAATAGCTATTTAGTTTAAATTATATGAATTTATTTATGCAAAGTGACATCCCACTGCTCCTCTGAGTGGCATTTTTTTGGTGGTGGAGTGGAGTGGAGGTGGGTGAGGGCAGTGGTTTGTCACATTTTTTTCATTATTTCTAGTTGTTTAGAAGGTAGTTTGTGACTTTTTGTAAAAACAAATCACTATGTTGTTATATAAGAATGTATTTTAATGGTAGATTTCATTTTAAATAGCTATTAACGTTGCAGAACACATATGATTTTCTTTCATGCAAAGTGACATATCCACTGCTCCTCTGAGTGGAATTTATTTGGTGGCGGAGTGGAGTGGAGGTGGGTGAGGGCAAGGGATTTGTCACAATGTTTTTCTTTTGTTTTTCTTTAGTTGTTTAGAATGTATTTTGTGACTTTAAAAAAATAATAATTCTATGTTGTTATAAAAAAGAGTATTTTAATGGGGAACTTCTGGGCGAAGGCCATTATAGGTTGCAATATCGTGTGCTGCTTTAGTTATCGACATCTATCTGTTAAATATCACTTTCCTAGGCGCCATCTGATACTGAATGCAGTGGATCATATAGTAATTAAAGATTCTCAACCAGTTAATACGATTATTTTAATGATTGCTGGTATCAGCTATACTCCGTGAATTTTCTGAGGCTAAGGCCTACCCACCCCCCGGCAACCCTCGGATATCTGCTGTATCCCAGCTCCAATGATGCGCTGCTTTTTTTTTGCTTCAAAAATATGGAAGACAGCTTAAAGCTTAGCCAGATAAAAGTGCGTTTCTTGGAACATTTTAATAAGATTGAAAAGAGAATTACTACAATCCTCAATCTTGTTCAACAGCCAATGGAGCATGGCCTTACTAGCCCTGATTCGGAGGAACTCTCCGTGATTTCTACACCCTCTGAAGACAATGTCTTGGAAGCCTCTCCTCTTACCTTTCTATGTTCCGGAGATGAAGTTATGATGAGCAACTACAGCGACCCTACAGAAGCTTGCGAGGATAGCAGCTGCAGGGAGGATGTGATTGACCCACAAGGATTTTTGTGACAACACCCCATCTCTCCAACTACTGCTCGGGCCCTTAAGCTGACGGTATGCCACAAAGATATATGGTCAGCTGTGAGACCGATCACCATGAAGGACTTTCTCACTACATTGATCCGGGCCAGCATAGCAATTGCATCCTTTTGCACATATCGCCATAACAAATATTAAAATTCATGAATAAATCTATTGCACTACTAGTTAATCCAAGTATGATTCTTTATCTACCTAATTATTCACACAACATAACCAGCAAAAAGACCTCCCAGGAGACTGCCCACATTCTATACATGTAGTTGTCTTGCACAACAAACATTTTTACACATTTGTTTTCTTTCCTTTTTTTTCCCTTTTTTATTATCTCTATTACAAATTTCAACTGTTATTTATCTGAAGATTATCTGCAGTTATACTTAAAAAAAGCCTGATATCATATATAAATGCAAGACAATGTTTAACATTTTTTCATAATGAAATTGTAACGAAATTTCTGCATTAATGTTACTGTATAATTTAATTCTAAATAAAAATTAAAATAATTAAAAACAAAAAAATAATAATATTAAAAATTAAAATAAAAAAAAATATTTGAATTGTTATTTTAAATAGCTATTTCCGTTGCAGAACTCATATGATTTTCGTTTTATGCAAAGTGACATATCCACTGCTCCTCTGAGTGGCATTTTTTTGGTGGCGGAGTGGAGTGGAGGTGGGTGAGGGCAGTGGTTTGTCATTTTTTTTCATTTTTTCTTGTTGTTTAGTAGGTAGTTTGTGACTTTTTGTAAAAACAAATCACTATGTTGTTATATAAGAATGTATTTTAATGGTAGATTTCATTTTAAATTGCTATTAACGTTGCAGAACACATATGATTTTCTTTCATGCAAAGTGACATTTCCACTGCTCCTCTGAGTGGAATTTTTTTGGTGGCGGAGTGGAGTGGAGGTGGGTGAGGGCAAGGGATTTGTCACAATGTTTTTCTTATGTTTTTCTTTAGTTGTTTAGAATGTATTTTGTGACTTTTAAAAAAAAAAATTGCTATGTTGTTATAAAAAAGAGTATTTTACGGGGGAACTTCCAGGCGAAGGCCATTATAGGTTGCAATATTGTGTGCTGCTTTAGTTATCGACATCTATCTGTTAAATATCACTTTCCTAGGCGCCATCTGATAATGAATGCAGTGGATCATATAGTAATTAAAGATTCTCAACCAGTTAATACGATTATTTTAATGATTGCTGGTATCAGCTATACTCCGTGAATTTTCTGAGGCTAAGGCCTACCCACCCCCCGGCAACCCTCGGAGATCTGCTGTATCCCAGCTCCAATGGTGCGCTGCTTTATTTTGGCTTCAAAAATATGGAAGACAGCTTAAAGCTTAACCAGATAAAAGTGCGTTTCTTAGAACATTTTAATAAGATTGAAAAGAGAATTACTACAATCCTCAATCTTGTTCAACAGCAATTGGAGCATGGCCTTACTAGCCCTGATCAAGAGGAACTCTCCGTGATTTCTACACCCTCTGAAGACAATGTCTTGGAAGCCTCTCCACTTACCTTTCTATGTTCCGGAGATGAAGTTATGATGAGCAACTGCAGTGATTCTACAGAAGCTTGCGAGGATAGCAGCTGCAGGGAGGATGTGATTGATCCACAAGGATTTTTGCAACAACACCCCATCTCTCCAACTACTGCTCGGGCCCTTAATCTGACGGTGTGCCACATAGATATATGGTCAGCTGTGAGACCGATCGCCATGAAGGACTTTCTCACTACATTGATCCGGGCCAGCATTGCAATTGCATTCTTCTGCACATATCGCAATAACAAATATTAAAATTCATGAATAAATCTATTGCACTTCATGTTAATCCAAGTATTATTCTTTATTTACCTAATTATTCACACAACATAACCAGCAAAAAGACCTCCCAGGAGACTGCCCCCAGTCTATAAATATAGTTGTGTTGCACAACAAACATTTTTTCATATTTGTTTTCTTTCCATTTTTTTCCTTTCTTTTTTCCCCTTTTTTTATTATGTCTATTACAAATTTCAACTGGTATTTATCTGAAGATTATCTGCAGTTATACTTAAAAAAAAAGCCTGATATCATATATAAATGCAAGACAATGTTTAACATTTTTTCATAATGAAATTGTAACACATTTTCTGCATTAATGTTACTGTATAATTTAATTCTCAATAAAAATTAAAATAATTAAAAACAAAAAAATAATAATATTAAAAATTAAAAAAAAAAAAATTTGGATTGTTATTTTAAATAGCTATTTCCATTGCAGAACTCATATTATTTTCTTTTTATGCAAAGTGACATATCCACTGCTCCTCTGAGTGGCATTTTTTTGGTGGCGGAGTGGAGTGGAGGTGGGTGAGGGCATGGATTTGTCACAATGTTTCTTTTTTTCTCTTTTTCTATAGTTGTTTAGAAGATAGTTTTTGACATTTGTTTTTTTAAAACAACTACTCTGTTATCATGAAAAAGTATATTTTAATTGTTGTTTTTATTTTTAATAGCTATTTAGTTTAAATTATATGAATTTATTTCTGCAAAGTGACATCCCACTGCTCCTCTGAGTGGTATTTTTTTTGGTGGCGGAGTGGAGTGGAGGTGGGTGAGGGCAGGGGTTTGTCACTTTTTTTCATTTTTTCTTGTTGTTTAGTAGGTAGTTTGTGACTTTTTGCAAAAACAAATCACTATGTTGTTATATAAGAATGTATTTTAATGGTAGATTTCATTTTAAATTGCTATAACGTTGCAGAACACATATGATTTTCTTTCATGCAAAGTGACATTTCCACTGCTCCTCTGAGTGGAATTTTTTTGGTGGCGGAGTGGAGTGGAGGTTGGTGAGGGCCAGGGATTTGTCACAATGTTTTTCTTTTGTTTTTCTTTAGTTGTTTAGAATGTATTTTGTGACTTTTAAAAAAACAAATTGCTATGTTGTTATAAAAAAGAGTATTTTACGGGGAACTTCCAGGCGAAGGCCATTATAGGTTGCAATATTGTGTGCTGCTTTAGTTATCGACATCTATCTGTTAAATATCACTTTCCTAGGTGCCATCTTATACTGAATGCAGTGGATCATATAGTAATGAAAGATTCTCAACCAGTTAATACGATTATTTTAATGATTGCTGGTATCAGCTATACTCCGTGAATTTTCTGAGGCTAAGGCCTACCCACCTCCCGGCAACCCTCAGAGATCTGCTGTATCCCAGCTCCAATGGTGTGCTGCTTTATTTTGGCTTCAAAAATATGGAAGACAGCTTAAAGCTTAACAAGATAAAAGTGCGTTTCTTGGAACATTTTTTTTTTTAATTTTTTTATTGAAAAACCAAAAGATAGGTGTACACAAGACGAGGAGATGCAGCTCCAAAGCAGCAATTTAGAATTTGCATATATAACAAATAGTTGGATACGTCTAAAGTGAAAATAAACATTTTAAGCTGTAACAGAATGTTGAGTATAAACCTGACTTGTCGAGTCTTGATCCATGAAAGGGAGGAGGAAAGAGGAAGGGAGGTTAAAAAGAAAAAAAAAAAAAAAAAAAGAGGGGGGGGTAGGGGGATAAACAAAAGACATAGAAGGAGAGGGAGGGTCGTCCTGGCGAGGTAACAAGAATACTGAAAAGAAGACAGGTGAAAGGGAGGCACAGTCAGGGGTCTATGTGTCCTGGGCAGTCGCGTTGGGCTTCCAGTCTGTGTTGTAAGACTCCTTCCAGTCAGCCCAAATCAACTCAAATAGGTCAGATTTATTTAATTTGTAAAAGATATCCTTTTCCATCGTGTAAATGTAGGCCATATTATTGCAGATCACCGCCCAAGTTGGGGCTCTTTCCTTCTTCCAGGAGCATGCAACAGAGTATTTCACAGTCATAAACAGGTAGATGCAAATATACGCATGATTTTTAGGGAGAGAGTGTAGGCTTAGGTGAAGAAGGGCTGAGGCAAGCAGCCTGGGAATCCTAATGCCCATATCCTGTAGCACCGAGAAGCACTTTTGCCAAAGAGGCTGAATCACGGGGCACTCCCACCAGATGTGTAGAGCGTTACCCCTATGTCCGCAATTTCACCAACAATTGGGGGACACATTCGGGAATATTTTCGCTAACCTAGTAGGTACATAGTACCAGTGAGACAGAAGTTTAAAATAGGTTTCGTATAACGTTGTGCAATGGATAGCTTTCTGGGTCAAGGAAAAAGCTCGCTCCCACTCCTCAGGGGTCGTGTGCTTTCCCATTAGCGTATCCCAGCGGGACAGGTGGTTAGGGGTTTCTGGGCTCTGTGACCCGCCTAACAACACATAGTGGACAGAGAGGGGCCTGCATAGTCGCTCTCCCCTGGTCCAGATGGACTCCCATAAGGTTAATGGTCGGTTTAGGCTGGGTTTAAAACCCCAACTGCAAAGGAAACTCTTGATCCTCTGGTATTCAAAGGGTAAATACGATGGGACCTGATCCTCTGCACTAATTTGAGATAGTTGTTTAAAAGAGTCTCGGGGGGCCGTGGATCAAAGGTCCGATATACTATTAATTCCTAATTGGGCCCATTTATTAGGATGAGAATCCTGTAGACCCGAGAGAAGACCCACAATGGAGGTGACTGGGGAAGGATGTGGGGCAACGTGAGGATGGTGGCGTATTCTATCCCAAAAGCTGAGACATTCATAGACAACAGGATTGGTTAAGGCCAACTCTCTTCGACAATGTGGCGGGGTCCAGATTAGGTCCGTAAGGTAATTTGAAAAGGCAGTGAGGCCTGTTCTATAGATTTCCATTTGGCATCCGACGACTTAACCCCCCATTGGGAAACATGGGTTAGCTTTGCGCCCTCGTAATACCGTGTCACAGACGGAGAAGCTATGCCCCCCATGGACTTAGGGAGTTGAAGCACTCTGTGTGCGATTCTGGGAGGTTTATCCATCCAAATTAATATAGTAAACCCGCTCTGGAATTGGAGAAGCAAGTGTCTCGGTATGTTAATGAGTAGGCAGCGGAATAGATACGTCAGCCTGGGGAGGAACGACATCTTCAATGCCGCAATCCTACCCAGCCAGGATACATGCTGGAGGTTCCAGTCCCTCCTCAGGGAGCGGAGGGAGATTAGGAGAGGAAGATAGTTATCTTTAATTGTTTGTGGAAGGCTGCTAGATATCCTGATACCCAAGTGCTGAACAGAATGTTCAGTCCAATTAAACTTATAGGTCTCGGTGAGGGAGGCTAATTGTGCACTGGTGAACCCTTGCGTGTACACTTGCGTTTTTGACAGATTTAACTTGTAATAAGAATGGGCCCCGAAAGTGGTGAGCAAATCAAGAAGTCTGGGAATCCCCTGCTCAGGGTGAGACAGGAAAAGGGTAACATCGTCGGCAAAAAGTGCGATTTTGTGCGAGGTGCCCGACAAGGTGACACCTTTGATTTGAGGGTCAGATCTAATCTGCTCAGCCAAAGGTTCTATTGAAAGGGCAAACAAGAGCGGCGAAAGGGGGCACCCCTGCCTGGTGCCATTAGTGATAGAGAAGAGAGAGGAGTGAAAGCCCAAACCTCTCACAGAGGCGGTAGGAGAGGAGTAAAGAGCCCGGACGGCCGCTATGAAATCGGGAGGGGAATGGAATCTCTTAAGGACTGCCCAGAGGTATTGCCATCTGACCCGGTCAAAGGCCTTCTCAGCGTCGAGAGAGATGACCACGAGCGGCCTACGGAGTCATGAGGCAAAAGTGAGTATGTTAAGGAGGCGCCTCGTGTTGTCTGGGCCCTCTCGAAGGGGGACAAATCCTACCTGATCCGGGTCAATAAGGGAAGGTAGAAAGTTGGAGAGACAATTGGCTAGAATCTTTGAATAAAACTTGATGTCCGTGTTTATCAAAGAGATGGGCCTGTAACTCGCGCAAAGCGATGGGTCCTTGTCAGGCTTGAGGATGGTGACAATGTTAGCTTCAAGAAACTCACTCCTGAAGCTACCTTCCTTTCTAGCCAAGTTATAAAACTTTAACAGTAACGGGGCGAGTTCCTGGGCATAGGTCTTATAAAAATGGGCCGGGTAACCGTCCGGGCCAGGGGACTTAAAAGACTTCGCATTCTTGATAACTCTCAAGACCTCTGGAAGAGAGAAAGGGGAGCTCAAGACATCTCGTTGTTCTGGGACTAGAGTGGGTAGCAATAGAGTCTTAAGGTAAGTCTCCAATACCTCCTGAGAAGAGGACCCAGGAGACTCAGCCGTGGCTATATTATAGAGCTTGGCATAGTAGTCGGCAAATGCCTCACCTATCTGGGACGGGATTTGGAGAGGAGATCCCGATGATTGAATGGAATGGATCCGGGATGCCCCTAACCTTTTCCTAATTTTGTTTGCCAGCAGGGTATCGGCTCTATTACCTTTATAGTAAAATAAGTGTTTAAGCTTGGTGAGGTTAAGTTGGGTTCTGCACAGTTCAATCTTGGATATGTGGTCTTTAATCTCAATAATTTGAGAGGTGGTCTCTGCCGTGACTGTAACTCTATTGCATGCCTCTAGTTGTCGCAACTTAATATGAGCCTGTGAGAGGGTGAGGCCTGCCTGCTTTCTAAGATGCGATTGTTTAGTGATAAAAAGACCTCTGATTGTAGCTTTAGCCGCACCCCATAATGTGTCATCCCTAACCGATAGATTATCATTGGTTTGAATAAAGTGGGTGATATCTCTGCAGAGTTCCTCCCTAAAGGGTATGTCCTCTAGGATCTGGTGGGGCAGTCTCCATTTAGGTCTAATATGAGTAGTGTTAGTGGAAATCATGTCAGCCTGAACTGAGTCATGGTCAGACCAGGTACAGAGGGAGATTTTGGCCCTCTTAACTAAATTTAGAGAGTCAGCCATGGAAAAGATATAATCGAGCCTTGAGTATAGTTTGTGAGGGTGTGAGAAGTGGGTGTAATCGTGATCTCTGGGGTGTAGGGCTCTCCATATGTCATACAGGCCTGAGGCAGACATTATTTGGCGGAAACTGTGTGAGAGTTGTTTAGCTAGAGAGGGTGTTAGGTCTGTGGACCTAGTTTTTCTGTCCATCAAGTGGTCCCAGACCATGTTAAAGTCCCCTGCTATGAGGACTCTCCCCTGTTGAACTTGAGAGAGGGCATGAAGAATGTGTTTGAGGAAACGTGGCTGTTTGGAATTTGGAAGATATACGGACACTAGGGTATAAGTGACATGATTTATTTTACAGGTCAGAATAACATATCTTGCCTGGGGGTCTCTGATAACTTGTACCTTTTCAAAGGCCAGGCGCTTGTGCAACAATATCGCTACACCTCTGGCTTTTTTAGTGTAAGAGGCAGATTCAATGTGGGTATAGGACTTAGAAATGCCAGTGGGTCTCCTGAAGGAATACCACATCTGGGTTATGATGATTCAACGTCCTGAGTAGCAGGCTACGTTTATGAGGCTAGTTAAGACCTCTAACATTATGTGTCAAAAGCCTAATAGTGGACATAGTCAGTGGTAAGGGTGGGGGTGTAGGACTTATTGAAGAATCTAGATTGTGTTGTGGGTCAGGTGGAGGGAAAAGGGAATAGTACGAGAAGGGGAGGATGGGAAAGGAAGAGCACTAAAGGGAGTGCTCAATAGTGTGGTGGAATTAGTCCACCTCAAAGAGTCCTAGAGTGGACTTCTATGTGGGGGCGGAGCAGTTGAGGAAATTACTCTTAGGTACACAATGTAGAGAGCATACCCAACAGCAGCCCCGCTCTGCAATAAGTAATTACTTAAATATAAATTAACACTAAAAATGTACTGAGTAATTTGTTAGATAACAATAACATAATAACCAACAGAACATACTTAAACAAAACACATTCAGCAGGTGATGCAAACACAGAACAGTACAGTGAACCTGAGAAACAGTAAACCACCGGGTGGTTATTAGTAGGGAGCAACATTTGTCCCAAATAATGATTGAATGGGGCTAACCCCAGGAGTTAGGGGGTGACTGTGGGCTGAGGCAGTTTTGCTCTTTTGGCTCTGCGTTCATTGACAGTCCACTCAGGAGCGGAAGCCCGCAACTTAGGGTAGGGAGGATCCTGTTGAGGAGGTGGCTCTGGTCTGAGACCCCAATTAGTGAGGAGAGTTAGGCTTTGGGCTAGAGTTGTGGCCACAAAGGTTTGATTGTCTTTGATGATAATGAGGCAAGTTGGGAATCCCCATCTGTATTTAATGCTGTTTTTTCGGAGAGTGGTGGTGACAGATTGATAGTGGCGTCTCTGTTGTAGAGTGTAAGCCGAGAGGTCAGGGAGGAACTGGATATCTTTAAATTTCTCCCTCAGAGATGGTTTCTTGAAGGCTGCCTGCATCAGCCTATCCTTGTATAGGAAGCTGTGAAAGCAAACGATTACATATCACGGTTTATCTTGAGCCACATTTCTAGAACGGAGTGCCCTGTGGGCTCGCTCCATGGTGGCGGTCAAGCCCTCTGGACTACCAACCAACTGGTGAAACAGTTCCTTCAAGAAGTCTTGCAGGTCGGGTGGTGCAACTGATTCCGGGATGCCTCGAAATCTGATGTTATTGCGCCTGGACCTGTCCTCCACATCTGCCACTTTAAATTCCAATTGAGAGATTTGGTCAGCCAAACTTTCAGAATAGGCTAAGAGATTGGATTGACCCACCACCAAGTCATCTTGTTTCCTTTCTAGGGCATCTACTCTCTCCCCAACTTCCGAGATCTCTTTTTTAAGCTCTGCTGAGCTTCGCTGAATTTCCTGCGTGATGAATTTAGTCTGCGAGGCCAGCAATTTCTTTAAAGATTTCTCAGTGATGAAGTGTTGTGAGGCTGACGCAGATTGGATACTTGATTGGGACTCTTCATCCTGCGAATCAGGATCACTCAACTCTCCTTGGGGTTCCATGACTGGGCTCTTGGGTCGTTGTGAGAAGTGGTCAAAGACTGTCTTCTTAGTTTTTGAAGCTGATTTAGGGGGCTTCCTACCCAGGTGTGGCATGTTGTTAGGGCTATATGTAGTCAAAGTACCCTAATCTCGGTGAGCTTAGGATAGATTTGCAAAAGGCTGTACAGTTCTGCTGCAAAGAAAAGGGGTTAGTGAGTCATATCACGTAGAAAGGTTATACATTACTCTAAGTGTTGCAGAGCGGGGCTGATCACCAAATGGGATATAAGGCTCACATGTTATATGCGAACACTTACATACAATAAGTCAACCCTGATCCCTCACCTCAGGGATGATGGGGATACGACCCGAAGGAAGGGGAAGGGAGATTGGATGTGACCCACACAGACAAGCCGAGTGGGAGCGGGGAGGTGAGGGAGAGGCAAACAAACAGTGGCAAGAGGGTCAGATAGACAATCTAAACATACGGTAAATACCAATCCAATGGTACTTCCCAGTAGGACTCTCGAGATGTGACTCTTTAATGTGCAGTTACTTGTATATGAACTTTAGGGAGAGACTCTGTAGTGTTCTAATGCCTAGACCCACTCTTACGCTAAGCTGTACTCTAGGGTGTATAGTAAAGTATGTCAAAATAGCCTAATTAGACCCGGTAACTTATGCTGGTTATGCACAAGGCTAGTTTAAAGCATACACCATGTGGTCAAGATGTAGCCGGTATGTATCAAAGCCCAACTAAGTAGGACTGGGTGTTGGAGGTGGAACTTTATAGGATGTTATGCCTATATTCTGGCCTGGAAAGGCTTGTGCCTTGAAATTGCAGAAAAAGGTGTATATAATACCTGTTCTAAACTGACAGTGTGTTCTGGGTCTACACTAGGCTAAAGCTGAGTAAGAGAATAATTGCTCAAATCCCTATCTGGGCCTGTGAGCTCCACAGTAATAGTAGTAGTGAAGGTTATGTATTTGAGTGACACTAAAATGGCGTCAAAGTGACACCAAAACAGTAATGTTATTGGGAGATATGATACAGAGGACCAAATAAATTAGACTTGACAGATTAAAGGAGCAACAGACGCCTATAGGTTAATGTATGATTATACTAGTTACTGTGGGGAGACCTGCAAAAAAAAAAAAAAAAACCCTGTTAATTATTAGGTAAACAGGAAAATTTTACAACACTACATCTTGGGCACAGGTCCCAAGGACACACAAGCTGACGCAGCAGCAATATTTGAAATACAAAAGGAACAGTTTGGCTCTATATTGCAGAGAAAAGGTCCCAAAAAGTCCAACCATCAATACTTAGACAGATCTCTGGGGTATGATTACGAACAGTTGTGATTTTTGTTTAAAGCACAGAATTCCTAGGTCTTTACCATGGACTTATGGGATAAGTGTACAGGTTAGGAAGTATAAACATATAAGGGCCCACACTATACTACGCAGGGAATTGATGTGTCAACATGCACATTTCTTAGTGAGTATAGACAGATGTACTGAATTACAGTGGGGGCTCTGCTTTTAATTCCAGGGGTGCAGTGTTGGTCTAGGTGCCTGCAGGGTTGAACTGCAATACAGCTTGAAACTATAGTAAGAGTCTCTCCTACAGTGCTTGGTAATCAATGCACTATGATATTTAACATATGAGCGGTTTTCTCCCCTAGTACCAGTCCTGGTTGCTTACAGCCTAGCCTTACAGGTAATGTTACTAATTTAGAGAGTAATTGGGGCTGCAGGTGTGATGCGTAGCGCACAGTGTCCAGATAGTAAGGCCTGAAGTAGCCAGGAAACACACCCCTCTGTTTTATCTGTTTCTGTGGTTCTCGATCACAAGTAAGTAAGTCAATTTACCCCAACCTCTCCCTCTCTCACCTGCCCTGTCAGAGTGTCGGCACCGCTGATCCGTGAGCTGTGAGGGTGCGTGGTTTATACCTGTAGGCTATGCTGCCCAAGATAACAGATGTTCTCACCAGCACTGGGGTAGTGGTGTTGCCAGTTCTATCAGGGCTATATGCAGTTGTTCAGCCTGCCTTAAGTGAGGAGATTATCTGTGTAGGAAGACTATCTGCCGCTGTAGCTGCAGGGAAGTCCGGGCAGCCGTCCCCCCTGATCCAGTGCTCTCTGTGGCCTTAGGCGTGTAGGCTGCAATCTGGCAGCGCGGGAGATAGGCTCTTACTTGGCTCCTCTGGAAGAATCTTGGTATATTTTAAGTAATAGAGACTCCGGA
This sequence comes from Bombina bombina, assembly GCF_027579735.1. Lineage (NCBI taxonomy): Eukaryota > Metazoa > Chordata > Amphibia > Anura > Bombinatoridae > Bombina > Bombina bombina. Next base: position 162,916,476 of record NC_069507.1, on the reverse strand, counting down.
GCGGAGCCCCGGCCCTCCGGAGTCGTGGCACTAGAGATGAAGTTTGTTTGAGTAGGGACCCACAGGCCCAAGATGGCGGCTATTCGCGCCCTTTCTGCCGATGCTGTTAAGGACCAGGTACCCGCTGCATCAGGTATCGTCGTTAGTGGTTTCAGTTCACAGCTTTACCGTAACGATCTTTCCTGCTAGTGCAGCCTCAGGTTCTCTCAGGTCCTATTGAGACAGCGACTCTGTGATGCGTGGCCCCTACGCCCTGCTGCAGGATGTCAGGAACACTTGTGGTTTATCCGGCTAGCAAGCGTGTGGGCAGCAGGTGCTCCGGAGCGGATCCCTGACCCTCCGGAGTGAGGCACAATAAAGGTTCAGGCTGCGGTAGAGAACTGTTAATTGTTGTAGATGTACCTCCGGAGCGGAGCCCAGACCCTCCGGAGGATTTAGCTTCACGCCGCCTTTCACCGTGAGGCAGAGGCAAGACACAAAAGTTTAAGTTTTCAGTTGTTGGTTCCAGACCTTCGGCACTTTGTTTACCGGAATTGATATACTCCTAGAGCTCTATTATTTATATGAAATAAGCAAAGTTGTTGAATCTGATGGAGAGCTTCTAAAAACACGTCTTCCTTCTCCTGCGGTTAACTCCGCCCCTTCTTGGAACATTTTAATAAGATTGAAAAGAGAATTACTACAATCCTCAATCTTGTTCAACAGCCAATGGAGCATGGCCTTACTAGCCCTGATCCAGAGAAACTCTCCGTGATTTCTACACCCTCTGAAGACAATGTCTTGGAAGCCTCTCCACTTACCTTTCTTTGTTCCGGAGATGAAGTTATGATGAGTAACTACAGTGATTCTACAGAAGCTTGCGAGGATAGCAGCTGCAGGGAGGATGTGATTGACCCACAAGGATTTTTGCGACAACACCCCATCTCTCCAACTATTGCTCGGGCCCTTAAGCTGACAGTGTGCCACAAAGATATATGGTCAGCTGTGAGACCGATCGCCATGAAGGACTTTCTCATTACATTGATCCGGGCCAGCATTGCAATTGCATTCTTCTGCACATATCCCAATAACAAATATTAAAATTCATGAATAAATCTATTGCACTTCAAGTTAATCCAAGTATGATTCTTTATTTACCTAATTATTCGCACAACATAACCAGCAAAAAGACCTCCCAGGAGACTGCCCACATTCTATACATGTAGTTGTCTTGCACAACAAACATTTTTTCACATTTGTTTTCTTTCCATTTTTTTTTTCCTTTCTTTTTTTCCTTTTTTATTATCTCTATTACAAATTTCAACTGTTATTTATCTGAAGATTATCTGCAGTTATACTTAAAAAAAATGCCTGATATCATATTTAAATGCAAGACAATGTTTAAAAAAATTTCATAATGAAATTGTAACAAATTTTCTGCATTAATGTTACTGTATAATTTAATTCTCAATAAAAATTAAAATAATTAAAAACAAAAAAATAATAATATTAAAAATTAAAATAAAAAAAAAATATTTGAATTGTTATTTTAAATAGCTATTTCCGTTGCAGAACTCATATGATTTTCTTTTTATGCAAAGTGACATATCCACTGCTCCTCTGAGTGGCATTTTTTTGGTGGCGGAGTGGAGTGGAGGTGGGTGAGGGCATGGATTTGTCACAATGTTTCTTTTTTTCTCTTTTTCTATAGTTGTTTAGAAGGTAGTTTTTGACATTTGTTTTTTTAAGACAACTACTCTGTTATCATGAAAAAGTATATTTTAATTGTTGTTTTTATTTTTAATAGCTATTTAGTTTAAATTATATGAATTTATTTCTGCAAAGTGACATCCCACTGCTCCTCTGAGTGATATTTTTTTGGTGGTGGAGTGGAGTGGAGGTGGGTGAGGGCAATGGTTTGTCACTTTTTTTTCCATTTTTTCCTTTTGTTTAGTAGGTAGTTTTTGACTTTTTATAAAAACAAATCTATATGTTGTTATATAAGAATGTATTTTAATGGTAGATTTCATTTTAAATTGCTATTAACGTTGCAGAACACATATGATTTTCTTTCATGCAAAGTGACATTTCCACTGCTCCTCTGAGTGGAATTTTTTTGGTGGCGTAGTGGAGTGGAGGTGGGTGAGGGCAAGGGATTTGTCACAATGTTATTCTTTTGTTTTTCTTTAGTTATTTAGAATGTATTTTGTGACTTTTAAAAAAAAAAATTGCTATGTTGTTATATAAAAGAGTATTTTACGGGGGAACTTCCGGGCGAAGGCCATTATAGGTTGCAATATTGTGTGCTGCTTTAGTTATCGACATCTATCTGTTAAATATAACTTTCCTAGGTGCCATCTTATACTGAATGCAGTGGATCATATAGTAATTAAAGATTCTCAACCAGTTAATACGATTATTTTAATTAGGGTTGCACCGATACCGATACTAGTATCAGTATCGGTACCGATACCAAGTACTTGCATGAGTACTTGTACTCGTGCAAATGCACAGATACTTATACCGATACCTCCACTTCCTACCCATATGCTATCTTGTGGCGTTTTTTCAAACTGCATGTTCCCATTTCATTTTAAGCTGAAGTGGAGACTAAACTAAAAATGGAATCTTAAATAATTAGTCTGTATTGTGCTTGGTTAACTGTCACATGACATTAATAAAAAAAAAAGTATCGGTAATTGGTATCGGCGAGTATTTGAAAACAAGTATCGGTACTTGTACTCGGTCTTAAAAAAATGGTATCGGTGCAACCCTAATTTTAATGATTGCTGGTATCAGCTATACTCTGTGAATTTTCTGAGGCTAAGGCCTACCCACCCCCCGGCAACCCTCGGAGATCTGCTGTATCCCAGCTCCAATGGTGCGCTGCTTTATTTTGGCTTCAAAAATATGGAAGACAGCTTAAAGCTTAACCAGATAAAAGTGCGTTTCTTAGAACATTTTAATAAGATTGAAAAGAGAATTACTACAATCCTCAATCTTGTTCAACAGCAATTGGAGCATGGCCTTACTAGCCCTGATCAAGAGGAACTCTCCGTGATTTCTACACCCTCTGAAGACAATGTCTTGGAAGCCTCTCCACTTACCTTTCTATGTTCCGGAGATGAAGTTATGATGAGCAACTACAGTGATTCTACAGAAGCTTGCGAGGATAGCAGCTGCAGGGAGGATGTGATTGATCCACAAGGATTTTTGCAACAACACCCTATCTCTCCAACTACTGCTCGGGCCCTTAAGCTGACGGTGTGCCACATAGATATATGGTCAGCTGTGAGACCGATCGCCATGAAGGACTTTCTCCCTACATTGATCCGGGCCAGCATTGCAATTGCATTCTTCTGCACATATCGCAATAACAAATATTAAAATTCATGAATAAATCTATTGCACTTCATGTTAATCCAAGTATTATTCTTTATTTACCTAATTATTCACACAACATAACCAGCAAAAAGACCTCCCAGGAGACTGCCCCCAGTCTATAAATATAGTTGTGTTGCACAACAAACATTTTTTCATATTTGTTTTCTTTCCATTTTTTTCCTTTCTTTTTTCCCCTTTTTTTATTATGTCTATTACAAATTTCAACTGGTATTTATCTGAAGATTATCTGCAGTTATACTTAAAAAAAAAGCCTGATATCATATATAAATGCAAGACAATGTTTAAAATTTTTTCATAATGAAATTGTAACACATTTTCTGCATTAATGTTACTGTATAATTTAATTCTCAATAAAAATTAAAATAATTAAAAACAAAAAAATAATAATATTAAAAATTTAAAAAAAAATAAAAAAATTTGAATTGTTATTTTAAATAGCTATTTCCATTGCAGAACTCATATTATTTTCTTTTTATGCAAAGTGACTTATCCACTGCTCCTCTGAGTGGCATTTTTTTGGTGGAGGAGTGGAGTGGAGGTGGGTGAGGGCAGTGGTTTGTCACATTTTTTTTCATTTTTTCCTGTTGTTTAGTAGGTAGTTTGTGACTTTTTGTAAAAACAAATCACTATGTTGTTATATAAGAATGTATTTTAATGGTAGATTTAATTTTAAATAGCTATTAACGTTGCAGAACACATATGATTTTCTTTCATGCAAAGTGACATATCCACTGCTCCTCTGAGTGGAATTTTTTTGGTGGCGGAGTGGAGTGGAGGTGGGTGAGGGCAAGGGATTTGTCACAATGTTTTTCTTTTGTTTTTCTTTAGTTGTTTAGAATGTATTTTGTGACTTTTTAAAAAAAAATGAATTGCTATGTTGTTATAAAAAAGAGTATTTTACGGGGGAACTTCCGGGCGAAGGCCATTATAGGTTGCAATATCGTGTGCTGCTTTAGTTATCGACATCTATCTGTTAAATATCACTTTCCTAGGCGCCATCTGATACTGAATGCAGTGGATCATTTAGTAATTAAAGATTCTCAACCAGTTAATACGATTATTGTAATGATTGCTGGTATCAGCTATACTCCGTGAATTTTCTGAGGCTAAGGCCTACCCACCCCCCGGCAACCCTCGGATATCTGCTGTATCCCAGCTTCAATGGTGCGCTGCTTTATTTTGGCTTCAAAAATATGGAAGACAGATTAAAGCTTAGCCAGATAAAAGTGCGTTTCTTGGAACATTTTAATAAGATTGAAAAGAGAATTACTACAATCCTCAATCTTGTTCAACAGCCAATGGAGCATGGCCTTACTAGCCCTGATCCAGAGGAACGCTCCGTGATTTCTACACCCTCTGAAGACAATGTCTTGGAAGCCTCTCCACTTACCTTTCTTTGTTCCGGAGATGAATTTATGATGAGCAACTACAGTGATCCTACAGAAGCTTGCGAGTATAGCAGCTGCAGGGAGGATGTGATTGACCCACAAGGATTTTTGCGACAACACCCCATCTCTCCAACTTCTGCTCGGACCCTTAAGCTGATGGTGTGCCACATAGATATATGGTCAGCTGTGAGACCGATCGCCATGAAGGACTTTCTCACTAAATTGATCCGGGCCAGCATTGCAATTACCTTCTTCTGCACATATCGCCATAACAAATATTAAAATTCATGAATAAATCTATTGCACTTCAAGTTAATCCAAGTATGATTCTTTATTTACCTAATTAATCACACAACATAACCAGCAAAAAGACCTCCCAGGAGACTGCCCACAGTCTATAAATGTAGTTGTGTTGCACAACAAACATTTTTTCACCTTTGTTTTCTTTCTATTTTTTTCCTTTCTTTTTTTTCCTTTTTTATTATTTCTATTACAAATTTCAACTGCTATTTATCTGAAGATTATCTGCAGTTATACTTAAAAAAAAAGCCTGATATCATATATAAATGCAACACAATGTTTAATATTTTTTCATAATGAAATTGTAACAAATTTTCTGCATTAATGTTACTGTATAATTTAATTCTCAATAAAAATTAAAATAATTAAAAACAAAAAAATAATAATATTAAAAATTAAAATAAAAATAAAATATTTTAATTGTTATTTTAAATAGCTATTTCCGTTGCAGAACTCATATGATTTTATTTTTATGCAAAGTGACATATCCACTGCTCCTCTGAGTGGCATTTTTTTGGTGGCGGAGTGGAGGCGGGTGAGGGCATGGATTTGTCACAATGTTTCTTTTTTTCTCTTTTTCTATAGTTGTTTAGAAGATAGTTTTTGACATTTGTTTTTTTAAAACAACTACTCTGTTATCATGAAAAAGTATATTTTAATTGTTGTTTTTATTTTTAATAGCTATTTAGTTTAAATTATATGAATTTATTTATGCAAAGTGACATCCCACTGCTCCTCTGAGTGGCATTTTTTTGGTGGCGGAGTGGAGTGGAGGTGGTTGAGGGCAATGGTTTGTCATTTTTTTTTCATTTTTTCTTGTTGTTTAGTAGGTAGTTTGTGACTTTTTGTAAAAACAAATCACTATGTTGTTATATAAGAATGTATTTTAATGGTAGATTTCATTTTAAATTGCTATTAACGTTGCAGAACACATATGATTTTCTTTCATGCAAAGTGACATTTCCACTGCTCCTCTGAGTGGAATTTTTTTGGTGGCGGAGTGGAGTGGAGGTGGGTGAGGGCAAGGGATTTGTCACAATGTTTTTCTTTTGTTTTTCTTTAGTTGTTTAGAATGTATTTTGTGACTTTTAAAAAAAAATTAATTGCTATGTTGTTATAAAAAAGAGTATTTTACGGGGGAACTTCCAGGCGAAGGCCATTATAGGTTGCAATATTGTGTGCTGCTTTAGTTATCGACATCTATCTGTTAAATATCACTTTCCTAGGCGCCATCTTGTACTGAATGCAGTGGATCATATAGTAATTAAAGATTCTCAACCAGTTAATACGATTATTGTAATGATTGCTGGTATCAGCTATACTCCGTGAATTTTCTGAGGCTAAGGCCTACCCACCCCCCGGCAACCCTCGTAGATCTGCTGTATCTCAGCTCCAATGGTGCGCTGCTTTATTTTGGCTTCAAAAATATGGAAGACAGCTTAAAGCTTAACCAGATAAAAGTGCGTTTCTTGGAACATTTTAATAAGATTGAATTAAGAATTACTACAATCCTCAATCTTGTTCAACAGCCAATGGAGCATGGCCTTACTAGCCCTGATCCAGAGGATCTCTCTGTGATTTCTGCACCCTCTGAAGACAATGTCTTGGAAGCCTCTCCACTTACCTTTCTTTGTTCCGGAGATGAAGTTATGATGAGCAACTACAGCGATTCTACAGAAGCTTGCGAGGATAGCAGCTGCAGCGAGGATGTGATTGACCCACAAGGATTTTTGCGACAACACCCCATCTCTCCAACTACTGCTCGGGCCCTTAAGCTGACGGTATGTCACATAGATATATGGTCAGCTGTGAGACCGATCGCCATGAAGGACTTTCTCATTACATTGATCCGGGCCAGCATAGCAATTGCATCCTTCGGCACATATCGCCATAACAAATATTAAAATTCATGAATAAATCTATTGCACTTCAAGTTAATCCAAGTATGATTCTTTATTTACCTAATTATTCACACAACATAACCAGCAAAAAGACCTCCCAGGAGACTGCCCACATTCTATACATGTAGTTGTTTTGCACAACAAACATTTTTACTCATTTGTTTTCTTTCCATTTTTTTCCTTTCTTTTTTCCCTTTTTTATTATCTCTATTACAAATTGCAACTGTTATTTATCTGAAGATTATCTGCAGTTATACTTAAAAGCCTGATATCATATATAAATGCAAGACAATGTTTAACATTTTTTCATAATGAAATTGTAACAAATTTTCTGCATAAATGTTAATGTATAATTTAATTCTCAATAAAAATTAAAATAATTAAAAACAAAAAAATAATAATATTAAAAATTAAAATAAAAAAAAATATTTGAATTGTTATTTTAAAAAGCTATTTCCATTGCAGAACTCATATGATTTTCTTTTTATGCAAAGTGACATATCCACTGCTCCTCTGAGTGGCATTTTTTTGGTGGCGGAGTGGAGTGGAGGTGGGTGAGGGCATGGATTTGTCACAATATTTCTTTTTTTCTCTTTTTGTATAGTTCTTTAGAAGATAGTTTTTACATTTGTTTTTTTTTTAAAACAGCTACTCTGTTATCATGAAAAAGTATATTTTAATTGTTGTTTTTATTTTTAATAGCTATTTAGTTTAAATTATATGAATTTATTTATGCAAAGTGACATCCCACTGCTCCTCTGAGTGGCATTTTTTTGGTGGCGGAGTGGAGTGGAGGTGGGTGAGGGCAATGGTTTGTCATTTTTTTTCATTTTTTCTTGTTGTTTAGTAGGTAGTTTGTGACTTTTTGTAAAATCAAATCACTATGTTGTTATATAAGAATGTATTTTAATGGTAGATTTCATTTTAAATTGCTATTAACGTTGCAGAACACAAAGGGAGGTAGTTATGAAGCTGTCAACCTCAAATACGCTGGAATTCCGCAGCGTATTTGTGGCGAGGCTGATTCACCTTAGTTATCAAAGACTCGAGACCGGCAAAAGTAGAATTTTGTGACATAAGCTTCGATCCGCCGGACTCAGTCCGACACAGATCGATTCTTACGTCACTCCAGATGTTCCGCACACAAGTGCGGCACATTCTCACTACTTTTGCTAGTTATCAAATGACTAGCAGGTACGCTCGGCACTTTTACGGCCCATCGTACCTGGTTTTCAAACCGCCACCCCTGGAGGCGGCGGATCCCATAGGAATCAATGGGAGTCTGACCATAGCGAAAGTACAAGTTCGCTGCTGACAGACATCCCATTGATTTCTATGGGAGCTGTCTGCACCTAACATCCTAACATGTACCCCGAGTCTAAACACCACTAATCTGTCCCCCCCTACACCGCCGCAACTAAATAAAATTATTAGCCGCTAAACCGCCACTCCCGGAGCCCACCGCAAGCTACTCTATACATATTAACCCCTAAACCGCCACTCCCGGAGCCCACCGCAACTATAATAAATGTATTAACCCCTAAACCGCCGCTCCCTGAACCCGCTGCAACCTATATTAAATGTATTAACCCCTATCCTGCCCCCCCTACACCGTCGCCACCTATAATAAATTTATTAACCCCTAATCTGCCCCCCCTACACCATCGCCACCTATATTAAATTTATTAACCCCTAATCTGCCCCCCCTACACCGTCGCCACCTATAATAAATTTATTAACCCCTATCCTGCCCCCCACTACTCCGCCGCCACTGTAATAAAATTATTAACCCCTAAACCTAAGTCTAACACTAACCCTAACGCCCCCCTAAATTAAATATTAATTAAATAAATCTAAATAATATTTTTATTATTAACTAAATTAATCCTATTTAAAACTAAATACTTACCTTTAAAATAAACCCTAATATAGCTACAATATAAATAATAATTATATTGTAGCTATCTTAGGATTTATATTTATTTTACAGGTAACTTTGTATTTATTTTAGCTAGTTAGCATAGTTATTAAATAGTTATTAACTATTTAATAACTACCTAGCTAGAAGAAATACAAAATTACCTGTAAAATAAATCCTAACCTAAGTTACAATTAAACCTAATACTACACTATCATTATATAAATTAAATAAACTACCTACAAATAACTACAATTAAATACAATTACATAAACTAACTAAAGTACAAAAAATAAAAAAAGCTAAGTTACAAAAAATAAAAAAATAAGTTACAAACATTTTAAAAATATTACAACAATTTTAAGCTACTTACACCTAATCTAAGCCGCCTAATAAAATAACAAACCCCCCCAAAATAAAAAAAATGCCCTACCCTATTCTAAATTAAATAAAGTTCAAAGCTCTTTTACCTTACCAGCCCTTAAAAGGGCCATTTGTGGGGGCATGCCCCAAAAAGTTCAGCTCTTTTGCCTGTAAAAGAAAAATACAACCCCCCCCCAACATTAAAACCCACCACCCACATACCCCTAATCTAACCCAAACCCCCCTTACAAAAACCTAACACTAATCCCCTGAAGATCATTCTACCTTGTCTTCACTCAGCCGAGCAGCGATGGAACCGAAGTGGACATCCGGAGCGGAAGAAGTTAATCCTCCAAGCGGCGCTGAAGAAATCTTCCATCCGATGAAGTCATCATCCAGGCGGCGCTGAAGAAGTCTTTGATCCGGCCGATGTCATCTTCCAAGAGGCGCTGAAGAGGTCTTCTATCCGGGCGATGTCATCTTCCAAGCCGGGTCTTGAATCTTCCTCCCGCCGACGCGGAACCTCCTTCTTCACTGACGGACTACGACGAATGAAGGCTCCTTTAAGGGACGTCATCCAAGATGGCGTCCCCTCAATTCCGATTGGCTGATAGGATTCTATCAGCCAATCGGAATTAAGGTAGGAAAAATCTGATTGGCTGATGGAATCAGCCAATCAGATTGAGCTCGCATTCTATTGGCTGATCAGAACTGTCACGTGTCAGTCAAGGTCCTATAAATCCCTGTAAAGAGAGGTATAGTTGTAAATTATGAATCCAACTGTAGATAAGGTAAAGTTAGTTTAATTTATATTCCACATTAAAGATGTAGTTGTGTGGAAGAATTGTTGAATTAGGAGGCAACAGGGTATAAATGATTCTGGGAATCATTAATTAATTAAACAATTCTACCTTTGATTTAAGGTAACAGTAGTACTAATATAACCTATAGCCAAAAGGTGGCAACATGGTTGGCAGGTTATATAGTACTAAAACACCTGGTGGATATTTGTATTAAATATGACAGAGAGTGGATCTCTGTAGAGTATAAAGACAATCAATATAGGAGCATATAAGGCGTATAAGAAAAGGTTATATTAGAGCATAGTCTCTGGTTATGCACTGAATGATAGCGGTAATGATGTCTTGTAATACAAGTAAATTATAGAGTCTTACCGCAAGGACCGGAGCAAGTGTTCGTGAGCAGCCGTAAGTCCCTGCGATATGGCTGAGAGGCTGGAGCGGTAAGTGTATGATTCTGTTGCACGCTAAGGAAGCGTGTGGAGTGAGTGAAGGCAGAGGCGTCCAGACGGCAACCAGGAAGCTAGCAGGGATGCGAGTGACGTCACCGCTGAATGCCGAGCACACAGGAGACGCTGACAGACAGCGTTTGGAGAATGAGAACAGGTTTCAATGAGACTGAAAAGGAAACTAAGCTGGTAAAACTTAGTAACTTAGAATCCAAATTAGGTTCTTGTAGGCAAGTAATCGAAATCCAGGTTAGCTGTAAGAAACTGACTGTGGAAAACAAAAATTACTAAGCACCTAATGATCTGTGGGAGGGGTTTATATACTGGTTAGACAAAGGTATCAGGTAACCTTAAAGGTATAAGAATAGATCATGACAAGAACAGCCAATAGAATGCGAGCTCAATCTGATTGGCTGATTCCATCAGCCAATCAGATTTTTCCTATCTTAATTCCGATTGGCTGGTAGAATCCTATCAGCCAATCGGAATTGAGGGGACGCCATCTTGGATGATGTCCCTTAAAGGAGCCTTCATTCATCGTAGTCCGTCGGTGAAGAAGGAGGTTCCGCGTCGGCGGGAGGAAGATTCAAGACCCGGCTTGGAAGATGACATCGCCCGGATTGAAGACCTCTTCAGCGCCTCTTGGAAGATGACATCGGCCGGATCAAAGACTTCTTCAGCGCCACCTGGATGATGACTTCATCGGATGGAAGATTTCTTCAGCGCCGCTTGGAGAATTAACTTCTTCCGCTCCGGATGTCCACTTCGGTTCCATCGCTGCTCGGCTGAGTGAAGACAAGGTAGGATGATCTTCAGGGGATTAGTGTTAGGTTTTTGTAAGGGGGGTTTGGGTTAGATTAGGGGTATGTGGGTGGTGGGTTTTAATGTTGGGGGGGTTGTATTTTTCTTTTACAGGCAAAAGAGCTGAACTTTTTGGGGCATGCCCCCACAAATGGCCCTTTTAAGGGCTGGTAAGGTAAAAGAGCTTTGAACTTTATTTAATTTAGAATAGGGTAGGGCATTTTTTTATTTTGGGGGGGGTTGTTATTTTATTAGGGGGCTTAGATTAGGTGTAAGTATCTTAAAATTGTTGTAATATTTTTAAAATGTTTGTAACTTATTTTTTTATTTTTTGTAACTTAGCTTTTTTTATTTTTTGTACTTTAGTTAGTTTATGTAATTGTATTTAGTTGTAGTTATTTGTAGGTAGTTTATTTAATTTATATAATGATAGTGTAGTATTAGGTTTAATTGTAACTTAGGTTAGGATTTATTTTACAGGTAATTTTGTATTTCTTTTAGCTAGGTAGTTATTAAATAGTTAATAACTATTTAATAACTATTCTAACTAGCTAAAATAAATACAAAGTTACCTGTAAAATAAATATAAATCCTAAGATAGCTACAATATAATTATTATTTATATTGTAGCTATATTAGGGTTTATTTTACAGGTAAGTATTTAGTTTTAAATAGGAATAATTTATTAAAGTATAGTGTAGTGTTAGGTGTAATTGTAACTTAGGTTAGGATTTATTTTACAGGTAAATTTCAGTTTATTTTAGCTAGGTAAGATATTAAATAGTTAATAACTATTTAATAGCTATTGTACCTAGTTAAAATAAATTGAAAGTTACCTGTAAAATAAAAATAAATCCTAAGATAGCTAGAATATAATTATTATTTATATTGTAGCTATATTAGGGTTTATTTTATAGGTACGTATTTAGTTTTAAATAGGATTAATTTAGTTAATAATAAAAATATTATTTAAATTTATTTAATTAATATTTAAGTTAGGGGGCATTAGGGTTAGGGTTAGACTTAGATTTAGGGGTTAATAATTTTATTACAGTGGCGGTGGCGTAGTGGGGGGCAGGATAGGGGTTAATAAATTTATTATAGGTGGCGACGGTGTAGGGGAGTCAGATTAGGGGTTAATAAATTTATTATAGGTGACGACGGTGTAGGGGGGTTAGGATAGGGGTTAATAGGTTTAATATAGGTTGCGGCGGGTTCAGGGAGCGGCGGTTTAGGGGTTAAACTATTTATTTAGTTGCGGAGAGGTGCAGGATCAGCAGAATAGGGGTTAATAACTTTATTATAGAGGGCGACGGTGTAGGGGGGGCAGGATAGGGAATACTAGGTATACTGTATGTGGCAGCGGTGTCCGGGAGCGGCGGTTTAGGGGTTAATACATTTATAAGAGTTGCGGCAGGGTCTAGGAGTGGCGGTTTAGGGGTTAATACATTTATAAGAGTTGCGGCAGGGTCTAGGAGCGGCGGTTTAGGGGTTAGTAACTTTATTGAGTTGCGGGGGGCTCCAGGAGCGCCGGTATAGGGATAGAACAGTGTAGTTTAGTGTGGGTGCTTAGTGACAGGCTAGCAATAAAGCTGGGAAAAAGCCGAAGTGCAGCGAGATCGGATGAGTGATAACTCTCACAGTCCGCTGCTCATCGCCCCGCAGCTTTTTGACAGCTTTTTTGATAACTTAGGCGAACGTATTCAAGGTCCGCGGCGGCGAAGGTAGGCGACCTTAGGCGGGCGTATTGGGCCGGCGAAGGCAGAAAAGTAGACGCCTTGATAACTACCCCCCATATGATTTTCTTTCATGCAAAGTGACATTTCCACTGCTCCTCTGAGTGGAATTATTTTGGTGGCGGAGTGGAGTGGAGGTGGGTGAGGGCAAGGGATTTGTCACAATGTTTTTCTTTTGTTTTTCTTTAGTTGTTTAGAATGTATTTTGTGACTTTTAAAAAAAAAATTGCTATGTTGTTATAAAAAAGAGTATTTTACGGGGGAACTTCCAGGCGAAGGCCATTATAGGTTGCAATATTGTGTGCTGCTTTAGTTATCGACATCTATCTGTTAAATATCACTTTCCTAGGCGCCATCTGATACTGAATGCAGTGGATCATATAATAATTAAAGATTCTCAACCAGTTAATACGATTATTTTAATGATTGCTGGTATCAGCTATACTCCGTGAATTTTCTGAGGCTAAGGCCTACCCACCCCCCGGCAACCCTCGGAGATCTGCTGTATCCCAGCTTCAATGGTGCGCTGCTTTATTTTGGCTTAAAAAATATGGAAGACAGCTTAAAGTGCATTTCTTGGAACATTTTAATAAGATTGAAAAGAGAATTACTACAATCCTCAATCTTGTTCAACAGCCAATGGAGCATGGCCTTACTAGCCCTGATCCAGAGGAACTCTCCGTGATTTCTACACCCTCTGAAGACAATGTCTTGGAAGCCTCTCCACTTACCTTTCTATGTTCCGGAGATGAAGTTATGATGAGCAACTACAGCGACCCTACAGAAGCTTGCGAGGATAGCAGCTGCAGCGAGGATGTGATTGACCCACAAGGATTTTTGCGACAACACCCCATCTCTCCAACTACTGCTCGGACCCTTAAGCTGACAGTGTGCCACATAGATATATGGTCAGCTGTGAGACCGATCGCCATGAAGGACTTTCTCATTACATTGATCCGGGCCAGCATTGCAATTGCATCCTTCTGCACATATCGCCATAACAAATATTAAAATTCATGAATAAATCTTTTACACTACAAGTTAATACAAGTATGTTTCTTTATCTACCTAATTATTCACACAACATAACCAGCAAAAAGACCTCCCAGGAGACTGCCCACAGTCTATACATGTAGTTGTCTTGCACAACAAACATTTTTTCACATTTGTTTTCTTTCCATTTTTTTCCTTTTTTATTATCTCTATTACAAATTTCAACTGTTATTTATCTGAAGATTATCTGCAGTTATACTTAAAAGCCTGATATCATATATAAATGCAAGACAATGTTTAACATTTTTTCATAATGAAATTGTAACAAATTTTCTGCATTAATGTTACTGTATATTTTTTTTAAATCAAAGATTTTTATTAAGGTAATTGGTCAAACATAAGCCATATACAATCAAAAGGAAAAATTACAAAGTATTCATGGCGAAAAATAAAAGTAAATCATGGTGGACATATTAGGAGCATGTATATCCTACTATATTACCAGTATACCTCGGATATATTTATTATACGATTTACATTGATACCTTATTTTTTAGTTGTTTAACAAAATATTACTATAGTACCTCATTAGTAAAGGGTTCTGTCCATTAGGATGATATTTTCAACTGTCATATATAGAATAAAGATCATTAATGAGAGATACAATTTTACTCCTTAAATTACAAAATACAAATTGAAATGTAGTAGTATTAAGAAAAATATATAATATACAATATAGTTAACATCATAAACCTTGTTTCCTCACTTTAACGCGTAAGGTCACTCAGTAACCTATTCACAATAATGTTACATAAGAGGAAGACTGGCTTAAATATGTGAGAATTAGCGGATTAATACCGCAGTCGTATTTACCATATTGGGTAAATAGATACATTGGATTACTGGGTCTAACAAATCAAGCCGGTTATATTTTGTTGGCTTGTATAGGATTTTGACATATGGTGCTAAAATAGTAGTTATAGATGCTAAGTCTGGGCAGGCGTATCACTAGGCTAAAGAGTTATGCATCAATATGGGCCGACAAAGTATTAACACTTGGTGGGTAATGGCATTATACAGGAACATATCAATTTATATATTGGCTTTGCTCAGATATTTAATGTTCCTTCCAATGTTAAAGTATTTGGCGGAGCTGAAGAAGCCTTATTTTGGAGGTATAGAGTGTACTGCAGCCACCCTAATGTGTGGGGACTTGCATAACAAACTACTTATATTCTTTTTTTTTTTTTTTTAAATTTATCTTTATTGACCAATTCGGTATATACTTCATATAACAGGGCAAACACAGAGAATCAGATTACAAGAAAAACACAAAAAAAAAACAATCCAGCGGATGTGACATTCTTATATAAACAATACTATGTAACCGATAGAGACAATTTCACCACATCCCTATACAGTCAGCGCTTTATACATATCTTATTGCCATTTGAGATCCGTACAAGGTCTCTATAGGTGCAGACTTTTAAAGTATCTCTGTGAAATTCCAATAGCTATATTTCATACCAAATTAGGGGTTTTATGATAGATATAATGAGCAGAAAAAAAGAAAAAAGAAAAAAGGGAAAAAAGAGAGAGAAGAGAAAGAAAAAAAAAAAAAAAAAAAGTAAGAATAGGTTTCCCCTCTCACCCCTCCCTCACCTCCCTTTAGGTTCTTAACTCGACCTCCACTCACTGTAGATCTGGGCCAGGCTATTCATTTCCGCTTCCTTCCCTTTTATAGACTAGGTATATATCAATACCATTCATTTGGGAAAACATTTGAAAGAATTAGCGTCTCAAAAAATTCCGATCTGCGCAAATTACGCACAAGTAAAAACTGACTAGCAAGTGGATAGGACAATATAACTCTTAACCATTTCATAAAAAAAGTTTTGACCCTTTTCTCTTCGGAGGGAGCTATATTCAGCTGTTCAAAAATTATCTGGGCGTGTATCGTATTTATAAAACAGCCCATTGTAGGAGCTTTTCTATTCTTCCAACCTTTTAATATGAGGTTACGACCAAGCATAATTGCCGTGTTAACAAGGTTAGTGTTAACTCTGTTATGGTCCATGTTGTAGAGAAAAAGGATATGGTTAACTTGGAATTTTAACCTAACATCTAAAGCTTTATTAAGCCAAAATTCCACTTTTCTCCAGAACTGGAGTATTTTGGGACAGTTCCAGAAACAATGAATAATATCTGCACAAGAATTATTACATTTTGGGCATTTTTCTGCAGAATTCGCGTACCACTTAGATAGTTTCCCTGGTGTCAGGTAAGAATTGTTGAGTAATTTTATATGTGATTCTTTCCAAGTTAACAGGATATTCGCGCCTTGCACCCATTTATAACTTGCGCTTAATGATTCTGCTGAAAGATCCGTAAAGAAAACATTCCACTTCTGGACTAGATTATCCCTAAACAATTGGGCTTGTTTATCCAGCATAATTTTATATAAAAGAGCTATGCTATGTTTGCCTGACTTATAGCTTGCTATATATTTTTCAACTTCCCCCCACCCATTCGCATCTGTATTTAATCTATTAATTCCTGCTATATAATGTCTGATCTGAAGATAAGCAAAGAAATTCTTATTAGATAGAGAGAATTCTATAGCAATATCCTCAAACGTTCTTATCTGAGACATATTATTTAAACATTGATTTACATAAAGCAGACCTTTGTGCTTCCAAGTCTTATAGACTTCATGGGATAGTCCAGGCATAAATTGTGGGTTACCTTGTATCGGGAGAAATGGAGAAATCTCAAAATTAACTTTGATCGTTATATTTAGCTTTTGCCATGCTTCAATAATATTAGATAGTGTCTTTATGTGTTTGATATGGTCTGGTAATTGTTTCGTCGGGCAATGCAATAAGGCTTTAAGAGAGAAAGGTGCGCACAGATTTTCCTCTATAGATAACAGTGAGAAATAGCTAGTCTCTGATAGCCAATCAATTGCAACACGGGCTAATATAGCCAAGTTATACTTTTTGATATCAGGGAAAGATAAGCCTCCTCCTTCCAGTCTTGGTGTGAGTTTGGCTATGGATAACATATGTCTTTTATTGTTCCAAATAAATTTAGCACATTCTGAGTTAAACCTTTTAATGTCGTGAGACAAAATAAAGAGCGGCATGTTTTGCATAATATACATCAATTTGGGAACTAGAATAGACTTAATAATCATTATTTTGGCAGATAGAGAGATAGGGAAGGCGCTCCATTGTACAAGTTTCTCAGAGGTTTTTTTAAAAAAAGGAGCATAGTTAAGTCTGTACCATTGTTTGGGGTCAGCATGGAAATATATTCCTAAATATTTAATACTAAGGGATTCTTGAAAGGGATGTTCTTGGAAACTGTTTTTATTTTTATTAACCCATAGAATTTCAGACTTGTTAGCGTTTATTTTATAGCCCGAGATAGAGCCAAACAAGTCAATAATTTTTAAAACATGTGGTATACTTTTCTTTGTGTTTTTAACGTATAGGAGCAGATCATCCGCATATAAAGATAGAACAGATTTTTGTTCCCCGAGCCTAATTCCTTGAAGCTCTTGACGTAGCATTATAGCCAGTGGTTCTATAGCCACGTTAAATAATAACGGAGAGAGTGGGCAGCCTTGCCTCGTCCCCCTACATAGTGTAAGATATGCAGTATAGCTACCATTAATTAGTATATTCGACCTCGGGTGATCATATATAGTCTTGACAAATTTGGGGAATTGACCTGTAAAACCAAATTGCGCTAACGTGGTGAACAGATGGTCCCATATTATAGCATCAAATGCCTTTTCGGCGTCTATTGTTATTATCGCGATATCTTGATTAATTATTCTTTTTTCCGCTAGTTTATTCCAAAAATATTCTAGTATTAATGCTACTTTCCGTGTGTTTTTAGTTGGGGATCTTTGATGCATAAAACCCACCTGATCAGGATGTATAATAGGATCTAGGCATTTTTTCAGTCTATTAGCCATGATGTGAGTTAATAGCTTATAGTCTAGATTGAGCAGTGAGATAGGTCTATATGACTTAGGGTCTAGTGGCGATTTGCCCTTTTTCAGTATCAGTGAGATTATAGACTCAGAGAAATATTTTGACATGTTTTGCCCCTCAATAAAATAACCATTGAATAGTTGTACCAAGACATCTATTATCTCCATTTTAAGAATTTTGTACATCTCTGCCGGAATTTGGTCTGGGCCCGGGGCTTTATTAAATTTAGCTTTTTTAATTGCTTCCGCTACTTCTTCTTGGGTTATTGGGCTATTTAAATCTGTGTCCATTTCTTGTGCTAATTTTGGAAGGCAGATTTTATGCCAAAAGTTGACTTTATTATTAGCGTTTATTTCTTTCGCAGCATATAGATTTTGATAGAATTGAAAGAATACATTTTGAATCTTAGATTGATCTGTTACTCTTTCTGTCCCATCATAGATAGCCTCTATTACGTTAGATTTTTTCTTTGCTTTATCTAATCTAGCTAGAAACTTAGCAGACTTCCCATATTGGCCTTTATATTTAGCAGTTAACTTTAGTTCTTCCCAAGCGACTTTCTGTTTAATAAAGATATCCCTTTCTGTTCTGGCCCCATTGTATTTATCTCTTAATCTCCTAGAGGGATTATTTATAAATTTACGATATGCGTTTTGGACCTGGTTAGAAAGCTGACTTTCCCTCCGCTGCAACTTTTTTTTTTTCAGAATCATAAACGCTTTAATCTCGCCTCGCAGATAGGCCTTTGCAGTTTCCCAGAATATTTCAGTTTTTTCTCTGTATGATCTATTTAAAGAAACAAATTCTTTCCATTTGTGTATTAACCAATTATTGAATTCAAGATTGTTCACTAAATAATTTGGGAAGAAAAAATTATTTCTGTTGTTTCTCTGTGGCGGGTGTAAATGTATGTCTAGGAAAATAATTGCGTGATCAGATATCAGAATATCAAATATCTTAGTTTGAGTCTCTAGTTTAATCATGGAGCTGGAAATCAGAAAAAAGTCTATACGTATTAAGGAGCCGTAGGTCCTCGAGTTGCAGGTAAAGGACCTCGTATCAGGAAATTGTAGGCGCCAGATATCATGTAATTTCAAATTTTTACATATGTGTTTAAATATTTTGGCCTTCTGACCCGAGAAAGTGGAGTTCCTAGAACTAAGTCTGTCTAGGGCTTCTGATGGTATTAGGTTAAAGTCACCCGCTAGAACAATATTCTGATCCATAAAATTAGTTAGCATAAAGACTAAACTATTCCAGAAGGTGGGGTCTGCTCTATTAGGTCCGTAAACATTACAGATCACCATTTTGAAATCCTCGACCTGCAGCTCAAGGAGGGCCCATCTCTCCTCAGGGTCTAATGATACTCTTATAATATTATACGTAAGTTTTTTATTTAACAAAATAGCTACTCCCTTTTTCCTTCTAGAACAAGGGGTGGCAATCACCTCTCCCACCCATTTACATTTGAGTTTGGTTACTTCCTCTTGCTTTAAGTGTGTTTCTTGTATTAAGGCTATATCAGGGTTATGCTTACCCAATTGTCTGACTATAGTTTTCCTCTTGATTGGGGAGGTAATGCCACCCACGTTCCAAGATAACAATCTAATATTGCCCTTCATCTAATCAATATATTGTAGCATGATTAAAATAAGTTTAAGGGGCGAGCTAAAGCAGACGGGTAGGGGGGAGAGGGGAGACGGGAAGAGGGAGAGAAGGGAAAGAAAAAAAAAAAAAAAAAAAAAAAAAAAAACATTTGTTGCAGAATATTGCCAGCTAAGAAGGGGAATGTATGTTGATTCAATGTAATTTTGTGCCATAGGGTCTGATCAGATTAGACAACAAGGATATGTAACAAGGTGGTAAAAGAGCTGTCTCTATTTTTTTGCAAAAATCTAACCATAATTCTATCTAAGTGTGAACTTGAAGGCATTTCTTAAATAAGAGAATCCCAGATCTTCTGTTCGTGTGACTACTTTTACAACACACTCATTTCAGGGCCTGGTCACCTAACTCACATAGATTATTGTTCACTTTTTTTTTTACTTTTAATATACACTAAAATATGTTCTAGATACTTCCCCACCTGGGGACATACGTCACAAACACTCAATCTCTTTAAAAAAAAAAAAAGAAGCTAAGAGCTGTCGTTTTTTTTTTTTTTTTTTTTTCTATTTGTTCTCACTGCCCTCTATCACTTTTTTTTCTTTATCTATTTTTTGTATGACCTACTCCTGCCTTGCCCTCACTAACACGAGAAATCTATGGAAAGATTTCTCCTCCCGCACAGCACACCACCTCAGACCATGCCCCCAAAAAGTAAGGACAGAAGACCACGTATATCTGATATTATGACTGAAAATAGTAGTGAAGGCTTAAGCCCAAAGACAGACTTACAGCCCTTGATCACCCAACTTAGTGATATTTTTCTTCCACAATTTGAACATATCAAATGTCAAATCTCTAGCTTGTCGTCAGAATTAAAAGTATTTGCTAACAGACTTTCAGAAGCAGAAGACAGAATCTCAGAAGTGGAAGATATAACTAATAATCAGTCCCTAAAAATTTCAGAATTAGAAAAGAAAAATATAAGCCTGACTGCCAGGCTAGATGACCTTGAGGACCGCTCAAGGCGGAATAATTTAAAAATCATAGGCGTTTCTGAGTCAGAGCACCCTAAAGACCTATTACATTTTGCCGCGACAACACTGCCCCAAGCCTTAGGGGTAGAATATTCCCAATTACCAATACCGATAGAACGGGCTCACAGATTGGGTCCTCCCAGAAGCAGAGCAAATGGTAAAAACATACATAGACCAATCCTGATAAAGTTCTTAAATTTCCAAGATAAAATAAATATGCTGCGTTTATATAGGAAAACAGATAACTTTCACATTGAAAATAACAGAATTTTAATATTCCAAGACTACTCTGTTGATACTGCTTTCAGGAGGAAAGAAATGGCCCCTTTCTGTACTAAGCTAATCAAAGAGGGTTTTTTAGCCAAATTAGTGTACCCTGCAAGAATTATCATAGAAGAAAAGGAGGGCATAGTTAGACTAGACAATATAGAAGAAGCTAAAGGCTACTTTAAAGATCACAAGCTAACACTTACATGAGGACTGGGATAACTATAAAATAGAGAGTATCTGTGTTTTTTTTTAGTTAGGGCACTACTGTTCTTGCTGATAATGGAAATGCTGTATAAAGATTTAGAGCTAAGAATGTTTTTTCCCTAAATCAATTTATAGGCTGCCCCTGCGGCCTAAAGTGTACCAGGCTTCGCTTCGCCTGATAAGGTTTTTTCTGCAAATAATCTCTGTTTGCAATTTTCTTTCTGTATCCTCTTTTTTTTTTTTTTTTTTTTTTTTTTTTTCAAACTACTTATATTCTAATGTGATACCCCCCCACAATACATAGACCCCTCATCAGTATCTCAAGTTGCTGGGCTACTATATTCCTGTGCAATATGTACAATTATCAGCTTGCTGAAAAGTGATGTTATAAAGGCAAAACAAAACTAAATAATAATTTGCACAAAAGTTGAAGCAGGAGAGGCAGGGCAAGCGACATATCAAGTCATACATTTCAGGCTACTATAATATAAGTATTTTCAGAGAAATCCTGTCACTTTAATATCACATAAACAAAGAGACTAGATCTCTATCATGGTCAGTTTTGCTTATATGTAAAAAGAGCATACTTAATAGTTCTGTTCACTGTAAACTATTCTGCGACATATAAATCTGTGTGCTATTTTATAACATGAGGATAAACGACAGTCTCCTGCAAAAGCTAAAGAAAAACCTAGCCCAGCACAAACACAAGTGTAATAGTATGGTATAGAGTCCATGCATAGCTGGTCCTAGCTTCACAATATACATGACATAGTATAAACCATATTGCAGCATATCAAACTATAAAAAGTAAACATAACCGAGCAACTAACAGTAAAGGAGAACAAACAAAGTGAAGTCTTCATATATATAGAGCAAACCCATCGTGGTAGAACATAATGGAGTCCACCGATACTAGTATAAAGTTTCTCTAGCCTATACCTTGCACAAAGTCCGTCTGACAATACCGGTGAGTGGCTGTTCTTTCAAATGAAACACTGCTCCAGCGGGAGTCGGCCGCAGCTCCCCGGAGCCTGTCTTCATGTATATGGTCCGGCTTCTGAACTTGACGGGTAAATTGGTTAGAGAATAGTGTATACCGGCAGATCAATAGAAGCTTCCTTTCGAAGATGGGATCCACCCGCCTTGTACTCTGCCTATATACAGTGCAGCATGCGATCTCGGTAGCCATATGATGTTCAGAACCTCTGTCCTCCACTAACTCTGTACCATAATCAGAGGCCATATCCGTCCTCCTCTCTTCAACTGAAGAGGGCTGCTTTAGGGAGGATGCTCTCTCGGTCTGCTCCATGCTGTAAGACCTGCAGCTTTCCATGTGTCGGGCGCCATCTTGTATGCGTGGGTTTCTAATCGTGGTCAGTAGATCGTGATATCCCTCATCTACTTTATCTTCAAGCTCCTTTAGGAGTATGCTTATAAGGGACTCCATTATAATGTAAAAAGAGACAGATGTTACCCAGCTGTATGTAGACCCAGGGGGGGAGGATGGCAGTTCAATGTCTCAGAGCCGCAATCGCTATCTCGATCAAATAGGTTCTTCAATCAGGTTGATCTCAAAGATAATGGTATCCACAGACTCCTGACTTTCACCTTTATTAGAGGATCACATTTTTATTAGTAGATGGCATGTTGATCTAATGTTAGCTCAAATAGTATGTAGTATGCCATCGGAGCTGTTGATTTGAGCCTCTGGTTTCCACTGCAGCTTAGGCACGCCCCCCGTTACTGTATATTTTAATTCTCAATAAAAATTAAAATAATTCAAAACAAAAAAAAAATAATAATATTAAAAATTAAAATAAAAAAAAAATATTTGAATTGTTATTTTAAATAGCTATTTCCATTGCAGAACTCATATGATTTTATTTTTATGCAAAGTGACATATCCACTGCTCCTCTGAGTGGCATTTTTTTGGTGGCGGAGTGTAGTGGAGGCGGGTGAGGGCATGGATTTTTCACAATGTTTCTTTTTTTTCTCTTTTTCTATAGTTCTTTAGAAGATAGTTTTTGACATTTGTTTTTTTTTTAAAACAGCTACTCTGTTATCATGAAAAAGTATATTTTAATTGTTGTTTTTATTTTTAATAGCTATTTAGTTTAAATTATATGAATTTATTTCTGCAAAGTGACATCCCACTGCTCCTCTGAGTGGCATTTTTTTGGTGGTGGAGTGGAGTGGAGGTGGGTGAGGGCAATGGTTTGTCACATTTTTTTTTCATTTTTTCTTGTTGTTTAGTAGGTAGTTTGTGACTTTTTGTAAAAACAAATCACTATGTTGTTATATAAGAATGTATTTTAATGGTAGATTTCATTTTAAATTGCTATTAACGTTGCAGAACACATATGATTTTCTTTCATGCAAAGTGACATATCTACTGATCCTCTGAGTGGCATTTTTTTGGTGGCGGAGTGGAGTGGAGGTGGGTGAGGGCATGGATTTGTCACAATGTTTCTTTTTTCTCTTTTTCTATAGTTATTTAGAAGATAGTTTTTGACATTTGTTTTTTTAAAATAAATACTCTGTTATCATGAAAAAGTATATTTTAATGGTTGTTTTTATTTTTAATAGCTATTTAGTTTAACTTATACAAATTTATTTATGCAAAATGACATCCCACTGCTCCTCTGAGTGACATTTTTTTGTTGGCGGAGTGGAGTGGAGGTGGGTGAGGGCAGGGGATTGTCACACTTTTTTTTTTCTTTTTTTCTACTTGTTTAGAAGGTAGTTTGTGACTTTTGGGAAAAAAATCACTATGTTGTTATATAAGAGTGTATTTTAATGGTAAATTTCATTTAAAATAGCTATTAAAGTTGCAGAACACATATGATTTTCTTTCATGCAAAGTGACATATCCACTGCTCCTCTGAGTTGAATTTTTTTGGTGGCAGAGTGGAGAGGAGGTGGGTGAGGGCAGGGGTTTAAAAAAAATCACTATGTTGTTATATAAGAATGTATTTTAATGTAGATTTAATTTTAAATAGCTATTTACATAGCAGAACTTATATGATTTTCTTTTATGCAAAGTGACATGTCCACTTCTCGTCTGAGTGGAATTTATTTGGTGGCGGAGTGGAGTGGAGATGGGTGAGTAGAATAAAATGAGTGACCTGTAACGATACACAAACAAAATAGACAAAATAAACCAAAAAAAATGTGTTAAGTGCATGAAAAATTGATATACAGTTCCGGATATCTTCGGTGAGAAAGTCCTTAAAAAAGAAAAAAAGGAAAAATCAAACAATAGTGAAGTTCTCTATAGAATTCCAAACAAGCAGGTGAATGAAATTGTACTCACACAGCCCAGAGCTATGACTTAGATCGATAGGACTCATGAAAAAAAAAATATTTATTACAATAAAATCACTCAGGTAGGACAATTGTATAAAGAACATTAGTGATGTCCCGAACTGTTCGCCCGCGAACAGTTCACCGCGAACATAGCTTGTTCGCGTTCGCCGCTGCGGGCGAATATATGCGATGTTCGATCAGCCCCCTATGTGTCATCATTGAGGAAACTTTGACCCTGTATGTCACAGCCTTCTGACACATTAGAGCCAATCAGCAGCAGACACTCCCCCACAGACCCTGCCAGCTCCTTGGCAGCAGCCATTTTAGACTCATTACGACCTTGCTTTCTTAGTGAGAGGAGCTTTTGTGTTGCTGCTGCTGACATTATAGGGAAATAGATAGCTAGGCTAGTGTATTTAGTGTCCACTACAGTCCTGAAGGACTCATCTCATCTCTGCTGCAAGGACAGCACCCCAAAAAGCCCTTTTTAGGGCTATAACTTCAGTCATTTTTTTTTTTTCTTTGTATTTTTATTTGCATTTGCCTGGCTTTCAGCCTGTGTGTGAGGCTCACAGCATATACTGTGATTAGTGCCACCACTGATATCTGCTTAGCATTAGTTTAAATTTAACCAACAAAAATTTGAAATTATTTTTCTAGTGTAATTTATTTTCATTTTCTAACAGGCCTGTGTCTCCGGCTCACACAGCATATACTGTGGTTCATTGCTCTGTGCCAACCACCACTCATATCTGCTTATAAAAAAAAACTTTTAAATAATTTTGCTAGTGTAATCTAATTTCATTTTCTATCAGGCCTGTGTGTTTCTGACTTACAGAGCATACTGTGGTTAATTGCTGCCCTACCAAGGCTAGCAGCCACGACTCATATGTGCTTAACCTTTTTTTAAAATAAAATAAAAAAACCTTTAAATCATTTTGCTAGTATAATCTAATTTCATTTTCTATCAGGCCTGTGTGTTTCTGACTTACAGAGCATACTGTGGTTAATTGCTGCCCTACCAAGGCTAGTAGCCACGACTCATATGTGCTTAACCTTTTTTTTTAATAAAAAAAAAACCTTTAAATCATTTTGCTAGTGTAATCTAATTTCATTTTCTATCAGGCCTGTGTGTTTCTGACTTACAGAGCAACTGTGGTTAATTGCTGCCCTACCAAGGCTAGCAGCCACGACTCATATGTGCTTAACCTTTTTTTTAAATTAAGAAAAAAACCCTTTTAATCATTTTGCTAGTGTAATCTAATTTTATTTTCTATCAGGCCTGTGTGTTTCTGACTTACAGAGCATACTGTGGTTAATTGCTGCCCTACCTAGCCTATCAGCCACGACTCATATGTGCTTAACCTTTTTTTTAAATTAAAAAAAAACTTTAAATCATTTTGCTAGTGTAATCTAATTTTATTTTCTATCAGGCCTGTGTGTTTCTGACTTGCAGAGCATACTGTGGATAATTGCTGCCCTACCTAGGCTAGTAGCCACGACTCATATGTGCTTAACCTTTTTTTAAATAAAAAAAACAACCTTTAAATCATTTTGCTAGTGTAATCTAATTTTATTTTCTATCAGGCCTGTGTGTTTCAGACTTACAGAGCATACTGTGGTTAATTGCTGCCCTACGTAGCAGCCAGCCAGTGCCACCACTCATATCTGCTTAACATTATTTTAAATTTAAAATAAAAACATTTAAATTATTTTGCTAGTGTAATCTAATTTCATTTTCTATCAGGCCTGTGTGTTTCTGATTTACACAGCATACTTTGGTAAATTGTTGCCCTACCTACCAGCAGCCACGACTTATATCTGCTTAACATTATTTAAAAAATTTCAAACAAAACGTTTAAATCATTTTGCTAGTGTAATCTAATTTCATTTTCTATCAGGCCTGTGTGTTTCTGACTTACAGAGCAACTGTGGTTAATTGCTGCCCTACCAAGGCTAGCAGCCACGACTCATATGTGCTTAACCTTTTTTTTAAATAAAAAAAAAAACTTTTAAATCATTTTGCTAGTGTAACCTAATTTTATTTTCTATCAGGCCTGTGTGTTTCTGACTTACAGAGCATACTGTGGTTAATTGCTGCCCTACCTAGGCTATCAGCCACGACTCATATGTGCTTAACCTTTTTTTAAATTTAAAAAAAAAAACTTTAAATCATTTGGCTAGTGTAATCTAATTTTATTTTCTATCAGGCCTGTGTGTTTCTGACTTACAGAGCATACTGTGGTTAATTGCTGCCCTACCTAGGCTATCAGCTACGACTCATATGTGCTTAACCTTTTTTTTAAATTAAGAAAAAAACCCTTTTAATTATTTTGCTAGTGTAATCTAATTTTATTTTCTATCAGGCCTGTGTGTTTCTGACTTACAGAGCATACTGTGGTTAATTGCTGCCCTACCTAGCCTATCAGCCACGACTCATATGTGCTTAACCTTTTTTTTAAATTAAAAAAAAAAAATTTAAATCATTTTGCTAGTGTAATCTAATTTTATTTTCTATCAGGCCTGTGTGTTTCTGACTTACAGAGCATACTGTGGTTAATTGCTGCACTACCTAGGCTATCAGCCATGACTCATATGTGCTTAACCTTTTTTTAAGTTAAAAAAAAAACTTTAAATCATTTTGCTAGTGTAATCTAATTTTATTTTCTATCAGGCCTGTGTGTTTCTGACTTACAGAGCATACTGTGGATAATTGCTGCCCTACCTAGGCTAGTAGCCACGACTCATATGTGCTTAACCTTTTTTTAAATAAAAAAAAAACCTTTAAATCATTTTGCTAGTGTAATCTAATTTTATTTTCTATCAGGCCTGTGTGTTTCAGACTTACAGAGCATACTGTGGTTAATTGCTGCCCTACGTAGCAGCCAGCCAGTGCCACCACTCATATCTGCTTAACATTATTTTAAATTTAAAATAAAAACATTTAAATTATTTTGCTAGTGTAATCTAATTTCATTTTCTATCAGGCCTGTGTGTTTCTGATTTACACAGCATACTTTGGTAAATTGTTGCCCTACCTACCAGCAGCCACGACTTATATCTGCTTAACATTATTTTAAATTTTTCAAACAAAACGTTTAAATCATTTTGCTAGTGTAATCTAATTTCATTTTCTATCAGGCCTGTGTGTTTTTGACTTACACAGCATACTGTGGTTAATTGCTACCCTACCTACCACCTACGACTCATATCTGCTTAACATTATTTTAAGAGCATATGTCTTATTATTATATTTTGTAAGGGTAATCATGCAGGCCGTATAGACCTGCCCCGATAGGGGGAGTAACAGGGATTAAAGTGCTAAGAAAAGTACTAATTAACACAACCTAGTTACCATGGGTCCCACACCGTGTGTCTTGTTGTTATACTTTGTCAGGGTAATCATGCAGGCCGCATAGACCTCCCCCGATAGGGGGAGTTACAGGGATTAAAGTGCTAAGAATAGTACTACTTAACACAACCTAGTTACCATGGGTCCCAGACCGCATGTTTAATTATTATACTTTGTCAGGGTAATTATATATCTAACAAATCTATCTATTTATCTTCTATCGATTCTATCTAACTATCAATCTATGTATATCTATCTATCCTATCTATCTATCTTCTGTCCGGACTGTTTTGAGACAGCCACTTGTGTTTTTGAAACATTTTAAGTAGGAGGACAGACCAATCACAGGGTTTAAACTGCGAAGAATAGTAATACTTAAGAAAACCTAGTTATACCAGAACCACCATGGGTCCCAGACCACATGTTTGATTGTTATACTTTGTCAGGGTAATCATGCAGGCCATATAGAGCTCCCTTGATAGGGGGAGTAACAGGGATTAAAGTGCTAAGAATAGTACAACTTAACACAACCTAGTTAACACTAGTTCCCAGACCGCATGTCTTATTGTTATATTTTGGTAAGGTAATCATGCAGGCCATATAGACCTCCCCCGATAGGGGGAGTAACAGGGATTAAAGTGCTTAGAAAAGTACTACTTTACACAACCTAGTTACCATGGGTCCCAGACCGCATGTTTAATTATTATACTTTGTCAGGGTAATTATATGTCTAACAAATCTATCTATTTATCTTCTATCGATTCTATCTAACTATCAATCTATGTATATCTATCTATCTATCCTATCTATCTATCTTGTGTCCGGACTGTTTTGAGACAGCCACTTGTGTTTTTGACAAATTTGAAGTAGGAGGACAGACCAATCACATGGATTAAACTGTGAAGAATAGTAATACGTAAGAAAACCTAGTTATACCAGTACCACCATGGGTCCCAGACTGCATGTTTTGTTGTTATACTTTGTCAGGGTAATCATGCAGGCCATATAGACCTCCCCCGATAGGGGGAGTTACAGGGATGAAAATGCTAAGAATAGTACTACTTAACACAACCTAGTTACCATGGGTCCCAGAACGCATGTTTTGTTGTTATACTTTGTCAGGTTAATCATGCAGGACATATAGACCTCCCTTGATAGGGGAAGTAACAGGGATTAAAGTGCTAAGAATAGAACAACTTAACACAACCTAGTTAACATTAACAGTGGTTCCCAGACCGCATGTCTTGTTGTTAGATTTTTTCAGGATAATCAGGCAGGCCATATAGACCGCCCCCGATAGGGGGAGTAACAGGGATTAAAGTGCTAAGAATAGTAAAACTTAACACAACCTAGTTAACAGTAGTTCCCAGACCGCATGTCTTGTTGTTAAATTTTGCCAGGATAATCAGGCACGCCATATAGACCTCCCCCGATAGGGGGAGTAACAGGGATTAAAGTGCTAAGAATAGTACTACTTAACACAACCTAGTTACCATGGGTCCATGACCGCATGTTTTGTTATTATACTTTGTCAGGGTAATCATGCAGGCCATATAGACCTCCCTTGATAGGGGGAATAACAGGGATTACAGTTCTAAGAATAGTACTACTTAACACAACCTAGTTACCATGGGTCCCACACCGCATGTTTTGTTGTTATACATTGTCAGGGTAATCATGAAGGCCATATAGACCTCCACTGAAAGGGGGAGTAAGAGGGATTAAACTGCTAAGAAAAGTTTTACTTAAGACAACCTAGTTACCATGGGTCCCAGACAGCATGTCTTGTTGTTATATTTTGTTGGGGTAATAATGCAGGCCATATAGACCTCCCCCGATAGGAGGAGTTATAGGTATGAAAGTGCTAAGAATAGTACTACTTAACACAACCTAGTTACCATGGGTCCCAGACTGCATGTTTTGTTATTATACTTTGTCAGGGTAATCATGCAGGCCTTATAGACCTCCCTTGATTGGGGGAGTAACAGGGATTACAGTTCTAAGAATAGTACTACTTAACAAAACCTAGTTACCATGGGTCCAACAACGCATGTTTTGTTGTTATACTTTGTCAGGGTAATCATGCAGGCCATATAGAACTCCACCGAATGGGGGAGTAAGAGGGATTAAACTGCTAAGAAAAGTTTTACTTAACACAACCTAGTTACCATGGGTCCCAGACCGCGTGTCTTGTTGTTATACTTTGTCAGGGTAATCATGCAGGCCATATAGACCTCCACCGATAGGAGGAGTTACAGGGCTGAAAGTGCTAAGAATAGTACTACTTAACACAACCTAGTTACCATGGGTCCCAGACCGCATGTTTAATTATTATACTTTGTCAGGGTAATTATATATCTAACAAATCTATCTATTTATCTTCTATCGATTCTATCTAACTATCAATCTATGTATATCTATCCTATCTATCTATCTCGTGTCCGGACTGTTTTGAGACAGCCACTTGTGTTTTTGAAAAATTTGAAGTAGGAGGACACACCAATCATCTTCTTCCATCTCCCGGTTCCAAAAATGCAGGCCATATAGACCTCCCCCGATAGGGGGAGTAACAGGTTGTAGTAAACTGCTAAGAATAGTACTACTTAACACACCACGGGTCACAGACCGCATGTCTTATTGTTATACTCTATAAAGAGTCACTTATGTGTGAGCACCAGTATAGAGATTTGTTACAAAATATACCTTTTGTGCTTGATAAATATCTTGCAATAGCGATTTCGTTCCGCTTTACTCACCGACTCCTGAGGGCTATCCGGTTCTCCTCTGCCTGTAGTGCTGTATTGGCCCGTCCACAGGGAGCACTCGTGCTTGTTACCAAAAGCTGAGCGTTGTGGAAAACCCCTCTGGCTCCTTTCAAGGTCTCCGCCGAGTGTCCGCTCCCCTCCTGGGCTCTCTCCAGTTTTGGCTGTGTAGCGTCTGACGTCACCCGGGACTCCGCTTCCGGTTAGCCCTCTGTTGTGAGTCGGATCTCCCCACGGCTGTTTACTGCAGTGTAGGTGAGTGTGATTGCGGCTAACTTTCAACCGGTTACTCTGTGCCTGCCCGATCTCCAGATAAATGTGCACTATAAATAATTGAAGCGGCACCAGGATCCAGTTGCTTGTTAAAACTGCTTTATTTTTAGTAGTGTGCAATCTTCAAACAAAGCAGTAGAATTTTTTGTGACAAACAGTGCATAGACGAACTCACATGAAGTGACAACTTGCTGACATGTTTCGGCCCTTATGGCCGTAATCTTAGCTAAAGTGTCTATCCTCCCTTTACCTTTTAAACACCTGTGCTCAAAGTGATTGGTTAAAATTTAATTCAGTGGGTTGGTCTATTATAGCACCTGCATTAACTGTTTCCTTACTCTACTCTAAGCTGTCAGCCTCATGTTGCTTAAACCTCTGTAAACCATAAACCATAGATAATACATATATACAGTTCTCCTCTGCTACATCACTAATAGTCTAGAATGACTTAATTCATATTTATAATTGTAATAATTAAAATTAACATTAAATGATGTAACAAAAGAGAGTTTGAATCCTATGTTGAACTTGTAACTAGATATAATCATAAAAAAAATTGCCATACTGGCATGATTAGTAATAATATCTATTGAGATATTCCATTTCATACTACAAGTTCAATCCAAACAAAGTTTATAGAAGGTGTAAAGATACTTGTGTACAATACACAGAACACCAAATAGAAAAACAAAAGACAATAGGCTAATACAGGAGGCGTTCTGGACACACAGGAACCATTTGGCTTATTCCCAAAAATTTATCAAATCAAATTCAGAATTCAACCCTATGGGAACCCTGGTTTTTAGCCTGTGTATCCAGAACACCTCTCTCTTAGCTAGCAAATTATCTCTATTACCCCCTCTTTTTTTGCACCTTACTTGTTCAATAATCGTCCATTTTAATGAACTTACATTTTTGTTATGTTTAATTTTGAAGTGTTGTACAAGGGGGGTTGTAAGCTTGCCTGCTTTTATGTGGGTAATGTGCTCCCGAATCCTCTCTCTTGCCTCCCTGGTAGTAAGACCTGTATATTGAATATTACAGGATTCGCAAGTTAGTAAGTAAACTACATATGTTGACCTGCAGTTCAGACAAGAATGGTGTCTAAATTGCTCTCCTGTGGCTGTGCTGGTGAAGCCCTCACCTGCTTGTAAACAGCCACATGCTATGCATGGGCCATAATTGCATTTGTAGACACCAGTGTGTCTTAGCCATGATGAACTGGAGCTCTGGTGTGCCCTCAATTGTGTCGGCGCAACCATATTGCCAATGGTCATGCCCTTCCTATATGCGAACCTGCACCCTTTGGACACTATTTTTACAAGACCCTCATCTGCTGTTAGCATACGAAAATGTTTGCGTATAATGTTGCAAACCTGATGGTATTGTGCACTATATTTCGTTACAAAAGTTACTTCTCCAAAATTTGATTTCTTCAGATCTAAATCCTTTTGAGTAAGGAACTCCTTCCTTTCCCTTCTAGAGATAGCTTCTCTTACTCTTGCAACCTCCTTTCTCTCATAACCCCTGCTACAGAGGCGATTCTCTAGATCCAAAGATTGTCTTTCGTATTCTATCTGGGTTGAGCAGTTGCGCTTTAACCGTATGAACTGACCCTTAATCACGGAATAAAATACCCTTTTGGGGTGACTACTCTTCGCGTGAAGAAGTGTGTTCCCTGTAATTGGTTTTCTGTACACTTTTGTGTGTATCTTTCCCTGTTCTCCTGATAAAGTTACATCCAAAAAATTAATATGTGTCTTCCCAAACTCATGGGTTAGTTTAATACCTGTTGTGTTGTTGTTCAGCTCTCTCAAGAATTCTTTCAGTTCTATCTCCTGCCCTTCCCAGATGATTAGAAGATCATCTATATATCTTCTATAGTAAATTATCTTGGATTTCCAGGGACCATCACCCCCATAGATGTGGGACAGTTCCCACCAACCCATGAATAAGTTGGCGTACGAGGGCGCGAACTTCGCCCCCATCGCTGTCCCACACCTCTGGAGGTAATGGTCCCCTTCAAACTCAAAAAAGTTATGGGTTAAGAGGAATTCCGTTACCCTGAGGATATATTGACAAAATAGGGGACTATAATTTGTAGCTCTTTTTAGAAAAAATGCAATTGCCTCCAGACCTGCACTGTGGGGGATACTGGAGTACAGGGATGTTACATCAAGGGAAACCCAACTGTTTTTTTTTATGATTATATCTAGTTACAAGTTCAACATAGGATTCAAACTCTCTTTTGTTACATCATTTAATGTTAATTTTAATTATTACAATTATAAATATGAATGAAGTCATTCTAGACTATTAGTGATGTAGCAGAGGAGAACTGTATATATATGTATTATCTATGGTTTATGGTTTACAGAGGTTTAAGCAACATGAGGCTGACAGCTTAGAGTAGAGTAAGGAAACAGTTAATGCAGGTGCTATAATAGACCAACCCACTGAATTAAATTTTAACCAATCACTTTGAGCACAGTTGTTTAAAAGGTAAAGGGAGGATAGACACTTTAGCTAAGATTACGGCCATAAGGGCCGAAACATGTCAGCAAGTTGTCACTTCATGTGAGTTCGTCTATGCACTGTTTGTCACGAAAAATTCTACTGCTTTGTTTGAAGATTGCACACTACTAAAAATAAAGCAGTTTTAACAAGCAACTGGATCCTGGTGCCGCTTCAATTATTTATAGTGCACATTTATTGTTATACTCTGTCAGGGAAATTATATATATTTCTAATCTATCTATTTATCTATCAAATCGATCTAACTATCAAACGTATCTATCAAATGTATATTGCATCTATTGATCGATGTAATTCGTATCTATAGAATGTATATTACATCTTTTGATTGATGTAATTTGTATCTATCAAATGTATATTGCATCTTTGGATCTATAACATTCGTATCTATCAAATGGATATTGCATCTATTGATCGATGTAATTCGTATCTATCAAATGTATATTGCATCTATTGATCTATGTAATTTGTATTGATCATATGTATATTGCACCGATTGAGCTACGTAATCTATGTATCTATCTATAAAATCTATCTATCTCATGGTTGTGCAAATGGACTGTTTGTGGTTGTTTGCGGTGCGTTACACTTGGAGTTTGGTCTGTCACTGTGAAGCGGGTGTTACCCTTACACTACCTGATAGATACGACATCATAACTGATGTTTTAAAGCATGTTATTGCAAACAATTTAGGAATGTTAGGTGATTTAGGCCCTTTATGGGTTAAAAGCAGACTCTGCATCAACTATGTAATTTTCCATGGGCGTTTTGACATGGATCCCCCTCCAGCATGCCACAGTCCAGGTGTTAGTCCCCTTGAAACAACTTTTCCATCACTATTGTGGCCAGAAAGAGTCCTTGTAGGTTTTAAAGTTCGCCTGCCTATTGAAGTCAATGGCGGTTTGCGCGGTTCGCCGGTTCGCGAACAATACCGGAAGTTCGAGTCCGCCGTTCGCGAACCGAAATTTTTACGTTTGCGACATCACTAAAGAACATAACCGCATATGTTTCAGCGAAAACATCAAGGATATCAAGCGTTTGCTAAAAGCAGATCACAGTTCAACAAAGAGTCCCAACCCTCTTAGTGATGTAGGAGTTCTTACGACCAATCGTCTCCGACGTATGTTTCACCGGTCTGCCTCCGGCTTTTTGAAGAAAGTGCTGGGGTTTGTCATACTATTTTTTCTTTTTCTTTAGTTGATTAGAAGGTAGTCTGTGACTTTTTCAAAACAACTACTCTGTTGTTATGCAAAAGTGTATTTTAATGATAGTTTTCATTTTAAATAGATATTTGCATTGTAAAACTCATATTATTTTCTTTCATGCAAAGTGACATATCCACTGCTCCTCTGAGTGAAATTTTTTTTTTTTTGCAGGGTATCAAAATACAAGAATTGGATAGCATTAGTATACAAAACCAGCAAAAGAAGATACATCCATAATCATTATATACAGAAACCTTAAAGAGATATTCAGTTTACATTACATTATTGCATAAATAAAAAATGTTTGTATTTAATTCAACATTGCTTTGTTACCCAAATAGACATGCAAAGAAATAAACATTAGCGAAAACCATATTTCATACACTTTTTTGTGTATTTTATCTATAACATAAGCTTCAATAAGTCCTTTGAATAAGCAAAGTTGAGCTATATATAAAAAAAAAAAAAATTAAAAAAAGAAAAACAGGGACCCTGAGGCTATTTAAACCATATATTGAGATAGAACACTGTCATTCTCCATTTACATCATTGTTGGATAATTAGCTTATTTATTGATTTGACATTGAAAGATGAGAGAAAAGGAAAAAAAAGAAAAAATGTAATTCTACTTTAGTGACAAAGAGAAAAAAAATAAAGAAAAATCTCCACAGTTGACTTCAGAAAAAAGATTAGTAGTGACGGCAAAAAATATGTATATATATTGTAGAAAAACTCCTAATCTCTCTCTCCCTCCCTCACCTTATATCAAACTCCTCTGGAGTATATCCTCCAGACCTCCACATTTTTTATATGAGGTAAAGGGAGCAAGTAGTTGGGCTTGCATATTGTTTTCATAAGTTTTAAAGAAATTGAGCCATTTGTTGCAATATTTTTTAATATTCTGGTCCGATCCAACAGTACTATCAAACTGTTCCGTTACGGCTTGTTTTAGTTTGTGAATAGAAGGTTCTTTTTTGTTCTTCCCATTTTTAAGTACTATATATCTTCCACCCAGAATCATCGAATTAATGAATAGGGTATTAACAATCTGGTAGCTTCAAAGTCAACAAGCAAAAAAAACATGTTGTTTCTCTAGCTTAACAGAGACATGTAGCATTTTACTCAGCCAAAAGCTGATCCGTGACCAGAATTTCTGGATTTTGGGGCAGTTCCAGGACATGTGTATTAAGTCGGCATTGGAATTTAAGCAGCGAGGACACTTATTGATTATATTAGGAAACCATTTATTCAAAGTAGCAGGCGTAATGTAAATTCTGTTAATCAATTTAAGATGACTTTCTTTCCAGCTTGCTGTTAATGAATCATTATCTACTTTGTGAATACTTAATAATGGTTTTGCTATCTATCTCTGGTAGATCCACTTGACAACTTATCACTAAGTTTTATAAATTTAAGTCTCCAGAGAAATTCAATATCATTTTATACCAATAGCTAAGTGAGTGAATACCTGCAGTATATAGAACTAAGTCAGATTGTATCCCTGAGTGTAACCATACATTATTAGGATTCTTTTTAATTTCATAAAACCAATGGCGCACTTGTAGGTAGGCATAAAAATCGGAGTTTGGCAAGTTATATTATAATATAAGGTCAGCAAATGTTAGGCTTCTGGGAGAATCTGGCTCTTTAAGTTGGTAAATATATTTTAGGCCATCATAAGCCAAATTTTTAAAGATCCTATTGTACAAACCCTCAACGAAATCTGGGTTTTCAACAATTGGTAAGCGATTGGAAATCAAGGGGTCAGTTTCTATTGAATTACATAAGATATGCTAGGCCTTAATAATTGAATACATGGAAGTAAGCTTTTTCACCTTTATTGGTAATTTTCTTATGTGGCAATGTAATAATGCCTGTAGAGAATATGGAAATATCATACTCTCCTTAGCCACTCAGAAGGCAATGTAATTACCATCTGTAAGCCAATCTAGCACAACTTTCCCAAGGCAGATAATATTATAGATGTCAAGGAATGGGAATGAGAACCCTCCCATACTTTTTGACTGCACTAATTTATATAGTGCTATCTTTTTTTTTAGAATGATCTAATGATTTTATGTACCGCAACCAAAACTTTTTTAAGCAAATGACAGGTATATTGTGCATAAGGTATAAAAATTTGGGAATTATTATCATTTTAATTTAATTAATTTTAGCGGTCAAGGAAAGCGGAAGTCTCGACCAATTCTCCAGATCTCGCTTTGTCTTATTAATAACAGGGACATAATTAATGTTATACCATTGTTGAGGGTTATGGCATAGATTGATTCCAAGATATGTAAATTATGTGTGAACTTCTTTAAAAGGTATCTCTATTTTCCTATTTGGACAATAAAAGATCCATAAAAGTTCTAATTTTAAATCATTAATCTGATATCCAGAAATAGAGCTGAATATTTGTATCATATCTAATAAAGGAGGTATTTCAAATTTGACATCTTTAATGAATAGTATGAGATTGTCTGTATATAACAATAGTTTAAGATTGATCTTCCCTATGGGAATTCCCTCTAGTAAAGTCCTAAGTTTAATAGCTAGGGGTTCTATGGCCAAATTAAACAAAAGAGGTGAAATTGGGCATCCTTGCCTTGTCCCTTTGGTTAGTTCAAAGCAGTCTGTCCTTGTTCCATTTATTAAAAGGGAGGATGCTTTCCTATACACTGATTTAATAAAATACGGAAACTGTTTTTTGAACCTGAAGCGCTCAAGAGCAGTAAATAGGTTATCCCAGATTATAGAATCAAATGCCTTTTGCGCATCTATAGATAGTATGGAAAATTTTTGGTGGTGGAGTTGAGTGGAGGTGGGAGAGGGCAGGGGTTTGTCACACTTTTTTCATTTTCTTTTATTGTTTAGAAGGTAGTTTGTGACTTTAAAAAAAAAAACACTCACTATGGTGTTATATAAAAGTGTATTTTAATGGTTGATTTAATTTTAAAAAGCTATTTACGTTGCAGAACTCATATGATTTTCATTCATGCTAAGTAACATATCCCCTGTTCCTCTAGCAATTCACAAGAACTGCTGGTGCAATGACAAATGCCGACAAGGTATGCTGTCAGCATTTATCAATTTCAATCAACATTCTCGAGTTGAGGGCAATGTACAACCCACTCCTAGCGTGGCCTTAATTGGGTTCCTCTCAGTATATTCGATTTCAGTAGGACAATATCATGATTGTGGCCTACATCAACCATTAGGATGTCACATGGAGTTCTCTAGCAATCCAGGAGGTGTCTCGTATCCTACAGTGGGCAGAGAGAGATCAATGTCAGATCTCTGCTATCCACATCCCAGGTGTGGAGTATTGGGAAGCGGATTTCTTGAGCAGCTAAACTCTTCACTCAGGGGAGTGGTCTCTGAATCAGGAGAATTTTCTGAAACTAAATTGCAGATGGGTTTCCAGATATAGATCTGATTGCTTCCTGCTTCAATGCCAAGCTCTCAAGGTATGGATCGAGGTCCAGAGATCCTCAGGTGGAGCTAGTAGATGCTCTAGTGGTTCTTTGGAACGTCAAACTGGTTTATCTGTTCCCTCAGATTGTTCT
Source organism: Bombina bombina (assembly GCF_027579735.1). Classification (NCBI taxonomy): domain Eukaryota; kingdom Metazoa; phylum Chordata; class Amphibia; order Anura; family Bombinatoridae; genus Bombina; species Bombina bombina. The sequence goes on along the minus strand of NC_069507.1, from coordinate 162,878,317 downwards.
TTTGCCTCGGGTGGTTGCCTGAAACAAACAGGACAGAATATCCACTATTCTAATAGCATCTGTGAGGCCATTCAGGACCTGGTATACAGATCTAGGGAGATTATCATCTGCTCCTCCTTGGTGGTTGCTTCTACGTTAGTATCTGCTGACTCAAGACCCGTTCCTCCACCAAAATCTAGATACTCTGAGGTTGACTGCATGGAAATTGATCAGTCAATTTTGGCTCAGAGAGGCTTCTCTGAGAATGTGATTGATACTCTTATCCAGACTCATGCAAAGTGATGCGTCCATTGCTCCTCAGAGTGGAATTTATTTGGTGGTGGAGTGGAGAGGAGGTGGATGAGGGCACTCTGAGGTTGACTGCATGGAAATTGATCAGTCAATTTTGGCTCAGAGAGGCTTCTCTGAGAATGTGATTGATACTCTTATCCAGACTCATGCAAAGTGATGCGTCCATTGCTCCTCAGAGTGGAATTTATTTGGTGGTGGAGTGGAGAGGAGGTGGATGAGGGCAAAGCTTTGTCACACTGTTTTCTTTTCTTTTTTTCTTTAGTTGTTAAGAAAGCAGTTTGTGATTTTATTTTTTATTTTTCTTAAAGCATCCACTATGTTGTGATGTAAAAGTATATTTTAATGGCTGTTTTTATTTTAAATAGCTTTTTGCTTTACAGAAATTATATGATTTTTCTTTCATGCAAAGTCATGACATATCCACTGCTCCTCTGAGTGGAATTTTTTGGATGTCGGAGTGGAGTGGAGGTGAGTAAGGACAGGGATTTGGCGCAATGATTTTTTTTTCTTTTTCTTTAGTTGTTTAGAAGGTAGTCTGTGACTTTTTTTAAAACAAACACTATGGGGTAAATTTACTAAATGTCGAGTGGACATGATTCACTATAGCTCGACATGGCTAAATGCCAACAACATATCATTTATCATTGCACAAGCATTGCTAGTGAAATGCTTGTGCAATGCTGCCCGCTGCTGACTGATGGCCAATCGGCAGCTAGCAGGGACTGTCAATCAGTTTTATATGATTTTCTTTCATGCAAAGTGACACATTCACTGCTCCTCTGAGTGGAGGTGGGTGAAGGCAGAGGTTTGTCACAGTGTTTTCTTTTTTTCTTTAGTGGTTTAGATAGAAGGCAGTTTGTGTTTTTTTTTTTTTTTTAAACAATCATTATGTTGTTATGTAAAAGTGTATAATGGTTGTTAAAATTTGAATACGCAATTTACATATTGTGAGGGATTCTATTAATCCCTGTCTGTTGGTGTATATTTAGAATATCAACTGCAGACTTGGGAGGAAAATGTAGTGGATGTATCACTTTAGCAGTATGAGCCAAACAAGATATTTGACACAGTAAATGCTTATAGTGAAAAGTTGATAAACAATTGAACACAATGTTGCAAGCACAAAGTAGTAATTTTTGCAACCAGATGGTAATAGGCTCTCTTGCCTAGTGTGCAAGAGTTAACTGCTGAGTGAAAGTCCGGTATAGGAATATTCCCCTTACAGCCAGCTCCCATAAACCAGAGAGATCCTCCTAGTGGTTTTTAGCTTGAGAGCGGATGCTGGAATTAGCAAGCTGAGTTTGCCAGAGAGACTATGACAGGTGTCAGATCCGTTACCTTCACAGTAAAACTCAGGAGAATTCCCGTGCACCGACAGAGTCCCATCTGTTCTCAGGGGGAGTGGCCAAGTCCGGTTACCTCAGCGACTTGTTGAAGAGTCCCGGGTGAGAGTATAATGTCCTGGCTGAGGATAGGAGGAGGGGACCAAGTCCTGTTACCTTCCTGGCTTGTAGGTGAATACTGTGTGAGGAGAAAGTCCCGGCAGCTTGTCTAGGGGAGTGGTCAGACTCCGGTTCAGCTACAGATCAGCCTGGAGGTTATAGTGTAGAACAGGAGAGAGTGTAGCTGCGATGAGGCTGAGCAGCAAAGGAAAACTGAATCCAGTATTCACTGATGAATTAGAAATCTGTAGGAATAGAATATAAAGACTATTCAGCAGGATTTTGTCCCAGGCTGGTGAAAGTTTTTTTTCAGGAACAGGATGACAGGAATTTAGGTATAAGATCCAAGTTAAGCACAAACGAAATGAGACACACTGAACTAAACTTCAGCTAGAAAGCTCAATTACTAAGCACCTGTTTAAGGTGTGGTGAAGCGTTATATACACACAGGTTAGTGCATCCCCAGGTCATGTGGTTTGAAGTGAAAACGAAAACCAGACCCCGATTCCTCACGCATATATTCTAGAAGTCTGCAAGAATTTAGCACAGCTGCATTGCTTTGTAGCAGACGTGTCTCCCAGAGTCAAACGTCATAATTGTTCAGTCAGAAGCTAAAATAAGTGCAAATCATGTCACTGAGTGTTGAATTAAGGTTAATTCTTGAAAACTACAAGTAGGGACAAGTCTCAAGAAAGGAAGCAATACCTTCACTTATAAAACAAGTCTACAATTTAAGTGAGTATTTTGAGAACGTTTACATCTATCATTAGGTATGTTGGAAATGTTAATTGTCACAAATATGACAGATTCTTTTTATAGCAGATGCTCCCAGGATGATTTTCTAATAAAGCAACCAACTTACTAGACACTTTTTAGAACGTTCATAAAAAAAAAGACTCTTACTCTGATTGACTCCTTTGTAATTATCAAATCCAGATTTGATTGAGTTATTTTGATGTAATACAAAGTCCCTGTACATGACATTACCTCAGAATATTTGAGCTTTGCTTAATGTAAATGTGCAACTGTCATGGATGATATGATCATTATATTAAAAGCTGTATTTTATGTAACCGGTCGTTGTTATTGCTCATGTAACTTGCTTGGTTTAAAATGTTATACATGGATCATACATTTTTTTGGAATATTGCAATTAGAAGTACAAATCCCTAAATCTGGAATTACAAAATGTGGAATTATTCCAAAATCCAGACTTTTTCATTAATATTTCTTAAAATAAATTTATTAAAAAATATATAATTTTTCCATGCTAGCACATCATTATTTTCTCTGTCTACATCTTTGGTTTGGGTTTTTATATTCTAAAATGCGAATGATAGTCTAAATTTCTGACGGTACTATGTATACAAAGGACTTACAATGATATACAACTGCCTTTTGGTTACATGTATAAGCTGTATGATTAGATGTAAATATTGCCTAAATGACATACGATATTGTTGTATACACTTGGGGGGTAGATTTAACAAGCAGTGGATGCTTCAATCTATCCCTGTAGTTTCCAGATCGCTGGAAACAGTAGTTAAGAAGCAGCGGTCATAAGACCGCTGCTCCTAAACTCATACACCACCTCTGAGGCTGCAGATAGGTCTGTCCCAGTGGACAACATCTCCAACCCACTGTGAAGGCAACTCCATAGACCTGGTCTTCACTAATCTCTGTGCCGTTTCCAACTTCCTTAACTTCCCCTTTCCTCTCTCTGACCACCATCTGCTAGCTTTCTCTCTACCTTCTACATCTTTGCAAGCCCCCAATAAACTGCTACCTTACAGGAATTTAAAGGACTTGGATCTCACAGACTTTTCCATGCAATTGAATCCTCTGCTTTCTGACATTTCATCCCTCACTTGCCCAAACCTCGTTTCTTTACAGTACAATTCGGCACTAAAATCAACACTTGACATAGCTGCACCCTCCACTGTTCCTCATACATCAATCACTCGACGGCAACCATGGCACACCAAACAGACCAGATATCCTCAGCGATGTTCACGCGCTGCTGAATGGCAGTGGAGGAAATCACACACCTGTGCTGATTTACGGCATTATAAATTCATCCTTAAGTCCTGCAACTCTGCGCTCAGCCTGGCCAAACAAGTCTATTTTTCCTCCCTTGTGTCATCTCATGCATCTAACCCCAGAAAGCTGTTCTCAACCTTTAACTCCCTTCTACGTCCGCCTGCACACCCGCTCACTACCAATCTCACTGCTCAGATTATTGCTGATCACTTAAAAAATAAAATTGACACCATTAGGAAAGAGATCTGCACCTCACACCCTTCAAACTCAGCAATCCTACCCACCCCTTCTATTAACAAAACTCTATGCTACTTCCCTCTTGTAACAGAGGAAGAAGTCTCTGTACTCCTATCCTTGGCTCATCTCACAACCTGCCCACTTGACCCTATTCCTTCACAACTTATTCCCCCTCTCTCTGCTTCAGTAACCCCTACCCTAACTCATCTCTTTAACCAATCTCTCACCGCTGGCACATTTCCGAATACATTCAAGCATGTGTCAATCATACCAATCCTAAAAAAGCCCTCGCTTGACCCCTCCACCCCTTCTAACTATCGACCGGTCTCCTTACTTCCCTTTGCTTCAAAATTATTGGAATGACTGGTCTACAATCGGCTAACTCAATTTCTCACAACTAACTCTTTACTTGATCCACTACAATCTGGTTTCCGCCCTAAACACTCAACCGAAACTGCTCTTGCTAAAGTAGCAAATGACCTGTTATCAGCTAAAGCAAAAGGCCACTACTCCTTACTAATTCTTCTTGACCTATCCGCTGCTTTTGACACAGTCGACCATTCTCTCCTCCTAAAAATACTACATTCATTTGGCATCCGAGACACAGACCTCTCCTGGTTTGCCTCATATCTCTCACACCGCTCATTTTCAGTTTCCTTTAACAACAAATCTTGCAATCCTATGCCTCTCTCAGTTGGAGTACCGCAAGGCTCTGTCTTGGGTCCCTTGCTTTTCTCTCTCTATACATCCTCCCTTGGAAAATGTATAGCCTCCTTTGGATTCCAGTACCACTTATATGCTGATGATACCCAAACCTATCTTTCCTCTCCTGATATCTCTCCCTCTTTACTCAACCAGATTTCAAACTGACTCTCTGCAATTTACTCTTGGATGTCTTCACACTAGCTCCAACTCAATCTGTCCAAAACTGAGCGGCTTCTTATTCCCCCCTCTTCGAGACATCCAACACCTGACATTTCTCTGACGGTTGGAGATTCTATTCTCAACACCTCACCCCAGGTTCGCTGTCTTGGGGTCACACTAGACTCAAAGTTCACATTTAACCCACATATACAAGCACTTACCAAATCCTGCCATTCACACCTACGCAACATTTCCAGAATTCCAGAATTCGTCCCTTCCTTACTCAAAAAACGACAAAAATACTTATTCATTCGCTCATTTTGTCACGCATTGATTACTGCAACCTACTCCTAAATGGCTTTCCAAAACACTGCCTCTCCTCCCTCTATTATGAATGCTTCAGCTAGACTCATCCACCTAAGTCGCCGATCTACATCAGCGACTCCCCTCTGCCAGTCTCTACACTGACTCCCCATAAACTCCAGAATACAGTTTAAAGTATTAACCCTAACTTACAAAGCACTAAACAGTCTAACTCCAAACTATATTTCCTCTCTTATCATGAAATATTCCCCATCCCGTCCTCTTCGATCAACCTCTAACCTACGTCTCTCCACTCCTGTTATCTCTACGTCCCACTCCCGCCTTCAAGACTTTGCATGTGCTGCTCCTGTCCTCTGGAACTCTCTACCCCGCTCCATAAGACTGTATCCAACCTTGTATAGCTTCAGACGCTCCTTGAAAACCCACCTATTCAGAGAGGCGTATCATATCTCCTCCATCCCTCATCCGAACCAAACTAATACATGAACTGCCTGACTCACTACTGCAACTACAACTGATGTAACAAGCTACCCCAACCTTATGTCTCTGCACCCTAAACCTGTAGACTGTGAGCTCTCCGGAGCAGGGCCCTCTTCCTTGTGTATCAGATTTGTTTAGCTTTATGTTATGTATTTGTATCAAAAATGTTGTCATTGTATACCCCTATCATTGTACCCAGCGCTACGGAATTTGGCGGCACTATACAAATAAATGATAATAATAATAATCATACCGATCAGATATGATCGGGATGATTGACACCCCCTGCTAGCGGCCAATTGGGCACGAATCTGCAGGGGGCGGCATTGCACAAGCACTTCTCTAGAAATGCTTGTGTAATGATAAATGCTGACAGCGTATGCTGTAGACATTTATCGATATACGGCGGACATGATCTGCTACAGCGGATCATGTCCGCCCGCACAATGATAATTCGGCCCCTTGGTCCCAAATATATTAAAGGGACAGTGAACTCAAAATTTATTTCCCCATGTTTGTTTTTTTTACTTTGCACAGTGATACAAAATCAAACTGTACTTTTATTGTTTCTTTTGACTGCTTTTCTTGTTCTTTAAATCTGAATATTGAATGTCCATTTCCCAGGAAAAGCTGGAGTATTTTCTGTGGCATGCAGAATCTTGACTAAAGTCTTTATAACTTTTATTTGATAGCGTTATTATGAGTGTAACTGTACTTTGTAATGTATTTTTGACGTGTTTTGTGACACTTTTATGTTTCGCAAAAAAGTTAAAGGGACACTCAAGTCAAAATTAAACTTTCATGATTCAGACAGAATTTGCAATTTTAAACAACTTTCCAATTTACTTCCATTAACCCCTTAACGACGCATGTCGTACAGGGTAAGTCGCACACAACCTGGTCTTAATAGACCAGCGACGTACCCTGTATGACATTAGGGGTTTAAAGCTCATTAGGGGCCACTCTGTGGCCCTCTCTGCACCGGACATCGATGGCCGGTATCATTGGTGGGTGGGAGCCGACTTGGGAGGCGGGTGGGCGGCCATCGATGGGCCGGGTAATGTAGAGGGGGCGGGATCGGAGGCAGGCCGATGGGGGCGCGCACGGGCACGCGCGCGTGCACGGGGGTGGCGGGCGCATGCACGGGCCGGGAGCGGGTGGGACCCGCTACACTACAGAAAAGATTTTTTTTTTTTAATCAATCGAAGGTATCTAGGAGGGGGTGGGGGGTTGGTCTTTGGTGGGGGGGGCTACACTACAGAAAAGGGGGAAAAATAAAAAAGCAACAATTTTATTCTAAACTGGGTACTGGCAGACAGCTGCCAATACCCAAGATGGCGCCCATTAAGGCAGAGGGTTAGAGAGCTGTTTGGTGGGGGATCAGTCAGGTTGGGGGCTAAGGGGGGTCCTACACAGCAGCATATGTAAATATGCTTAAAAAAAACAAAAAAGCCTAAATATACCTTTTATTTTAGTACTGGCAGAGTTGCTGCCAGTACTTAAGATGGCGGGGACAATTGTGGGGTGGGGGATGGAAGAGAGCTGTTTGGGAGGGATCAGGGGGTCTGATGTTTCAGGTGGGAGGCTGAGCTCTACACTAAAGCTAAAATTAACCCTGCAAGCTCCCTACAAGCTACCTAATTAACCCCTTCACTGCTAGCCATAATACACGTGTGATGCGCAGCGGCAACTAGCGGCCTTCTGAGTACCAAAAAGCAACGCCAAAGCCATATATGTCTGCTATTTCAGAACAAAGGGGATCCCAGAGAAGCATTTACAACCATTTGTGCCATAATTGCACAAGCTGTTTGTAAATAATTTCAGTGAGAAACCTAAAGTTTGTGAAAAAGGGAACATTTTTTTTTATTTGTTTGCATTTGGCGGTGAAATGGTGGCATGAAATATACCAAAATGGGCCTAGATCAATACTTTGGGTTGTCTGCTACACTACACTAAAGCTAAAATTAACCCTACAAGCTCCCTAATTAACCCCTGCACTGCTGGGCATAATACATGTGTGGTGCGCATCAGCATTTAGCGGCCTTCTAATTACCAAAAAGCAATGCCAAAGCCATATATGTCTGCTATTTCTGAACAAAGGGGATCCCAGAGAAGCATTTACAACCATTTGTGCCATAATTGCACAAGCTGTAAATGATTTTAGTGAGAAACCTAAAATTGTGAAAAAGTTAACGTTTTTTTTTTATTTGATCACATTTGGCGGTGAAATGGTTGCATGAAATATACCAAAATGGGCCTAGATCAATACTTGGGGTTGTCTACTACACTACACTAAAGCTAAAATTACCCCAAAATTACCCCAAAAAGCTCCCTACATGCTCCCTAATTAACCCCTTCACTGCTGGGCATAATACACGTGTGGTGCACAGTGGCATTTAGCGGCCTTCTAATTACCAAAAAACAACACCAAAGCCATATATGTCTGCTATTTCTGAACAAAGGGGATCCCAGAGACAAATTTACAACCATTTATGCCATAATTGCACAAGCTGTTTGTAAATAATTTCAGTGAAAAAACGAAAGTTTGTGAAAAAATTTGTGAAAAAGTGAACTATTTTTTGTATTTGATTGCATTTGCCGGTGAAATGGTGGCATGAAATATACCAAAATTGGCCTAGATCAATACTTTGGGATGTCTACTAAAAAAAATATATATATATACATGTCAATCGATATTCAGGGATTCCTGAAAGATATTAGTGTTCTAATGTAACTAGCGCTAATTTTGAAAAAAAAATGGTTTGGAAATAGCAAAGTGCTACTTGTATTTATGGCCCTATAACTTGCAAAATAAGCAAAGAACATGTAAACATTGGGTATTTCTAAACTCAGGACAAAATGAAGAAACTATTTAGCATGGGTGTTTTTTGGTGATTGTAGATGTGTAACAGATTTTGAGGGTCAAAGTTAGAAAAAGTGTGTTTTTTTCCATTTTTTTCTCATATTTTATAAAAAATTTTATAGTAAATTATAAGATATGATGAAAATAATGGTATCTTTAGAAAGTCCATTTAATGGCGAGAAAAACGGTATATAATATGTGTGGGTACAGTAAATGAGTAAGAAAACAATTGCAGCTAAACAGAAACACAGCAAAAATGTAAAAATAGCCTTGGTCCCAAACGGACATAAAATGGAAAAGTGCTGTGGTCATTAAGGGGTTAAAAAATGTGCACAGTCTTTTTATATTTAAACATTTTGAGTCACCAGCTCCTACTGAGCATGTGCAAGAATTCAAAGAATAAGCATATATGCATTTGTGACTGGCTGATGGCTGTCACATGGTCGTGTATGCATTTGTGACTGGCTGATGGCTGTCACATGGTACAGGGGGGGGTGGAAATAAACATAACTTTTAAAATTGTCAGAAAAAAAATCTTCATTTGAAGTTCAGAGTAAGGGGCCTATTTATCAAAGTGTGAACTATGTTGCATTTGCTGTCAAAACAAAAGCCGTCAAAAACACACGCATCAAGTACGATGTGAAGAGCATCGGACTGGTGTTAACTAACATTCATCGATGTCTCGACTATTCGGGTTTTTCCCAACTTTATTTATATAATTTCATTACTGTCCACCAACAAGCACATTTCTCTTTAGCGCATTATTGTAGTGTAAATGTATTCTTATTCTGAGCAGGACTAATTGCAGTAGCGACATATTTGGTGCAAAGTCGAGAGTGAATTATTCTAATTATTTTTCATATTGGACATACATATTTTAGTATGTATATACACATATATATATTTATATACAGTATATATATATATATATATATATATATATATATATATATATTTATATATATATATATATATATTCCTGCAGTCTCACTTTCATCTAGCATTATCCTGTAGTCTCACTGTCATTTAGCCTTCTCCTGCTGTCCCACTGTCATCTAACCTTCTCCTGGGGTCTGTAGGATTACCTTGTACTCTCTGTGATATCAGTATTACAGATAGCAATCGCTCTTTCTTGTTTTTTCTCTTGCAATCTCACTGTCTACACCCTCTATCAATATTTTGTCTTGCTCTCGGCAAGTCTGTTTCAGTGCTCACTTTGACCCAGTGTCAACAATAAGACATCAATGACTATTGCAATAAGAATTAAAGAAGGAGCTACAAAAAATATTAAGTAAAGTGGCTATAAAAACTATAAATTATAATATAGTACAATACAATATAATATTGGTTTATCAAAAAAGGATTAAGATTAGGAGCGCCTAAAGGAAAGGCTAAGACATATAAGGAATATATGTGAAATGTATTGAACGTGTTACTTCTATATTAAAAAGTATTTATTCTGTTACATAAAAACTAATTATGAATTATAATCTAAAACAATATTACAATGTAAGGCAATATTACAATGTAAAACATGGATCCATGTGACACAATGAGCTCAAAAGTTAAAACAAATAAAAAAAGGAGACATTTCTTGACTATAATGTGGACCACGTTAATGGAATTAGTCTATTAGTCCCAGAAATGGAAATCTGCGATGAAACCGTGTTCAATCCTAAAGTGATGTGCAAAAAAGGCAATGGTGTGCATAGAAATGGGACGAAAATCAAAATCAAAAATCCAAAAAACTAGTGAAAAAATTATAAATTAAATGGAATCCTATTTGGGAGAATGTTGATTTTTCAAAGAAGATCCTCCTATGTGTAGTGTTAAAAAACCTGGAAGCAAAAAGAAGTACAATAGTGCAATACAGCTAAGGACTCTTTGCATGTAATGAGATATCATAACAGCAATAACCGATTCTCATATCTACAAGATAGAGACACATACAATGAGAGTGGAAATAGATCTGAGAATGTTGAGTCTGATTTAAGACAAGGAAATGTACACATAACCAATGGAGACAAACAAGTGACCAAACAGATCACACAAGCCTCAACCTCTGGACAATCTTTTTTAGGGGTAACTCAAAAAACCACCAAAGAATTAAAGAGGTCTTCGACAAAGAGTAAGAACTCAAGTTCAGGAGAACTTCAAACCCCCACACAAAAAAGAAAAACCACCGTGGAAACAGAGGAGGCAACAAATGATAATAAGATAAAGGGTATATACAATCTTAGTACTACCACACTCTCTGACAGTGAAACTTCTATTCTTGGATATGGATTGTCTTTGCTCCAAACAAAATAACAAGTATTCAGAGGGCGCTACCAAAAATACCAATAGTCTAAAAGTAATTGCAGAAGTAATAAAAATATAGTGCAAATTTACATTTATTCACCATATGCTTCTAATATGTATAAAAGATTGGGACATCTCCCATATAAATCTAAATGAGATACTTAAACGTTAAAATACAAATACAGCTCATAAAACTAATGAAGATATAAAAATGCTTAGTATTAAAAATACTTAGTAGTACAAATTATTATTCCATAGACATTTAAAATGTTATATGCTAATCTATTGATGAGAAGGGGTTACTAAAACATACCATCTATAATACACTTAAGGGTCCTATATTTCCTATGATCGTATAAAAGGGAAATAATAATGGCAATAATAGGAATAATTATAGTAAAAATTATAATTCTCATAACACTTTCTACAATCAAGAATATCCCAATAGAAATAATCAGGGTCAGAGATATGAAAGACAAAACTGGCACTATCAACATAATTGGAGGACACAAAATGAAAGGGAATTTCTGCATCAGGATAGACATAAGAATAGATGGAACAATTACAATAGGGAAACTGTCTATACTCCCATAAGAAACAGGTTTGAACCACTGACAAATAATGAGGAACAAGAGAATTTAACACATGATGAGGTTTTCTTATAGGAAAGCCCTCTAAGGGAGGGCACATCCAGAGATCTTTAAAGGCGAGAACCAGAAAAGAAATCAATGCAAACAAGAAAAAGGGCCCTAGAGGAAAGAGGGGAAAGGGAATCAGAAAACAATTCAAAAAGATGGAGGTAAAAAATCCAAAACAAGGGATTTTGAATCTAAGTAAAGTGAAACTAATAGAGGAAGATAAAAGAATATTGTCTTTAGGGCTCTCATTTGCACCCACTGCAAGGATGAGTAAATTTCATACACATATACTGTACATGTAAAAAAAATTGTAAGAAATCTGGCAATTAAACGTTTCTTCATTAAACAACCACTAGAGAGGCAGATAACAGTAAATGCTAGAAATACGACTACCCAAGAGAATCATTTTCAACATACAAATCTCAAACCCAAGTCCAGTGATTGGCTGATGGCTGTCACATGATGCAGTGGGAGTAGAAATAGGCATTACTTTGAAATTTGTCATTAAAAAATCTACTACTCACTTGCTATTGCATTGTCTTTTTATCATTCATTTGTTGATTATGTAAATCTACTGTATTTACTGGTCCTTTAATAGTTAAATGCTGATATGTTATTCTAAATAAATACAACACAAATATGGAGTTTATTGTTACATTCAAGTTACTTTTTAGCAATTTCCTTTACTAATTGTATAATCTCCTCTCACCTCTGTTTTACTTTATAACCACTTTGAGCTGTAAAAGTTACAGTTAACAGTTACTACTTCTGCCTAAATTTTTAATATTTTACATTCTATGAGGCCCATTTATCAAGCTCCGTGTTTCTGGCGAGTCTTCAGACTCGCCAGAAACAGCAGTTCTGAATAGATATGTGCGATTCGGTTCAATTCGGAAATTCTGAAAAATTCGGCAAATTCTGCGATTCGGATGGAACCGAATTTCTGAATTAAAATTCTGCCGAATTTTCTGAATCGATCCGAATTAGTTCGAATTTATTCTTAAATTCGGATGGCCATTGGATTACACTAGTATTGTACAGTATGTTAGGTTATTGGGTTACACACCTAATATACAGTACATAATACTAGTCTAATCCCACCTAACACTTACCGAAATTCTGAATTACCGAATCGAACCGAATCCAGCCGAATTTCTTCGAATCCGAATGAATCCGAAACAAATCTGAAACGAATCGATTCAGAATTTTCCGAATTCTAATCGATCCGAACCGAACTTCGAAAAATTCCGAATCGATCCGAACCGAACCAAATTTTTTCGCCATGCACATGTCTAGTTATGAAGCAGCGGTCTAAAGACTGCTGCTCCATAACCCTTTCCGCCTGCTCTGAGCAGGCGGACAGGAATCGCCATAATTCAATCCGATCGAGTACAATCGGGTTAATTGACACCTCCCTGCTGGCGACCGATTGGCCGCGAGTCTGCAGGGGGTGGTGTTGCACCAGCAGCTCTTGTGAGCTGCTGGTGCAATGCTGAATACGGAGAGCGTATTGTTCTCCGTGTTCAGCGAGGTCTTGCGGACCTGATCCGCACTGTCGGATCAGGTTCGCAAGACCTTTGATAAACAGGCCTCTATAACTTCATTTTGTAGACATTTTAGACATTTCAGAACAGTTTATAACACAAAGTTGGTTTATTTGCTGTTGCATGTTCTTTTGAAGTGCGTATAAGCCAAACCTGAAATCCTGCACCCAATATTCTCATAAAAAAACACGTATTACCAGTCCTCCCAGTTTTGTTTAAAAGTCATAAGCGATTTAGTTTTACCTTTTTTCCTGTTAGCTTTCTATTTAATACAAAGACGTAGGTGAGCAATGAAACCTTTTCATACATGTTATAAAACTCAGAACAAATGAAGTCTGAGCTTCATTCAGAAGACTTGTCCTTGACGTATCATGTTTTATTTTGCCCTTTAAACTTGTTTTGGAGGTTTTGTGAGTCATAAAGGATTGGTTAATGCATTCAATTTACACAATTACTCTTCAAAGCAATGCATGAATACCCTAGATTTTACTTTGCACATAATACAACAGAAGGTAGCAACTATTTAAAAACTGTGCAGAACTGTAGCAATTGGTGTGGGAGGGCAACATTAGACAAATAACTACTCATGTGAAATGTGAATATCAGATTAACCTATTTGTGACCAAATCAGAATTGCTAATGATAGAGAATTATACTGCAATTAAACTTAAAGGGACAGTCAAGTCCAAAATAAACTTTCATGATTCAAAAAGGGCAGGTAATTTAAAAAAAACTTTCCAATTTACTTTTATCACCAATTTTGCTTTGTTCTCTTGGTATTCTTAGTTGAAAGCTAAACCTAGGAGGTTCATATGCTAATTTCTTAGATCTTGAAAGCCACCTAATCTAAATGCATTTTTAGTTTTTCACCACTAGAGGGCGTTAGTTCATGTGTTTCATATAGATAACATTGACCACATGCATGTGAATTTACAGAGGAGTGAGCACTGATTGGCTAAAATGCAAGTCTGTCCAAAGAACTGAAATTAGGGGGCAGTTTGCAGAGGCTTAGATACAAGGTAATTACAGAGGTAAAACAAGTATTATTATAAATGTGTCGATTATGCAAAACTAGGGAATGGGTAATAAAGGGATTATCTAGCTTTTAAAAAAACAAAAATTATGGTGTTGACTGTCCCTTTAAAATTAAATACTCTATAAAAGGATGAAATGCACCTGTATTTTTTATTTTTTTGCTTTTTCCTTTAATTTGCTGTTAGAAGACTGAAGTACATTCTGGATACGTAAAGGGATATGAAACCCAAGGAACACTTAAAGGGACAGTTCACCCAAACAATTTCTCCCCTTTAAATTATTCCCAATTATCCATTTTACCTGCTAGAGTGTATTAAATTGATTACAAGTAGCTCCTTTACTCCTATTTCAGCATTTGAAATAGCTAATTTAGCCTGTGTTATAGCCACCTAAACTAAAGGTTTCGATACTGGAGTATATGCTATTGACAAGTCTAAGTAAACACAGCCAGCAAAAGAGATCACACTCTCAGTGGGGTGCAGGATAGTTAAGTAAATAAAATGATAATTTTCCATTGTTCTTTCAATGTATTGAGCTTTGGTGTTCCAGACAAATATAATATAAGGAAGCAAGTCTGTGTACATAAAGTGATAACATAATGAGATCTGATATTACCTTTAAGTTCAACCCATTGTAATAGGCTGTGGTTTCAAAGCACAAAATCAGCTACTTCGTATACACAAATAAACCTAAACATGCAATTTCTAAAATATTTTACAGCTGGTATAACAAGTCAATGAAAATACATTAATGGAAAAACAATTTTACAGTGTACTGTCCCTTTAAAGGGATACTGAACCCATTTTTTTTTTCTTTCATGATTCAGATAGAGCATGCAATTTTAAGCAACTTTCTAATTTACTCCTAAGCTTACGAGCCAGACCATTTTTGGTTTAGGACCCTGGTAGCGCTTGTTGATTGGTGGCTACATTTAGCCACCACTCAGCAAGCGCTACCTAGGTGCTGGACCAAAAGATGGGCCGGCTTGTAAGCTTGCATTCCTGCCTTTTCAAATAAAGATACCAAGAGAACAAAGAAAAATGTATAATAGGAGTAAATTAGAAAGTTGATTAAAATTGCACGCTCCATCTGAATCATGAAATAAAAAAAAATGTTCAGTGTCCCTTTAAGTCAAATTTAAACTTTCATGCAATTTTAAACAACTTTCCAGTTAATTTTCATTATAATAAAATTGCACAATCTTTTTATATGCACACTTTCTGAGGCACTAGCTCTAAACAGGTGCAATAATTCACAGTGTGTACTTATATGCATTTTGTGATTGACTGATGACTGTCACATGATGTAGGGGAAGGAAAATAAAACTAAGTTTGAAATTTGTCAGAAAAAAAAATCTACTCATTTAAAATTCAGGCCTTAGTGCTTTTGCATTTTACTCTTATTGTATAGTTGATATGTGTTCATTATGGGGCTAATTTATTTTTGTCCGCACAAAAATAAATTAGCCCCATAGTGTCAATTACCTTGCTGCATAGGACTCAGTGATTGCTTATCAGTGCAGCAGTTTATTTGCATCCAGAACTTGATTGGGCACATCAAGTATGCATACACAATACACTTTTCAAGGGGTTTATCCCTGGACTGCTCTGACAGTTTAAAGTGCTTTAAAACATTTATTTTGCATTCTATTTTTTATAGTGTAGAACTTAACTGTTTGATATATGATATTCATACAAAAAAAATGTACTATCTATTTAAAGAGACACTGTTTCAGAGTCATGTTGTGGTGTTCAATGCAGCCCTATGTGCTGTCCTTAAGGGGCGTTATTTGCTCAGGGATATAATGATAGGGTAATAATCTATTTAGCCTCCAGCAAACACTCACATTCGATTCTGCACACCTTTGAAGAGACATAGTACTGAATACTGAATTCCCTATAACATCTTTAGGTATGCATTGGGGAAAAAATGTGGGTTTTTTTTCACTTTTCCAGGTAAGCTGGGGTGCATACTGCAAACTACATAGCTATGACCGTGCAAAATATAACACAGTGATTGCGTGTTAAAGGAACAGTCTACTTTATTTTTTTTTATTGTTTAAAAAAGATAGATAATGCCTTTACTACCCATTCTCTAGCTTTGCATAACCAACATCGTTACAGTAATATACTTTACAACCTCTAAGTTTGCCTGTTTCTAAGTCCCAGCAGGCTGCCCCTTTTCTCTGTGCTTTTTCAATTATGCACAACCGCTAGACAGTGCTAGTTCATATGTGCCATATAGATAACACTTCTGTGGAGAAAGATAAAGGTTATACAAGAACCAGCACTGATTGGCTAAAATACAAGATTGTAAAAAGCACTGAGATAAGGGACAGTCTGCAGAGGCTTAGATACAGGTAATCATAGAGGTAAAACATTTATTAAAGGGACAGTCTACACCTTAGTCATCTTAAAGTCTTGCCTTAGATTAAGCTGCAAATAGGCTCCTGCACCCTTTTAATATTATGCAGCAGAAACAGTAAAAAAAAAAAGTTATTTTAAAAGGAATAGTGTTTCAAACTTTCTGGACAGTTTTTTTTTTTTTTTTAACTCTGTTTATTAAAAAAAGAGATCAGGAACAGATACAAATTTTCCATAGGTATACAAGTTGCAAATCATCTGCATCACATGCATATTATCACTCGCTACATAAGACAGACTTTTAGGTAAAGTTTCAAATCAGTATCATTATACATATAATCAAATCTTGTGGTAATTGAAATGTAATCTGCATTCTGTCATTTCCTTCTCTCTTTATTCTTTTATAATTTTATAACTTCAACATAACTAGGTATAACAATACCCAACTTCAAATGGGTGTTTCAAATGTGCTCAGGTGTCTGGTGGACGTCTCCCGGAATTGGGGAGAGAAAAAAAAAAAGGAGGGGAAAAGAACCCATCCTCGCAGCTCACTCCTCCCACCCTCCCCGGCCACCTCCCGCAGCCAATCTGTTCTTTACTTATCCTTTCTATAGGATCTGTGAAATTAGAATCTCGCCTTTCCTTCCATCTATCACAGGTGCCTCATCATCATATAATGTTGTCCATTCGCCTCTTAAAGGGACACTGTACCCAAAAATTTTCTTTCGTGATTCAGATTGAGCATGGAATTTTAAGCAACTTTCTAATTTACTCCTATTATCAAATTTTCTTCATTCTCTTGGTATCTTTATTTGAAATGCAAGAATGTAAGTTTAGATGCCGGCCCATTTTTGGTGAACAACCTGGGTTGTCCTTGCTGATTGGTGGATAAATTCATCCACCAATAGAAAAGCGCTGTCCAGAGTACTGAAACAAAAAAAAAGCTTAGATGCCTTCTTTTCCAAATAATGATAGCAAGAGAACGAAGAAAAATTGATAATAGGAGTAAATTAGAAAGTTGCTTAAAATTGCATGCTCTTTCTGAATTGCAAAAGAAAAAAATTGGGTTCAGTTTCTCTTTAAGGAGGACGAAAGAAGAATCTCTGTTGTGAAAATGGTCCGAGTATTTGTCTTTGTATTATGGGAGTTTGTGTTTTCAGGAAGGGTCCCCACTTAGTCAGAAAAGGTCTTAGTCTATGTGCAATGTCCAGTTTAACGTCAAACTGCTCGATGAACAAATGTTTGTATAATTTACGTTTGAACTGTCTTATAGTCGGCGGTTTCCTGCTTATCCACAAGCATAGTATACAGTTTCTAGCAATTAGCATCACCAATGTCAATATAGCTTGGTATTTATGAGGGATGTCGCACCATCTAAAAAAACATATCTGATCTAGCAGCAAGGTAGCAGAAATACCTATTGCGCATTTCAGCCAGTGTTGAATTCTGGCCCAAAATTGCCTCACCAGAGGGCAGTGGTAGAAGTAATGCGGGACACCTGGAGCCGCAGCTCCACACTTGCCACATCTGTTTGGCAAATTCGGGTTCCATTTAGAGACTCTATTGGGAGTAATGTAATCAAAATGAATCATTCTCATCTCTGCCTCGTGGAGGGCGATACTTAGAGTCGCTTTTTTGGTTAGTTCCAGGCTTTTTTGAATGTCTGTAGTGGTAATATCATCCACTCCCCTCACCATCCATTTATCCAAGATTAGTTTTTGACAGTCAGTCATTGACTTGTGCATCAAAGTCTTATATATGTTAGACATTAATAAGTTCCCTAATTTGAAGGATGTTTGTGATATGGCAAACACCGAGGTATTCCAGAAGTTTGGATCTTTTTGTTTGAGATCATCAATGTAATGGCGTACCTGGAGGTAGGCATAGAATTGTTTATTGGGGATGCCATGTCTAACACTTAGGTCATTAAACGTCCTGACTGTTCGCGACAGAGGGTCTAATAAGTCTCCTACTGTCCTTATTCCCTTTTCTCTCCATTGACGAAAAGGTAGAGTATTGACGCCTGCTGGGAAGTCAAGGTTACCCACTATTGGCAACAGTTTAGCGGAAGGGCATCACGGCCCCAGGTGTCTATGGGCCATACGCCAGGCTGCCATTGGACCTTTATAAAGGAGGGAGGACTTGATATGTGGGGGTGTCTCGGTTGTCTTCAAGTACGGCAGGTATGACAGGTCTATAGGTTTCAGCGCAGCGTTCTCTAAATCAGCATCACAGAAGTGAGAAGTGCCCAATTGCCAATCTAGGACTAGTCTAATCAAGGCCGCCCAATTGTAAATCCTGAAGTTCGGGAGGCCTTGGCCCCCATGGTTATACGGTTGTTGCAAGAACCTAACTGCTATGCGAGGTTTGCCCCCCTGCCATACAAATTTTTTGATCGCCATATTCATGGATCTCAGATCTCTTTTGCTTAAGAAAAAGGGCAACATAAGCATAGGGTAAAGTATTCTTGGCAGCGTGACCATCTTTATGAGGCTGATTCGTCCCATGGTGGATAAGGGCAGGGAGCTCCACTGCTGGAGTTGTCTGCATAGATTAGCACATTGATTTGAAAGATTGGAGTCATACATGTTTTGGGGATTTCTATGTAGGTGGAAACCTAAATATGTGAGTTTATTCCCAACTTCCGTAAAAGGGTAGTTCCTCTGACTAGTGGAGTGCTTATTCAGCCAAAATATCTCTGACTTCCCTGTGTTAACTTTGTAGCCGGAAAAGGCCCCAAAGCCTTGAATAATGTTAAGAATGCTGGGAATATGCCTAGCAGGGTCCTCCACGAATAACATCATATCATCTGCGTATAGGGCCAATTGTTGAGGCTTACCGTGTCCCGCGATGCCTGGGAAATTTTGTCGGAGTTTAATGGCCAATGGCTCCAGTGCTAGGTCAAAGAGCAAAGAGGACAGGGGGCAGCCCTGCCTCATGCCCCTCTGCCAAACAAAGTCAACGGCCATGAATATATATTTCAAATGGTTTGTGCAAACTCTCCAATAATATTGAAGCGCATTAAGGCGTCACCCAAATGATCCCACTCAACTCTATCAAAGGCCTTCTCTGAATCCAGGGATAGCAGGAAGGCCTCTGACATGTCATCTCTATGCTGTCCCTCACCCCTCCTCCAACAGAAGTCAATGACCTGCAGAACCCGACGCAAGTTGACCGCTGATGAACGCTTGTATACAAAACCGGTCTGATCCGGATGCAGAAGAGATGGTAAAAGAATCTTCAAACATCCCACCAACACTGCCATAAATATCTTATAGTCAGCTTTCAGTAGCGAGATGGGTCGGTAAGATTCCGGTAGAGAATGGTCTTTCCCTGCTTTGGTAATGAGTTTTATATGGGCTGCTGAGAAGGCCGAGGATGGTAAGAGCCCATCCCTGAAATATCCATTGTACATCTTCAATAGTGTTGTGGATATATTAGGTTGTAATAAATGGTAGAACTCCGCAGGCAGGCCATCAGGGCCCGGTGCCTTGCCCAGTGCCATGCTCAGTATGGTACTATCCTTCTCCTCGATGGTGATAGGAGAGTTCAGTTGGTCCACTTGATCTTGGCTAAGCCGCGGTAGATTCACAGAAGACCATAAAGATTCTCTAACAGCGGGTGGAAACGCCAGCTGCTTAGTGTATAGTGCAGTATAATAGTCTACAAAACTCTTGACAATATCTATGGGTGTAGTATGAATCTTCCCTCCATATTTCAAAGAGGCAATGTCCCTCTTTGCCGTCCGGGATTTGATTATGGAGGCCAAAAGTTTCCCCAACCGGTTCCTGAATCTATAAAATTTGGAAGCAGTTTTAATTAACCCTGCCGCTGTCTGTTGGGACACAAAGGCGTCCAGATTTTCCTTAGCTACAATATAAGTGTCATATAGCTCTCTAGTTTTAGAGGTGCAATATTCTCTATAGGCCACCACCAGGCTCTTTTCCAGCGAGACATAGCGAAGCTGTGTTTTACGCCGAAGATCGGCCTAGTACAAGATGATGTTGCCTGCTAGGACCACCTTAGCCATTTCCCACAACAACTGGGGATTATCTGCATGGGCCAGATTATCAGTGTAAAAGTCATTCCAGGATTGTATCAGGAATTGTTTGAAAGGTGCCGAATTGCTTAGGTAGGTTGGGAATCTCAAAGTGTTTCTGTTAGCGGGGTGTCTGTGAGGGCGGAGCATAAGTTCCACTGGCGCATGATCAGACAACAGGATGTCGTGGATCCTGACCTGCTGGACCAGCGAGACAACCGAGTCAGAGACCATAAAGAGGTCTATCCTAGACAATGATGCCTTGGACTTGGAGATGCAAGAGTAATCTCTACCCTCAGGATGGCGTAACCGCCATATGTCACATATCCCGAGTTCTTTTTCTAGGTTAGTGAAAATCTTTTTCTCAAATCGCCCCTTGTACTTAGGCCTTTTTGGCTTCTGTAGGGAGCCCTGGCGCCCATAGCCTATCACACACTTGGTCGGGTGCCAGGTTAAAATATCCCCCCAGTATGATCTTTGTATCCAGGTATTGTGTAAGGACTCTGGTAATTTGGGTCCAAAAAATTGAGCTTTTCTGGTTGGGGCATACAGATTGCACAGGGTGTAGAGCTGCAAGGCCAGTTTGATCTGGACTATAAGATAACGACCCTCTGGGTCTTTATGAGTTTTAACAATGTCTACATCCAGCGTTTTACCAAAGAGGATAATTAAGCCTCTGCTAGAGCTAGTGTGTGAAACAAATGCAACTCTGCCTACCCAGTCTGTTTTCAGCTTCTCATGCTCAGAGTCGGTCAGGTGTGTCTCCTGCAAAAGGGAGATATCAGTATGTAATTTTACGTAAATGTGTGAGTATGGCCTTTCTTTTAATTAGTGAGTGGATTCCTCCAACATTCCAAGTAATAAACTTAGCTATCATTTATTTTATCTTCCAGAACCAGTGGGTTCTCGGAACGACGCCTGCAAAAAGGGGAGGAGAGGGGAGGAGGAGAAAAAAAACAGATCAGTATTAGTCCCACCAGTGGGGAGAGTCACCTGCATGCATCCAACCATTGAAGGGTCATCTCTATTCATACTTTGCAAAATTTAAAAAAAAAAGCGTAAGATGCTGATGCTGTGCATTAATTGCCCAATGGTCTTTGGCAGAGGCATGAGACCTCACGAATTTCCACTGGTCTACAGGGGGAGGCTCCCCGCAGACAAATCTTTCCCAAAAGATAATATATCCAATAGGGTAGGGGGGGGGAAAAAGAAGAAGAAAAAAAAATACAGCCATCTGAGACTGTGGTCCACCATTCCCCATAACGAAAGAAATTGTTATGAGCAGCAACATATGGAACAAGCAAGAAAAAGTTAGTAATACCAGTACACAAAAGAAGATATATGTGTCAGCAAGGTGTCCAGGTCGCCCCATCTTCCGACTAGGAGAAATACCTGGGAGCACTTGCAATTGATCATGTGAGTCCAAGAGACTACACTTTGTACCACAGTTTATGCAGCAACCTGGAGCCTGGCATGTGCAATAATAATATCCCACCTGCAAGTGCAGCAGGAGGTACAATATCCAAACTTTGAGTAACAATTGCATTAAAGTAATTACAGATACTACCACTAAACAGTTCAACATTGTATTACAGCAAGAGCCCAGCAGTTTCCAGATATCTAAGCTAGGTTCCATTTTAATACTCACTATCAACCGTAACTCAAACAGGGCCATGAGCCCGAACATTATAAGTGCACAAATAACCAAATTCCCCCCCTTTGCAATTCACTGATTGCAGGATACCGCCATGACTGTAGCACCAGATCATTGTCAGAAGACAAAGTCCTTCCGCTTTGTATAGCCTCAGCATGTATCTGGGTGTCAGTCAGTGCAATTTACCAAGCAGTGGTTATGAAACAAATGACAGTAGTAACAGAACCTATCATTATTTTAACAGTGTTCTTAACTCCAACTTCCTGTGTCAACTCTCAGTCACGGTCAACCTGCATTGCCTCTCTGCGAAAGTTACCAGGCCGTCTCTGAGTATCCCCCAGAAAGGCTTGAGCCTCCGAGGGCGAATCAAAGAACTTGGGGCCATTTTCCGTTAGTAATTTTAACCTCGCCGGGTACAGCAGATACACCTTCCGGCTTTCCCTGTTCAGGGATGAGCATATCGCAGAGAACTCCCTCCTTTTTTTCATCAACTTTGCAGAGTAGTCCTGAAAAAGCAGGAGTTTGGTATTTTCAAACATCAAGGAGGGAAGTCTACGGTATGCCCGAAGCACCTGCACCTTCACTTGAAAATGCAGGAATTTAATCATTACTTGTCTTGGAGGCTGGCCCTCTCTGGGATTTTTTCTTTCTGGGCCCACTCTGTGTGCTCTTTCAATGCTACCAAGTAGAGATGCTAGGTCATGTTCAATAAAGTGTATTATTTCAGATGGTTTAATAGATTCAGGCAAACCCACAAGGTGGACATTATTTCGCATGGGCCTATTTTCTAGATCCTCTAGGCGTTGATATAAAATTTGGTTCTGATGTGTCAGGTCTTCAACCTTCCTGGTGTGGGAAACATTAAAGTCCTCTAACTCTGAGACCCTTTCCTCCACCTCATTAAAGCAAGCTGTTATCTGCTTAACCTCACCTGCTAAGGTATCTACACCTTTTTGAATGTTGTCCATTTTGGGCATAAAAAGTGAAGTAAGTTGTTGTACTATGGCATGAGATTCAATGGTTTCAGGTGCGGTGTCAACTATTTTAGGTGTAAGAGCGGATGTGTTCTCTGCAGTATTTTTCTGTCTTTTCTCGCCTGTCTTGCCCCTACCAGACATTTTTGAGGGTTCTAGAAATGTATCCATATAAAGAGGAGGCATATTTATTGCACATGTGTCTGATAGAAGGTGTTAAGTATAAGAAGGGACTGTACTATCAGGTGTATTCTCCCCCACCAGTAGAAGAGCTGCAGGGGTCAAGTACACTGAAGTAAAGGCTGAAATTAGCTTAATAACCGTGTATCATGTTAGTGTGTCATAGATATCACTAAGCTCTCACATTAGATACAGTCCTAGCCCCTGTCCTCCAGTAGTATTATATTATCTATGTTTTGATGGCATAAATAACAATCAGGTTTGTGCAAGCAGTCCAAATATAAATACAGTATGTCCCAAACGTTTGCAAAACTACATATGGCAATATATTATCTAGCCCACAATTATGTTCAAATGCAGTACATACACATATATGCAACTCACAAATCGGCTTCTATGGCACATTAGGGGACAATCCTACCAGGGGTGATTGTGACACTCTATTCGCGGCTCACTTACTGGCTAGCAATCAAGCAGTATATAATGCAATAGAGCAATTGGGCAAAGTACAGTGGAGGCTCCTCTATAGGAGCACTTGAGCACGTGAACCCCCTGGAACCCCAACCCCCTGGATCCCCCTGACCACTAACCAAAAAAAAAAAAAAGAGTGAGAAATAAAAAATAAAAAAAATATATTTTTCAACCTTTTTTGCTTATTAAAATGAATAATTCCTCCAGGCTCCACTGCAGTTTTGAATAAAAAAACATTCAAAATTTTATTTTTAACTCTTTAGGCTGAAACTGAAAGTGGAAAGCAAGGGCTGTTTTGCCTATACTTCTATGTATCGCACATGCTGTGCAGTGCGATACATAGAAGTATAGGCAAAAGCAGTTTCCACTTTAAAACTGCATTGACTGCAGCGCCACCTACAGGCCAGTCCATAGCCTCTTCGCACAGCTCTTAGTGTGCGGGAGCCAGCTGTCACGTGACACTCGCACACTAAGAGCTGCTGCTGAGCTGACTATGTGTGTGGGTCCCACACTGTGGGAGGAGGCGAATGGAAAGACAACCAGGAGTAGATGCCAAACAAAACTGGGAATTGAACATTCATACACTATCTCAGTATCTGGGTGGTTGCTGAAACTTGTTGATGGTATGGGGCCCAATTCACACTTTACAACTTTTCGCCACCATGCAGTTCGTTTACCGTTGCTGTGGCAACCGTTTACTTTGTGAGGCTTGTCGGCTTATGACGTCACCACACAGAGCCGGGTGTGCGTCTCAGCCTAAGCGTTCGCCATTATTGATCCGAAGCACGATCAGGTACAGCGATATTTATTGTACAATATCCCATATGCTATAACATTTTTTACTTTGAAGTAGGTGGCTAGTTGATACGTAGTATCTCATTGATACAGCTCATTTAGTATATTTTACCAGCGGTAGACGTAGGATCCTTTAAGGTAGCTACCGGATCAGATAACTCTGTCTGTTGTTCCTATCAGTTTATAATTTGATCTCATGATGCCTTTATGTATTCTTATTCCATTTGACTGTATCCATGGGGCTGTCCTTATAAACAGATCACAGTACACTATGCATTAGTATACAACACACGTGGATTCAGCATATGTGTTATGATACACGGGTATTTATGACACATGCAAATTTATGGTACATATAAGAGTATGTTAGACATTTGCTCACTTTGTATATTCACTGGATTCCACCAGATAATGATAGTTACACATATGAATATATAGGATATGTGCTCTCTTGATATACACACTTTGTTTTAAATGTTTGTTTAATGTGTACTGTCTGTATGATGAGCAGCTGCTAATACCTGCACTGTATGTGGAATTCATTAGGGATTCCTTTGTTGTTGAGGATCACTATGGTAACCACTTTTGGTGCAATTTTGCACTGGGGGAGGGGCTTGTTTGGCTTTATATTTTTAGTCATTGTTTGTTTGTGTTTTTCTGAGGAAGGGGAGTGTGTCCCCGAAATGTCACGCTTGATAATAAACATTTGATGAAAAGACCAGTGAGTGCCTTCTTCTACCTTATATACTTACCTGCAGGCACCCTGGCACTATATAACTTTGGAAGTGAGAGTGCTCTCTATACAAAATATATATATAAATATATATATATATATATATATATATATATCCTTATACTGCGGCTGCCCCAGTGACAGGACTCTTGTACCCAGTATATATATATATATATATATATATATATATATATATATATAAATGGGCGGAGCCATATGAGGGGTGGGGCTAGTGCTCCCCCATCTTCAAAAGTCACCAGACGCCACTGGCAAAGTAATTAAATTACACAACATGTGTCCTTGTAGTGGTAAGAGTCTTTTACTGCTTGGTTCCCTGGTGCTAGAATGTTGTCTCTTCTCCAGGAGCCACTATAGCCTTTAAATCAGTTCTGCTCTATCAAGCAAGCTCAGACAGATGGTTTGTGATAGGGTCAAACAGCCCTGTATCCCACTCCTCTGAGTGTGTGAAGTGTCATAAAGTACATGTGCAGGCTACAGTCCATGTAAAAATGTGCCTAGGTACCCTCAGACGGATCTATGTTAACTGAGTATGAGGAATGTGTTAAGTAGCTCAGTCAATCTGTGTCTTACCAGCTCTGTCGGGCCCTGAATAGTTCCTGAGGAGAGAATCTGCAACTACGATCTATCTTGTAAGCGCATCACAAGCTCTGCCTGTGTGAGCAGCTGAATCAGCTACCATTCAAGATGGCGTTGCAGGGTTCACAGCCTCACTCTTTGCCGTGTTTGAGGCACTCAAGGGATCCTAGTAACGCTATTCCGCGCCCATAAGGTGGCTGCCATGCGATTCAGGGCTCTCCAGGTCCTCGGTAGTCCGAACTCACCACCATCTGTGTTGCTCTAACTGCATACAGCAGGATCGATCCATGTTCCCACGTGGTACGCCCCAGAGCACAATCTTCACCTTTTCACTTGCGCAGAGTAAAATGAGAATGGGCTGAGGAGTAGAAATAAAGCAGCCAGTGTCTGCCTAGTTGTAGTCTTTTATCCCCACCTTTACTCTCCCACACAACATGTAATGCACACTCGATTCTTGTGTGCGCCAAGATGGCCACCGGCTATATAGATAAGTCTCCACACCTGTATGTGTTCCGTGGGGGAGAGATGTAATTCTCCAGCTGAATAATTGTCCAGACAAGCTCCTTTCAGGGACCAACACACTTGGGTCTTGTTTTCTTTAGCTGAGGCTCTTTAAAAACTTCAAAATCCTCAATGAGTTCACGGAGCTCTGAAGTGAGCTGTTTACTCCTTGCCCGCCCACCGGAAGTCCCTTTCTGGCCAGTTTTAAATGGCTACCAAGCTCCGCCTACTGATGACATCACTACTGATGACATGCCTACCCTGAACACTTAGGGTCCAGGGATCCAAAATGTATCAGCATTTCTAGAAATATCACAGAATGATTTATAAAAAGGGGTCTGATTCAGGAATTACCAGTGAGTTGTAAACTTAGTTTCATAAAAGTAATGAAGCTCACTAGAATGAATCTTGCATGGGAGAATGTATGAAGAACATACAAATCAAATTATGCTGTTTTCAGAATAATTTATCTTACAATTGTTTCTGGTTTTGCAAGCATGTGTTTTCCTTCCCTTTCATAGGCGCAATGCATATATTTATATAAAAGTCACTAGATTGAAAACTGTATTACCTGTAGGCGTAATATGCTTAATTAATTCAAATATAGACTGAGAAGAAACTTCATACACTCCCAAGTCAAGCTCTATTCAGACCTACTCACCGTCACCAAGGCTGCAAGATTCGTTTAAAGGGGCAGTAAAGTCCAAATTAAACTTTCATGATTCAGATAAAGCATGTAATTTTAAACAACTTTCCAATTTGTTTTGTTCTCTTGGTATTCTTAGTTAAAAGCTAAACTTAGGTAGATTCATATGCTAATGTATAAGCCCTTGAAGGCCGTCTCTTATCTGAATACATTTGACAGTTTTTCACAGCTTGAGGTTGTTAGTTCATGTGTGCCATAACGATAACATTGTGCTCACGACAGTGAAGTTATTTAGGAGTCAGCACTAATTGCCTGAAATGCAAGTCTGTCAAAAGATCTGAGATAAGGGGACAATTTGCAGAGGCTTAAATACAAGGTAATCATAGAGGTTAAACGTATATAAATTATAATAGTGTTGGTTATGGAATGGTAAATAAAGAGATTATCTGTTTAAACAATAACATTTTTGGTGTTTACTATCCCTTTAACAAAAGAAAATAAGGGACTTCCAGTGGGAGGGCGAACTGAGAGGCAGCAAGAAAGAGAGCTCCGTAAAAAATTCTGGGGGACTTAGGAGAAATGTGGCGAAACACCTCTCAGACAGCCCCAGGAGCTTCTAACCCTAAACAGATAGGCTCAGGTTTCTGTCGGGCAAGTGGATAACGAGGAGCCATCACACCAGCTCCCCCACTGTGAAGAGACATTGCCAGATGCACACGAAGGAACAGGCAGCGGTAGTTCCGTGAAAATGGAAAGTGTGTGAAATGGACATAAGTAGGGGGTAAGAGGAGAACACTGCTGGGGATAAGGGGAGGCAACACTAAACAAATTAGATAAGAGTCACAGACAGACCGGCAGAAAAGGCGTGAAAATTCGCCATCTTTTCCAGTACCTTCCCTGACAGTGAAAACGAGCCCTCATCTCCCATGCAGTAACCGCAGATGTGGATTAATCAACCAGGGAAGACACTACAAAGGAACTGACACCCTCCCAGATGGATAGGGAACAAACATCCTCAAAGTACCAACTAAGCTAAGACACTAATTAGCATTATCTGCACAACTACTGGACGAATAATTGGATAACAAGAAGCCTGTGGAACAGAAAAAAGGACACACTAATCAGGGAAAAACTTTACATCAGGGACCTAAGCTTGCTAAGACCCCTTAAATTGTTGCAAAAGCATTAACAGAAATGGCACGCTAAAAAAAAAGCCTGAATCCCCCCCCCCCCCCTTCTCTATGACCCTAACCTAAGCCACAAGCCTTTTGATACACAGAAACATTAGGACACTGACTTTTCTCTATAAGCTACCGATTACTGACAAAAATACCTAGCCTGCATGCAAAAATATTACACTCCCTACAATAAACAGACAGACAGAATGTCTGGAAAACAGAAAGGAACAGACAAACGCCACAAACACCAAGCAGAAATACACTCTGCGCAAAATGCACAGATAGAAACGGCATAGATCACAGCGCAAGACACCCACCCTATAGTAATGCAGCTGCATTATTTCTACATAAAATTGAACAGCTCCAGACAGGTCTAGATACATTATCCACAGATTTCAAAGCCCGACTTGTGACAGTGGAACAAAAGGTGGCCAAGGGAGAAGATAGACAGAGGAAAACCACTAATTCCATCACTAACCTCCAAAAACAGAACACACTACTCCATTTAAAGCTGGATGATCTGGAAAACAGATCAAGGAGGAACAATATTCGAATACTGGGACTGCAAGAATCCCTGTCCTCTGTGGCCCTCTTGGACTTTGCAGAAAACACACCTAAACTTCTGAAAGTCGCTCAGGAAAACATCCCATGCACCGCTGAAAGATCCCATAGAATAGGCAGTGCAACCCAGCAGAACACACAAAATGCAGCTCCAAGGCAAGTAATGATTCACTACTTGAACTTTAAAGATAAGATGATATTACTGAGAGCATACAGGCAAACCCCAGCGATCTCCTACAAAGTCTACATGTCTCCTACAAATCTACATGTTTCAGGACAATTCAGTGGAGGTGGCCAAGAAAAGAAGGGAGTTCTCCCCTTATTGCAAAGCATTAATGGATCAAGGTGAATCAGTAGCCCTAATGTACCCAGCCCACCTAAGACTCCAAACCTCAGCAGGACCAAAGTTTTTCCTAAACACCAAAGCATTTGCAAATGTTTTTGAACAAACACAAGCATAGAGAAGACCAACCACTAGAGAAAGATCAAGAAGCAGATGAAGAAACCTGAAGTAAATCCCAAAGTATAATGGAAAATTGATCAGTGAAAGACTATTTAGGACTTAATTAAGTCGTATTCCAATTATAAAGGGTCACCAAGCTCACAATAGGGTCAGACCCATTAAGTTTATATTCTTTGTGTTGGGGGGGAGGGCTATTGAGAGAATATTGTACTTTATCTGTTGATTATTGTTTGTTGGGTTACTATCCTGTTGAAATAAGTGTTTAACTCATATTGTTGATATAATTGTAGGATCTATTAGAGTGCATCCCTTTCTAGTAGCCTAGACAACTTACCTTCAACTGTGTTACATGGTGTGTGACTTAGTGCCCCTAAGTCACACACCATTGCCCACACAACTAGGAGATTAAAACAACCGCTGAAGGTGTAAAATTAAAATAATAGAATGTGGGGGGCATCACGTCCTCCATTAAGAGAACAGCGATACTAAAATATCTGAAAAAGAAACATGCAGATATTGCAATTCTAGAGGAAACACATTGGAACACTACAGAACACAAAAAACTACAACAAGGGTGGGTGGGACAAGTGTTTCACATGACATATGAGGAAAGGAAAGCTAGGGGAGTAGCATTCCTGATCAGGAAAAATTTAGACTATACCATTGAAGAGACTATTGCAGACCCAGAAGGTAGATACATTCTTCTCAAAATGAAGTGGGACAAACAAGCTCTCATTATCGGGGGTGTCTATGGCCATCACACATACAAAAAATTATTTTGGAACGCTTTTAGCACAAAACTATTAAATTTCGCAGACGCACCAATCATCCTAGGTGGTGATTTTAATATTGCACCACAGACACCAGCTAACAGATATCAGAACCCTAATGTACGCAAACCTCCAAATAGACCCCCCCCCAAATGCTTAAAGATTCGCTCATTCTTAAAAAATTCATAGGCATGCTAGCAATTACAGATATATGGGGAGACAGACATCCAGAGACTAATGAATATACATGCATCACGCCAGCAAAAGACACATTGTCGAGAATTGACCTGTTCCTGACCTCTCACACCTTGGTCCCCAAAACTGTAGATACAGTCATTGACATTACAACCATCTCTGACCACGCACCAATTTCACTCAAACTACACAAAAAATCAAAAGGGGACACACCACGCAGGTGGTCTTTTCCGACCTACTTATACTGCAATCTATATCTAAAACACCACCTGATAGGGGAATGGAAGGCCTACAACTCCATAAATCAACAACATAGAGAAAATGCCTTGCTACACTGGGAGGCAGGGAAAGCAGTGCTAAGAGGGGTAACTACTTCTTACGTGCCAGGGATGTTTTTTTTTTTAAAAAGACAAAAGAGGAAACTATCTAAAGACAGGTACTGAATGCCAGGAACAGGTATCTGCGAAAACCCAAACAACCCAAGGTATCTGCGAAACCCAAACAACTTGACTAGACAGAAATACAAAGAGACATCGAGATATGACATTACAGCAGGAATCTATGAGGACAATGACAGCCTTGCATGCCAAATACTACAGACATGGCAACAAAACAGGCAAACTACTAGCTAGACTCACAAAATTTACAAAACCAAACAAATGTATTGCAGACATCAGGGGCAACAATAAACTACACACTTCTACTACCGTGATTCAAAACACATTTAAAGAATTTTACACAGCACTATATCAAGGCCATACAGTAGATAATTCCCAACAAACCTCATTTTGGCAAACATTAAACCACCCAAAAATCATGGAGGACAGCCTACAGGCATTAAATTCACCAATTTGGATACAAGAAACAAGAGCATTAAGTGAACTACCATTAGAAAAAGCCCCCAGAACAGATGGTCTCCCAGGGGAATTTTATAAAATACTACAAAAAGAAATTGCACGCACCCTAATGAACCTATATAACAAAATAATGACAGGAGAAAGTAACCTATCCCAATTCTTCACAGAAGCACAAATTTGTGTTATCCCTAAAACAAACAGAGATCCACTTCTCCCTGAGTCCTACCGCCCAATTTCACTAATGAATTCGGACTATAAATTACTCACTAAAATACTGGCAAACAGATTGGCTAAAGAACTGGCCACCTTAATCCATAATGACCAAACGGGGTTTGTTAAGGGGAGATCCTCGGTGACTAACATTAGGAAACTTCAATTTATACTTCAATTTATGACTAATTTTTGAAACCACAAAGAAAAGCGAGTAGAGAGCAAAATACCAGACACTTATGTTCTATTAGTTGATGCCGAGAAGGTTTTTGACAGAGTCCTCTGAGATCACCTCTTCCATATTCTAGACAAATTTGGCATAAAAGGTCTCTTTGCACAGACAATAAAGTTCTCTATTCCAACCTGCAGGCCTCAATTCTAATTAATGGGGCATCCGCCCAACCATTCCCACTCAGTAGAGGCACAAGACAGGAATAACCTTTGTCCCCCTTATTGTTTGACCTGTCCATCGAACCTCTAGCTATCAAGATTCGCACAGAAACAGAAGGCCTAAAAATCAATAAAGTAAGATGTCATCTGTCTTTGTTTGGAGATTACATGATTTTGTATATCCAAAACCCAAATATAAATCTCCCCAAAATTATGCATATTATTGAACAATGACATGATTTTGTATATCCAAAACCCAAATATAAATCTCCCCAAAATTATGCATTATATTATTGAACAATTTGGCCACATATCGGACTATAAAATTAACACGGATAAATCGGAACTGATATGGCCCCACTCACGAACAGCTTTACCCACATTTCCCTACAACTTTAAAATAATAACGCACCCTTTTACATACCTAGGAATTAAACTCTCGGCTAACCCTAAAGAATGGTACCACCTAAATTATAAACCTATAATTACTGACATGCAAGACCTTATGAATAGATGGACAAAGCTTCCCTTATCTATCTCTGGTAGAGTAGGACTCATTAAAATGATACTTTTTCCCAAAGTATTATACTTATTTCAGATGGTAGCAGAAATAATACATAAAACAGACCTTAAACTCAATCAAATTAATGTTCTCCTTCATCTGGAAAAACACTAAACATAAAATACACTCCCATAGGATGATGGCCTCAATTGACTCTGGGGGCCTGGCAGTCCCAAACTTGGAATATTACAACTAGACAGCCCATGTGAAATATGTCCTAGACGTTAACGGGTCAGAATCATTTTACCATACCTTTCTTAGAAGAATAAATAGTTAATCCATGGTCACTTAAAGCAATACCGCACATAACACATCATCAACTAAATAAACTAAATTACCCCCTTATGCAGCAACCACTACAGGCCTGAAGGAAAACTTGCAAGAAATTAAAATTCAATTACCAGACCACAAAATTTATCCCCTTGCAAGGAAATCCAGACTTTCCAGCAAGCATTGACACAAAAGTTTTCAAATATGGAAAGAGAAGGGGTTAAATTCTGTGTCACAAGTTATAGAAAATCTGGGAAATTTACTGACATACAAACACAGTTCCAACTTCCACACACCCACCATTTTGCTTATTTGCAAATGAAGCACTACGTCAATGGCCTATTGCAAAAGAAAGAACTTACAGAGTTGAATCTTAAGCCTCTATTTATGAAGGTCTGGTGGACCTGATCCGACAGTGTGGATCAGGTCCGCCAGACCTCGCTGAATACGGAGAGCAATACGCTCTCCGTATTCAGCATTGCACCAGCAGCTCACAAGAGCTGCTGGTGCAACGCCGCCCCCTGTAGACTCGCGGCCAATCAGCCGCCAGCAGGGGGTGTCAATCAACCCGATCGTACTCGATCGGGTTGATTTCCGGCTATGTATGTCCGCCTGCTCAGAGCAGGCGGACAGGTTATGGAGCAGCAGTCTTTGTGACCGCTGCTTCATAACTGCTCTTTCTGGCGAGTCTGAAGACTCGCCAGAAACACAGGGCATCAAGCTCCATTCGGAGCTTGATAGATAGGCCCCTTAGTGTTAACAGACTGCTGACCTTGACCGCTCAAGGATCAACCATCTCACCAACATACAAGACACTCATAGACCATACTAACAAAGACACACTAACACACATCAGTGAAGGATGGACTGAATTACTGGGAATGGAGGTCTCAACAAAAGTAATACAACAGAGCATTCAAAAGACAAGGTCAGCCACCCTCTCAGCCAACATAAGATATCACACTCTAGACTATTGGAGAAAGCCTACACCACACCAAAACTATATAAAAAATGGGTTCCTCGAGTAACAGGGAGCTTTCCGAATTGCTTTAAAAAAGAAGCTGACCTGCCACACATGATTTGAGAATGCCCTAAACTAAACAAATTCTTGGGCATGTTTGCACATTGGTTAAACTCTACATTACAGCTAGAAATAGAGTGCTCTCCTCAAATGATAGTGTTTCTGTCCCCTTCTAAAAGAACTAGTTCACAATGTGTTCCTACAAGCTTGGAATATGATTTTTCGGAACTGGTTAAAAGACGCGGTGCCTACTCTAACACAATTAAGACTCAGCATTGAAAAGCAAATGCCACACAAACAAGCAGACACCCTAAGAAACATGTAAGGAAGAACACCACACTTCATGAAAAAGTGGGGACCATACCTACACCAGTTAGATGAAAATATACAAAGGCAAATCCTCTACCCACTTAGAAACACAGAGTATTCGAGGGGAATGGCAAATAGAATTGACAGATAGGTAGGATAAAACAATAGCAAACTTGATCATTAAAATTTGGAGAGATGGTGGATCCGAGAAGTGGAACAGTTTTGGGAAACACAAACTAATAGATTCCTTCAACACAGCATTTAGAGTTCACAGTTATAACGATTTACCAAAACACAGGAGGAATTTGATCACTATGAGCTGAGGAAGTTGGCACCCTGGTTAAACGGTCCTGGTAACAACCAAAGACTAGATGCACTCAATATAACAATTAGAGTTGCCAGTTACAATTGTCAAACTTTACGTCTGTGGTGATCCCACCCACTATCACGTGATCCTCTTACGTCTCATACTGTTGCCGCAATTCCAGCTTGTTTGTCCCCTCTCGACCTTCGTCTAAAAGGAATGACGCATGCGCAGAGCTATCCTTCCTCCTTGACTCAGAAAACTTCATAATGTCGGCTGGTTTGTTGACTAAACCTCAGATGAGAGGCCTTCTGGCCAAGCATTTGCGATTCCACATAATTGGGGCCTTTGCTGTATCTCTAGGAGTTGTTGCATTATACATTTTTGGTGTTGCAGAACCAAGGAAGAAGGCTTATGCCGATCAATTACTATAAAAACGTTGACGCTGTAAAGGAGTTTGAGGCTATGAGGGATGCAGGAATATTTCAGAGTGTGCGACCAAAAGGCGCATAATGGATAAATTTGCATCTGACCATTTTCCCACAGATACTATGCTGGACATACTTGATATATAACAATAAAAGGCTAAAATCCAGTTCTGTTGAATGCCTCATGTTTTAATTATTGTATAAATGTGGTTAAATATATAAAATTAAAAAAAATTAAAAAGAGTTGCCAGTTACAATATGTTATTATGTTTAATTCATGAAAGTCTTGTTTAGTCAAGAAATTGTCTCTAAGTTACTCAAGAGACCAAAAGTAAGGGGAAGAGGGATAAGAATGTAAGAAGGGAGAGGGAGGGGGGAATAAAGAAAAGAAGAGAGGAAAAGGGACTACCTAGATATAACCACCCTACGTGTAAACAAGAACGAGGATTTAAACTAAATGTGTAAAGAATGATTACAAGCTTTATTATGTAATCACCACAATTGAACATTGGAGGTGTTGTTTGTGTTTGTAACATTTGTAACATTTTTCATCTCAACATAAATAAAGAAATTAATAAACAAAAGAAAATAAGGAATCCTTCAAACTTCTACTTCTTGTTTGCAATTTCAATTGGTCTGTGTAAAATGCTGTGCACTTTGCATACTAGTTTTACTGTTTACATTACATACATTTTTCTGCACCATTTGTATGGCATAATGTGAATGTGCATCTTGCTGAGGGTTTTAACACCTAGTTGTATGCATATTTTTCATGTAAGTTGTTATGCGTAATACGATTCTTATTTTTACAGCTCAAATTTAATGCACTTTTAAGATGCTTATTTTATTGAGCACTATCCTGTATGTAAGTATTCTGCCAGCACATACAGAAATGTAAGTTACACCACTTAGCAAGATACACAGTTCTCAGTGTACGTTTTATATTCTTTTTTTTACATAAAGATGTTCATGTGTTATTTTCTAGTCAGCTTTTTACAGATTTGCTGCATCACCTTAGACTGATGCAGCATTTCCATGTCCCTTTAAAGGGACATTATACACTCATTTTTTTCTTTGCATAAATGTTTTGTAGATGATCTATTTATAAAGCCCATAAAGTTTTTTGTTTTTATAAAATGTATAGTTTTGCTTATTTTTAAATAACATTGCACTGATTTTCAGACTCCTAACCAAGCCCCAAAGTTTTATGAGAATACCGTCATATACCTACTCCAGCTTGCTCCTGTTTGTGTAAAGGGTCTTTTCATATGCAAAAGAAGGGGAAGGGGAGATTGTCTTATTTCCCACTTGCAGTGGGCTTTCCAGCTACCTTTTCAACAGAGCTAAACTGAGAGCTTCTACGTAAGTTTTTAAACAGCTTTATACTGGATTTTTATATCAGTATCTGTGCATCTTATTCTTTATAGTAGTGTCTATTACATGCAGTTAAATTGAAAATGAGTGTATACTGTCCCTTTAATTAACTTATTCTAGAAATAGCTTTAGGCATATTCCAGGTGTTCTTGAATTCCTTTACAGTATTTGTACCTTAAACTAGAGGTGTGTACGGGAAATAAGTTTGATTCAGCTGAATTTTTTGGAAAAAATATTTGTTGCCCATGTTATTCAGTATTCATTTAATGTTAAATGAACAAATACTGAATATTCGTTTAAAATTTACATCTTTTTATATGCACACTTGATGAGGCACCAACTTCTACTGAGCATGTGCAAGCGTTCACAGTGTATGTGTATATATCTATATATATATATATATATATATATATATATATATTTTTATATATATATATATATATATATATATATATATGATATGCAAGTAGAATCTCAGATACAAAATATATCTTAGGAAGCTCTAGGTCCACCAGCGCTCCAGATGAGGGGTATGATGAATAATCCTCCAAATTAACAATAAATACAGTAGGTTAATACTGAAATATGCTTATAGGCTGCAGCTAACATGAGTCGAAGGGAGATTCTCTGTATCCCCCCTCTAAAGATAGAAATGCAATAGAATAAAAAGGAAAGCGCTACCTAGCATGTAATATGTGTAACTAATAAAAAATATATTAACATAATAAAATACCACATATATAAATTCTAAAAACTCTATGTGTGGAAATAGTAAGTTAAGAGTCATAAAACTCAAAAAGAGAGACACATGTAAAGTTCATATAAATCCAGTGCTTCTTCAAACTTCCAATTCCCATATGGATGTGCACTTACTTGAAATGACCTCAATCAATATGAGGTAAGCAGAGACGTAATCATTTGTCAAAACACCCGCTGTCTGCAAAAGCCTCTTGTATAGGATACAGGAACACCTTTTTGGTTTGGAGTATTCACGGTTAAAAACTTTCAAATCCTCTTTCCATAGAGTAGGGTAGAACTTCAGTATGGTGCCGTAGAATGCAAAAAAAAAGGAAAACACTAATAGTGCATTAACCTTTTATTAATTTAAAATAAAGAACACCAGTAAATTAAACCTACTCACAAAAGAGACCTCAATTTATGAGGTAAAAGTACAGCGTATAATTCCAAAACATAGGCAAATGTCAGCAATGTCAGCAGTTGTGATGATATTAGCAAAGGACCCTTACGCGTTTTGAAGGCGTGTACGACTTGCATCTGCCTTCTTCGTCAGAGGTGAATGCTTGCTATTGCGCCTGTGCGTCTTTTACAGACGTTAAGCGTGATTACGTCAGGAGGGCAGATGGCTTAATTTCCATAGCAATCGGGTATAAACAAGGACAACTTTATGTGTATATTACAGATGCGCAAAAGATCAATACCAAACCCGAATAGTAAGGCACATCTGAATAAAATTTTTTTATATCATAATACAAAATATGTGTGTATATGTTGATGCAATAGTCAGATAAGAAATATTTAGGAAATAAGGCATCCGCCACCTCAAATATTCATTTATCAGTAAGTGCACTTAAAACCGTAATAAATAGATTAAAAATCAACTACATTTAAAATATTCAATAAAATATAATAGATGATTGCTTAAAACATATATAAATTCACATATTATTAAAAATATATAAATACTTAATAATACACAATTAATACATACATAGAGTACCAAACTTCACATAAAATTCATATAATTAATGGTGATAAAAATAAAAAATGAATGTATATTAAAAGCCTAGACTACAGAGGGCTCTAAAATTCTAACATATTCCATAAAAAAAATAAAAAATATATAAAATATATAAATCAGTAAAGGATCCAGGAAAAAATATTTTAATATTATTATAGGGGAACAATAGTGCGACCTATGTACTGCAGGTCACAGCTACACTGAATCAGGTACACTACGTATTCTGTTTTGCAATTACATAGTGTCTGTATGCCACATTGTTTACCATTCGATGTGGAGATTACCTGCTTGGTAGGTCTATTACCATTATATGCATGTTCACAAGCACAACAATTTAATCTGTTACATTTATAGACCCCCTTTGTACCTCCCTCGTTAAGCCATGTCTTTTTTGGTTGGGTTTTCCTTAGTTGGCTTGGTGCCAGGATATTTTTTAGATTTTGATTCTTTCTAAAAATAAAGCCTGGTTTCTTATCTAAAACTCCCTTTAAAATTTTGTCTTTATGGAGGATATGCCAGTGTTTCAAAATTATATTTTTAATACCCATTGATCCTTCATTAAATGTGGTGATAAAATTCATTTGCTTTGTTTCTCTGTTAGATTTATTTGATGTTATTTTTGTTTTCATACCTTTTATTAAATCTGTAGTTTTAAGATTTTTTACTTTGTTATAAACTGCTTCAATATTCCTTTCTGTATATCCTTTCTCTTTAAATTTCTTTTTTAGGGAAACAGCTTCTTTTTCAAAGTCTGCTTGGCGAGAGCAATTTCTTTTAATCCTTAAAAATTGGCCATAGGGGATATTTTTTATCCAACTAGGATGGTGGTTACTTGTAGCATGGATAAAACCATTGCTGTCCGTATCCTTTCTATGTAGTTTTGTTACTATTTTTCCTCCTTCCTGGAACAGAACCAAATCCAGAAATTCAATTTCAGTAGTATTGAACTTTTCTGTGAATTTGAGATTAACATCATTATCTTTTATAAAATGAAAAAATTCCGATAAAGTATCAATACCCCCTTTCCAGATGAATATAATATCATCAATGAAATAGGACCAAGTTACTATATTGTCCCTAAAGGGATTATTATTCCAGATGCATTTCTCTTCCCATAGACTCATATACAGGTTAGCGTAGCTAGGGGCAAATTTAGTCCCCATAGCTGTACCGCTAACCTGTATATAGTATTCATTTTCAAACATAAAGTAGTTCTGTTCCAAAATGAATTTTATTGATTCAATGATAAACATTTGATTTTTATCTGGGAGGTTAGTTAGCTTTTTTAACCAATATTCAATCGATTGTATGCCCAGAATGTGGGGAATATTGGTGTAAAGGGCCGTCACATCAACCGTAACCCATATGTAATCTTCCTTCCATTCTATTCCAGTCAATTTGCTAATAGTGTCAGGAGTGTCTTTGATATAAGATTTCATAGATGGTACCAAAGGCTGTAGGAAATGATCAAAATTTTCTTATAGTGAGGATGTCAAAGAGTCAATTCCCGCGACTATGGGTCTACCTGGTGGATTAATGTCGCTCTTATGGATTTTTGGAAGGAGGTAGAAAACTGCTACCACCGGATCATTATTGGTCAGAAATTTGAATTCATCCTCGTTTAAAACTCCATGAAATTTAGCGGTATCTAATAAATCGTTATATTTTCTAACAAAAATATTGGTAGGGTTACAAGGGAGTTTTTTTATAGGTAGTTGAATCATTAAGGAGTCTTTTAGCTTCATTAATGTAAACTTCCCTATTTTGTATTACAACCCCCCCACCCTTATCTGCTTCCCTAATGACAATGTCCAAGTCCTCTTTGAGTTTTTTTATCTCTAATTTATCATTTGTACTTGTATTGTCTTTCTTATTTTTGTAATTGTTACAATATTCATAGAAATCCTGAGTAACTAAGCTTTCAAACACTGGGATACAGTTGCCTTTAGAATGTATTGGATAGAACACTGATGTTGGACGAAAATTTGAATTTGTATTCATTATCAATTTCTCATCATGTTGTTCTTCCATACTCATAGATTCTTCCCTGGCTGAATTATTTAAATTAGCCAGTAGCGCAACTGTCTCCATATCTGATTGTGTAAGTGAAATGATATCCGTATTTTGTGTATTTTTTTGGTTTTCAACTTTGTTTTTCTCAAAATGTCTGCTCAAAGTGAGCTTTCGGATAAATTTATGTAAGTCGATAAACAAAGTGAAGGTATTTGGTCCCTTAGTAGGGGCAAATGAGAGACCTTTTTTTCAAGATCCCCATTATATTGTCAGTAAAAGTTTTATCTGAAAGGTTGAATATTTTTACACTATTATCTAATGGTTCCAGTTCGTTTTTTGTTTTTTTGTTGTGTTTGTTTCGAATCCGTTTTCCTCCTCTACATCCCCTATACTTCTTTCTATTTGTCTTTTTTTTTGGATTTTGTTTTCTCCATTGTGGGGTAACGTCCCTTTTTTGCCTTAAATTTGGTGCATTTATTTTTGTGCGATTCCCTAAAAAATCCTGGCTGTTGGAATAGTTAGTTTTAATATTTTTCCTAGATCCCCCTCATTATTATATGAATATGTTCGATTATGTCGATATGGTGAAGTTACTACTGTATTTTTTCTATAATGTGGATTTCTATTTCCATTATGCTGGTAGTAACCTTCATTTCTATGTCTATAATTTTCCATATAGGAATCTCTTCTTGTATTATAGACATTCTCTCTTTTACCGTTATAATCCTGGTTATATATAGTGTTTTTTACACCTCTTCGTTCTTCATTACTTTGACTTTGAATCCTATCCCCTGTTTTTTGGGGGATATGCTTAATATTTTTATTATTACTTTTGTTTTTATTTTTATTCTTATTATTATATGGACCCTCATTATTCCTATTCATATTGCTTCTAATATTTCCCTCACTATTACACTTTACATGTGTCTCTCTTTTAGAGTTTTATGACTCTTAACTTACTATTTCCACACATAGAGTTTTTAGAATTTATATATGTGGTATTTTATTATGTTAATATATTTTTATTAGTTACACATATTACATATATATATATATATATATATATAAGAATCTGTGATTGGATGATGACTGTCACATGATACAGAGGGCCAGCAAATGAAACAAAATATGTCAAATTTATTAGAAAAAAATATATATTTCTCATTTAAAATTCAGAGTAACTGCTATTGCATTGTCTTTTTTTTAGACTTGTTGATTTTGCAATTCTACTGTATTTAAAGGACTTTTAACTACTCTTAAATCTAGTTTGAATTGGCTTGATGTGTGGTTCAGTATCAAAAGCTTTACTAAATCTAGATAATAATGTATCACCTCATATTTACTAGCGATGACACTTCTTAGAATATCTCGCTTGAGCGGGGAGGTTTTGAATATCAGGCCCTAAATGTGAGCAGCATCTAAAAACTGCAAAACAGCTCAGCACAGGGGTGGAAATGGCTCAGCAGTTAAAGAATTGACTATTCATTACGGTATCACCTGTTATTTTATTTTTTTATGCTTTTTTTCTTCATGAACAGATGAAAATGTGTCTAGCGACATCTAGTGGATCACAGAGGTAAGGCACATAAAGCATAAAACAATGTATACATTTAACATATATGACAGCAATGCTAGAGGACTTTGTGTTAAGCTTAAAGTGATAGTAAAGTCCAGCATTTTTTGAAACACTAGGATTTACCAGAGTTACAAATAAAGGAGAATTTCAGGCATGAAGTATAAAATACTTTGTGCTGAAGGTTCCTTTATTTGCCTGCAGCTTATACTGCGCTGAGTGCCTCAGGCCGCCCAGGGCAGAACGCAATTTTTTCAATGAGGTGACATTTCCACCTCTTAGCCAATAGCTGTGTGGGCCAATCGGCATTATGCTGTATGGCTAGCATGCTATTGGCTAAGATCATCTCATTGATAAAATATGGCTCTGCCGTGGGAGACCTGAGGCGTTAAGTGCGGCATATGCTGCAGACAAATAAAGGAACTTTCAGCATGAAGTATTTTGTAGCACTGGTAAATTCCGATTATCCTAGCTTAGTGAAGGAATAATCTAGATTTTATTAAAGACACAGAGACGAATATTTGCTTTACTTTCCTTTACTGCTAAGTGTGCAGCATTTTAAAGTACAATAAAACACATTACATAAATAAAGAGAAAAAAGAGACAAGGTAATTAACCCATGACAAGGCAACAGTAGATAACAGTGTAATAATGGACCAATCAGAAGACCCATACTGTCCATAAACCGACCAATGAGCTCCCCATCTTCCTCTTTCTTGTTTATAGCTCATGAAAAAGAAGTTCCCAAAAATGCATAAAACACAAAAAAGTCCAACAATTAATAATAAGATGAACAGGAACCAAAAAACTTGAAACAATTTTGGAAACACTTGATTCGAGGAGATCTGGTAGTTGAT
This sequence comes from Bombina bombina, assembly GCF_027579735.1. Classification (NCBI taxonomy): domain Eukaryota; kingdom Metazoa; phylum Chordata; class Amphibia; order Anura; family Bombinatoridae; genus Bombina; species Bombina bombina. Next base: position 162,836,211 of record NC_069507.1, on the reverse strand, counting down.
AGAAGATAGATAATTAATCCATTTCAAATTCCCAAATGAAGATCGAGATTTGATTGAAGGTGCGAAGCCCGTCTTAATTAGAGATATTTGAGAAGTTGGTAGCTAAAATAAATATAAAAAATATTAATATCATATAACAGAAATTGGGTGGGAAAGACAGCATAGAAGAGGAGGGAAATATTCGTCTCTGTGTCTTTAATAAAATCTAGATTATTCCTTCACTAAGCTAGGATAATCGGAATTTTATTACAAGACCAGAGACTTCATATTTGCTAGTTTAAAGCAATTATTTAAAAAGATTTTGAGAGGCGTGTTGAATAGGTTTAAAATAAAAATGTTTAAAAGTAGAATCAGAAGACCAATCTGCCGCCTTTAAAATCTCCTGAAGAGGAGCAGATTTTAAAAAGGCTTTAGAAGCGGCAGATCCCCTTACTGAATGAGCTGAAAAAGAACAATTAATTCCAGCTTCAGACATAACCCATTTAATCCACCTCGCAATAGAAGTAGGAGTTACAGGAGCGTGAGGGGGAACAAAAGACAAAAGAAGTTGATTTTTTGAAGAGTCTCTAAATAAAACAGTTTTAGATTCATAAGATTTTAAACATGAAACCATACATAAAGAAGGTTCAGAAGGAAAATAAGGATAAAAAATAGAAGAAGATAGAGTTTTAGTTCTTCGAGAAATTAGAAAAGTAACCCCTTCAGGAGAAAAAGATTTAGAATTAAAATCAAGAGCCCAAACATCGGAGACTCTACGAAAAGAAATAAGACATAATAAAGTAGCAAGTTTAGCGGAAATTTGTTTCAAAGATAAAGAATCATTTGAAGGCCAAGATCTAAAAAGAGAAAAAATCAAGTCTACATCCCAAAAGGAATTATATTTAGGGGAAGGAGGATTTTTTAATCTAATAGATTTCAAAAGACGACAAACTAACGGATGTTTACCAATAGGAGAATTGTTGATAAAATCATGTCTAGCAGAAATAGCAGATCGAGAAAGATTTATAGTCCTATAAGCAAGTCCATTGTCAAAAAGATGAGAGAGAAAGTTTAAAACTTGAGTCAAAGGAGCTGAAAAGGGATCCAAGTTCCTAGACAAGCACCAGCTAGACCATCTGGACCATGCGGAAAAATAGGATTTATGGGTTCCTGGAGCCCATGATTCCCGCATGAGAGACTGAGCTGACTCCGAAAGTTCGTGGAGATCTCTGATTTCCCCGTAATTGACCAAGCTATCAGTTTGAGGGATTGGTTTAGAATAAGAATGTGAGGATTGCCTACAGGATCTAGTAGAAGTTCTGGAAACAGAGGGAGAAGGAGGGGAGATTTGAACGACATTTCCAGAAGGGAAGGAAACCAAGCTTGGGTTGGCCAAAGTGGAGTTATCAGAACAAGGGATAAAAGATTTCTGCGAACTACTGAAATCGTCCGAGCAATCAGAGAAAAGGGTGGAAACGCATAAACTCCGTGGAGAGGCCACGGTTGAAGAAATGCATCTATAGCTAAAGCATCCGGATCCGGACGCCAACTGAAATAATGAGGAAGTTGATGATTGAGACGAGATGCAAAAATATCTAGAGAAAAAGGACCACGAAGAAATTGAATCGACAGAAAAATGTCCCTGTTTAACATCCAATCGCTGGAATCTATCAGGAAACGGGAACCTCAATCTGCAGCTGAATTTGAGAGACCGGGAATATATTCTGCTTTGATGGAAATATTCCTGTCCAGACACACATGGATAAAGTCTTTGTTAATGTTGGATAAATTTCTTGATTTGGTACCGCCTAAGCGATTGATGTATCTGACTGCAGAAATATTGTCCATACGAAGAAGAATAGAAGCTGGAGCAAAAGATTTTACAAAACTTTTTACAGCAAAAGATCCGGCCAAAAGTTCCAAACAATTTATATGTAGATTCTTCTCCTCTAGGGACCATTTGCCTCCTGTTATAGAAGGTCCACAACGAGCTCCCCATCCTGAAAGACTGGCATCCGATTCTATAATGATATCCGGAGATTTTCCAAAAATAGCTCTCCCGATCCAAGCTTCCATATGAGCAAGCCACCATGAAAGCTCCTCCTTGGAATCCGAAGATAAAGGAATGAGGTGAGAATAAGAGAAACCTTTTTGAAGATAAGAGATTTTCAAACGTTGAAGTTCTCGATAGTGAAGGGGGGCAGGAAAAATAGCCTGAATGGAGGATGAAAGTAACCCAACAATTCTGGCTATTTGTCTGACAGAAACTAACTGTTTGGAAAGAGTCCTCGAAATTTCCTTCTTTATATTCTTTATCTTCTCTTGAGGAAGACTCAACATAGATTTTGAAGTATTTATAAGAAAACCTAAAAAGATCAGATTCTTGGTAGGAAATAAGACTGATTTCTCTTTGTTCACTAGGAAACCCAGATTCTCCAAGAGATTGATAGTTGTAGATAGTTGAGATTGGAGGGAAGAGAAATTTTGATTCATCAACAGAATATCGTCTAGATAAATAATTAGACGAAAACCCCTCTGTCTCAACCAAGATACTACTGGTTTGAGAAGTTTTGTGAAAATCCAAGGGGTAGAGGAAAGGCCAAAAGGAAGACAAGTGAAATTCCAAATTTGATTGTCCCATGAAAAGGTTAGATATTTCCAATGTTCTGGGGAGATGGGAACAGTTAAGTAAGCATCGGACAGATCCAATTTAACTAGCCAGTCGTTGTCTAAAAGACAATCTCTTAAAAGATGGATTCCTTCTAATTTGAAGTGGTTGTAGGAAACGAAAGCGTTTAAGGATCTGAGATTTATTACTGGTCTGAATTGACCGTTTTTCTTTTTTACGAGGAAAATATTGCTGAAAAAGGCTGAATGGGGATTTAAACTTGGAGATATTGCATCTTTTAAATGAAGATTTTTTATTTCTTTTTGAATTTGAACCTTGTCTTTTAAGGAAAAGTGAATAGGAAAGGGAAGAACATTTTGAATTGGAGGAGAGACGAAATCTATTAATACTCCTTGAACTGTTTGAAGGATCCAAGGATCTGAAGTAATATGGGTCCAATTTTGAGAAAATAGAATTAGTCTTCCCCCAACTTTTGATGGGAAAAAAGGTAGAGGAAGAAGAGATATTGAATTTACCTGTAGATGAACGTGATCTTGTTCTGAAACGGGATCCTCTTTGTTGCCAAGGTCTGGCGCGAGATGGGAAAAAATTTGTGGAGTGGCCTTGATCTTGGTAGGTTCTGTAGTAATTGAAATTTGGCTGTTGGTAATGAGGTCTTGAAAGACAGGAGGCACGGCCGGGAAAGCGACCTCTTCCTTTACCGGCCCTGTCAGAGAAATTCTGGGATTGCAAAATTTTTCTCATATTATTTTTAACTTTATTAAGAGTTGTGAAAGTATTGGAATACTGATTAAGGTCTTTCAAGAAAACATCCCCGAAAAGAAAACCATCCTTATCAGAATGAAGTTCATTATTTGCGAAATCGCAAATTTTAGGGTCAATTCTACGTAATATATTTTTACGTCTTTCAATAATCATGTTGGCGTTTGTATTGCCAACAAAAGATAATATCCTTTGAACCCACTCTCTCACTGTGTGAGGATCCATGTTTGTATCATTTAAAACAGCTTCCTCGGAAAGTTCAAACAATTTAGTTATTGGACCAATAGTATCCAATAATCTATCCTGACAGTTTTTCCAGGATCTATCAATGCCCTTTTTTAATTTATAGCCAGGTGATCCTATGAACTTTATTACTTTAGGATCAATATCTGGGGTTAAATTACTGTTATGAGGAAGAAGAGGTCTTGGGCATTCTGCCCTCATATTATTCCTAGCACGTTTCTTTAAAGTTTTCTTTAACTGAAAATCAACAAATTTAGCTATATCTAAGGGAGGAAACCATTCTGAAGAACGAGGATGTTGTAAGGAGTCTGCGTTGAAACATGGATTCCCTAATGGGTCATTAAAATTAATTTCATCTTCAGAAAATTTAGATTTTTTGTTATGTTTTTGAAATTTTTTCTTTTTAGGTTCTGATTCAGAGGAATCAGAATCATAATTAGATGAATTATTAACAGATAAATCATCAAATGAATCAGAATTTACTGATGTAGATGAGTCTGAATTTATTTCTCTAACAAAAGATTTAGTTTTTTGTTTGACAGCTCCCTTTTTATGCCCCTTGGGAGTTAGGGTTCTCATTGCGGATGTTTTAATTCCTTTGCCGCCAGGAATAGGAATATCAGACAGAGTCTGTTTAGATTTAGAAACTAGTTTTTTACTAGTTTTAATTGCAGCAGATGCCGCTTTTCTTTTGATGGCTTTCCTTTGGGGGGATTGTGCCAATAAATTAGACATAAGTTTCCCTAAAGAACTGTCAATCATCTTTTGTACTGATTGTTCAGTTAGGGGAACAGAAGAAGAAGTGTCCAGAGACATAATTAAATAAAAAATAAAATATTGCCAAAACTTAAACAACAAAAAAAATTAATATGTATAAATTAATAATAATAAACTTTAAATAAAAGCTTTTAATAAAATTTCTCTGACAGAAAATGAGAGAATAATAATAACTACAATTTTAAATAGAAGATAAAATAAAACTCTGCAGAAATGACAATATATGGCCACCGGAGGGCAATGTAAGCCTAAAAATGAAGAGAGAATAAAATTAAGGTGAGCGAACGAATTAAAAACAATGTAGCAAGTTAGAACTTTATTTTTTAAATAGGAGGAGTACCGAGTGATGCGTCTGTCAAGCAGGGAAGTCAATGACGCACTAAGAAAAATGGGCGGCAAGAAAAGTCACAGTAAGAACGCCCACAAAATGGCGGCTATACAAGGAGCAGAATAACGGAGATGACAGGCTAGAGAGAAGTCACAAGAGGAGAAAACAGGTTAAAACAAAATAAAACTGTGCAAGGGAAAAAATAATTAAAACGATGTGGGAGTAATTATATAAAAGAAAAAAGAAAACAAAAGGTAAAAGTGTGGTTTTGAAAAAACGGCAGTTAGAGTGATAAAAAGAAAGGGGAAAGAAAAAAACGAAAATAATATGATAAAAAGTAGAGACTAAAGAACAAAAGTGACAAAGTAAGGAAAAAACAGAAAAATATAATATAAAGGGATAAAAAATAGGTAGATAAGAGCAATAAGTTTTTTATAATAAAATAATTTATATGAGAGACAAAATATAGCACACTTATCTTTTGAATGAGCAGCAAAAGAAAGAGGAAGATGGGGAGCTCATTGGTCGGTTTATGGACAGTATGGGTCTTCTGATTGGTCCATTATTACACTGTTATCTACTGTTGCCTTGTCATGGGTTAATTACCTTGTCTCTTTTTTCTCTTTATTTATGTAATGTGTTTTATTGTACTTTAAAATGCTGCACACTTAGCAGTAAAGGAAAGTAAAGCAAATATGAAGTCTCTGGTCTTGTAATAAAATCCTAGCGCTTCAAAAACACTAAGATTTACCGTCACTTTAAAACTGTATCCCTTTTTTTCTAACAAAACAAAAATCCTGGGGCTTAAAAAGTAATGTAATAATGAAATATAATTTGGTATATATTTCCACTAATCCACTATTATATTCATATCTGCATTGCTTTCTTTTATGCATCATTTGCTTAATTTTACCCCTGGCTAGTTTTAGTGTTCATTTTTATATTCCCCATTTTCTGTACCTGCTTTGCAATTATCTTGCTGCCCAGCAGGTTATTAGTAATGCGTAGTTGGGTACCTGTTCATTTCATTGCTCTTAATAGCTTAACCAGTACATTTGCTGCCTGGTTGTATAACTACAGACTACCTAAAAAGCACCACAACACTTTGCTATTCTACAAACATTTTGGGAGAGAAGTGATGTACTAATGTAAATGCAATGCCAGATCAGTATTGTTGTAACATAGTAAATAATTTCTAAACCTTGCAAGCTCCCTAATTTATTATACGTTTCAATTTAAATCAACAAAAAAGGATATATTACATATAAACTCAAAGCACTAAAACCAAAAACAACATATTTCTTTGTGTTTTGGAGTATTCTATATAAATTTTGATGCAAATAGTTTCAGTTATTTGACACACAAAGAAACTATCGGCTAGATTACGAGTCTTGCGTTATGAGTAAAAAAGCAGCGTTAAGGCTCATAACGCTGCTTTTTTACTACCGCCACTATTACGAGTCTTGTAGGTACAGCTGTCCCGCACACTTTTTTGGCCTTACCGCAAATCAACTTAAGCGATTTGCGTATAGCCTATTTTCAATGGGACTTCCATAGCGCCGGTATTGCAAGCTTCTTTTTTTTTAGGCCAAAAAGTGAGTGGTACAGTCTATCCCGCAAGATTCATAACGCATTCTAAAGTCAGTAGTTATGAGTTTTACACTACAGAGCTGTAGCATAAAACTAATAACTAAAGTGCTAAAAAGTACACTAACACCCATAAACTACCTATTAACCCCTAAACCGAGGCTCTCCCGCATCGCAAACACTAAAATAAAAATATTAACCCCTTATCTGCCGCTCCCGACATCGCCACCACTAGAATAAACATATTTACCCCTAAACCGCCGCTCTTCCGCCTCGCTAACATTAGTTAAATATTATTAACCCCTAATCTGCTGTCCCTAACATCGCCGCCACCTACCTACATTTATTAAACCCTAATCTGCCGCCCCCAACGTCGCTGCCACTATACTATATTTGTTAACCCCTAAACCTAAGTCTAACCCTAACTCTAACACCCCCTAACTTAAATATAATTAAAATAAATATAAATAAAACCTAATATCATTACCTAAATAATTCCTATTTAAAACTAAATACTTACCTGTAAAATAAACCCTAAGCTAATAGTTACATTGTATCTATCATAGGTTTTATTTTTATTTTACAGGCAAGTTTGCATTTATTTTAACTAGATAGAATAGTTACTAAATAGTTATTAACTATTTATTAACTACCTAGCTAAAATAAATACAAATTTACCTGTAAAATAAAACCTAACCTAAGTTACACTAACACCTAACACTACACTACAATTAAATAAATTACCTAAATTAAATAAATTAAATAAATTAAATACAATTATCTAAATTACAAAAAAACACACTAAATTACACAAAATAAAAAACAAATTACAAGATATTTAAACTAATTACACCTAATCTAATAGCCCTATCAAAATAAAAAAAGCCCCCCCCAAAATAAAAAAAAACCCTAGCCTAACCTAAACTACCAATAGCCCTTAAAAGGGCCTTTTGCGGGGCATTGCCCCAAAGAAATCAGCTCTTTTACCTGAAAAAAAAAATACAAACAACCCCCCCAACAGAAAAACCCACCACCCACACAACCAACCTTAATTCCGATTGGCTGATAGAATTCTATCAGCCAATCGGAATTCAAGGGACGCCTTCTTGGATGACATCATTTAAAGGAACCTTCATTCTTCGTTGGACGTCGGAAGAAGAGGATGCTTCGCGCCGGATGTCTTGAAGATGGAGCCGCTCCGCGCCGAATGGATGCAGATAGAAGATGCCGTTTGGATGAAGACATCTGCCTTCAAATTATTAAAATAAAGTGCTGAAATCCCTGTCTTGTGTGTAGTTACTTATGTACGTTTCTACAATTTCTCTCTTTAATTTTGGTTTATATGCTTGTTTAAGGGTCTGCACTATTATCCATCTTACAAGGTTTTTTCCTAAGTCAAATTGTGATACTTAGGTTATCTAACAATTGCTATTTTAAGCCTGTCTCCCCTAAAGTTCTTTTATTAATTCATAATCTAAACTTTCTAGTGGATACTTATGTAGCTTTTCTAGTGGGTGAGCATTTGGCTGTGCAGTATTTTACCTACATTAAGTAGGGGCTAGTTATTATTTATGTTCTTGATGTAAATTGTATTATTTTTTACATCTCTCACAGTGCTTGTTTACGCTGGTTAGTATAAATTTGAGAGTTCTGCTAAATTAATAATTCTTTTCTTTTTTAAATTATAATATTTTTTTTTACAAATATTGGATGGATTCTGGGGCTCTCTGGTGGCCTGCTTGAAAATGTATCGGTAATTATGGCTTTTGAGGTCTCAAATGAACAATGGGAAGTGGAATTAGGTGAATCACTCCAAAATAGCACTCCACTGGACTTTAAAAATCTATAGTGCTTTTAAAAAATACCAAAATCTTGTGACAAAGCAAATAAGAATGAGAGCGGAGAAATTCACTTTAGAAAATTATATTAAACTTAAAATAGTCCCTAGAGGACTTTGTTTACTCCTTGACCCAGGTATGCATATGAGAGATGATGATGAGGAGGAGGAGGATAACTTTATGGAGGATTGGAACAATAGGTTATCTGAATGTTCCCTTGACCTTATGCAGCGAATGGTAAATAAAGATATAATTAAACTGGATAAAATTAAAATAGAAATTGATGATGCACTGAAAACAGTAAATAGTTTTGAGGGTGATTCTAAATTTGGCAAGTTAAATGATGAAACTAAAGATGCTGTTTCTAAATTACAACAGGAAATTAAACAGTGTAAATGTAGGAAGTTAGGACGTGATCAAGATGATTTTAAGAAGAATCAGGTCTACACCTACTTCTTAAACAAAAATTCATATGACTCAGGTACTGACTGTTCAGATTTAGAGAGTGATAATAAATCAAAAAATGAGGCAGCAAGGATACAGGTAAAAAAGAAAGGAAACGTGGAGGAAGGAAAAGGAATAGAAACAAAAACATAATTTATGCTTACCTGATAAATTTATTTCTCTTGTAGTGTATCCAGTCCACGGATCATCCATTACTTGTGGGATATTCTCCTTCCCAACAGGAAGTTGCAAGAGGATCACCCACAGAAGAGCTGCTATATAGCTCCTCCCCTCACTGCCATATCCAGTCATTCGACCGAAACAAGACGAGAAAGGAGAAACCATAGGGTGCAGTGGTGACTGTAGTTTAATTAAAATTTAGACCTGCCTTAAAAGGACAGGGCGGGCCGTGGACTGGATACACCACAAGAGAAATAAATTTATCAGGTAAGCATAAATTATGTTTTCTCTTGTTAAGTGTATCCAGTCCACGGATCATCCATTACTTGTGGGATACCAATACCAAAGCTAAAGTACACGGATGATGGGAGGGACAAGGAAGGAACCACTGCCTGTAGAACCTTTCTCCCAAAAACAGCCTCCGAAGAAGCAAAAGTGTCAAATTTGTAAAATTTTGAAAAGGTGTGAAGCAAAGACCAAGTCGCAGCCTTGCAAATCTGTTCAACAGAGGCCTCATTTTTAAAGGCCCAGGTGGAAGCCACAGCTCTAGTAGAATGAGCTGTAATCCTTTCAGGGGGCTGCTGTCCAGCAATCTCATAGGCTAAGCGTATTATGCTCCGAAGCCCAAAGGAGAGAGAGGTTGCCGAAGCTTTTTGACCTCTCCTCTGTCCAGAGTAAAGACAAACAGGGCAGATGTTTGACGAAAATCTTTAGTAGCCTGTAAGTAAAACTTCAAGGCACGGACTACGTCCAGATTATGCAAAAGACATTCCTTCTTTGAAGAAGGATTAGGACACAATGATGGAACAACAATCTCTTGATTGATATTCCTGTTAGAAAACACCTTAGGTAAAAACCCAGGTTTGGTACGCAGAACTACCTTGTCTGAATGAAAAATCAGATAAGGAGAATCACAATGTAAGGCAGATAACTCAGAGACTCTTCGAGCCGAGGAAATAGCCATCAAAAACAGAACTTTCCAAGATAAAAGTTTAATATCAATGGAATGAAGGGGTTCAAACGGAACTCCCTGAAGAACTTTAAGAACCACGTTTAAGCTCCACGGGGGAGCAACAGTTTTAAACACAGGCTTAATCCTAACCAAAGCCTGACAAAATGCCTGGACGTCTGGAACTTCTGCCAGACGCTTGTGCAAAAGAAGAGACAGAGCAGAGATCTGTCCTTTTAAAGAACTAGCTGATAAGCCTTTGTCCAAACCCTCTTGGAGAAAGGACAATATCCTAGGAATCCTAACCTTACTCCATGAGTAACTCTTGGATTCACACCAATAAAGATATTTACGCCATATCTTATGGTAGATTTTCCTGGTGACAGGCTTCCGAGCCTGTATTAAGGTATCAATGACTGACTCGGAGAAGCCACGCCTTGATAGAATCAAGCGTTCAATCTCCATGCAGTCAGTCTCAGAGAAATTAGATTTGGATGATTGAAAGGACCTTGTATTAGAAGGTCCTGCCTCAGAGGCAGAGTCCATGGTGGAAGAGATGACATGTCCACTAGGTCTGCATACCAGGTCCTGCGTGGCCACGCAGGCGCTATCAGAATCACTGATGCTCTCTCCTGTTTGATTTTGGCAATCACTCGAGGGAGCAGAGGAAACGGTGGAAACATATAGGCCAGGTTGAAGAACCAAGGAGCTGCTAGAGCATCTATCAGCATTGCTCCCAGGTACCTGGACCTGGATCCGTAACAAGGAAGCTTGGCGTTCTGGCGAGACGCCATGAGATCCAGTTCTGGTTTGCCCCAACGATGGACCAGTTGAGCAAACACCTCCGGATGGAGTTCCCACTCCCCCGGATGAAAAGTCTGATGACTTAGAAAATCCGCCTCCCAGTTCTCTACGCCTGGGATGTGGATCGCTGACAGGTGGCAAGAGTGAGACTCTGCCCAGCGAATTATCTTTGACACTTCTAACATCGCTAGGGAACTCCTGGTTCCCCCTTGATGGTTGATGTAAGCCACAGTCGTGATGTTGTCCGACTGAAATCTGATGAACCTCAGTGTTGCTAACTGAGGCCAAGCTAGAAGAGCATTGAATATTTCTCTTAACTCCAGAATATTTATTGGGAGGAGTTTCTCCTCCTGAGTCCACGATCCCTGAGCCTTCAGGGAGTTCCAGACTGCGCCCCAACCTAGAAGGCTGGCATCTGTTGTTACAATCGTCCAATCTGGTCTGCGAAAGGTCATACCCTTGGACCGATGGACCCGAGAAAGCCACCAGAGAAGAGAATCTCTGGTCTCTTGATCCAGATTTAGTAGAGGGGACAAATCTGAGTAATCCCCATTCCACTGAATTAGCATGCATAATTGCAGCGGTCTGAGATGCAGGCGCGCAAATGGCACTATGTCCATTGCCGCTACCATTAAGCCGATTACTTCCATGCACTGAGCCACTGACGGGTGTGGAATGGAATGAAGGACACAGCAAGCATTTAGAAGTTTTGATAACCTGGACTCCGTCAGGTAAATTTTCATCTCTACAGAATCTATAAGAGTCCCTAGGAAAGAGACTCCTGTGAGTGGTGATAGAGAACTCTTTTCCACGTTCACTTTCCACCCATGCGACCTCAGAAATGCCAGAACTATCTCTGTATGAGACTTGGCAATTTGAAAGCTTGACGCCTGTATCAGGATGTCGTCTAGATACGGAGCCACCGCTATGCCTCGCGGTCTTAGAACCGCCAGAAGTGAGCCCAGAACCTTTGTAAAAATTCTCGGGGCAGTGGCCAACCCGAAGGGAAGAGCTACAAATTGGTAATGCCTGTCTAGAAAGGCAAACCTTAGGAATCGATGATGATCTTTGTGAATCGGTATGTGAAGGTAGGCATCCTTTAAGTCCACTGTGGTGATGTACTGACCCTCTTGGATCATGGGTAGGCTGGTCCGAATAGTTTCCATTTTGAATGATGGAACTCTGAGGAATTTGTTTAAGATCTTTAGATCCAAGATTGGTCTGAAGGTTCCCTCTTTCTTGGGAACCACAAACAGATTTGAATAAAATCCCTGTCCTTGTTCCGTCTGCGGAACTGGATGGATCATTCCCATTACTAGGAGGTCTTGCACACAACTTAGGAATGCCTCTTTCTTTATCTGGTTTGCTGATAACCTTGAAAGATGAAATCTCCCTTGTGGAGGAGAAGCTTTGAAGTCCAGAAGATATCCCTGAGATATGATCTCCAATGCCCAGGGATCCTGAACATCTCTTGCCCACGCCTGGGCGAAGAGAGAAAGTCTGCCCCCCACTAGATCCGTTTCCGGATAGGGGGCCGTTCCTTCATGCTGTCTTGGGGGCAGCAGCAGGCTTTCTGGCCTGCTTGCCCTTGTTCCAGGACTGGTTAGGTTTCCAGGCCTGTCTGGAATGAGCAACAGTTCCCTCTTCTTTTGAAGCGGAGGAAGTTGATGCTGCTCCTGCCTTGAAATTTCGAAAGGCACGAAAATTAGACTGTTTGGCCTTTGATTTGGCCCTGTCCTGAGGAAGGGTATGACCCTTGCCTCCAGTAATGTCAGCAATAATTTCCTTCAAGCCAGGCCCAAATAAAGTCTGCCCCTTGAAAGGAATGTTGAGTAATTTAGACTTTGAAGTCACGTCAGCTGACCAGGCTTTAAGCCATAGCGCCCTACGCGTCTGGATGGCGAATCCAGAATTCTTAGCCGTTAGTTTAGTCAAATGAACAATGGCATCAGAAACAAATGAGTTAGCTAGCTTAAGCGTTCTAAGCTTGTCAATAATTTCATTCAATGGAGCTGTCTGGATGGCCTCTTCCAGGGCCTCAAACCAGAATGCCGCCGCAGCAGTGACAGGCGCAATGAATGCAAGGGGCTGTAAAATAAAACCTTGTTGAATAAACATTTTCTTAAGGTAACCCTCCAATTTTTTATCCATTGGATCTGAAAAAACATAATTTATGCTTACCTGATAAATTTATTTCTCTTGTGGTGTATCCAGTCCACGGATCATCCATTACTTATGGGATATTAACTCCTCCCCAACAGGAAGTGCAAGAGGATTCACCCAGCAGAGCTGCTATATAGCTCCTCCCCTCACTGCCATTACCAGTCATTCGACCGAAAACATGCAGAGAAAGGAAAACCATAGGGTACAGTGGTGACTGTAGTTTAATGGAAAAATTACCTGCCTTAAAGTGACAGAAATAAATTTATCAGGTAAGCATAAATTATGTTTTCTCTTGTTAAGTGTATCCAGTCCACGGATCATCCATTACTTATGGGATACCAATACCAAAGCTAAAGTACTCGGATGACGGGAGGGACAGGCAGGCTCTTTATACGGAAGGAACCACTGCCTGAAGAACCTTTCTCCCAAAAACAGCCTCCGAAGAAGCAAAAGTGTCAAATTTGTAAAATTTGGAAAAAGTATGAAGAGAAGACCAAGTTGCAGTCTTGCAAATCTGTTCAACAGAAGCCTCATTCTTAAAGGCCCAAGTGGAAGCCACAGCTCTAGTAGAATGTGCTGTAATTCTTTCAGGAGGCTGCTGTCCAGCAGTCTCATAGGCTAACCGTATTATGCTACGAAGCCAAAAGGAGAGAGAGGTAGCCGAAGCTTTTTGACCTCTCCTCTGACCAGAATAAACGACAAACAGGGAAGACGTTTGTCGAAAATCCTTAGTTGCCTGTAGATAAAATTTCAGGGCACGGACTACATCTAGATTGTGTAGCAGACGTTCCTTTTTCGAAGAAGGATTAGGACACAAAGATGTAACCACAATCTCTTGATTGATATTCCTGTTAGTGACCACCTTAGGTAGGAACCCAGGTTTAGTACGCAGAACTACCTTGTCTGAATGAAAAATCAGATAAGGAGAATCACAATGTAAGGCAGATAACTCAGAGACTCTTCGAGCCGAGGAAATCGCCATTAAAAACAGAACTTTCCAAGATAACAACTTGATATCAATGGAATGAAGGGGTTCAAACGGAACCCCCTGTAAAACATTAAGAACTAAGTTCAAACTCCATGGTGGAGCAACAGTTTTAAACACAGGCTTGATCCTAGCTAAAGCCTGACAAAAAGCTTGAACGTCCGGAACTTCTGACAGACGTTTGTGTAAAAGAATGGACAGAGCTGAAATCTGTCCCTTTAAGGAACTAGCAGATAAACCCTTTTCTAAACCTTCTTGTAGAAAAGACAATATCCTCGGAATCCTAACCTTACTCCATGAGTAACTCTTGGATTCGCACCAATATAAGTATTTGCGCCATATCTTATGGTAAATCTTTCTGGTAACAGGCTTCCTAGCCTGTATTAAGGTATCAATAACTGACTCAGAAAAACCACGTTTTGATAAAATCAAGCGTTCAATTTCCAAGCAGTCAGCTTCAGAGAAATTAGATTTTGATGTTTGAAGGGACCCTGGATCAGAAGGTCCTGTTTCAGAGGTAGCGACCAAGGTGGACAGGATGACATGTCCACTAGATCTGCATACCAAGTCCTGCGTGGCCATGCAGGCGTTATTAGAATCACTGATGCTCTCTCCTGTTTGATTCTGGCAATCAATCGAGGAAGCATCGGGAAGGGTGGAAACACATAAGCCATCCCGAAGGTCCAAGGTGCTGTCAAAGCATCTATCAGAACCGCTCCCGGATCCCTGGATCTGGACCCGTAACGAGGAAGCTTGGCGTTCTGTCGAGACGCCATGAGATCTATCTCTGGTTTGCCCCAACGTCGAAATATTTGGGCAAAGACCTCCGGATGAAGTTCCCACTCCCCCGGATGAAAAGTCTGACGATTTAAGAAATTCGCCTCCCAGTTCTCCACTCCCGGGATGTGGATTGCTGACAGGTGGCAAGAGTGAGACTCTGCCCAGCGAATTATCTTTGATACTTCCATCATTGCTAGGGAGCTTCTTGTCCCTCCCTGATGGTTGATGTAAGCTACAGTCGTGATGTTGTCCGACTGAAACCTGATGAACCCCCGAGTTGTTAACTGGGGCCAAGCCAGAAGGGCATTGAGAACTGCTCTCAATTCCAGAATGTTTATTGGTAGGAGACTCTCCTCCTGATTCCATTGTCCCTGAGCCTTCAGAGAATTCCAGACAGCGCCCCAACCTAGTAGGCTGGCGTCTGTTGTTACAATTGTCCAGTCCGGCCTGCTGAATGGCATCCCCCTGGACAGATGTGGCCGAGAAAGCCACCATAGAAGAGAATTTCTGGTCTCTTGATCCAGATTCAGAGTAGGGGACAAGTCTGAGTAATCCCCATTCCACTGACTTAGCATGCACAATTGCAGCGGTCTGAGATGTAGACGTGCAAATGGTACTATGTCCATTGCTGCTACCATTAAGCCGATCACCTCCATGCATTGAGCTACTGACGGGTGTTGAATGGAATGAAGGACACGGCATGCATTTTGAAGCTTTGTTAACCTGTCTTCTGTCAGGTAAATCTTCATTTCTACAGAATCTATAAGAGTCCCCAAGAAGGGAACTCTTGTGAGTGGAAAGAGAGAACTCTTCTTTTCGTTCACCTTCCATCCATGCGACCTTAGAAATGCCAGTACTAACTCTGTATGAGACTTGGCAGTTTGAAAGCTTGAAGCTTGTATCAGAATGTCGTCTAGGTACGGAGCTACCGCAATTCCTCGCGGTCTTAGTACCGCCAGAAGAGCACCCAGAACCTTTGTGAAGATTCTCGGAGCCGTAGCCAATCCGAATGGAAGAGCTACAAACTGGTAATGCCTGTCTAGAAAGGCAAACCTTAGATACCGGTAATGATCTTTGTGAATCGGTATGTGAAGGTAAGCATCCTTTAAATCCACTGTGGTCATGTACTGACCCTTTTGGATCATGGGTAAAATTGTCCGAATAGTTTCCATTTTGAACGATGGAACTCTTAGGAATTTGTTTAGGATCTTTAAATCCAAGATTGGCCTGAAAGTTCCCTCTTTTTTGGGAACCACAAACAGATTTGAGTATAACCCTTGTCCTTGTTCCGACCGCGGAACCGGATGGATCACTCCCATTAATAAAAGATCTTGTACGCAGCGTAGAAACGCCTCTTTCTTTATTTGGTTTGTTGACAACCTTGACAGATGAAATCTCCCTCTTGGGGGAGAGAATTTGAAGTCTAGAAGGTATCCCTGAGATATGATCTCTAACGCCCAGGGATCCTGGACATCTCTTGCCCAAGCCTGGGCGAAGAGAGAAAGTCTGCCCCCCACTAGATCCGTTCCCGGATCGGGGGCCCTCGATTCATGCTGTCTTAGGGGCAGCAGCAGGTTTCCTGGCCTGCTTGCCCTTGTTCCAGGACTGGTTAGGTCTCCAGCCTTGTCTGTAGCGAGCAACAGCTCCTTCCTGTTTTGGTGCAGAGGAAGTTGATGCTGCTCCTGCTTTGAAATTACGAAAGGAACGAAAATTAGACTGTCTAGCCTTAGGTTTGGCTCTGTCTTGAGGCAGGGCATGGCCTTTACCTCCTGTAATGTCAGCGATAATTTCTTTCAACCCGGGCCCAAATAAGGTCTGCCCTTTGAAAGGTATATTAAGCAATTTAGATTTAGAAGTAACGTCAGCTGACCAGGATTTTAGCCACAGTGCTCTGCGTGCCTGAATGGCGAATCCGGAATTCTTAGCCGTAAGTTTAGTTAAATGTACTACGGCATCTGAAATAAATGAGTTAGCTAACTTAAGGGCTTTAAGCTTGTGTGTAATCTCATCTAATGGAGCTGATTCAAGTGTCTCTTCCAGAGACTCAAACCAAAATGCTGCTGCAGCCGTGACAGGCGCAATGCATGCAAGAGGTTGCAATATAAAACCTTGTTGAACAAACATTTTCTTAAGGTAACCCTCTAACTTTTTTATTTTAATATGTTTTTATTGAGGGAATTGCACTTACAAATACACAAAAACAGTTTGCCCCAACATGGACATAGTGTAAAGCATATAGTAAAACAAGTATTGTGGACAATTATAAATGTAAAAGAACAAATATAGAGATAAATCTCCTGTCAAATTCACAAAATGTTCTCAAATTAAAGGATATATCAAATAAATAGAAGTTGGAGAGCAAACTCAAAATCGCCCTCTTTTCCCTCAAAGATGACTGAAGCCACTTTTGGGCTTCTATGAATTAAGGGTACTATTCAGAGGGCTTTTAGACAGCACAGACCCAATCAAGGCCTACGCTGATTAGCTCCTCCCTATGGCAGTTAGGACCCTGGTGAGGTCCAAGAAACTAAGGATAATATAGAAGGAGATGATATAACCAGATATTACAACATTAAATATTTCAATATCTCACATTGTGTCAGATAAACAAACTATAGAAACTGCGTCTCAAAAAAGCTCACATACTGGTAAATAAAGGGATGTAGTTGTTCACCAAAATACAAATATGGGAAGAGCATTGAGGCTAGGAAACTAACAAACCAAAAGTTGCAGGCTCAAAAGGAGTTATCAATCACCCGAAGGTTAGTGAGTGCTTATACCACCACGGTGGGTAGCATATGAATGAAAACATAAGCATTGGACGTCCCATAATCTCTGAGCCTTAGGCAGCATAGTAAAAATTCTAGAAGAGGCATTAGATATATAAGTGAGGTTGCAACTACAGAGAGCCAATAGTGAGATACAGCCTATAGATAATAAACAATGCATGACATTCATAATATATTGTTACATTAGTGACATTCGAAGAGCCATTTTTACACTCATATGGGTATATTCTCTAACCTAGGCTCTACGAACAGGGCAGAGACTTCGCAACTCTGCCAGATAGGAGCATAGAGGATAAATTATTTATCCCTTTACTACACAGTTGAGAGAGGGGGGGGGGAAGCAGGAAGGATGGAGGAAAGAGAGGGAGGAGAAAAAAACAGGGAATGGGAAAGGAGGGGGGGGAGAAGAGAAAAAAAAAAAAAAAAAAAAAAAAAAAGGGGGAAAGGAGGGAGGAGGAAGGGGAAAAAGAAGGGGAAAGGATGGAGAGGGGGGGAGTGAGGAAAAAAGGGGGGAAGGAGTGGGGGGAAGGGGGAAAGGGAGAAATGGAGGGGGAAGAGGTGGGAAGGAGAGGAGAGGGGAGGAGGAAAAGAAGGTTGGAGGGGAGAAGGAAAGGGGGGGGAGGGAGGGGGGAGAGGGGGGGGAGAGGGGGGGAAGGAGGGAGGAAAAAGGGGGGAGGGGGGGGAAGGAGGGAGGAAAAAAAGGGGGGAAAGAGGGAGGAAAAGGGGGAGGGAGGCGGATCTGAGACAAGTATTGTGGTCCTATTCTTTGAAAAAACCCCGCTACCCGAGTAATATCTGAAAACAAGCATTCTCTTCTCCAATAACACATATCATCAGTAGGAGGCTGCAAAGATATGAGAGGGATAAACTGTTCACTATATATAGATAGAGATTAGATTAGGGAAGAGCAAAGGGCAGACAGTGGTAATTTACAAGTACAAGGGACATATCAGTTGCATATTTAGATCCACAGTTAGTCAAATAATCAGAGAGGATAGAGGTTCCCATATCTCCAACAAGCTGACAAATATGAATATTGCTGGGGCCACAAGATAAAATGTTCACAAAATTGAGTCTGAGTTCAGACCTAACGGTCGTCATATGGGATTGTAAAGTTAGAGCAAAGGCACCCTGCTGAACATGGCGGTAGCTGCACAAATGACAGCCACAGTATGAATGCTCAGCCCACACCGGTCTTCACAAACAGTTGTCTCACCAGGACACCAGGTAAATCCAGAGTTTCCCAGCATGATATGTCCATCTGATATAGCCTCAGGCTGTGGGTCATGCTGTAGTAGAGTTGTCTTCTGTGCGCACCCTCCTGAAGTGTAGCAGCGCAATGGTAGGAGCTCCCGCAGTCCCCCCTGGGTATCTGGATTAAGAGATCTGACCTGTACCGGGTCGCTGGTAATCCACAGGCCTCCGATTCTGCGGTGAGCGGTAAGTTAGCCGGGGGTTGATCGGTATCCTCCTGAGAATCACTGCGCTGTGTGTTCAAAGCTGCATGGGGTGCCACTTCCGAGATTTCAGCAGCAATTTCTGTATGGGTATCCGCCATGATGGTTAGAAGGCGGTCAAATCTGCGGCCCATCTTGCACTCGAAGTCCTCCTGCCAGTTGTGCAATGCCGCTAACAGCCCCTCCATGGTCACAGAGTCCTCAGACTACAGCAGGCACCGCTCCACAAAGCAAACTCAGGCCCTCTTACTGTTATCTTGCTGCGAGATACGTAGTATACGGTGTTCTCAGGGGGACCCCGAGCACGGCCAGGCCTCAATCTGTCGCTCCTCTCTGGTACCTAAAACCTTCTTATAAATCGCCAGTGAGGTCCTCAGCTATTGCAGGGCTCTTTTAGAATGAGTACATCTCTTGTGCTGTGCGAATTAGCTAAATGTTATCTATTTTTTATTGTTTATTGCAGGAGCCATGTTCAAACACATCCTCTCTGCATGATAGCTGGCTCCGCCCCCCACCCTCTAACTTTTTATCCATTGGATCTGAAAAGGCACAGCTATCCTCCACCGGGATAGTGGTACGCTTAGCTAAAGTAGAAACTGCTCCCTCCACCTTAGGGACCGTTTGCCATAAGTCCCGTGTGGTGGCGTCTATTGGAAACATCTTTCTAAATATCGGAGGGGGTGAGAACGGCACACCGGGTCTATCCCACTCCTTAGTAACAATTTCAGTAAGTCTCTTAGGTATAGGAAAAACGTCAGTACTTGCCGGTACCGCAAAATATTTATCCAACCTACACATTTTCTCTGGTATTGCAACTGTGTTACAATCATTCAGAGCCGCTAACACCTCCCCTAGTAATACACAGAGGTTTTCCAGCTTAAATTTAAAATTTGAAATATCTGAATCCAGTTTGTTTGGATCAGAACCGTCACCCGCAGAATGAAGCTCTCCGTCCTCATGTTCTGCAAATTGTGACGCAGTGTCTGACATGGCCCTAATATTATCAGCGCACTCTGTTCTCACCCCAGAGTGATCACGCTTACCTCTTAGTTCTGGTAATTTAGCCAAAACTTCAGTCATAACAGTAGCCATATCCTGTAATGTGATTTGTAATGGCCGCCCAGATGTACTTGGCGCTACAATATCACGCACCTCCCGAGCGGGAGATGCAGGTACTGACACGTGAGGCGAGTTAGTCGGCATAACTCTCCCCTCGTTGTTTGGTGAAATATGTTCAATTTGTACAGATTGACTTTTATTTTAAGTAGCATCAATACAGTTAGTACATAAATTTCTATTGGGCTCCACTTTGGCTTTAGCACATATAGCACAGATATCTTCCTCTGAATCAGACATGTTTAACACACTAGCAAATAAACTAGCAACTTGGAAATACTTTTCAAGTAATTTACTATAATATGAAAACGTACTGTGCCTATAAGAAGCACAGAAAAAGTTATGACAGTTGAAAATTAATAAACTGAAAAGTTATAGCATCAAATCTTTGTAAAAAACACAATTTTAGCAAAGGATTGTTCCCATTAGCAAAGGATAACTAACCCTGATAGCAGAAAAAAAAAAAAAAAAAATACAGAAATAAACGTTTTTTTATCACAGTCAACTACAAACTCACAGCTCTGCTGTGAGTGATTACCTCCCTCAAAACAAGTTTTGAAGACCCCTGAGTTCTGTAGAGATGAACCGGATCATGCAGGGAAGACAATAAACTTCTGACTGAATTTTTTGATGCGTAGCAAAAGCACCAAAAAAGGTCCCTCCCCCTCACACATAACAGTGAGAGAGATCAGTAAACTGTCATAAATTAAATAAAACGACTGCCAAGTGGAAAAAAATAGTGCCCAAAACATTTTTTCACCCAGTACCTCAGAAAATTAAACGATTTTACATGCCAGCAAAAAACGTTTAACATTAATAAATTGAGTTTTATTAAAAAGCCTGTTGCTAGTCCCTGCAAATTAGGCTAAAGTTTTATGCATACAGTATAATTCCAGTGAAGTGCCATTCCCCAGAATACTGAAGTGTAAAATATACATACATGACAGCCTGATACCAGTTGCTGCTACTGCATTTAAGGCTGAGTTTACATTATATCGGTATGGCAGAATTTTCTCATCAATTCCATTGTCAGAAAATAATAAGCTGCTACATACCTCTTTGCAGATTAATCTGCCCGCTGTCCCCTGATCTGAAGTTTACCTCTCCTCAGATGGCCGAGAAACAGCAATATGATCTTAACTACTCCGGCTAAAATCATAGAAAAACTCAGGTAGATTCTTCTTCAAATTCTACCAGAGAAGGAATAACACACTCCGGTGCTATTATAAAATAACAAACTTTTGATTGAAGGTATGAAACTAAGTATAATCACCACAGTCCTCTCACACATCCTATCTATTCGTTGGGTGCAAGAGAATGACTGGTAATGGCAGTTAGGGGAGGAGCTATATAGCAGCTCTGCTGGGTGAATCCTCTTGCACTTCCTGTTGGGGAGGAGTTAATATCCCATAAGTAATGGATGATCCGTGGACTGGATACACTTAACAAGAGAAAGCACAACTGTCCTCAACCGGGATAGTGGTACGCTTTGCTAAAGTAGAAACTGCTCCCTCCACCTTAGGGACCGTCTGCCATAAGTCCCGTGTAGTGGCATCTATTGGAAACATTTTTCTAAATATAGGAGGTGGGGAAAAAGGCACACCGGGTCTATCCCACTCCTTGCTAATAATTTCTGTAAGCCTTTTAGGTATAGGAAAAACGTCAGTACACACCGGCACCAGATAGTATCTATCCAGCCTACACAATTTCTCTGGAATTGCAACTGTGTTACAGTCATTCAGAGCAGCTAATACCTCCCCAAGCAATACACGGAGGTTCTCAAGCTTAAATTTAAAATTAGAAATCTCTGAATCAGGTTTCCCCGAGTCAGAGATGTCACCCACAGACTGAAGCTCTCTGTCCTCATGTTCTGCATACTGTGATGCAGTATCAGACATGGCTCTAACAGCATTTGCGCGCTCTGTATCTCTCCTAACCCCAGAGCTATCGCGCTTGCCTCTTAATTCAGGCAATCTAGATAATACCTCTGACAGGGTATTATTCATGATTGCAGCCATGTCCTGCAAGGTAATCGCTATGGGCGTCCCTGATGTAATTGGCGCCATATTAGCGTGCGTCCCCTGAGCGGGAGGCGAAGGGTCTGACACGTGGGAGAGTTAGTCGGCATAACTTCCCCCTCGACAGAACCCTCTGGTGATAATTCTTTTATAGATAAAGACTGATCTTTACTGTTTAAGGTGAAATCAATACATTTAGTACACATTCTCCTATGGGGCTCCACCATGGCTTTCAAACACACCGGCACCGCATAGTATCTATCCAGCCTACACAATTTCTCTGGAATTGCAACTGTGTTACAGTCATTCAGAGCAGCTAATACCTCCCCAAGCAATACACGGAGGTTCTCAAGCTTAAATTTAAAATTAGAAATCTCTGAATCAGGTTTCCCCGAGTCAGAGATGTCACCCACAGACTGAAGCTCTCCGTCCTCATGTTCTGCATACTGTGACGCAGTATCAGACATGGCTCTAACAGCATTTGCGCGCTCTGTATCTCTCCTAACCCCAGAGCTATTGCGCTTGCCTCTTAATTCAGGCAATCTAGATAATACCTCTGACAGGGTATTATTCATGATTGCAGCCATGTCCTGCAAGGTAATCGCTATGGGGGTCCCTGATGTAATTGGCGCCATATTAGCGTGCGTCCCCTGAGCGGGAGGTGAAGGGTCTGACACGTGGGGAGAGTTAGTCGGCATAACTTCCCCCTTGACAGAACCCTCTGGTGATAATTCTTTTATAGATAAAGACTGATCTTTACTGTTTAAGGTGAAATCAATACATTTAGTACACATTCTCCTATGGGGCTCCACCATGGCTTTCAAACATAATGAACAAGTAGGTTCCTCTGTGTCAGACATGTTTAAACAGGCTAGCAATGAGACTAGCAAGCTTGGAAAACACTTTAAAACAAGTTTACAAGCAATATAAAAAACGTTACTGCGCCTTTAAGAAACACAAATTTTCCCAAATTTTGAAATAACAGTGAAAAAATGCAGTTACACTAACGAAATTTTTACAGTGTATATAATAAGTTAGCAGAGCATTGCACCCACTTGCAAATGGATGATTAACCCCTTAATACCAAAAACGGAATAACAAATGACAAAAACGTTTTTTAAACAGTCACAACAACTGCCACAGCTCTACTGTGGCTTTTTATCTCCCTCAATACGACTTTTGAAGCCTTTTGAGCCCTTCAGAGAAGTCCTGGATCATGCAGGAAGAAGCTGGATGTCTGTGTCTGTAATTTTTGCTGTGCAAAAAAATGCTAAAATAGGCCCCTCCCACTCATATTACAACAGTGGGAAGCCTCAGGGAACTGTTTCTAGGCAAAATTCAAGCCAGCCATGTGGAAAAAAACTAGGCCCCAATAAGTTTTATCACCAAACATATGTAAAAAACGATTAAACATGCCAGCAAACGTTATAAAATGCACTTTTATAAGAGTATGTATCTCTATTAATAAGCCTTATACCAGTCGCTCTCACTGCATTTAAGGCTTTACTTACATTAGTTCGGTATCAGCAGCATTTTCTAGCAAATTCCATCCCTAGAAAAATATTTTAACTGCACATACCTTATTACAGGAAAACCTGCACGCTATTCCCCCTCTGAAGTTACCTCACTCCTCAGAATATGTGAGAACAGCAAAGGTTCTTAGTTACTTCTGCTAAGATCATAGAAAACGCAGGCAGATTCTTCTTCTAAATACTGCCTGAGATAAACAGTACACTCCGGTACCATTTAAAAATAACAAACTTTTGATTGAAGAAATAAGCTAAGTATAAAACACCACAGTCCTCTTACGACCTCCATCTTAGTTGAGAGTTGCAAGAGAATGACTGGATATGGCAGTGAGGGGAGGAGCTATATAGCAGCTCTGCTGTGGGTGATCCTCTTGCAACTTCCTGTTGGGAAGGAGAATATCCCACAAGTAATGGATGATCCGTGGACTGGATACACTTAACAAGAGAAAACAAGTTTTGTGGAGGGACAAATACCCAGAGAAAGGGGCAGATTCCAGAGGAGAAGAAGGGGTATGAGGAGAGGGATGGAGAAAATGAGGACACAGAGGGACTACAGAGGGGACTTTTAGGTGATCCACTCCCTAAAAAAAGTGATGAATTACAAATAGTAAACCTCTCTTCTTTTCCCTTGAATAATGCACATGTTAATCTTTTGAAAAAAGATCTCTCCTTTTGTCCAACAAATGGTCTTGATAAGTTCACAGTTATAAAGGATCTTCACCTGTTTGCACGCAAAGTGGTGCTTTCTCACGTGATGAAAGATAAAGTAAATCCTGAAACTCAAAAAAGTGATGACACTGTAACTTTAGACTGTGATGATCGAGAAACTGTGGATGATCTTGTACATTTGTTGAACACAAATGATCCCCCTTTTGTTGACCTTCCAACTATTAATCCCCTAGTTTCACAGGATGCTTTAAGCACTGAAAACATTATAGTCAACTCAGGGTTGAAAAGAAAGTCTGAATTTATGCCAGCTTTAGCCTTGGTACCCGCGGTGGTGGAAAAAGAGGTAAATAAAATTTCCTTTGACAGAATCTCTCAGGATAATATGAAATATGAAGAAAGAAAGGCAATGTTTGAATTAATGAATAAACCAGGAATCATCATTAAGCAAGTGGACAAGGGGGTAATTTGGTAATAATGGATGAAGCTAATTATGCCAATAAGGTCAAACGGCAGTTGAGAAACAAGGACCAATATTTATTGTTACCGAATAACCCCATTGAATCTATACAAGCTCAGTTGCTACACTTGCTTAATGATGCAAGAAAAGAAGGAATTATTGACAAAAAGGAATGTAATTATCTGTACACAAAATTCCCCAAAGTCCCGGTATTCTACTGCATCCCAAAACTACACAAAAACCTGAGGGATCCTCCGGGATGCCCTATAATATCAGGGCTTGGGAGCATCATAGAGAATTTGGGGAATTATGTTGATAGATTCCTTAAACCATTTCTCACTACCTTAACTTTGTATGTGAAAGACACTAGTGATCTGTTGAAAAAACTAGATGGTTTGGAAGTAGAAGAGAATACTCTCCTTGTGTCCTTAGACGTAGAAGGACTGTATTCATCTATACCCCATGAGGTACGCCTAAGAGCCGCCAGACATTTTTTGGAAAGTAGAGGCCCTAGGTATAGAAAACACACAGATTTTGTTTTAAATCTGTTAAATTTTGTCTTAACGAACAATGTCTTTCTTTTTTATCAGAAATTCTATAAACAAATTAGAGGAACGTCAATGGGGGCAACATGTGCCCCATCTTATTCTTGTCTCCATCTAGGTTTATGGGAAAATATAGTGGTCTTTGGAGACCTACAAGAATGGATAGAAAATCATGTTTTGATTTGGTTACGTTATGTGGACGACGTTTTTCTCCTTTGGAGAGGAACGGAGGAATCTCTAAAAGTTTAACATCCTTCTGACTTTTGACTTCAATGAGAATGAGCTTACATTCCTTGATGTCAAAATCAAAAAGGAAGAGACCTCTCTAGCAACGGAAATCTATCAAAAAGAAACGGCTACAAACAATATTTTAGAAGCCTCTAGTCACCATCCAAAGTTTCTGATACGAGGTATTCCAGTTGGGCAATTTCTCCATTTAAGGAGAAATTGTTCAAGTCTAGGAAAATATAACAAACAGGCAAAAGATATGTACAGTAGATTTGAGAATAGAGGATATTCCAAAAGAAATCTAAATTATGCTATGAATAGAGCAAGGAGAGAAAATAGAGATGACTTACTTTATAAGAGCAAAGCTAAACCACAAGATCAGAAAATTCGGTTTGTCACTGAGTTTAACTGTCACTGGGAAAGGATTTGTGGAATCCTGAAAGATAAATGGCAATTTCTACAAGCTGACAAAGGAATCTCAAACCTAGTGGGGGAGAAACCCTCATTGGTTGCTAGGAGGACTCCTAATTTAAAAGATAAACTTGTTAAAAGCTTCTATGTAAAAAGTCTGAATCCTAAGGAATGGCTAAATGAACATAGGAAGGTTAAAGGTTGCTTCCAATGTGGACATTGCGTCCTATGCAAATATATTGTTCGCACTAAGTCTTTCTCAACAGGGCTTGAGTCCTTCCCCATTAAACAGTTCATTAACTGCAAAACAGAGAATGTCATTTACCTACTTTCCTGTAGCTGCCCGGTCTTCTATGTAGGCAAAACTAGACGTATGTTGAAAGACAGGGTGACTACACATAGGGACGACATTAAAGTGACCAGAGATGGGGAGATAAAAAGTGGTGTAGCTCTGCATTTTCTAACACACCACAACTCTTCACTAATAGACCTGAAAATAACAGGAATTGAGGCTTGTTCCCTTTTTGGTAGAGGAGGCAATATTGATAATATCCTTGTTAGATGTTGTTTTCAGAGGGGGGGCCGTGTCAGTCAGGGCTTGGCCTGGAACACACCATATCAGCTGGAAATGACTGTATTTGATGAGGATATCAACGAGAATAGATTTCAGACCACGCAGCTATGATTCCAAAAGCTATTCTGTTTATTGCAAGTTGAAAGGCACATCTTATAGCCAACAGTTACAGCATATAGGGTTAACAAGTGACGTATTCATAATTACATCATCTTACACAGTATTTCTGCAAGAACAAAGAAACTCATTTAAAATATAATTGAAAGAAAAGGAGTGTTAGGGAGTAATTTCTACAGAAATACCTAACTTCAGATAACAGTAAATCTGGGCCTCATAGCCCAGCACAAATCAAGGCTGTTTGACATCTTGTAGAGATAACAATGCATCCAAGCACATTGTCAGGGTCATTCTCAGGGCTATTCTAGCTATGCAAGTCTCCCTAACATCAGCATATTTCTCACTACATAATAAACCACTATAATAAAAGGTTATTGAGACAAGATGGATGCCAAAGACAAAATGGCAGCCAAGAACAAGATGGCGCTGGTCATGCTAAGAATAATTCCTAACATACCACCTTTTTATTCTAACAGAATTACATAAAAATCAGAAAAATTTACGAATATAAAGAACTTTAGAGGGAGATGGCTGAGTAGTTACATTGTGGAAAAGAGAATGGTGAGGGTTAGTATGAGTACTGATAAGCTTATTAATCAAACACACAGTAAGCTTATATATAAAAAAGAAAGCAAGAAAAAGAATAAATGCAAAACCATTTAAAATTTTCATACCAAGGGCTCCTAGCCAGGAATCCAGACCAAAGGTCCAATTTATACCATCAAAGAGACCTTTAGGCTGTTCACGTATCTGTGATTGAATGTCATGCAAAGTATCAAGATCATGGGGTATTCTACCAGTGTTATTCCAAATAAAAACACAGCAAGAAGAACCTATGCGCTTACATACTCCTCCTTCTGCGGCTAGCAAATAATCTAATGCCATTCTATTCTGGAGAGCGGTCTGAGCTATCTGTTCTTGTCGCATAGTCAAAAACTCTATAGCATCGGCAGTAGAATTAAAGGCTGCATCTACAAGTGTGGCAAACAAATTAAGCTTATAATATAATCGCATGACAGCTGCAGTAGGAAGCCAGGATGCAGTAGCTATCTCTGCATTACTAGTCTTAACTGTGAGTCTAGGAGCTCTACATGTACGCAGTTTATCACTAGGGAGTGTGTCGTGAATACTTAATGCTGGAAATATGTAACCCAAGTAACAGGGTGATAGATGGCTACATGGTATAATTTTAACTGCCCATCTTTCAATAATAACCATAGGGTAACTTAATAACTGGAGGACAGGAAGGAAATCTTCTCCTCTTAGCTTCTGGAGAAGCTCCTGTCTACTTACCTATATTTTTATTGTTTACAGCCAAAACCAGTTGCGAATTGTGTTATGTGGTTCAGTGTAACTAGCAGTAAAGTTGCGAATATACTCAAAAGAAAGATAATACCCATCCCATACATTTAACAGTGTAGCATTAACTGATGTAGCTGCATTGTAGATAAAAGCAACTGTAGTGGGCCTTTGACTTAGTGTACGGGGTAGAACATAGTACCATTAAGATTATGGGAAACAATAACACCATGGTTTACATAATTAACTAAGTGAACCCTATTTTTTTCAAAACCTTTATCAGTGTTAACTATTGGTGTAAAATTCCACATAGTACCATCATTTATCATTTGTGTCAAGTTGGAAAGTTTGTAGGAAAACCAACAAAAGGATAACCCCATTTCCCCCCATTAGGCACATAGCCACAAACCCAACAAGAGGCAGTCTGTTTAATCACTTTGTACACGTTAGTTGCAGCTTTAACAAATGCATTGTCAGTTTTCCCACGACGACACTCTCTTGTGTCACGGGTGAGAGGGATGGATAAGGGATTAGTGACATTGTCAATTACACTTTTATTATCATTGTGCCGGGGCGCACCAGGACTAGGGAATGGCTTGGGCTTTGTGCAGGAGAGCACCAGGATTGAGGATCAGGACCAGGATGATAAGAGTTGCCATCAGGAACGCTCCTGGCAGGAGGTACCACACTACTTGATACTCAATGGAATCCTCGGACGGCCAGGGTTGACGTTGTCTGATGCTTTCTTGATCCGATTCGCGTGGATCCATACTGGAGCCTCCTCTGTAGGGACAGCGGTTCTTGTCACGGCAATCACTGTAGTTGAAAGACAAAAGGGAGGCTCCAAAAACTTATTCTTGTGGAGCTGTTTCACCAGGACAGTATCTCCAGGCTTGAACGGATTTGTTGGGGTACCTGTGGGTTGAGGGAGAGTAGAAGAAACATCACCATAGATGCCATTCAGGGTTTCAATCAATTTACTCACATATTCTTCCCGTACAACATTTATCTCTCCCCTTACCACAGGAGAATCTTTCTATCTACACCATGGGGTTGGAAAAGGTCTGCCAATTAAAATTTCAAAAGGTGAATAACCCATAGTGGCGCTAGGGGTCATTCTGATTTCTGCCAAAACTGCAGGTAAATGTTCAAGCCAATTTGTAAATGTACCACCAGTTCCCTTCCTGAATTTATCTTTAATAGTTCTATTCATTCGTTCTACCTGTCCTGATGACTGTGGATGATAAGGAATATGAAATTTCCAATCAATGGATAACATAGTGCAAACCATTTGTGTAATCTGTGAGGTGAAAGGAGTACCTTTGTCACTGTTTATCTGTAATGGACACCCAAAACCAGGAATAATTTCTTTGCACAATATCTTAGCTACAGTACGTACATTTTCTCTAGTGGTTGGAAACGCCTCAACCCACTTACTGAATTGATCAACAATGACTAAAAGATACTTGCACCCCCCTTGAGCAGTCGGCATGTGTGTAAAATCTATTTGCAATACCTGCATAGGGCCATCAGGGGGCATTAAATGCTCAAGTTTACCATGTACAAGGCCTCCAGGATTATTTCTAGCACAAGTTAGACATCTGTCCAGTTGTCTATCAGACAGGTCTTTGATGACATATTTGGATGTCATCAGATTCTTGGTCTGTTGTTTACTTATGTGGCCAAAACCATGAAAATGACTAATAAACAAGGGTGCAGCTATTTGTGGTATTCCTACTCTCCCCTCCTCATCTGCCCACAGGCCATCCTGGCCTTTGGTCAGACCTGCAGACATCCAAGTCTGTAAATCAGTTTCAGTTGTGCCAAATTGGAGGTGTGCCACAGCCACATCAGATGCTAGTGCAGGAATCATTACCATATGTAACTGTTTATGTGCATTAGTGTTG
This sequence comes from Bombina bombina, assembly GCF_027579735.1. Classification (NCBI taxonomy): domain Eukaryota; kingdom Metazoa; phylum Chordata; class Amphibia; order Anura; family Bombinatoridae; genus Bombina; species Bombina bombina. The sequence goes on along the minus strand of NC_069507.1, from coordinate 162,806,647 downwards.
AGATAGTCAGGGTGTGGTGGTCTCTAAAGTGCAGCTTCTTTAGCTATTGTGTCTGCAAAATCATTTCCAAACCTAATGTCAGTGGAATCAGTACTGTGACCTTTACATTTAACAATTGCTAGCTTATGTGGCAATTTAATTGCATCCAAGAGTTCTTGTACCAGTGTAGAATGTGAGATGCTCTTACCATCAGCAGCAACAAAACCTCTATTCTGCCAAATCACTCCAAAATCATGCACAACTCCAAACGCATACCTTGAGTCAGTGTAAATGGCCACATCTTTCATTGCAAACGCTCTACATGCCTGAGCTAGGGCTACCAGTTCAGCTACCTGAGCTGACACAAAAGGCAGGGAACCAGCAGTAATCACTGTCGGCTAGATTTAGAGTTGGGCGGTAGCCGTCAAAACCAGCGTTAGAGGCTCCTAACGCTGGTTTTTACCGCCCTCTGGTATTTGGAGTCAGTCAGGAAAGGGTCTAACGCTCACTTTGCAGCCGCGACTTTTCCATACCGCAGATCCCCCTACGCCATTTGCGTATCCTATCTTTTCAATGGGATCTTTCTAACGCCGGTATTTAGAGTCTTGGCTGAAGTGAGCGTTAGAAATCTAACGACAAAACTCCAGCCGCAGAAAAAAAACAGTAGTTAAGAGCTTTTTGGGCTAACGCCGGTTTATAAAGCTCTTAACTACTGTGCTCTAAAGTACACTAACACCCATAAACTACCTATGCACCCCTAAACCGAGGCCCCCCCACACCGCCGCCACTCTATTAAATTTTTTTAACCCCTAATCTGCCGCTCCGTACACCGCCGCCAGCTACATTATCCCTATGTACCCCTAATCTGCTGCCCCTAACATCGCCGACCCCTACATAATATTTATTAACCCCTAATCTGCCCCCCCCAACGTCGCCGCTTCCTTACCTACACTTATTAACCCCTAATCTGCCGACCGAACCGCACCGCTACTATAATAAATGTATTAACCCCTAATCCGCCTCACTCCCGCCTCAATAACCCTATAATAAATAGTATTAACCCCTAATCTGCCGACCGGAGCTCACCGCTATTCTAATATATTTTTTAACCCCTAAAGCTAAGTCTAACCCTAACACTAACACCCCCCTAAGTTAAATATAATTTTTATCTAACGAAATAAATTAACTATTACTAAAAAAATTAATCCTATTTAAAACTAAATACTTACCTGTAAAATAAACCCTAATATAGCTACAATATAAATTATAATTATATTGTAGCTATTTTAGGATTAATATTTATTTTACAGGCAACTTTGTAATTATTTTAACCAGGTACAATAGCTATTAAATAGTTCATAACTATTTAATAGTTACCTAGTTAAAATAATTACAAAATTACCTGTAAAATAAATCCTAACCTAAGTTACAATTAAACCTAACACTACACTAGCAATAAATAAATTAAATAAAATACCTACAATTATCTACAATTAAACCTAACACTACACTATCAATAAATTAATTAAATACAATACCTACAAATAAATACAATTAAATAAACTAACTAAAGTACAAAAAATAAAAAAGAACTAAGTTACAAAAAATAAAAAAATATTTACAAACATTAGAAAAATATTACAACAATTTTAAACTTATTACACCTACTCTAAGCCCCCTAATAAAAAAACAAAGCCCCCCAAAATAAAAAAATGCCCTACCCTATTCTAAATTAAAAAAGTTCAAAGCTATTTTACCTTACCAGCCCTGAAAAGGGCCCTTTACGGGGCATGCCCCAAATAATTCAGCTCTTTTGCCTGTAAAAAAAAAACATACAATACCCCCCCCAACATTACAACCCACCACCCACATACCCCTAATCTAACCCAAACCCCCCTTAAATAAACCTAACACTAAGCCCCTGAAGATCTCCCTACCTTGTCTTCACCTCACCGGGTTCAGTGATCGGTCCAGAAGAGGGTCCGAAGTCTTGATCCAAGCGACGGCTGAAGAACTCCATCATCGGGCTGAAGTCGGAAGTCCATCATCGGGATGAAGTCTTCTATCAAGCCGCATCTTCAATATTCTTTCTTCCGGAGCGGAGCAGAGCCATCTTCTTCCCAGCCGACGCGGATCCAACCTCTTCAAGCGACGCCTACTCGCCGAATGACGGTTCCTTTAAATGACGTCATCCAAGATGGCGTCCCTCGAATTCCGATTGGCTGATAGGATTCTATCAGCCAATCAGAATTAAGGTAGGAATATTCTGATTGGCTGATGGAATCAGCCAATCAGATTCAAGTTCAATCCGATTGGCTGATCCGATCAGCCAATCAGATTGAGCTCGCATTCTATTGGCTGTTCCGATCAGCCAATAGAATGCGAGCTCAATCTAATTGGCTGATTCCATCAGCCAATCAGAATTTTCCTACCTTAATTCCGATTGGCTGATAGAATCCTATCAGCCAATCGGAATTCGACGGACGCCATCTTTGATGACGTCATTTAAAGGAACCGTCATTCGGCAAGTAGGCGTTGGTAGAAGAGGATGCTCTGCGTCGGCTGGAAGATGATGGCTCCAGAAGAAAGAAGATTGAAGATGCTGCTTCATAGAAGACTTCATCCCGATTATGGACTTCTTCAGCGCCCGCTTGGATCAAGACTTCAGCCTGATGATGGATTTCTCCAGCCGCCGCTTGGATCCAGACTTCAGCCCGAGGATGGACGTCACTCTTCAGCCCCCCGCTTGGGCTTGGATCAAGACATCGGAGGCTCTTCTGGACAGATCGGGACCCGGTGTGGTGAAGACAAGGTAGGGAGATCTTCAGGGGCTTAGTGTTAGGTTTATTTAAGGGGGGTTTGGGTTAGATTAGGGGCATGTGGGTGGTGGGTTGTAATGTTGGGGGGGGTATTGTATGTTTTTGTTTTACAGGCAAAAGAGCTGAATTCTTTGGGGCATGCCCCGCAAAGGGCCCTTTTCAGGGCTGGTAAGGTAAAAGAGCTTTTCTATTTTAATTTTAGAATAGGGTAGGGCATTTTTTTATTTTGGGGGTCTTTGTTATTTTATTAGAGGGCTTAGAGTAGGTGTAATTAGTTTAAAATTGTTGTAATATTTTTCTAATGTTTGTAAATATTTTTTTATTTTTTGTAACAGTTCTTTTTTATTTTTTGTACTTTAGTTAGTTTATTTAATTGCATTTATTTGTAGGTATTGTATTTAATTTTTTTATTGATAGTGTAGTGTTAGGTTTAATTGTAGATAATTGTAGGTAGTTTATTTAATTTATTTATTGATAGTGTAGTGTTAGGTTTAATTGTAACTTAGGTTAGGATTTATTTTACAGGTAATTTTGTAATTATTTTAACTAGGTAACTATTAAATAGTTCTTAACTATTTAATAGCTATTGTATCTGGTTAAAATAAATACAAAGTTGCCTGTAAAATAAATATTAATCCTAAAATAGCTACAATATAATTATAATTTATATTGTAGCTATATTAGGGTTTATTTTACAGGTAAGTATTTAGATTTAAATAGGAATAATTTATTTAATAAGAGTTAATTTATTTCGTTAGAATAAAATTATATTTAACTTAGGGGGGTGTTAGGGTTAGGGTTAGAATTAGCTTTAGGGTTAATACTTGTGAGCTCCGATCAGCAGATTAGGGGTTAATACTTGAAGTTAGGTGTGGGCGATGTTAGGGAGGGCAGATTAGGGGTTAATACTATTTATTATAGGGTTATTGAGGCAGGAGTGAGGCGGATTAGGGGTTAATAACTTTATTATAGTAGCGGTGCGGTCCGCTCGGCAGATTAGGGGTTAATAAGTGTAGGCAGGTGGAGGCAACGTTGAGGGGGCAGATTAGGGGTTAATAAATATAATATAGGGGTTGGCGGTGTTAGGGGCAGCAGATTAGGGGTACATAGCTATAATGTAGCTTGCCATGGTGTACGGAGCGGCAGATTCGGGGTTAATAATAATATGCAGGGGTCAGCGATAGCGGGGGCGGCAGATTAGGGGTTAATAAGTGTAAGGTTAGGGGTGTTTAGACTCGGGGTTCATGTTAGGGTGTTAGGTGCAGACTTAGGAAGTGTTTCCGCATAGCAAACAATGGGGCTGCGTTAGGAGCTGAACGCTGCTTTTTTGCAGGTGTTAGGTTTTTTTTCAGCTCAAACAGCCCCATTGTTTTCTATGGGGGAATCATGCACGAGCACGTTTTTGAAGCTGGCCGCGTTCGTAAGCACCGCTGGTATCGAGAGTTGCAGTGGCGTTAAATTATGCTCTACGCTCCTTTTTTGGAGCCTAACGCAGCCATTCTGTGAACTCTAAATACCAGCGGTATTTAAAAGGTGCGGGGGAAAAAAAGCATGCGTAGCTAACGCACCCCTTTGGCCGGAGAACTCTAAATCTAGCCGTGTGTTAGGTAACTGTACCACAGCAAATCCTGTAAGATAAACACCATCAGCAGGTTTAGAACATGACCCATCAACAAAAACAACTTCTCCCTCCTCTAGTGGGGTTGTTTGCAAGTCAAGAAGCAGTGACGTCTCTGTGTGTACAGTGTCTATACAATTGTGGTCATCAGTGTGTTCTAAAGGACCATTAGAAATCAATGCATGTAAAAAAGGTGCTGGGCCCCCTGTAGGTGCAATGTATTTAATAGTGAGGTTTGCAGTAGATGTGAGAAATGTTTCATAGCCTGACCTTCTCTGTGCGGTCATATGTTGTGTAGTGAGATTGTTTAACACTTGCAAGACTTGATGTGATGTATGCAATGTCAAAGAATGTGACAGTACCAATGTTTGTGCCGCCTCCACCATAATAGCGCATGCTGCTGTAGCTCTTAAGCATGCTGGCATACTCTGTACCACCGTTGGCAACAATTTTGAAAAAAAGCTACCGCTCTGTACCCATTACCGTATTCCTGAGCAAGGACCCCTGCTGCTGTGCCTCCCCCTTCTGTGCAATACAGGTGAAATGGTAGGTTATAGTTCGGTAAACCTAAGGCTGGAGCAGAACAGAGAGCCTGTTTGAGGGTGCGGTAGGCCTCATCAAGAGCCTGTGTCCAGTTTATTTGTTCTGGTTCATTCTGACCTGTAACTGAGCGTAAAATATGATCATAAAATGAACAGTCTGGTATCCATTGCCTACAATAAGTAACCATACCCAAAAAGGATAACATAGCAGTCTTTGTTTGTGATCAAGGAAGAACCATGAGAGCCTTAACTCTTTCAGGGGATAACAGTCTCTTGCCTGCTGAAAGAATAAAACCCAGGTATGTTACTTGTGGAAGACAAAATTGCATTTTTTTCAAAGTCACTTTGTGTCCTGCATCACCTAAGTGCTGAAGCAAATGGAGAGAGTCAGTTTTACAAGTCTGTTCATCAACACTGCACAACAACAAATCATCCACATACTGCATCAATGTGGAACCTCCAGGAGGTGTCCAGGATTCTAGGGTCTTACGGACTACAGCTGAGTACGCAGCGGGGGAGTCAATAAAGCCCATCGGTAATCGATTCCACGTATACTGATCCCCTAAGTACGTGAAACCAAACAACGGTTGAGTGTCGGGATGCACAGGGATGCTAAAGAATGCACTGCAGAGATCAATGGCTGTAAATCAAGTTGCAGTACTTGGGATGGCTGTTAAAATGGCATTAACATCTGGCACTATCAGGGCTAGTGGTTGCACTAAGGCATTTACTGCTCGCAAGTCTTGTGTAAATCTGTATTCTGTACCTCCAGGTTTAGGAACAGGATTGATAGGTGTATTGTATGGTGACAGTGTACGTGTAATAACTCCCTTGTATGATAGATCCTTAATTACAGGAGCTATTCTCTGTTCCTTTTCTTTTCACAAAGGGTATGGTTTAATATATACAGGTTTAGCATCTGGTTTGAGAGTGGCTTTATATGGTGTGCATGAAATGAAACCTGGATCATTAGACCCAGTGGCCCATAAACTCTGTTTTAAATCACCAAGTGCATCTGGCACGTCATTAGTGATGCGTGAAGCATGTGTGAATGCATCTGGCTCTAATTGTACAGGTATAATCTTAGGAGTTTTCACAATACCCCTACAATATTTCCATGTCCACAAATGTTCAGGTGTTTGCACATATACTGTATCTGGTGTGAGTACAACTGCGTGAAATGGTGTTTTCCACATTTCTTTATCAACATTGTCAGTAATCCAGGGTCTGTAAAAAGCTTGTGTCACAACTTTGTCAGGGTGTGAGGCATACTTAAACACATTCTCAAGAGTCTGTAAACTGAGTCTGTCAAGGTACAACTGTTTAGTAATGGCAGGTTCATGATTAGCTGCATACAGTGACTGAACCGTGTCCCAGGGGGTGTTTACATGCAGTCCACCTTTAGAATCAATGTTAACAGACATTTGCATTTTAGCCATTAAATCCCTTCCCAGCAAATTAACAGGACTATTGGGTATTATGCGAAAAGCATAAATAAACCTGTTTGAAGGGCTTTCATTTCGATACACCTCTAAAGGGGGTGTTCTGGGACACATAATTGGGACTCCTGTAATGCCAACAGATTTTTCACATGTATTAGTTACTGGCCCATTGTATTCTCTAGCAGAAATGCTAGATGTGTTTGCTCTGGCATCTACCAAAAAATCATGTGGGACACCTTGCACAACTAAGGACATTAATGGTAAATCCTGCCAATGATAAGACAATTGAACCGTATAACATGTGAGCAGTCCCTTCTGCTGGCAGTCCTAACGGGTATTATGCTGATTCTGGGAAGAAGACTGAGTCCAGGGAATCTGGTATCTAGGAGCGTTGCTGGGATTTTGGGGGGAGTTATTATTCCCATCATACTAATCATTTATATCCCTCTTAGGATGTGTGCAGTCTCGCTGCCAATGATCATAAGACCCACAATTCCAGCAAGATCTGTCTGCTGAGGTATTCACCCCTCCTCTCCTATTACCGTTCCACTGAGATCTGTCTCTCCCCCCTCGCCATCTAAAACCTCTATTCTGTCCTCTTCCTCTCCTGTTAGCTGAATCATTAAACATACTCTCTTGACCTTTCTCATTACACATACGAAAAACATCTGCTGCATCTTTCTCTCGCACAGCCTTTTCAAACTCCTCCACTTTCATTGCATGTATACCTGAAATTGTCTGTCTCACCAATTGCGAAGTTTGCAAATGCATATTATTCAACAGATGTTGCACATACAATTGCCCTAAATCTCCTTGCGTCCCCAAACAACATTCTTGTCTCCAGCAATCACCAAACCTCTTCAAAAATTCAGACACCTGTTCACCTTTCTTTTGCTTACACGCACCAGCTTTTGTGATATCTTTACGATCACCATGCTGACTCTTAAAGAATCTCTCAATCGCCACCCACATTTCACTTACAATTGTCGGTTCTCTCCACACATAATTAACAACAGTTGGAACATCATATTTAGTATCCAGAAACTTGTACACTTCAGTAAAATTTACATCTGCATATTTAGTAATCACATTTAACAAAAATATATAATCAGGACCACCCAGACACATATCATTTGTGACCCTCTTAAGATAGGTAATTGCTCCCATCGGATGCTTCACAGGGTCAGGGCATTTTAATGCCCAATCCATCAAACGCTCTGAGTCTGGGGGGCGGACCATAGTCTGATCACCTATCATTACGAATGGTGCATTAATGTCTGTGTCCCTGTCTGAGTCTGAATTGTCTATATCCTGCATGTGTGATCTTGTATGTTTCCCTACAGGGCTTGGATCTGAAACAGCTGTAATTTTCCCAGCTTTCGTTTTAGGCTGTTTTGAAGCTCCCTGTAGCCCCCTTTCCTTGCCCACAGCACTAATGAATATAGGAGCTGTCATTTTTGTGCTGCTAGAAGCCTGAAATTCCAATTCCTCGCCCCCCTCCTCCCTGGACATTCCTGTCTGTACACTGCTCCCATCCTGAAAAGAAACTGTTAACCTCTTCTTAGCTACTAAGTTTGCAACAGCAGTGTCTTCCGTCTGCTCTGTCTCCTGGCTCTGTGCTTTAGTAAACACAGCCAATGCAGGATACAGTGCAGCCGGAGGTGGTGAGGGGAGCACCGGGGCTGTGGGGATAGCCGGGTATGGAGGAGGTAGGGTGTCACACTAAGTCCAAAAATATGACAGTTTCACCCAAACCTCTCCACATTCTCTCATGTATTTTTTATCCCAAAAGGGGTCGGCCTTAGGACCCTGATAAGCAGAATCCTTTAAACACATACCCCTGATCATAGTCACATGCAGTTCACACAAAGAACCTTACGGGGGAACGGATTTGTCTCCTGAGGAGACAATGACTCCGTCCAAGCACACACGTTATCGGTGAAGGGTGTGATGTAATACTCCCCTGCTATTCTAGCTACAAAATCTTTAGGAGTTTCCCCTTTAAGTGGCTTAGGATTTGTAACACGCAAAGTATTTTTACCAGCACTAGTTGGCACATGCTGCACAGATTTATACTTAATATTACATTTCTGAATATCAGCATTATTGTCACATTTTTGCTATGAGCAGACCCCATTGGCAGACCTTTTCCAGACCTTTTCCACAAAATAATAGCAGCAAAATAACAGCAGCAATGATTAATGCACAACCACTTAATATTTTCTAAGCACAGCTCAGCACAGCTCAGCACAGCATACTTTTATAGCAATTAAAAGCAAGCAAAAGCAAAAGCAAAAAGCGGCATCAAAATATCAAATCCAGTGATAGGTAACAAAAAAATTTACTATAGGAGTGTATAAGGACAACTTCAACATTGATGAGGCTCACTCATCACCACACAGCGATGCCAACTTGCCCGGGGATATAAGACCTTTATGTCAAGTGCATGCCAACTTTTATCTTGCGCGCTTCACAGGACTGCAATACCTGTCTTAAACTAGCACAGGACTATTAACCTGTCTAAAGGGATTATCACAAGTGCCGACAGGACTCAAACCTTTGCACAAACCCTGCTTCTTTCTTTACTGCAGGAATCCCTTTTAACCCTTTATCATATATTACCAACACCTATTACAAGACTAAATTTAGGTTCAGATTCACAGAGGGAAAGTAGAGTAAAAAAACACTCATCCACTTACCAACTGCGAATCCCACGATCTGACACCAGAATTGTTAGATGTTGTTTTCAGAGGGGGGGGCCGTGTCAGTCAGGGCTTGGCCTGGAACACACCATATCAGCTGGAAATGACTGTATTTTATGAGGATATCCACGAGAATAGATTTCAGACCACGCAGCTATGATTCCAAAAGCTATTCTGTTTATTGCAAGTTGAAAGGCACGTCTTATAGCCAACAGTTACAGCATATAAGGTTAACAAGTGACGTATTCATAATTACATCATCTTACACAGTATTTCTGCAAGAACAAAGAAACTCATTTAAAATATAATTGAAAGAAAAGGAGTGTTAGGGAGTAATTTCTACAGAAATACCTAACTTCAGATAACAGTAAATCTGGGCCTCATAGCCCAGCACAAATCAAGGCCGTTTGACATCTTGTAGAGATAACAATGCATCCAAGCACATTGTCAGGGTCATTCTCAGGGCTATTCTAGCTATGCAAGTCTCCCTAACATCAGCATATTTCTCACTACATAATAAACCACTATAATAAAAGATTATTGAGACAAGATGGATGCCAAAGACAAAATGGCAGCCAAGAACAAGATGGCGCTGGTCATGCTAACAATAATTCCTAACAATCCTCTTAAAAAAGGAAACAGCCTGGATGTACAAACTCCAGACATTGGCCCCTAGGGGCCTGAATGAGAAGTTTGAGTTTGCTGCTTTCCTGTAAAGTACTAAGCAGTGTATCACTGCTGTTTGCAGGTAGGTCTCCACAGAGTACAGAATGCAACCATACAAATTGTGTGTCTAATTATACTTTGTTATAATATTACCAAAAATAATAAAATAAAAACATTCTAAATAATTTTTTGAGCTTCTTTTTCTCTCTTTTTTTAGCTAAGCATCTGAACCACTCAAATTGTATATATATATATAATATTTTACTTTTAATAAGTCTGTCCTTTGTAATTTGTAACTTTGTATATGTTACAGACCCCATTCAGGAGGCCAGTAAGCAGATTAAATGTTACCTGTTAAAACAGGAAATAAGGAGAATGGGTGTGTACTTCACATAATCCTCAATGGTTATCTTTATTAAACATATATTTGTTTGCAATTGTATTCAAACAATAAAGTTTTGCAGTTGTATTCAAACAATAAAAGTTTTGCAATTGTATTCAAACAATAAAGTTTTGCAATCTTAATAACCAAGTAACATGTCATTTGTGCTTATTTATCATAAATATTAAACATGCACATATTCATTTTTCCCTACACTATTCCTCTATAACGTTTCATGTAAATCAATCTCACAAACTTTACATTCTTATCTATACAAGGGACTGTCATACATAACAGGACATGTAATAAATCTTTTCTAAAAGAAGACAATAATGTATCTGAAATTATCTGCATAGAAAGTACATTTAAAGGGACAGTCAACCATAGAATTGTTATTGTTTTAAAAGATAGATAATCCCTTTATAACTCATTCCCCAGTTTTGCTTAACCAACACAGTTATATTAATATACTTTTTACCTATGTGATTACCTTGTATCTAAGAACCTTCTTCCAGCCCCCTGATCACATGACTATGACTGTTTACTATCTATTGTCTTAAATTTAGCATTGTATTGTGCTAGATCTTAAATAACTTTCTGTGCCTGAACACAGTGTTATCTATATGGCCCACGTGTACTTTCTGTCTCTTTGTGTTGAAAAGAGATTTAAAAAGCATGTGATAAGAGGCAGCCCTCAAAGGCTTAGAAATTAGCATATGAGCCTACCTATGTTTAGTTTAAACTAAGAATACCAGGAGAAAAAAGCAAATTTGATGATAAAGGTAAATTGGAAAGTCAATTAAAATTAAAAGTCCTATCTGAATAATGAAAGTTTAATTTATACTTGACTGTCCCTTTAACTGTAAATAACTGTCTCTGTGTCAGACAGTGCTGTTACCAATACACATTTTATATTAACATTATATAGCATCTAACACCAATGAATACTGCATTAATAAAATAATTTAAAAAGTGTTTGCAATTAATACTGCATTAATAAAATAATTTAGAAGTAACTGGAATGAATAATACATTAATAAAATAATTTAGAAGTAACTGGAGCCTTACAATCTTATTTTGATTACCTCAGACATATTTACAGATCAACTGATTCATTAAATACAGAAATGTTAACATATCTCTCTTATTTTCTCCCATCTGACATTTTGCACATGTAATAAAGCTGTACATAAAATGTCTCTTTTACATCTGAAGTGTTTTGTGTGGTATTTCTTTAGGCATGCCTGTTAAAACAGGAAATAAGGAGAATGGGTGTGTACTTCACATAATCCTCAATGGTTATGAGGTAAAACAAAAACAGTCTCTTTGCTCCACCCATGATCTCCCACAATCCTTCAGGATCATAAGTCCATATCAAAATAAGAGTCCCATGCTCTCATAACAGAGAGTTGCATTCTCATAGTAAATTAATACAAAATAGGAGTCCTATGCTCTCACAACAGAGAGTTGCATTTTCATAAAAAATTATTACAAGCACCATATAAAACAAATATAATTAAACAAACATTTTTCATTATGAAACATGAAAATTGCATAAAACAATATACAATTGTGCACATATATTTTATGTGTCACATATACTTAAATGTATTTAGTGTATTTAACACTTGTATAAGCTAATGATATTGGTTTTCTAGTCAAAGTCAGTTTTTTCACTTTTCCTTAAGGAGGCTTGTAGCAAAACGGACTTGTTTATTGGCCGCTAGTTGCAAATGGCCAACCAATCATGGAGAGTCAAGACCGGTAAATAACCAGAAGTGTCTGTAACTCACTATCCGTTTGCCCTGAGGAAACCCCTATGACGCTGTGGTCACGTGGGGGGTGAAACGCGCGTCAGCAGTGACGTACACAGAGCGGGCTGCTCTGTCCTTGATCTAATAAGTTTTAAGCAGTGTTGCAATAAAGGAGGATTTCAATTTGGCACAAAGTGTATTTCCATACCATACTCAATTGCTGCTTGTGCCTACGAGGAAATTTCTATTTGGAGCCGTGAGTTGCCTTAATGGTGGGATGGATTTTTCCCCTCTTGAAAACTAACTACACGGCAAAATTATCTGGCCCACGGTCCTGAATATTTGGACGGTATAATATTCATGGTAACAACATGTTTGGAGGATGTAAGAGCTGGAATTTTTTCTCTTGATTTGTTCAGGACTATTTACTATACCTGATAGATTCCTGTATGACAGGACATTACTACAGCTCTTATATATAAAACTGCTTACACTGCTCATGTTATTTGATACCTGTGTTTGTACTATCTATATCTGTGTTTGCAACACTGTGTACAGTTGGTAAATTTGATAATTTTGAGACCCGCTTTGGGGGAACTGAACATAGATCCTAACATACAATTTATATTTCATGGCACCGGATACTATTTCAATATAGTGGTGTCCTCTGAAATAGGTGTTGTTCAGTACCCCTTGGTCCACTTTTACCTTTATAGAGCAGTGTTTTATCTATGTGCTTACGTATATATATATATATATACGCATTGTTTACCTGACTTAGTTACAATATTAATTGCTAGTGATCACATACCCTTTTTAGAGGTGTTGCTTTTTACAAGCATAGATCTTCATGGCTCACTATGATGGCCGATTTGTGCATCTTTGCATAGCCATCCTCTAGTGAAGGTGTTGTTTGGTAACTTAGCTCTGTGAACATTTGCTCGTAATCACAAACCTGTGGTTCAAGACTATAAGGCATAACGCTACTGTGCACTAATTTATTGAGGTTCTTTTACATAGCTATATGTTTAGCGGAATTTCAACCTGTTGTTTACATGCATGAACAATACTGCACTGTGAAAAATACCAAATATTTAATTTTGGCTGGGTTATTTGAACCATTTATAAATAAAATAAAGTGCTGAAATCCCTGTCTTGTGTGTAGTTACTTATGTATGTTTCTACAATTTCTCTCTTTAATTTTGGTTTATATGCTTGTTTAAGGGTCTGCAATATTATCCTTCTTACAAGGTTTTTTCCTAAGTCAAATTGTGATACTTAGGTTATCTAACAATTGCTATTTTAAGCCTGTCTCCCCTAAAGTTATTTTATTTTATTATTTTACTTACTTTTCCTGTAAATGAAAGGGACAGTCTTCCATAGAATTTTTGTTTAAAAAGATAGATAATCCCTTTATTAACCATTCTCCAGTTTTGTATAACCAACATGGTTATATTAATATACCTTTTACCTCTGTAATTACCTTGTATCTAAACTTCTGCAGACTGCCTCCTTATTTGAGTTCTTTTGACAGACTTGCATTTTAGAAAATCAGTGCTGACTTCTAGGAAACTCCACGGAAGTGAGCACAATGATATCTATATGACACACATGAGCTAGCGCTGTGTAGTTGTAAAAAAACTGTCCAAAGATAAGAGGCAGCCTTCAAGGGCTTAGAAATTAGCATATAAGCCTAGTTGGGGCCCATGCTGCCAATAAGGGAAATATGGGGCCTATCCATGACAGACATTAGAAAAAGGATACTCTCACATGGCAGAGAGAGAAAAAGGTGGCATCACACGATTAAGTGGAGAAGAGGTCTCACATAAAGAGTGAGAAATCTAATTAATTAAAGACAATTTGGGGTAGGACAATAATGTTGGGTGTGCAGTCTCACCCCAGCTTCATCATGTTTTCCTGGTCTGACTGACTCACTGCGTTCAGCTGTGCACGTAGCCACTTTGGGCAAGCCAGATGTAAGTCATAACCAGATGTATGTGATAACATTAGACAAGCAGCTGTATTGGTATTCCAATTCCCGCTAGAGAAAGAAGGCATACCAGATGCTGATACCACCTCTTCTAGAGGATCTGGTGACACGTGACCATCCGCCATATTAGTGTTGGAAAGATCAAGAGGTATTTTTTCTCCATACCCACGTGTGCAGGATACAGGGCACTCCAGATTGCACGTGAGGTTCCCCAACCCACCTATACAATTACATGCTAACCCACTTCATAGAGATTGTGTGTTTGAGCACTTTATGCAGAATAATTCCTATTGCAAGAATATATTAATTATTACAGCTCAAAGCTCAGCAACACGTGCCCTGTTGGCCTAGGCCATATTAAACCCCTGGCATAAACAGCAAATGAATGCTAATGAGCATGGCCAGTATTTTTCCCCAAAAACAGGTGGAAACTGAAGTTCAAGCGCAATCAATAGCGCTTTTATTTTTGCTTACAAGTTGAAAGTAATCTTTTAGCACTCAAGCAAAGTCTAGAAATCGCTAACATCTGCAAGTTGTAAATCACAGGTGCTCTAAATCCCTCACATAATAGACTTTAATGGGGACTCACATTGACTATTGCTGAAGCCGAAAATCAAATCGTAGAGTTCTTCATTTACTTTTAAACTCTTATTTTCTATTGAAAAATAAATTTATATGTAATAATATAAGTTTGAAACACTGCACACATACACCTATTATATACATAAACACATATATCTACACACATACATATTAGGGATGGGCAAATGTGCTGAAAGTGTAATTCGTTTGGTAGAACGAATAGTCCTGTGGACATTCGTTTTGGACAATTGAATGTTGTTAAGAACCAAAATCCATTAAAATTCAGTAATCATGTGTTATTTCCGGTTTTCAAATGTTCATAATTAGATCGAATATCCACAATCGAAATTTCTAAGGTAACATTCAATTTAAAGGGACATTATACACTCATTTTTTGTTTTGCATACATGTTTTGTAGATGATCTATTTATATAGCCCATATTGTTTTTTTTTTTAAAAAAAATGATAGTTTTGCTTATTTTTAAATAACATTGCTCTGATTTTCAGACTCCTAACCAAGCCCCAAAGTTTTATGAGAATACCGTCAGCTACCTTCTCCAGCTTGCTCCTGTTTATGTAAAGGGCCTTTTCATATGCAAAAGAAGGGGGAGGGGGGTGTCTTATTTCCCAGCTACCTTTTCAGCAGAGCTAAACTGAGAGCTTCTAAGTAAGTTTTTAAACAGTTTTATACTGGATTTATATATCAGTATCTGTGCATATTATTCTTTATAGTAGTGTCTATTACATGCAGTTATATGAAAACGAGTGTATACTGTCCCTTTAACAAATGCTATTCAGAAATTCAGCAGTTCATGTGGTAGGGGATTTAGAACATTGATACATAATAGATACAAATATATCCATTCAAATGTTTCTATTTCGAATATTGCATGATTCAAATATTACATTTAATGATAGCATTAGAAATATTATTACATAAAACGAATGTTAGAATCTTGTACAAACATTCAGAACGAGTGATCATGGCCCATATACCATTTAAACATTTGTTTCAATAACAAACCTTGATTTTACATTTAATATGCATGAGCGATAATATTGTACCCTTTGCTATCCATTAAAAATATAGGGCCCACTTCATAATGTCAGCCATGTATGATTCTCTGGTAAACCTTTTTTACCATTCACTTCCAGATTGTGTGCTATTCTTTGCACTACAAATGATGCACTATTAAATGTGCCCACATGTAATCTAGCCCATAATAGGTAGGAGCTAGTCTCATAAAATGGATAGAACTCTATGTCAGGCTTTATTCAGGCTTTATAAGATCATACAGTAATTTAGGGGAAGCTGAATAGTTCAAGAGAGAATAAGACTGCTAAACTGTACATTGTTTGGGGATTAAACTGTATGGATTATTTAACCTTGCAGGACAAGGCTGATCAGTTTAAGCTTTCAGTCATTCCTGTTTCCACCACATAAGAAGCTGTAATGAAACAAAAAAGACAGATGCAGCCCGACTCAAGCGTAACAATATTTATTAGAGCGTAAGTGCACATAGACAAGTGGCTACTTACAAACGTTAAAACATAAAAGCAATGTAAAAACAAAGCGGTCTGATGCAAATACTCCGGTCTTTTCTGAACATTGAAGTCCATCACAAGCAACCTCTCCACCACAGCCGTGTGAAAACCGAGTCTGGACCTGGGCGAAGTGAATTCCTCCAAGCAGTCTGGGAATTGCGGTGAAACTCTATGCGTTTCGTCTGAGAATGCTCAGACTTTCTCAAGAGTGAACCACATCGGAAGCTGGTCTGGCTAGAGATCTCTGTTGTCTTGTGAAATGCTAGTGCAATGCCACCCCCTGCACATTCACGGCCAATTGGCCGCTAGCAGGGGTATCAATCATCCCGATTGTATTTCTGACAGACCTGAAATCCACAGCTTCTTCCTTAAAGGGGCAGTCAAGTCCAAAATAAACTTTCATAATTCAAATAGGGCATGTAATTTTAAACAACTTTCCAATTTACTTTTATCACCAATTTTGCTTTGTTCTCTTGGTATTTTTAGTTGAAAGCTAAATCTAGGTAGGCCCATATGCTAATTTCTTAGACCTTGAAGGCCGCCTCTAATCTGAATGCATTTTGGCAGTTTTTCATCACTAGAGGGCATTAGTTCATGTGTGCCATATAGATAACATTGAGCTCACGCACGTAAAGTTACCTAGCAGTCTGCACTGATTGGTAAAATACAAGTCTGTCAAAAGAACTGAAATAAGGGGGCAGTCTGCAGAGGCTTAAATACTAGGTAATTAGAGAGGTAAAACGTGTATTATTATAACTGTTTTGGTTATGCAAAACTGGGGAATGGGTAATAAAGGGATTATCTTTCTTTTTAAACAACAAAAAATCTGGTGTTGACTGTCCCTTTAATGTCAGCCACATAGCACCTTCATAATGGTGCCACTTTTATACTCTCTATATCAAAAGTGCCTGCCTGCTGTTTAGAGCTTTTTGTGGTCATTAAAAGAAAATACACATTAAAGGGACGCTAAACAGCTTGAGATTGTAATAAACAATATTTATTTATGTGTCGTAAAACAAAAACTTTGCAATATATTTTCATTTATTTTGTTCCTTTTTCCTATAATTTAACTCTGTAAAATGTTGATTTTCTCATTGCTCCTGAGTTTCTATAAAGCAATGGACATTACAATGTCGAAACCTAGGATTTCACCTTATCTATCTCTTCTTCTGAGGACAATTAGAGACAAATACAGAACAGGCAATAAAATAGAGAGTGTAAGCAAGGCTGTGCAGGAGACCTGTTAGACAATGGGGTAGATTTATCATATGTCGGCATTTAACATTGCACAAGCATTTCTTGTGAAATGCTTGTGCAATTCCGCCCCCTGCACATTCGCGGCCAATTTGCAGCTAGCAGGGGGTGTCAATCATCCCGATTGTATTTCTGACAGACCTGAAATCCGCTGCTTGATAAATCTACCCCAATAACTTTAACAGTCCAATAGTCCACACAGCCTTGTTTGCACACTCTCTTTTATTGCCATTTTAGGGCGCGATACGATATCGATCGCAGTTTGCGGCGCAAGCGAGGGAACCGGCGTCGCCCGCAGTTTCAGCTCGCAACTCGAGCCATCCCATATAGGTCGCCGTCAGATGCTAACGTGCCGTAAGTCTCACAAACCAGCGATGTCCAGAAATCTGCGTAAGTACAAATTTCTGGCGTCGCCAGTGACTTGCGCCACGTTAGAATCTGCCGGCGCCTATAAAACCTGACTAAAGTCTAAAACACCCGCACTGTCTAACACGCCTCCCTAACATAGCCCGCACTGTCTAACCCTCTATCCGCTATCCCCCCTCACTAGCCTAACAATAAAAAAGCTATTAACCCCTAAACCGCCGCTCCTTTACCCCGCTGCAACCTAATAAAATTATTAACCCCTAAACCGCCGCTCCCGTACCCCGCCGCCAGCTATATTATATCTATAACCCCCTAAAGTGAGCCCCTAACACCGCCGCCATCTATATTAAAATTATTAACCCCTAATGTAAGCCCCTTACACCGCCGCCATCTCTATTAAAATGATTAACCCCTAATTTAATCTACCTACCCCGCCGCCAGCTATATTATCTATATTAACCCTAAGTATATTATAGTTAATATAGGTATTACATTATATATATATTAACTATATTAACCCTAATTATATTAGGGTTAATATAGTTAATATAGTTACTATAGTATTTATATTAACTATATTAACTCTATCTAACCCTAACTAAATTTATATTAAATTAATCTAATTCATTTATAAACTAAAATATTCCTATTTAAATCTAAATACTTACCTATAAAATAAACCCTAAGATAGCTACAATATAATTAATAATTACATTGTAGCTATGTTAGGGTTAATATTTATTTTACAGGTAAATTGTTAATTATTTTAACTAGGTATAATAGATATTAAATAGTTATTAACTATTTAATATCTACCTAGTTAAAATAATTACCCAATTACCTGTAAAATAAATCCTAACCTAAGTTACAAATACACCTACACTATCAATAAATTTAATAAACTACAAACATCTATCTAAAAATACAATTAAATTAACTAAACTAAATTACAAAAAAAAACAAACACTAAATTACAAAAAATAAAAAAAAGATTACAAGATATTTAAGCTAATTACACCTATTCTAAGCCCCCTAATAAAATAATAAACCCCCAAAATAAAAAAAATTCCCTGCCCTATTCTAAATTCAACAAATTTCAAAGCTCTTTACCTTACCAGCCCTTAAAAGGGCCTTTTGTGGGGCATGCCCCAAAGAATTCAGCTCTTTTGCATACAACAAATACAATACCCCCCCCCCCATTACAACCCACCACCCACATACCCCTATTCTAAACCCACCCAAACCCCCCTTAAAAAAGCCTAACACTACCCCCCTGAAGATCTCCCTACCTTGTCTTCACCACACCGGGCCGAACTCCTGATCCGATCCGGGCGATGTCTTCCTCCAAGCGGCAAAGAAGAATTCTTCCTCCGGCGACGTCTTCCTCCAAGCGGCAGCAAAGTCTTCATTCTTCCGGCGGCATCTTCAATCTTCTTTCTTCGCTCCGCCGCCGCGGAGCATCCATCCCGGCCGACTGCTGAACTTGGAATGAGGTACCTTTAAATGACGTCATCCAAGATGGCGTCCGCCGAATTCCGATTGGCTGATAGGATTCTATCAGCCAATCGGAATTAAGTTAAAAAAATCTGATTGGCTGATTGAATCAGCCAATCAGATTCAAGTTCAATCCGATTGGCTGATCCAATCAGCCAATCAGATTGAGCTCGCATTCTATTGGCTGTTCCGATCAGCCAATAGAATGCGAGCTCAATCTTGGATGACGTCATTTAAAGGTACCTCATTCCAAGTTCAGCAGTCGGCCGGGATGGATGCTCCGCGGCGGCGGAGCGAAGAAAGAAGATTGAAGATGCCGCCGGAAGAATGAAGACTTTGCTGCCGCTTGGAGGAAGACGTCGCCGGAGGAAGAATTCTTCTTTGCCGCTTGGAGGAAGACATCGCCGGAGGAAGAATTCTTCTTTGCCGCTTGGAGGAAGACATCGCCCGGATCGGATCAGGAGTTTGGCCCGGTGTGGTGAAGACAAGGTAGGGAGATCTTCAGGGGGGTAGTGTTAGGCTTTTTTAAGGGGGGTTTGGGTGGGTTTAGAATAGGGGTATGTGGGTGGTGGGTTGTAATGGGGGGGGGGGGTATTGTATTTGTTGTATGCAAAAGAGCTGAATTCTTTGGGGCATGCCCCACAAAAGGCCCTTTTAAGGGCTGGTAAGGTAAAGAGCTTTGAAATTTGTTGAATTTAGAATAGGGCAGGGAATTTTTTTTATTTTGGGGGTTTATTATTTTATTAGGGGGCTTAGAATAGGTGTAATTAGCTTAAATATCTTGTAATCTTTTTTTTATTTTTTGTAATTTAGTGTTTGTTTGTTTTTGTAATTTAGTTTAGTTAATTTAATTGTATTTTTAGATAGATGTTTGTAGTTTATTAAATTTATTGATAGTGTAGGTGTATTTGTAACTTAGGTTAGGATTTATTTTACAGGTAATTGGGTAATTATTTTAACTAGGTAGATATTAAATAGTTAATAACTATTTAATATCTATTATACCTAGTTAAAATAATTAACAATTTACCTGTAAAATAAATATTAACCCTAACATAGCTACAATGTAATTATTAATTATATTGTAGCTATCTTAGGGTTTATTTTATAGGTAAGTATTTAGATTTAAATAGGAATATTTTAGTTTATAAATGAATTAGATTAATTTAATATAAATTTAGTTAGGGTTAGATAGAGTTAATATAGTTAATATAAATACTATAGTAACTATATTAACTATATTAACCCTAATATAATTAGGGTTAATATAGTTAATATATATAATGTAATACCTATATTAACTATAATATACTTAGGGTTAATATAGATAATATAGCTGGCGGCGGGGTAGGTAGATTAAATTAGGGGTTAATCATTTTAATAGAGATGGCGGCGGTGTAAGGGGCTTACATTAGGGGTTAATAATTTTTATATAGGTGGCGGCGGTGTAAGGGGTCAGATTAGGGGATAGATAAGGTAGATGGCGGCGGTTTTAGAGGCTCACAGTAGGGGGTTAGTTTATGTAGATGGCGGCGGGGTCCGGGAGCGGCGGTTTAGGGGGTAATAACTTTATTAGGGATTTCGGGGGGGGGGATCGCGGTTGACAGGGAGATAGACATTGCGCATGCGTTAGGTGTTAGGTTTATTTTCTAGTTAGTTTAGGGAGTTACGGGGCTCCAATAGTCAGCGTAAGGCTTCTTACGGCTGCTTTTTGTGGCGAGGTGAAAATGGAGTAAGTTTTCTCCATTTTCGCCACGTAAGTCCTTACGCTGCATATTGGATACCAAACTACGCGGGTTTGGTATACCTGCCTATGGCCCAAAAAACTGCGGGCGACGACAGAAATATACGGGCGTAACTTCTAGGTTACGCCGTATATGTGATACCAAATCCGCACAAATATTGGCGTCGCCGGCTTTTGCGGGCGACGATTTATATCGGATCGACCCCTTACTGTTTATCTGCTATATCTAATTATGCTCAGCAAAAGAGATAGGTACGGGGAAAACCTAGGTTTCATCATGGCAACGCCCATTACTTTATAGAAAGTAATTTAAAGAAACTAACACTTTACACTTATATCTTCAAACTTTGAACAACTAGTTTAATTAAAAAAAATATATATATGTACATACAACTCTCAAACTAATCTTTGTTTTGAATCCATCTTAATGTCTAGTATTTATTTACTGTTTAGTATCCATTTAACTCCTTTGTGGTGGTGCAATAGTGTTCACATCGGAACAAATTTCCAATATAAACGCTATTAGTAAAAATTAAATCATGTGATTTTCGATGCGATCACCTGATTTAAAGGCCAGGATCAGATCATGGGGGACTGCATACGTCAAAGGGGGAATCTGGAGGACGCCATATATGGTAGGAAGTTCAATGCTGTCCTAACAGTGTTAAAGCCCATGTTAGGACGGCATGGCATTTTTTTAAAAAAAAATTTTTAATGTAAATATCATTTATGTTTTTTTCCCACAGAAATATTAAAGGCGTTTTTTTTTTGCATACATACTGCTTGCACATCCTGTGAATATTTAATACGATTTTTTCCTGTGTAATTTACATACAAATTTTACATTTTTAATAAAATAGGATTTTCGGTGACGATTTTTTTTTTTTTTTTTTAATTTTGATGCACCTTAAAGGGATACTAAACCCCAAATTTTCTTTCATGATTTACATAGAGCATGCAGTTTTAAGCAACTTTCTAATATACTCCTATTCTCAAATTTTCTTCATTCTCTTGGTATCTTTATTTGAAAAAGCAGCAATGTAAATCTTAAGAGCCAGCCCATCTTTGGTTTAGCACCTGGGTAGTGCTTGCTGATTGGTGGCTAAATGTAAACACTAATCAGCTAGCGCTACTCATGTTCTGAACCAAATATCGGCCAGCTTGTAAGCTTACATTCCTGCCTTTTCAAATAAAGATACCAAGAGAACGAAGAAAATTTGATAATAGGAGTAAATTAGAAAGTTGCTTAAAATTACATGCTCTATCTATTCTGCCTCCCTAACTATATCACTATCTGAATCACAAAAGAAAACATTTGGGTTCAGTATCCTTTTAACAATACAATTTTCTGCATATTTTTGAGTGAATGGTTCAATTATTCGTTTTTGTATGATTTTTAAAATAAGAATTTTATTGTGCACTTTTTATACGAACATGCAGTATATGCCCCTTAGCGAGACACTGTTTCATGATAAAATGTGGCTTTTCAGATCATTCCACCAGGGAAATAAAACTACTG
Organism: Bombina bombina; assembly: GCF_027579735.1. NCBI lineage: Eukaryota > Metazoa > Chordata > Amphibia > Anura > Bombinatoridae > Bombina > Bombina bombina. The sequence goes on along the minus strand of NC_069507.1, from coordinate 162,784,249 downwards.
GAGAGCATTATTTAAAGGGACAGTAAATGTAAAAAATAATGTTACATAATTCTGCACATAGTGATGAATTATGTAACATCTTAGCAACAACTTTAAAAATAAAAAGATTTGATAGATTTTAGCCGTAAAAGTTGCACTTACCGGGTCTTTGATCATGTCTTCTATTTCAAAAGCATTTTGCGTGCGCGCTGTCTAATCACAGCGCACCAATTGCACTATTGAACTGATTGCAGCACGCTCCCACTACCAGACGAGAGCGCGCTATATTCAGTTCAATAGCTCGATCGGGGAGATGATCAGAAGATCCTGAAGAGGAGACCAGGTAAGTGCAACATTCAAATCTTTTGATTTTTAAAGCTGTCGCTAAGATAATGTAACATAGTTATGCACTATATGCAGAATTATGTAACAATATTTTTTACATTTACTGTCCCTTTAATAATATTGCCAGCCACCAGGCTCTTAGTTTGGTCTATTAGTATTGATTTACGCAATAACCGCAGTTAATATTTTTATTGTATGATCAATACTGTATATATCAGAGCTTTTGTTGAACAGTATTTCAGTTGAACTCCTTAATCATACCACACCCTTTAATAATAAAAACTTTACTCTGCAAAAGAAATATGACGGTCATTTGATTTATGATGCATAACTAGCTTTGATGTAAGCTTCTAAAACAAATTTTATTTTTTATTTACTTTTGCAACCATGATGCTTTGTTTTTTTAAAAAGGAATCATAAATGAAAGGAACAGTAAGCACCTTTCGATTGCAACATTGTTTCTATAGTCTTCCAATAGAAACGCATATAAACAGAGTGGGAATATAACTAGAACATATTAACACCTTGTTTTCTGCCATTGTGTTTCAACAGTCAAATTCAACCTACTACTTTGTTATTTTGGAGGAGCCATTCTGTACTTTAGTCTCGGGAATACAGGGCTTGCCACTGATATTGATTATTATTTGGCTTGAGCAGGAATAATAATGATGTAAACTGCAAATTGGGAGCAGATATGTGACAAGGTTAGGCTTCCTAAGCCTGTCAGGTGCTTTTTCAGTTTTCAGGACTGTAAAATCCACAATTTTCACACTTAGGGGCCGATTTGTCAAGCTCCGTATGGAGCTCGTCGGAAACAGAAGTTATGAAGCAGCGGTTTGCCTGCTCTGAGGCAGCGGAGAGAAATCAACCCGATTGAATACGATCAGGTTGATTGACACCCCCTGCTAGCGGCCGATTGGCCACGAATATACAGGGGGCAGCATTTCACCAGCAGTTTACAAGAACTGCTGGTGCAATAATAAATTCCGACATTTATCGATGAGTAGCGATGTACAGCGGACATGATACGCTACATCGTATCATGTCCACTCGCACATTAATAAATATACCCCTTAAGGTGTAAAATACATCATTTTGATTATTTATTGCTACAAAACAGAGAAGTATCCTGCAACTGGTCCCACATCTATAAGCTTGTAAGAAGTACATGAAACATTTAAATATTCATCGTTTGTTAGGAGCCAAAAATGGCAGCCAATTTCTGCCCACCAATTGTGTGCATATTTAGGTATGTTCCGTTTGTCTAAATACAATCAACTCGTGAATAAGCTTTCCTACTCGCACACGCTGATTTGTGCATGTGTAGTTTGAAATAGCGAACTGAAAAATATTAAATGTGCACTGCTAAACTGTCATACAAGAAAACTGCTAACTGGAAAAGAAGAAAGTTATGGGTGGCCATTTTCTGCTGCTAACAAACGATGATTATTTAAACATTTCATGTACTTCTTACAAGTTTATAGATGTGGAACTCGTTGTAAAATGCTTGTCTGGTATTTAGCAATAAGTAATTAAGAAAAACAACATTGCAATTTACTTCTATTATCAAACATGCTTTGTTTATTCGAATCTTATAATTTTATTTTGACATTATTGTATCGTTAAATTATAGGAAATGTTAGCTAAATGAAAAATTAAATTATATTAAAAAAGTTGTTTTACTATGCATTATTATTATATATATTATAGATTATTATGTGTTTAATGTCACTTTCATTTATATCACATTATAAGCAAAAGTAGTTTAGCTCTTTTTATGGTCATCTCCTCATAAATAAATCAATCAATTATGGATTGTAGAGAAATACAGGCCCATTTATCAAGCTCCGTACGGAGCTTGAAGGGCCGTGTTTCTGGCGAGTCTTCAGACTCGCCAGAAACACAAGTTATGAAGCAGCGGTCTAAAGACCGCTGCTCCATAACCCTGTCCGCCTGCTCTGAACAGGCGGACAGGAATCGCCGGACATCAACCCGATCGAATACGATCGGGTTGATTGACAGCTCCCTGCTGGCGGCCGATTGGCCGCGAGTCAGCAGGGGGCGGCGTTGCACCAGCAGCTCTTGTGAGCTGCTGGTGCAATGTTAAATGCGGAGAGCGTATTGCTCTCCGCATTTAGCGAGGTCTTGCGGACCTGATCCGCAGTGTCGGATCAGCTCCGCAAGCCCTTTGATAAATGGGCCTGTGAGACTAAATTGATAAAAGGGGAGCGGTTATTGGTCTTGGTATAAAACATCATGCAAATCTAGAATATTTATATTATTTTTTTATCATTGTACACTCTATGAAGATATGATGCTTTAGAACTGGAAGTACATATTTGTAATAATTGTTTACAAAAACTTGCAAATTACAAGTGTATCTTTAAAGGGACAGTCTACTCCAGAATTGTTATTGTTTAAAAAGATAGATAATTCCAATATGACCTAATCCCCAGTTTTGCATAACCAACATTGTTATATTAATATACTTTTTACCTCTACGATTCCCTTGTATCTAAGCCTCTGCAGAGTGTCGCCTGTTCCAAAATTGTCTCCCCTTAAAGAAACAGTCAAGTCCAAAAAAAACTTTCACAATTTAAATAGGGAATGTAATTTTAAACAACTTTCCATTTTACTTGTATCAGTTATCACCAATTTTGCTTTGTTCACTTGGTATTCTTAGTTGAAAGCTAAACCTAGGAGGTTCATATGCTAATTTCTTAAACATTGAAGACTTAGATATAATGTAATCACAGATGTAAAAAGTGTATTTCTATAAAAGTGTTAGTTATGCAAAACTGAAGAATGGGTAATAAAGGGATTATTTATCTTTTTAAACAACAAAAATTCTGGTGTTGACTGTCCCTTGAACCCTAAATAGATTTTCTACAATCCCTTATATTTCAAACCACTAGGGTTTTATTGCTGGTATTTCAAGGAGTGAATGGCCACTGATGACAATATTTTGCCAGCTTCTTGATCTTCGTGAGCATTCTTGATGTTCCTTATATGTTCTTGCAAGAAGGTTCTAAGTTTCCTGCTAGTCATTTCTATGTATCTTTTCTTGCAAACACAGGTGAGTATGTAGATAACTCCCTCTGTTACAACTGATGTATTTTTTCATCTTATGCCAGTATACAAATCTATCCTGTATTTCTTTACTTTTCTCTATGTATTTACTTAAGAACATGTACCACAGGGATAGGATCCTGGACAGAAAGCAGTTGAGTTTTTATTCGATTGGAAGTGACTGATGGTAAGTATATTCTTTAAATTACTTGTTCTTCTGTACCCTATAGATATTCTGTCTCCAAATAGGGAATTTAAATCTGGATCTATAAGTAACACATTCCAATGTTTCTGTAGAACATTGGTTATTTGTGGGATTTGAGGATTTTAAGTGAGTATCAGTCTTATCTGGTTGTCCATCTTCTTCTAGAGCTTTTATAACAAAGAGAGATAATGTTCTACAGAAAAAAACAGATTTTGCTTTTCTATACTTCTCCTGCTGTAACCTCTCTCAATTAGTCTCTTTTTCAGTTCCTTGGCTTGAGTTTGGAAACTGTGTTCTTCACTACAGTTCCATTGTGCTAGTTCATGTGTGCCATATAAATAGCATTGTGCTCACTTCTGTGGAGTTATGCAGAACCAGCACTAATTGACTAAAATGCAAGTTAAAAACTTAAAAGATTTTCTATAAGGATCATGCATTTGTTTTATGCATGGATATATATTTGGGATGGAGTTGCCCCCCCCCCAGGCCAAAAGTTGCCAGTCCTCTCCTGATACTTACCTTGTTTTAGATGCAACTCATAGGGAAAATCCCTATTGTCACACAATAAAGCTTGTAAATACAATGGGTGGCTGCCCAGTCTCATTTAAACATACTGTACATGTTAGTGCTTTTTTATATAGGTTACCCACACAAATTGTAAGTTGTTTTTTTGCTTCTAACAAAAGGTATAGCTATTTCAAAAGTGTTTCTAAGTATGCTTAGTGCACCAGCATTTTAAACACAATACTTGCTCAGAGAGCATAAAGTGCTTGTACCATCTGGTAATGAATCACTTTGTTAATTGCTGACATGATACAACCCCCACTGGGGCTCTGAGCAGCTGCAGTATGTAAAATGCTGGTGCACTGAGAATATCTAGCTATACTTCACATGCACATGCAGAGAAAAATGTTAATACTAAAACAGTGATAACTTTTACTAGAATCATTTTTGCCAATACAGGTATATTGCAAATATGTTTCTATTGAAAGATGTAATTCATCTATGTGCATTTAACTTTTGACCCGTATATCCTTTTAAGTAACTTTAGGTTGCAGAATAGGGGGAAAATGACATCAGATCAAAGTTAGAAAACAGCACACTTCAAGGTTTAGGGCATGGAAAAAAGACTTGCCTGGTCTCAATGTGAACACAAACACATGACCAAGGGTATATTGCAGGCCATAAACCTTGTATGTTTGCACCTATGGACCCAGTTTGGAAGAAATAAAGGTCTTTAATTTTTTGGAGGCTGGAATCTTTTGAAGAATAGAGGAAAAAGACAGATTGTAAAGAATTCTTAAAGGGACATAACATTCACAACCATGTAGGAATGTATCAATGTCATGTTGTGTCCCAATAAATATGAGGAAAAATAAATATAACTTTTTTTAAGACTTGCTATGGTTGTCACTAAGGCCAGCACTTATTAACTACTGGATGGAGAGTGTTCACTCACGCTAACCTGTCCACCCGGGATCACAGAATTCAGGAAGCTTATTGCAGCAATACACTGCCCATAACATTGCCCAAGTGCATTGTGCAACGCCGCCCCCTGCTCGCGCTAGCCCAATGGGGGTTGTCAACCCACCAGATAATAGCTGGCATACTGGTTAGGAAGCTGTGGTCTAATGACCACTATTTCTTAACTTTCGGCTGAAACTATGTGCCCCAAAGCTGCATTACGCAGCTTGATAAATGGGGGTCTATATTTGTACTGAAATGACAAGTTGATTTCTGTGAAGGTGCTTTTTTAGATGTATTTATTTAAATTAAGGAAATATATTTTTATCATAACCGCTAGATTTAGACACTTGTCCAACTCAAATAATAACAGACCATCTTTAGTAGGAAAAAACTTTAATACATCCAAACGTAATAATAAATATACCATATCACTGTTATAAACTTTCAAAATGACAAAAATTATGGTCTTACTATTAATGTATTACATAGTTAAAAATGTATCTATAAACTTATATAAAACAAGATAACATTAAAATGTTAAAAAAATAAAAAAAATTACTGATAACATTTCAATTTGATAAAGAAAATATTATTTTGTATAAGGAATAAATAAAAGAGCTTTAATGCAAGTGGAGCGAGGAAATGGCAAGTGCATATTAAATAATCAACAAATTGAAATGAATAAAAGCAACTTAGGCTCTCAGACACAAAATAAATACATATTGCTTACAAACTAGTACAGTACTCCTAAATGGACTCTTAAAGGGATATCAAACCCCAACATTTTATTTTGTGATTCAGACAGATCATACAGTTTTAAAAAAGTGTCCTAGCTTGCCTTATGCAAGCGCCGGGCCTGTACCTTTATTACCTATTCCCTAGTTTTGCATAACCAACATACAATACACTTTTTACCTCTGTGATTACTTTGTATCTAAGCCTCTGCAAACTGCCCCCTTATTTTAGTTCTTTTGACAGACTTGCACTTTAGCCAATCAGTGCTAACTCATAGGTAACTCCACGTGCGTGAGCACAATGTTATCTATATGACACACATGAACTAACACCCTCTAGTGGTAAAAACAGTCAAAATGCTTTTAGATAAGAGGGGCCTTCAAGGTCTATAATATTAGCATATGAACCTCATAGGTTTAGCTTTCAACTAAGAATACCAAGAGAACAAAGCAAGATTGGTGTTAAAAGTAAATTGGAAAGTTGTAGGGAAGATTCTGCTAACTGTAGGCCAGTCAGTTTGACCTCAATTGCAGGGAATTTAATGGAAACTCTTTTAAAGGAAAGACTTGTATCTTTTATTCAGACAAACAACTTAGAAGACAAAGGACAGCATGGTTTCAATGCTGGAAGATCGTGCCAGACTAATCTAATTGATTTCTTTGACCATGTAACTAAAATAATAGACCAGGGAGGAGCCATAGATGTTGCATATCTAGACTTTAGCAAAGCATTTGACACCGTCCCACACAACAAACTTATTCACACAGTGTATTGCTTTGGAATAGATGCTAAGATTGTTAAGTGGGTAGAATGCTGGCTTAAAGATAGACAACAGAGGGTTTCAATTAATGGAGTACATTCAAATGAGGCATCAGTTACTAGTGGTGTTCCCCAATGGTTAGTTCTTGGGCCTGTTTTGTTTAACATGTTCATAAGTGATATTAGAAGTGGGGTTAAGGGGAAGGTTTGCTTGTTTGCTGATGATACAAAAATGTGTAACAGGGTAGATGTTCCAGGAGGAGTTGATCAAATGAACTGTGATATTAATAAACTAGAGGACTGGTCAAATAAATGGGATCTGAAATTTAATATTACCAAGAGCAAAATTATGTATATAGGATCCAAAACCCCAAAGGCCAATTATAGTCTCAATGGTACATTACTGACTGTAATTAAAGAAGAAAGGGACTTGGGAATTATTATTTCAGATTATTTAAAATTTGGTACACAATGGAGCAGTGCAGCCAGAAAGGCCAGTCAAATGCTTGGTTGCATTGGAAGAGGTTTTAGTAGCAGAAATAGCAAGGTTCTTATGCCACTTTACAGATCATTAGTTAGACCAAATCTGGAATACTGTGTACAGTTCTGGAGACCATATCTTCAGAAAGATATAAATAAACTAGAAGCTGTCCAAAGGAGGGCTACTAAAATGGTACATGGTCTAAAATATAAAACGTACAGAGAAAGACTCTATGATCTAAATATGTATAGCTTAGAGGATAGAAGGGAAAGAGGTGACATGATAGAAACCTTCAAATATATGAAGGGACTTAATAAAATAGAAGCTGAAAGCATTTTTCACAAAAAAATAAATGCCAAAACAAGGGGTCACAATCTAAAGTTAGAGGGTAGCAGATTCAGGAGTAATTTGGGGAAGCATTTTTTTACAGAAAGGGTGGTGGATTCATGGAATAAACTTCCATTTGAGGTGGTAAACACAAAGACTGTAAATAAATTTAAAAATGCCTGGGACATGCATAAGGCTATCCGAAGGAAAAAGTAACATGTAATATGGGTAGACTTGATGGGCCTTTTTTGGTTCTTATCTACCGTCAAATTCTATGTTTCTATGTTTAAAATTAAATGTTCTATCTTAATCATGAACGCTTATTTTGGATTAGACTGTCCCTTTAATTGTTCTTTCTATGGAGCACAAATAACACATGTACTGTATGTTATACAACCAGTAGTAAATGTTTCATTAATATATATCTTTAATACATTTGCTTCCTTTTTCATGAATAACTAATCCCTTCATCATCCATGCCTTTAAAAGCTTGTATTATCTCGTAATTAAAAAGGATAATTTGTTTTTAAATATATAATACTGGAATAAATATTATATATATATATATATATATATATATAATATCCCAGGAGGTAGAAGCACTCACGGTAACACAGTCCATGTTTAGCCTGCCCGGGGTGCTTAAAATGACAATATGAGCATCCAGAAAGAAAAGCACTCACCGGGTCTTATTTACGCAAGAAATACTTTTAATTTGTGACGTTTCGGGGTTGCCCCCGTCCTCAGACAACAATTACAGGCACATACATTTACTCACCCTATATAGCTAACAAACCCGCTCCCAAGTGCAATCCCGCCGGTGGCGTACCGGAAGTCAGCTACCGTGCGCAGAACACTACGTCACCGGTTGCCATAACAACCAGGACGCCTCCCGGCGGAATTCCTATAATGTTAAAATTTAAAACATAAATTGACAGTGCATTATTTACAGAACGCTACACAAACATTATATGCTGGGAGAACAACCTTTCTACATAGTGGGCTTAAACATCCATGTAATAATAAGTACCAAAGCGGGGATAAATTATATCCTAACACCGTAACAGACAAAATGTGCTAAATGAGCCACTTAAATGTACTACATATTAAGTCTCTAGCCATATAACCTTAGAAATAGAGAGCAAAAAAGAAGAAAAAAGCTAGAATAATAATCTTTTTCTTATTCTTATTCTAGCTTTTTTCTTCTTTTTTGCTCTCACTCACTTTTATTCATATTTATGTTTCAATTTTTCTATTTTATTCTCTTTTCTTTTCTTCTTCACATGGTGACTCCTTTCTTCGTTCTTTTTGTATCTTTTATTCATTTATATCTTTTATTCATTTTTATTTTTATTTTTATTTTATTTTATTTTATTTTTCTAGGTTATAACTCTGAACCTGGATACATGGATTATGATACTTTGCTATTTCTAAGGTTCTATGGCTAGAGACTTAATATGTAGTACATTTAAAGTGGCTCATTTAGCTCATTTTGTCTGTTACGGTGTTAGGATATAATTTATCCCCGCTTTGGTACTTATTATTACATGGATGTTTAAGCCCACTATGTAGAAAGGTTGTTCTCCCAGCATATAATGTTTGTGTAGCGTTCTGTAAATAATGCACTGTCAATTTATGTTTTAAATTTTAACATTATAGGAATTCCGCCGGGAGGCGTCCTGGTTGTTATGGCAACCGGTGACGCAGTGTTCTGCGCACGGCAGCTGACTTCCGTTACGCCACCGGCGGGATTGCACTTGGGAGCGGGTTTGTTGGCTATATAGGGTGAGTAAATGTATGTGCCTGTAATTGTTGTCTGAGGACGGGGGCAACCCCGAAACGTCACAAATTAAAAGTATTTCTTGCGTAAATAAGACCCGGTGAGTGCTTTTCTTTCTGGATGCTTATATATATATATATATATATATATATATATATATATATATATATATGTATATATATTATATACTGGAAAAAAAATGTTACTAATGGTTCTAGAATGCAAACACGTTACCTTCACATATATCTTGAATGGTATTTCTTTCAAAAAATTAGTAAAGTAATCTAACTTGCATACACATATTTAAAACACCATTAAATAGGGCAGAATTCCATAATAATTAGTTACATAATAGAAAGACAATGCAATAATGCTGACTACAGATTTCAAATGAACAGTACAAATTTTCTTCTGATAAATTTCAAAGTTTCCTTCCATTTTAAAATTTTCTGTACCACATGACAGACATTATCCAATCACAATGTAATATACTTATACAGAGTGAACTTTTGCACATGCTCAGTAGGAGCGGATGCTTCAGAAAGTGTGCACATAAAGACCATGCACAATTTAATAATAGTAGTAACATCTATTAAAATTGCAAGTCCTATATGAAACAAAAAAGTTTTATTTTTACTTTAATGCACCTTTTAAACAATGCCAAATCATATACAAATTATATGCAAATTGAAAGAAATAGTGCTGCTATCTAGTGATCTTGCTAACGTGTAACATTGTTGCAAAACTGTTGCCATATATTGCTACAGACACATGCACAATCTTGAACTTACCTTCCTGCTTTTCAATAAAGGATAACTAGACAACAAAGAAAATTTGATAATATAATTTGATAATATAAATAAATTTGAAAGTTGTTTAAAATTGTATTTTCTATCTGAATCATGATAGAAAAAATGTTGGGTTTTATGTCCCTTTAATAATAATATATTATAGCTGCCATGTGCATCACAAAAAATGTGAATACGCAAAAATGTAACTTGACTAGTGGTCTGAAAGTAATCACAGGACATGAATGAGAAATTCATATTATTATTTGGATCCTACATTTGAAATTTTCTATACTGATTTATACAATAAAAATTGTATTCATACAAATTATAATGTGACATATATTTCTATTGTAATTGTATTTTAACATATAGAATGCACTAGAATATAAGAAGTAATCAATTTTGTGTAGGGGAAAAAAATTAAATGTATTTGTATTATGCGATTCTACCATTTTAATGATAAACGTATTTTGAACCAAAATATATTGCAATTGTACAATTTGTTCATCAGGTGGAGGATTTTTTAAAAGAAAGAGAGAACAGAAAACCAGAAAAATTTTAAAAATTATTTTAACGTTTTGGTTTCCTCCGCCTTTTTTTCTGGTTGCTGTCACTTGAATCTTCCTCTTCAGAATCTGTTGGAGTTGGTGGTTTTCTAATAACTTTCTTTTCAACTGTGTATTCCTGTTCACCAACCTTGGGGTCGCCTTTCACAAGATATTCACCATTCTGATACGTTATTGCAACAAATGTCCTTGGATAAGTACCATAAACTCTGCGAAGGTCATCCTTGACAAAATCTGGAAGTTCACGCTTTAGTCCAAAAACTCTCTCTAATTTACCCCATTGCAGCTCACCTTTCATTGTGAATCCTTCAGGCCATGTATTTGCAACTGGCTTGTGGATGGTTTGTGGATTCCTATAATTCATTAAATTGCCATATGCAGGCACTGGGTTATAACTGGGATACCACCAGTTTGGCTTATAAAAAGGGTTCACACCATAAAAATGGTGGTATTCAATATGTCCATTTGAATAGTTCTCAGGATAATATGTGAAAGGGCGGCTGCTAAAGTTATGCATCTGTATAGGAGGCAATACAAAGCCGTTATTTGTTTCTGTAAGTCTACCAGATGAGTAAGGAATGTGAGAATTTTTATGTAGGTACATTATTGTATAAGATGCTTGAGGTGTGAAACCATAATGGTACATATTAGGCAATAAATACTTCAATGAGCTTTATTGCCACAGGTACGTCATTCTGATCCATGAAACTTTTCAAAGATGTGTAGTCTTCATCCAACGTATTGGTGGAAACAAGCATTCTGTAGGGAAAAAAAATAGCATGAATAAAGTATCATTCAGAAAATCAAATCATTTCCTATATACTTAGAGAAGTAAGCTAAGGAATAACTTTATATAAAACACAGGAAAGAGGTGCCGTATGTATGAATCAGTTTAACAAACTAGATGTTAACATACAGGAGACACAGGGTACTCACATTGTGCCAATAGGAGCAAGCTGGTTTTTACAGCAGACCTGATGAAACGGTTTGTTCTGTGAAACGCGTTGCATTGTTGCACTTATGCACCACTTAAGCATGAGTTGTTTTTAATTTTGTTTTATACACTATTTTATTAAACAATTTCAAAAGTTTTAAACTCTCATTGCTGTGTGCACTATATACTACGCTACCGTGGGACGGTTTGGTATTGCCTTCCCCGTGCCTCTTTTGCTGATGTCTCCCTATCCTTGAGAGTTGAAATCACCTGAGCCCTGTTATTCATCTGTGGGTGATTGCATCGTTATATCCTGATATTGCTGGTGTTTAGCTGGCTGGTCTGCTGTCAAAAACCAGCTTGCTCCTATTGGCACAAGAGAGTGCAATACAATGTGAATACCCTGTGTCTCCTGTATGTTAACATCTAGTTTGTTATACTGATTCACACAAACGGCTCCTCTTTCCTTTCCTGTGTTTTATATAGAATTGCCTCATCACCTTTGGTGAAGTTAGAGTGCTGCCTGCTCAAAAAGGACGTCCTACAAGTCCTATATCAAAGACCAACATCATCACATAAGGATCTGTCTTGGGAATTATCTAATACATTGATATACCAATGGACTGGTTTTGTATGATCAATTTTTTCATATAATTGATGGGTCTTCTGTTGTATTGACCCCTCCTCATATTTTTTTTCATTTACACATCACATTTGTTTTCATTCATTCATCATTATCTATTCATATGTATGTGTATGCTATATATATTACTATATGGCGGTTTGCTCACTAGGAGTATATAACTATTGACTTGTTATCCATATTGAGAGTGTGTGTTGTATCCATCCAGATATACATACACTAGTTATAGCACCTCCTATAGGGATTTAGATTTCTTTCTTTTCTGTTAAGGAATACCTTTGTAGCAAACTATTAAAACTATTTTGTTTGTTTTTGGCCTACTGGTGGATATTTATCTATCATTAACAGTCACTTTAATATTCAGGTCAAAGTGTTCTATAAATGTTTCTACCCATTAGTTTGTTCCTAATTATCCATTTTACCTGCTGGAGTATATTGAATTGTTTACAATTAGTTCATTTACATTTATTTTGGCATTTGAAGTAGCTGCTTTTCCTGTGGTATTCCAACCTATACTGAACATTTCAATACTTAAGTACTGACTAGGTAAACATAGCTAGGAGAAAAAATTCTAAAAAGTATGGCTCCTGGAGTATATGCTAAAATTTGGTACAAACAAATCCTAAATGCCCTTGGCACAACATCGGAACGAAGTTCCAATGTAAACAAAAGGGGAAAACAGGAAGTCACGTGATCGTCTATGCGAGCACAATACTCCAATGCTGCTAATTGGATCCTGGGAGGCTGCCTATGATGCTAGGTATGTCCCTCAGTCAGATCTTCTGTTTCTTCAAACAAGCCAAGCAATGTTAGAACGACATAAAACGTCCTAAGAGCGTCAAGGAGTTAATAACATCCCTGACAGTACAAATCAAAACAAATCAATAAATCCCAAAATAGATGAAACACAAAATAGATAAAAGGTAAAAAAGGTTAAGTGGTGCGCAAGTTGTACCCCTGCACATATACTAATCTGCTCCCATAAAACAGAAAAAATCGAGACAAGAATACACAAAATTAGAGTGTATACGTGCGCTAAACAGCTAAGGGGTTGTTATTGTAATAGTAGGTTAATCTACATTCAATTAAAAACCTTTTATATTATTAATAAATGGTATGAATAATAAGAAAATGTGTAATTATTTATTACTTGCTAAAAAGTAATATCATAAAAGTAGTATACAAATATACCATACACCCAAAATATAATAAAAATTATTTTCACATATGACTGGTCATCTAGGATAATACCCTGATTTTTATAACAACGTTAAAACAATGTTAAACAGTTTCCACCTTATACATCACAATGTAGCACTTAAATGGCACTTTTGTAGCACTTTCATGGCGCTTTGCACTATTTGTGGTTAATGCAAGAGCAAATTAATTTGCCTGTTTTACAATGTGTGCTTATGTGTGTTCTTAAACGTCCTTATTTGTCATAAGGTGTTTAAAGAATCCTTGATACTGTACAAATACACTTTTTATTAACACTTCTTAGATACACTTTTTAGAGTCTTTTGATAGGAATACACTTGAATTATCTTTGTTTAAAATGTCATTTATAAGTGTTAGTCCAAACAAATTGTAGACGGACATATGGAGTTTTAACTCTAGCGGTCATACTTCTAACACCCTCCAGTTGCAGGTTCAGTTGTATTAAATTGGAAATTTTGGATTATTTATAAGAAGAGAATTGTCCCAAAAGTTAACCACACTATACGGGCTGCTACACCTCTATGTGCCTACCTTAATCCAGTTGATTACTTGGTGTTTGTTTTAGCAGGACACAGGTGTCTGCACAACTCTATGTAGTTGGTTTTCCGGGTTGGTGACGTCATTCACTACATACGCTACTAAAACAAGTAGTTCTGTGGCGGTGAACGTATCCTTACTCTGCGCAGAGTCTAGTTGGTCTGTTTTTGAGAAATGTAGTCCCTTTTAGGATCCGTATTAATCCTTCAAATGGGCTTTATTACTTCAATGTCAGCAACTTCTTATATTACCATCAACGCGTTTCTCCGTTTTACACGGCTTTAGCAAGATGGTTATAGGTAGTTTTCGGTTTCCTTATAAGTGTATGTCTGATCAGTTATTGGTTGAACCAATCAACTCTGTATCCGACTAATAAAATACTTTGTTATATCTACTTTGTTATATCTACATACAAATATAATAAGTATGTAATATAGACACAATAAATATGACATCGATGTGTAATTATATGGCCCATATTCTGGATCATGATCAACCTAATTTGTTTAAGGTGGATATTTGTTTAAGGTAGATAATGGAATGAATAAAGGGATATGATAAAGCATGTTCATAATAAGTCATGTAATATAATTGTATAGAACAAGAGAGGGTGTCTACAAGCGATTATGTATATATATGGTATATAGTACCCAAATCATTATATATGCTTACAATAAGACACCATGATTGGTGTTAAATTGATATTAACCTAAATAACTATATTCTATATATAGACACTATATAAAATTATAATCCTATATAAAGACCCCATATAACCAAGTGAGATATTTGGTGGTTAATCTAAAATGAATATTTGAAAATTATTCTAAAATAAAGGGTTTAAAATCTAATTCTGAGTTTAAACCCTGCGGGTATAATGTCTGTAGCTCATAAATTAGTTCTGCTTCTTTCCTTAGTAGTAAGTGGTCAAAGTCACCTCCTCGCCAGGGTTTTTCAATTTTGCATATGCCCGAGGATTTTAATTCTTTGATGTTATTTTGATGTTTAATCCTAAAATGTTCATAGAGGCGGGTTTCTTGGTCCCCTTTTTTATTAGATTAAGGTGCTCTTATTCTAGTGTGCAGGGACCTAGAGGTCTCTCCTAAATACTGTTTCCCACATGAACATTGGATTAAGTATATTATCCCCTTGTCGCTACATCTAAATGTATCCTTAATTTTATATCCTTTGTCTGTATTTGTGAAGGAATATCCTCTACATTTAGTGCTGTGTTGGCAGGCTTTACAGCTGTAGCAAGGGTATTAGCCACATAATTTGTTCCCTAGGAGGTCCCTATCATGTAGTTTTTGTTCTTGTGTTTTTTTCTTAAAGTCACTAGGTGACTTGCAGCTTTCCTATAGATGATAATTGGGTTTTCAGATATTAAGTCTCCTATGATTGTATCTGACTTGATGAGATGCCAATGTTTATTGAGTATTTTCACTAGTTGTTTATAGTGACAGTTATAATTAGTGACAAATGGTACTTTTAAAACCTTTTTGGTTACAATTTCTGTTTTCAGTGTTTTATCGAGAGTATCTCTTCTTTCTATGTTTCTAACTGTGGAAATAGTTGTTTTGAGGGCATCTGGATTATATCCTTTTTGTAAAAATCTATTTTCCAAAATCTCTACTTGGGAGTCATAGTCGGATAGTTTAGAGCAGTTACGCCTTATTCTAAGAAATTGTGGGAATGTTTGGGAATGTTATCTATCCAACGTTTCAAGTGACAGCTATGTGCTGGAATGTAATTGTTGGCATCGACTCTATTGAAGTGATTTTTAGTACTCAATCCCCCTTGGTCTATAAATATATCTAAATCCAGAAAAGTTATCGTTTGTTTACTCATGGTGTATGTGAATTTTAAATTTAGATCGTTACAATTTATGTCTTCAAAAAATGTTACCAAACTCTCTTCACTGCCTCTACAAACAATAAAAATATCATCAATATACAGACGCCCAATAATATCAGGGATATCCTCTATATGCTCCAATCTTTCACAATACATAGACACACAACTGCAGAGATATGTACAACAGTTGCCTTCTTATCTTAAAGACACCACTGAAGTCTTAAACATACTTCAGGATCTTGAATAGCAAAATGATTACATATTAGCCACAAGCGATGTCAGCTCCCTCTATACGAGTATTAAGCATGACAAAGGTATCGCTATAGTTGACTAGTTTCTTAAGAGTTAAAATGCAACCCAATATAAACATAATCAGTTCATTCTAGAATGCATCAAATTTATTCTTACCAACAATGTATTCGCATTTAATGATAATCTATATTTGCAGGTCCTATGGACTGCAATGGGCACGAGGTTTGCACCTAGCTATGCTAACCTATTTATGGGTAAATGGGAACATCATTTTATCCTGGAGCATAGACTAGGTGATGATATTTTAATTTTTTTGGAGAGGCAGTGAAGAGAGTTTGGTAACATTTTTGGAATACATTTTCCCAAAGGACAACTCCTTAGAATAAGGCGTAACTGCTCTAAACTATCCGACTATGACTCCCAAGTAGAGATTTTAGAAAAAAGGTTTTTACAAAAAGGATATAATCCAGATGCCCTCAAAACAACTATTTCCACAGTTAGAAACATAGATAGAAAAGATACTCTCAATAAAACACAGAATACAGAAATTGTAACCAAAGAGGTTTTAAAAGTACCATTTGTCACTTATTATAACTGTCACTATAAACAACTAGTGACAATAATCAAGAAACATTGGTATCTCATCAAGTCAGATCCAATCATAGGAGACTTAATATCTGAAAACCCAATTATCATCTATAGGAAAACTGCAAATATAAAAAGTATCCTTGCACCTAGTGACTTTATGAAAAAAAAAACATGATAGGGACCTCCTAGGGAAAGAAATTATGTGGCTATCACCCTTGCTACAGCTGTAAAGCCTGCCAACACAGCACTAAATGTAGAGGATATTCCTCCACAAATACAGACAAAGAATATAAAATTAAGGATACAATCAGATATTATGACAAGGGGATAATATACTTAATCCAATGTTCATGTGGGAAACAGTACTTAAGAGAGACCTCTAGGACCATGCACACTAGAAAAAGAGAGCACCTTAATCTAATCAAAAAAGGGGATCAAGAAACCCGCCTCTATGAGCATTTTAGGATTAAACATCAAAATAACATCAAAGATTTAAAATACTGGGGCATATGCAAAATTAAAAAACCCTGGCGAGGAGGTGACTTTGACCACTTACTACTAAGGAAAGAAGAAGAAATAATTTATGAGTTACAGACATTATACCTGCAGGTATAACCCCTTTATTTTAGATTAATTTTCAAATATTCATTTTAGATTAACCACCAAATATCTCACTTGGTTATATAGGGTCTTTATATAGGATTATAATTTTATATATTGTCTATATATAGAATATAGTTATTTAGGTCAATATCAATTTAACACCAATCATGGGGTCTTATTCTTGTAAACATATATAATGATTTGGGTACTATATATATACATAATCACTTGTAGACACCCTCTCTTTTTCTATACAATTCATTAATTATGTGCATAGTTTATTATATACATGACTTATGAACGTGCTTTATCATATACCTTTATTCATTCCATAATCTACCTTAAACAAATATCTACCTTAAACAAATTAGGTTGATCAATATCCAGAATATGCGCCATATAATTACACATCGATGTCATATTTATTTATTGTGTCTATATTACATACATAATTACACATTTTGTACTATACATCCTTCTGATCGTTCATACCATTTATTAATAATATAAAAGGTTTTTAATTGAATGTAAATTAACCTACTATTACAATAACAACCCCTTAGCTGTTTAACGCGTATACACTCTAATTTTGTGTATTCTTGTCCCAAAATAGATAAAACAATCACATCTACTCCAATAATAGTGCTGACACTACAGTAAATACATGATTCTCCATGGTGTAGTCCAATAAAATAAATCCTAAATGGTTATCCCCAAAGGAATCCACAGAGGAAACCAAAGACAATTACATTCAATGACTCCCCCTACAGAACTGGAAGTCATCCACTGCAAGTACCTGTAAAAACAAAAACAACCCCAAAAAGGTGTAATAAATATCACACATCAAACACCCTAAAGGGTTACTGCTCACCAAATGTAAATAGCTAAAGCATTTTGACCGCAATGGTCTTTCTCAAGACTGAATTAAGCTTGTTACCTTCGTCTTTATATAACAAAAATATTGGCGCCAAATGCATCAATATTTTGCGCTACTTCTGATTCAGGAAAGTCTCTGGGACTTGTAGTATCAATCATGCACATGCGCTCTTCCAATAAACATTTATATAGAGATGGAGGAGATTGTTACTATTTCCGCCCAATCTCTACTTAATCACAACTATTTGTGCAAGTAAAAATATTTTATAGTTGAAAAATATACAATAAATACATTAAAAAAAATATATAATAGATATACAAATCTCTTAAAAAAGTAGATATAAAATATTTTATATAAAATCTTTCCTTTATACTTAAAAAGTTACTCCAAGATATTCCAAAAAGTTTTTTTTTTTTTTAATTATACGGTTATTTATGTATTTATTTCTTTTAGTCAGAAGAACCATTTTTTTTTTTACATAATAAATTGTGAGGATAATACATTATTTTACTTTTGCCCATCCCTTAAAAGGATTAACAAACTTTAATTTGTAGTTCTTGCAGCATTATCATTCCTGTCTATACATGAAAGTTCTTTAGAAAAATGAACCACTCATTATAACGGGGTTAATCCTCAAGTCATTCTTGACTATCATTTCTTATAACTGAAACAATTTAAACTATTCTAGAATGGTTGTGATTGAGTAACAACTTTTTAAAGACAATTCAAATCTCTATTGAAATTGGACAAGCATTCAACTGTTAAAGTATGTGAAAAGTATTACATATGTCATGTGAAAATAAAATAAAAGCATTACTAATGATTTAATTCATTGATAGCCAACTTCCTAAACACATGGGAGCCGAAGATCAATATTGTAGAAGCCTTAAAGGGACAGTTTACTCAAAAAAATTCTCCCCTTTAATTTGTTCCCAATGATCCACTTTACCTGCTGGAGTGTATTAAATTGTTTACAAGTAGCTCCTTTACCCTTATATTGGCATTTGAAATTGTTGATTTAGCATGTGGTATCCCCACCTATTCAGAAAGTTTGTGGCCGCGCGTACCAGCTATAGATAAGCTTTGTAAACACAGCCAGCAGAAGAAATTACACTCCCAGTGTGATAAAGCAGAGATAAGGTAATACAATGTTGATTTTCCATTGTTCTCTCAAAGTACTGGTGATTGTTTTAAGGACAGATATAAGATAAAGAAGCAGGTATATGGGCACAATGTGATACAGTAATGAGATCTGATTATACCTACAAGCTCAACCCATTTTATTAGGTTGTGGCTTCAAAACACAAAATCAGAGCTTTAATATTAACAAATAAACCTTTAAAAGCTAATTTTCATACATTTTTACTCTACAATTGCTTTTTTTACCAACTGCAAACACATTAAGGGAAAAACTATTTTACAGTATACTGTCCCTTTAAGGGCTACATATAAATTTATGGCTCATAATATATTTCCTAAAATTGTCTAGTGGTACACGCTCATATTTAGGTAAGTTTGTAAGGTTACTCTCTGTCTTCTGTTCTCCGCTCAAGGTGGCGCTTTTGAGATGTGACCACCCAAAAGCATATAATGCCAGGGATTGACAAATCTGTTTAAAATTTAGGTGCCAGGCAGTGGTATTTGTATATAGCTATAAAGAGAGCAACCCAAAAAGTTAGATGTCCGGGGTAAAATTTTAGGAGCCGCTGGCTCCTTGGCTCCTGATTTTGTTGAGCCCTGGCATACATTATTATTATTTTCTTTCCTAAGATATGGTGAGTCCACGGCTTGAGTAATTACTGTTGGGAATATCACTCCTGCCCAGCAGGAGGAGGCAAAGAGCACCACAGTTAAACTGCTAAGTATCACTCCCTTACCCACAACCCCCAGTCATTCTCTTTGCATTTGGTGCATGTAGGAGGTGAAGTTTAGGTGTCTGAAGAAAATTTTTGATTTAATCTACAAGCAAGTTTTGGGGTATAGGCGTATTCCTCATCATTCTTTGCAGTCGGGTAGTGGTGCCTTTAAAGCAGTTAGGAACTTGTAAAGAGGTACTTTCTGCATTTTCCTAACAATTGCTGCCCTAGTTTAGAAAGCCAGAATTGGCTACTTTCTTTTTCAAAGGTCTCTGTGAAGAATTGTGTTTTCTCATACCTTGTAACTGTCTACATGCCGGACAGCGGGGCAGGTAAGTACTTTTTCTTCCAGTTGAGGAGACCATACACTTAACAAATTAAAAGACACTGCTTTTTAATTGGGACATAGATAACTAATCCTGTTGTATGGGTTACACTGGGGCATGAAGCAGGTACTGTAGCAGACTAACATTTAAACTCTTTTAAAAAGAAAGGGTAAAATGTTTTTATTAGGCTTTATTTTCTGACACATATTTACTTGATTAAACAATTTAAGTTTAAACTGAAAGAAAGGCTGAATTGTCTATTTCAGCAGCTTATTCATTTCCTTTCCCCTTTGCTTTAAAATAAAGTGTCAAGGTATTTGAAATATTATTAAATAATATATAGAAGTATATTTATCTTTATTTAATAAATCTGTGGATGTGCACATGGTCTGTAGGACAAAGGATTATTCCTAAGAGATCTCCCCCACTCATTGTTAAATTTATGCTAAACACACAGGGGGGGCAATGGAACATGAGGCCATACCAAATTTGCTATAATCAGCTTACAGTTTGAGACAGGATGAGTCATAAAAGGCAAATTAAGAGGATAAATTGTCAGATAGGCGACACCACACAAAATATATGGAGACAAAATGTTTGAAATACCCTTTTGGAACTGATCAGAATCATAGGGAAACAGCTTTTATGCACATAGGTGTTAATCCTTAAACATCAAATACACATCTGCACTACTAGCTAAACAGGAAATATGCTTTTACAACTACTCGTGGATTGATCCCATGTGGTGAGTATGAGACAAAAAGTCTGGCAACTGAAGTTACTGAAAAGTTAGAATGTTAGGATAATACAGTGAAGGCACATGACTTACATTATGATTTCAAAACAACTGTATATATTTTAATGGATATGAGATGTATATATATATATATATATATATATATATATATATATGTGTGTATATATATATATGTGTATATTTTGAAAGCATGAATATCTTAGCCTCTGTGTGATTAAGAACATGAATAGATGTTTATGGACCTGAAGAGAAATGATCATTAACATTTATTTTTTTTATTTCAGATCTACATAGACAGGATTCACTTGGAATACAGTACAATACTGAATTAAAAATAAGCTATTATTCACATATAAATGCCAGGATACCGATAAAATTGTAATGCATTTTAAGCTAATAATTAGCAGTATTAAATGACCTTAATATAATGAATGTTAATAATATAACATATTTGGTATCAGAATAATCAGAAAAAATAACCTAATATTAACCATCTGTAATTGGGGTTATATATGATTAATGCAGAGAGTGTAATATGATTAAATAACCACTTTATGAAAATAATTAAGTTGTTTAAAAAAAAAAAAGTTCAGAAATGCTGTATTGTATTGCTATGTTGTACTGTATGCTGCCACCTGGTGTTATGTTGCGAGAACTACAGCCAGAAGGTTCTTTCTGGCTGTTAAAAATGAAATTTCCAAGGGCCAATCCGATTTAGACTTCCCAGATAACCAATGGGAAGGTCAGCTCCCGTAATGCCACCCACATGATGTCATCAATTATTATATAATGGGAGTGTTGAATGCACAAGGGAGAGTTGTCTGTAACTTGTTGAAAATTAGTGATCTGATTTTGGCTGCGATATACCTGAAAAAAAATTTCACTTCAGCAAGGAGCTTAAAACGTATCCTTGATTTGTGCAAAAACCTTCTTTCAAATGAGATGACCTAAAGACCGCTACGAATTGGTTCAAAATTGGTAAAGTATATATATAAAAGAAAAGGGCTGCTAATTACATGTGATATTTTAAAGTCACTGCAGTTTAAAGATACAGTTTTATGGGTTTTATAAGATAAGTCATATGCATAGCCTTTACAGTTAATAGATTTAAAGAGCAGATTATACTTTTAAACTGTGTGCCATTGTCTTAGATAGCTCTTAGCCTGCCTATTTGTATGCAAACATTTAAAATAAGCATTTATTATTACTGTATGTGGCAGAGTAGGATAAATTGCAGTTAAATAGCAGAATATATATATTTTCCTATTGTATTGCTTGGATGTTAAAGGTTATTTATAAATAAGGTGGGTTTTTAAGATAAGCGTGTATGAATTTTGCATAGCATATTTAAATAGTTTTCAAGCGCACACACATTTATTTCATATTTCTATTATTGCAAATATATTTCAATATGTTTATGGATATTAACTAAATAAAATAATTCAGATATTTATATTAATTGTATGGTCTAGTAGGTGCATGTTGGTTAAGGGTTTCTATCTTAAAGGAAAATTGTTATTTGTATTGCGTTTTAACCCTGCCATAAACTAATATATTATTTGGATAGCACTGCTAAGATTTTCATAAATATACTGACATAATAATTGGAGGCACTGTTCTGAGATTTATTAATATTCCATCATATTTGATATAATATATTTGTAAGTAAATAGAAATTATTATAAAAGAAAAAAAAAAACATATTTTGATATTAATATTTTGAAGATATAATTTTTGAAGAGTTGAAATATTGAATTTCATATTTTGAGATTGATATTAATATCTTGAAATATTATTAAAGATTAATTTTGAAAAATTAATAAAAATATTAATTTTTCATATTTAAAAATTAATCAAAAATATTAATTTTTCATATTTTCAAAGTTAATCAAAAATATTAATTTTTCATATTTCGAAATATTAATTTTTCATATTTCAAAATTAATAATATTTTTTTTTTGAAATATAAAATTTTTTTTCTTCTCTCTTTTTATTGGTAAAAATTGTATTAGCGTTTTAGTTTAACTAAATACTAAACCAATACAATAATGTCTGTAGCCAGAAGTGACTCATTTAATTCTGTACATAGCGATGAAATTGGTCCCATTACAATACCCATTACTAAAGGTCAGGTCCTTAAGAAAGATATCTTAAGTTACATTAAAGGGAAGTTAAATATTGCTGGTGAATTAAATGATTTTGTGGATATGCTTGAAACTAGGGCTAAAAATATTACTGTTAATAATAATATGTGGAATGAAGAGAATTAATTCTTCCAGGAATTATTAATGATTAATCAATGCAAGGCTCTCAAAAAGCGAGACGAACTAATACTAAAATGCTGGCCCCTTTTAATATGCATTATTGACGAAATGTCGTTTTGTGTCACAGACAAACGATTGCAAATACAGGAGCTAGAAAATAGTATTCGTTCCTCGCGCAGACGCGAAGAGGGTTTAAAAATAGCCAAAAATAAAATGGATGAATTTGCCCAAAACCTAACAGCCTTAGATAAGCATAATACAGACTTAATCGCACAGATACAAGATTTAAATAAACAGCTTGCGCAAAGCCAGAGAGAATTAAGCGATTTAAAAAGGTCATATCGCCATAATGAAAACCCCTATATTAACAGTGAGAATAATGCAGATAATGCTAACTCCTTTAGCGAACGTGTCAGGGACGAGGTACAAAAATATATAGAACAATACAGACAAACGACCCCTAACGGGTCAGAAATAGATTTCCCGAATAGACAATCCCCTCAGGATGTAAATCCAGAGGATTGCCGTAGCGCAGCTGATGCGGGGGAGGGAAACTCTAACAGAGAATCCCAAAATAAGTCTGATAAAGTCTATGATTCCCATAAAATAATCACCTTCGTACAATGCGCAGTACCTATATTCTCCAATAAGGGAACAACATCTGTAATTGATCATTTACAGGCTTTTGAAAATGCGTTAGCTATAATGAATGTTACAAGTGAGAAATTGAAAATTGAATTTCTGCCTTGGGTATTTGACAGTAAGCATCACAAATTCTTTGCTTCACTAAAGGATATGAATATTCATTCCTGGAATGGGGTAAAACGACAATGCAGAAAAGAATTCGGGCAATATCGCACTAAAACTGCCGCGAAAATAGCGGTATATGGTTTAAAGTGTTGTGCGAATCAGAGTCCAATCGAATTCCTTTCTGTATTGAAAAATGCGTACAGTATGGCTGAAGATAATCCCAAATTTGACGGCTCAGAATTTGTAAATTTATTTTTTGAAGCCCTGCCTACACCCATCAAAATCAACTTAGCTAGATATTTTGATGAGGACTGCTCATTGGAATGGCTGATCAAAGAGAGTACAAAGTTATACTCTATTCAGCAGTCCAGTGAGCAGGGGATTAAAAAGGAGTCAAAACCCAAAATTGTGGCAGAAACTAGGGTGTCACCTAGCCCCCTCAATTTGGAGTCTTAAAAGAGAACTTATGCAGAGGTGGCCAGTCAAAACAGGCCATCTCCACAGAGGTTTAATTCTGCCCCTCCCCCTACACAGGTTGAGGCGCAGGGAGACTATAACCAAAATGGGGGACATAATCAGGTGAATAATTACTCACAAAGAGAATACTCACCAAATAATTGGTATCCACGCAAGGGTAGATACAATAGACGGCGAAGATATTCTCAGGGTAACCAGACACCCCAGGTATATAATACTCCCCAAAGTACTAATACTGAACAAACTGAACCCCAGGGGCAACCACGCCAGAATAGAAATAACGGCCCTGATTCTGAGGGAACCCAATGGTCCAGGAATCAGTACAATGGGGCACCAAGAGATAGGCCCAGGGGTAGAGGTAACTTGTACAATCAAGTAGATATGCTGTTTACCCAGTTAAATCGGTTGAGCGAACAAATCGCTAATATGAGTCAAAAATCTACGGCTCAGCAACCGAACAATACTTTTTTAGGGGTACAGCCAGTGGTCAGCAGTGGACCACAGGCACAGTCATAAATACTGCAGTATCACCTGAAGGGGAGGGGAGAGATATGCAGAATGTAGTAATAAATACCAATGATACTAATCATGTTCTCTCCCCACAGACCGAAAACGGACAATTTAGCTGTGATGACAGGCAACCTCATCCAGGAAAAACTAACAAACCTCTTCCTTTGCAGCACTCTCTTAACCTTATCTCCACAGATGCAGTACAAAAGAATCCAGCCGACCCTGTCATAGAGGAAACAGGTAGGTATGAAGGTTATTCTGCATCGAATGACATGGCGAATTCAGGTAACACGTTGCGAAGCCCACAGATGTGTGAGAATGCCAATTTTATGTGTGAAATGGTAGAAACTGCAGGAAGATATTATGTATTAGTTGAGCTGCAAGATTCAGTCTCCAACCCTATCAGGGGATTAATTGACACTGGGTCACAGGCGACTATCTTATCCCACAGGTACTACACACAGCTAAATGAGCTAACACCCCACAAACCTAAAATAAAAGAATTTGACGGTTCTCTAATAGGTGTTGGGGGTGACTCCCTAAAAGTTCACGGTACTGCATGGTTAAAATTTAAATTGGGGAACAGGGTCATAAGACACCCTGTCATCATAGTGGATCTGCCAACTGATCGTTTAATTATTGGTAGTGATCTCCTGAAACGATTAAGCACCATAATTGATTGCATAAATAATGTAATTTGGTCACAAGTTAAACGGCCTATCAATTATGAAAAATCTGGTATATCTCACGCCCGACATGTGTCACGTAGTGGAAGAGAAACCAGATGCTGTGGAGATTCATTTCAGGAATAACTCTGTACCTGAAATCACTATTCTACAAATAGATGATCAGACTCCTTTTAGTGGCTCTGATGGTAATACATTTAAAAAAAAGAGAGTTAAAGAGGATCTATTTATCCCTATACAAGTACATGACCTTGGTAAAACCAAGTATACTAAAATAAACTTAAAACAGGAAGCTAGCTATATAAGCGAAGGTTTATTAGCGCAGATAGCTGAACCTAAAGTGATTAAATATCTTTCTCCCCAAGACCACTGTGTCAACAGCCTGGATGACAGGTCTGAAAGCTATAACATCACAGCTAAGTGCTTATTATCTATCTCTATTGGTAATAAGTCAGTGAAGCACCTGTTTTTAGTTTTAAATACTCCCCATAATCAGATATACATTGGCAATGATATCTTACATAGATATGCCATACAAATAGATTTGATTAACTCTTGCCTCTGGAGCAGGTTAAAGGGGGACCCTGAAGTATTTCAGGATGAAAACGCAGCCCTGAAATCAAACCAGCAATTGCCATATGCTGTGAATATGCAGGTATCTAGCGATGTTATAATTCCTGCTGGGGCTGATAAATTTCTTTTACCCTTACAGGTAAAGAGAGGTCAGAAATTAAAAACTTCTGAAACACTGATTTACCTCTCCCATAGAATACAAAATCTGGGTATCACAGTGACTTACACCCCTATGGTGAATATTGGAACTGTTCCAATACATATTGTTGTGCATAACATGACCCCACAGGATATAACCTTATCCAAGGGAACTACCATAGGATATGCACTGGAATCAAGTTATTACACTTTTGGATTCCAGAATAATGTAATTGGGCTAATACCTGAAGGATACCTAACTGAAGAACAATTAATAGAACAATCCTTTGCATCTATGCCAGAGGGTCTATTTAATGTTCAGTCTATTTATCCCTTCAGCTCAGAGGAAGGCATCTGTAAAATTGAAGAAGCCTCTCTAGTGTTTGATCAACCAATCAAACAGCACGATTACCCCAATACCCAGAGTCATGGGAGCAATGTAAATTATAATCAAGGGGATCTCACCTCTAGGTTGGAAGAAGCCTATCAAATAGGACAGCCTGAAATCTTTCCAGGATTTCAGCAAATAGTCGAAGAGCAAATATCCTTAGCTAATGGCTGTTCCAGCGATGATGAACGCCAACAGCTGCGAGAACTCCTGATGAAGTACAAGGATATTTTCGCTAAGGATTCTTATGACTGTGGTACTACAGACTTGCACATTGCAAGGATACAAACAGATCCTAATGCGCCACCTGTATTTGTCAAACAATACAGACTTCCCTTAGCCTCATATGATTCTCTTGCAGAGATCATAAGGAATTTGGAAGAAAGAGGTATTATCAGACAAGTGCACAGCTCTTATAATAATCCTATTCTAGGTGTCCTTAAGCCCAATGGACAATGGCGTTTGTGTGCTGACTTAAGACAGCTAAACAAACGAGTATACATGTCTGGCTGGCCTGTACCATACATTGACCAGTGCCTAGCACAAATGCAGGGATCCAAAATATTCACTGCCATTGATTGTGCACAGGGATATTGGACCATAAAGGTACATGAAGAGGACCAATATAAGCTAGCATTCTCCTTCCAAAAGGTTCAGTATGCATTCCAGAGACTTCCATTTGGATACATAAATTCTGGACATGAATTTGCTGTATTCATGCATAAGGCTATGCCTGACGCACTGGAAAGGGGGACCTTATCTTATGTTGATGATGTTTTAATCAAAAGCACAGACTTTGAAAAACACATCACAGAGCTTAAACACGTCCTCAGCCAACTTAAAAGGGCAGGTGTCAAATTATCCCTGCAAAAAGCTCAATGGTGCCGCACTCGTGTAAACTTCTTGGGACATGAAGTTACCTCTGACGGATTAAATCCCCAGAAGAAAAAGGTGGAAGCGATAGTGAATTCTAAAAACCCAACTAACTTAAAGGAATTGAGATCATTCCTGGGTATGACAAATTATTCTCGCAAATTCATTGATAATTATGCGGAATTAGCTAAACCACTACTACTTCTCCTAAAGAAAGAGGTGAAATGGCACTGGAGTGAGTCTCAAGAGACAGCCATCAGAGAGCTGAAGAGAAAACTCACTCAAGCACCTTGCTTAGCGTACCCTGAAGGTGCCAAACCTTTCTACTTAGAAACAGGGTACACAGATGTAAGCATGAGTGCTGTTTTATACCAAAAGCATGATAATTTGAAAAAAGCCATTGCTTATGCGAGCAAAAATCTATCCCCAGTAGAAATAAATTTTTGACGATTGCGAAAAAGCCCTCTTATCTACCGTATGGGCTCTACAAAATTTCCGCAGCTATATACAGGGCGAGAAAATTATTGTAGAAATGGCCCACCAGCCTTTGCTATATTTGCAAAGTGAGAGAATAAGAGATGGGAATTTGTCTAATAGCCGCATAACAGCGTGGACTCTTTCCTTGCAAGGCTGGCCATTAGAAATTCGCTACAAGCAGAATAAAAAGAATCCAGTCGCACAAGGGCTTGCTGAGCTCCACGACTGTACTGCTAGAGATCCTGGGGAAGAATTATCAGAAGATGATTTGCTGGAAGAACAATTGCTTTCTCCATATAAAATGTACAATGAGGAAAATTGCCAAACATTACCTTGGGTGTATGTTGATGGTTGTTCTTACCATGCCACTATTGATAATGAGCGCAGATTAGTCGCTGGCATTGGTATAACTGGGGCAAATGGATTCCCAAATATATCTATAGGTTTCAACATTGGACCAAGATCCAGTCAAGTTGCAGAACTAACTGCTGTTTTCAAAACCATTGAAATGGCTACTGAACATGGTATTCATGAATTTGTGATCATAACTGACTCAAATTATGTGCGTGACAGTTTTGTTGAATACCTGCCAACTTGGAAAAGAAATGGCATGCAGAAAAGCAATAACAAACCAGTCAAGCATGGCAAGTTGTTCTGCGAGATTGATAATCTGGTGGTATCCAATGATTTAATCATACACTGGAAAAAGACCAAGGGTCATTCCAGAGTTCTAGGTCCTGATAAGGAAGGCAATGACCTTGCAGATTCGTTAGCCAAACAAGGAGCCATAACTGGAGAATTCCTTAATATTGACCATTTAATGGGTGCAATTCAGGTAGAAGCCATTACCAGAAACCAGGCAAAACAACAGAGTGAGCCTAACTTGGTACAATGGAGTCAAGATTCTCCTAGTGAGGACCTGATCACTAGTCAAAAAGAAGACCCCATTGTAGGCATATTCTATAAACACATAGAAGATCCTGAAAGCAACCCCATCTCAAAAGATGATTGTATTGGCAAAGAAGATCTGAGAATCTTAATAAAATCTAAATCACAATTCAAATTACAGGATGGTTTGTTAATTAGAACCTCCAAAACTGGCATCCAGCAGTGGGTAGTACCCACCAAGTTCCGAGGTCTAATGCTTCAACATGCCCATGATGCTCCCACATCTGGTCATCGTGGTGCCAAACTCACGTATGAAATATTGCGTGATTACGCTTTTTGGCCACACATGTTGAAAGATGTTCAAACCTACTGTCAAGGGTGTTTAATCTGCCCACAGTTCCAACCCACTGCACCAACGCATAGAGCGCCATTGCAGAAAAGGGGGATGGTAATGCCATGGTCAGATATACAAATTGATTTTATTGGCCCAGTAACAAGATCATCAAGAGGTAACAAATACATGTTAACCGTGACATGCCTGTTCACTAAATGGGTAGAATGCATTAGTGCACCTAACAATAGTGCTGAAACATGTGCAGCATTGCTCATCAACCATGTGTTTTCAAGATTTGGTTTGCCCCAAAGAATCGAATCAGATCGGGGGACCCACTTCACTAGCAAAGTGATGACCAAAATGTGGAAAATACTAGGGGTTAAAAGAAAGCTCCATATTGCTTATAGAGCTGCCTCAAGTGGTGGTGTAGAGCGTTACAACCAGTCCATTGTTAAAATCCTCAAAAAGTTTGTGAGTGAAACAGGTAAAGACTGGGATGTAAAACTACCTCTAGTCTTAATAGCATTGAGAGCAACTCCAAGTAGTGCTACCAAAATGTCACCTTTTGAGCTGATGACTGGTAGAAGAATGGTTCTACCTCAGCATCTGCTGTACCGTACATCAGACCAAAATTTGATAAACGCTGCCAATACACATCAATATGTGGAAAACTTAAGAAAACACCTGCAACATGCCTTTGCATTAGCTCAAAGGAATTTAGAAAGAGCCGCAACTGCCACTAAAACCTATTATGATCTCAAAACATCCAAAAAGGAATATGAAATAAATGATAAAGTTTATCTTTATAACTTTGGAAGAGATCAGGTTAGGGAGAAGAAATTTCTTCCCTCATGGAAAGGTCCTTTCGTCATTACTGACAAAATATCTCCAGTGGCCTATAAAATACGGATCCCCAAAAATGAAAGTTTCATAGCTAAATGGGTCCATATCAATCAATTGCGAGCGTGTCATCCAAGATCCTAACTACAAGTCATAGAGGAAAAATGAAGTGTCATATCCCCAAATGAACTAAAGACATACTGTAGTTCAAAGATGCCTAGCTGATAAACATGAAGACTCAAAAGCCGCATAACAGCGTGGACTTTTTCCTTGCAAGGCTGGCCATTAGAAATTCGCTACAAGCAGAATAAAAAGAATCCAGTCGCACAAGGGCTTGCTGAGCTCCACGACTGTACTGCTAGAGATTCTGGGGAAGAATTATCAGAAGATGATTTGCTGGAAGAACAATTGCTTTCTCCATATAAAATGTACAATGAGGAAAATTGCCAAACATTACCTTGGGTGTATGTTGATGGTTGTTCTTACCATGCCACTATTGATAATGAGCGCAGATTAGTCGCTGGCATTGGTATAACTGGGGCAAATGGATTCCCAAATATATCTATAGGTTTCAACATTGGACCAAGATCCAGTCAAGTTGCAGAACTAACTGCTGTTTTCAAAACCATTGAAATGGCTACTGAACATGGTATTCATGAATTTGTGATCATAACTGACTCAAATTTTGTGCGTGACAGTTTTGTTGAATACCTGCCAACTTGGAAAAGAAATGGCATGCAGAAAAGCAATAACAAACCAGTCAAGCATGGCAAGTTGTTCTGCGAGATTGATAATCTGGTGGTATCCAATGATTTAACCATACACTGGAAAAAGACCAAGGGTCATTCCAGAGTTCTAGGTCCTGATAAGGAAGGCAATGACCTTGCGGATTCGTTAGCCAAACAAGGAGCCATAACTGGAGAATTCCTTAATATTGACCATTTAATGGGTGCAATTCAGGTAGAAGCCATTACCAGAAACCAGGCAAAACAACAGAGTGAGCCTAACTTGGTACAATGGAGTCAAGATTCTCCTAGTGAGGACCTGATCACTAGTCAAAAAGAAGACCCCATTGTAGGCATATTCTATAAACACATAGAAGATCCTGAAAGCAACCCCATCTCAAAAGATGATTGTATTGGCAAAGAAGATCTGAGAATCTTAATAAAATCTAAATCACAATTCAAATTACAGGATGGTTTGTTAATTAGAACCTCCAAAACTGGCATCCAGCAGTGGGTAGTACCCACCAAGTTCCGAGGTCTAATGCTTCAACATGCCCATGATGCTCCCACATCTGGTCATCGTGGTGCCAAACTCACGTATGAAATATTGCGTGATTACGCTTTTTGGCCACACATGTTGAAAGATGTTCAAACCTACTGTCAAGGGTGTTTAATCTGCCCACAGTTCCAACCCACTGCACCAACGCATAGAGCGCCATTGCAGAAAAGGGGGATGGTAATGCCATGGTCAGATATACAAATTGATTTTATTGGCCCAGTAACAAGATCATCAAGAGGTAACAAATACATGTTAACCGTGACATGCCTGTTCACTAAATGGGTAGAATGCATTAGTGCACCTAACAATAGTGCTGAAACATGTGCAGCATTGCTCATCAACCATGTGTTTTCAAGATTTGGTTTGCCCCAAAGAATCGAATCAGATCGGGGGACCCACTTCACTAGCAAAGTGATGACCAAAATGTGGAAAATACTAGGGGTTAAAAGAAAGCTCCATATTGCTTATAGAGCTGCCTCAAGTGGTGGTGTAGAGCGTTACAACCAGTCCATTGTTAAAATCCTCAAAAAGTTTGTGAGTGAAACAGGTAAAGACTGGGATGTAAAACTACCTCTAGTCTTAATAGCATTGAGAGCAACTCCAAGTAGTGCTACCAAAATGTCACCTTTGATAAACGCTGCCAATACACATCAATATGTGGCAAACTTAAGAAAACACCTGCAACATGCCTTTGCATTTGCTCAAAGGAATTTAGAAAGAGCCGCAACTGCCACTAAAACCTATTATGATCTCAAAACATCCAAAAAGGAATATGAAATAAATGATAAAGTTTATCTTTATAACTTTGGAAGAGATCAGGTTTAGGGAGAAGAAATTTCTTCCCTCATGGAAAGGTCCTTTCGTCATTACTGACAAAATATCTCCAGTGGCCTATAAAATACGGATCCCCAAAAATGAAAGTTTCATAGCTAAATGGGTCCATATCAATCAATTGCGAGCGTGTCATCCAAGATCCTAACTACAAGTCATAGAGGAAAAATGAAGTGTCATATCCCCAAATGAACTAAAGACATACTGTAGTTCAAAGATGCCTAGCTGATAAACATGAAGACTCAAAATCGACAGACTATCTACATAGAAGACTGTCCATGATGTGTACGGTCAACATCCTCATAAAATACCACTAACTTTGATCCAATTCAAATACATGTGTCCTACATATTTTTGAATTGGAAAGGGGGATTTATGTCAAGGTATTTGAAATATTATTAAATAATATATAGAAGTATATTTATCTTTATTTAATAAATCTGTGGATGTGCACATGGTCTGTAGGACAAAGGATTATTCCTAAGAGATCTCCCCCACTCATTGTTAAAGTTATGCTAAACACACAGGGGGGGGGCAATGGAACATGAGGCCATACCAAATTTGCTATAATCAGCTTACAGTTTGAGACAGGATGAGTCATAAAAGGCAAATTAAGAGGATAAATTGTCAGATAGGCGACACCACACAAAATATATGGAGACAAAATGTTTGAAATACCCTTTTGGAACTGATCAGAATCATAGGGAAACAGCTTTTATGCACATAGGTGTTAATCATCCTTAAACATCAAATACACATCTGCACTACTAGCTAAACAGGAAATATGCTGCATTAAGACTTTTACAACTACTCGTGGATTGATCCCATGTGGTGAGTATGAGACAAAAAGTCTGGCAACTGAAGTTACTGAAAAGTTAGAATGTTAGGATAATACAGTGAAGGCACATGACTTACATTATGATTTCAAAACAACTGTATATATTTTAATGGATATGAGATGTATATATATATATATATATATATATATATATATATATATATATATGTGTATATATATATATGTGTATATTTTGAAAGCATGAATATCTTAGCCTCTGTGTGATTAAGAACATGAATAGATGTTTATGGACCTGAAGAGAAATGATCATTAACATTTATTTTTTTTATTTCAGATCTACATAGACAGGATTCACTTGGAATACAGTACAATACTGAATTAAAAATAAGCTATTATTCACATATAAATGCCAGGATACCGATAAAATTGTAATTCATTTTAAGCTAATAATTAGCAGTATTAAATGACCTTAATATAATAAATGTTAATAATATAACATATTTGGTATCAGAATAATCAGAAAAAATAACCAAATATTAACCATCTGTAATTGGGGTTATATATGATTAATGCAGAGAGCGTAATCTGATTAAATAACCACTTTATGAAAATAATTAAGTTGTTTAAAAAAAAAAAAAAAAGTTCAGAAATGCTGTATTGTATTGCTATGTTGTACTGTATGCTGCCATCTGGTGTTATGTTGCGAGAACTACAGCCAGAAGGTTCTTTCTGGCTGTTAAAAATGAAATTTCCAAGGGCCAATCCGATTTAGACTTCCCAGATAACCAATGGGAAGGTCAGCTCCCGTAATGCCACCCACATGATGTCATCAATGATTATATAATGGGAGTGTTGAATGCACAAGGGAGAGTTGTCTGTAACTTGTTGAAAATTAGTGATCTGATTGTGGCTGCGATATACCTGAAAAAAAATTTCACTTCAGCAAGGAGCTTAAAACTTATCCTTGATTTGTGCAAAAACCTTCTTTCAAATGAGATGACCTAAAGACCGCTACGAATTGGTTCAAAATTGGTAAAGTATATATATAAAAGAAAAGGGCTGCTAATTACATGTGATATTTTAAAGTCACTGCAGTTTAAAGATACAGTTTTCTGGGTTTTATAAGATAAGTCATATGCATAGCCTTTACAGTTAATAGATTTAAAGAGCAGATTATACTTTTAAACTGTGTGCCATTGTCTTAGATAGCTCTTAGCCTGCCTATTTGTATGCAAACATTTAAAATAAGCATTTATTATTACTGTATGTGGCAGAGTAGGATAAATTGCAGTTAAATAGCAGAATATATATATTTTCCTATTGTATTGCTTGGATGTTAAAGGTTATTTATAAATAAGGTGGGTTTTTAAGATAAGCGTGTATGAATTTTGCATAGCATATTTAAATAGTTTTCAAGCGCATATACATTTATTTCATATTTCTTTTATTGCAAATATATTTCAATATGTTTATGGATATTAACTAAATAAAATAATTCAGATATTTATATTAATTGTATGGTCTAGTAGGTGCATGTTGGTTAAGGGTTTCTATCTTTAAGGAAAATTGTTATTTGTATTGCGTTTTAACCCTGCCATAAACTGATATATTATTTGGATAGCACTGCTAAGATTTTCATAAATATACTGACAAAAGCGATGCAACATTTTAAACTGTCCAGTTTGAAAAATGGTTATTTCTGGTATGCTGTGTACCAGGAAGCTATTTTTAGTGCTTCTCCGTGTCGCAGCAGTTATTGGAGCTTGGCAGCTGCGGTCACATGACCGGCTTTACTTCATAACGTTTCTTAGGAAAAAGTTGTTTTTCTCCATTTCTGGGTGATTCGGTAATTGGTAGCAGTAAGGCACCTCAGAAATTGAGGTGTGGGGTTGCCTGAGGGGTATTTTAGAAGTTTATTTAATGTTTATTAAATGTTTTTTCTTAACTTTTCTTACATCATTTTAGCTGGGGATCGATCCTAATTTGGGATAAAATATAAAGTGTATTTTTTCTTAGCTTATTTTAATTGAATATTAAAATCTTTGAAACTTATCTGTACACGTTTATTTACTGTCTCACAACATGTCTGATATAGAGCAAGAGCCTGCTCTCATGAATTCATGCTTATTATGTTTAGATGCACAAATTGCTGCTCCTATGCAATTTTGTTCTTCATGTGTCAAGGAAACCTTGCAAAATAAAGGTAAAATGTTTAAGCCTAATGTCTCTCAGGATGATGCTGTTAAAATAATACCTCAGCTTTCTCCTGCTACCTTCCAAGCCTCAATGCCCTCACATGCAGTGCCCTGTGGTTCCTCTATAACTCCTAGTGGAGTTTATTTAAAAGCCGAAATTGCTGCCCAGGTATCTTCAGCGGTATGTGCGGCATTAGCTGCCATTCCCAGATTACAGGGAAAAGGCAAGACAAAATCTAGACATTCAGAAAGTAAGGTGCCTGTCCTCAGTTCTGCTTCCCACGTTGCCCTTTCTCATAAGTCTGATGAGGAAGATACATCGGGACTTTCTGAGGGTGAAATCTCAGATTCTGACAGTATAATTCCTTCTTCTGAGACTGAGGTGGTATCCTTCAGATTTAAGCTTGAACACTTTCGTTTATTGTTAAAGGAGGTTTTAGCTACTTTAGATGACGCTGATACCCCTGTTGTTGTCACTCCTAAGAAATCTAATAAACTTAATAGTTTCTTTGATGAACCTTCCACTTTGGAAGTTTTTCCTGTGCCGGACCATGCTAGAGAGATTATCTCACAGGAATGGGAGAAATCAGGGGTGTCTTTTTTTTCTGTCTCCCATTTTAAAGAAAATGTTTCCTGTCGAGGACTCCATTAAAGACCCTTGGTATACTGTACCCAAAGTTGAAGGGGACATTTCCACTCTGGCTAAGAGAACCACTATTCCTATTGAGGATAGGTGCTCTTTTAAGGATCCGATAGACAAGAAGCTGGAGGCTTATTTGAAAAAGATTTATGTTCATCAAGGTCTCCAATGGCAACCTGCGGTGTGTATTGCCACTGTGACTAGTGCGGTATCTTATTGGTTAGATGCCTTATCTGATTCTCTTCAAGTAGAGACTTCCTTGGATGAAATTCAGGACAGGATTAAAGCTCTTAAATTGGCCAATTCCTTTATTGCAGATGCCATTTTACAAGTTGTTAGACTAGGAGCTAAAACTTCTACTTTCGCTATTCTAGCCTGCAGGGCGTTATGGTTGAAATCCTGGTCTGTGGACGTTTCCTCTAAAGTCAAGCTTCTGGCGATTATTTACAAGGGCAAAACCTTGTTTAGACCCAGTTTGGCAGAAATTATCTCTGATATTGCGGGTGGAAAAGGGTCTTTTCTACCTCAAGATAAGAAGAATAGGCCTAAAGGACGTCAGTTTGATTTTCGTTCCTTTCATAACTTCAGAGGAAAGCCTTCCCCTTCTTCTTGCAAGCAGGAACAATTCAAGTCTTCTTGAAAACACAATCAGTCTTGGAACAAGGGGAAACAATCAAAGAAACCTGTAGCTGATTCCAAATCAGCATGAAGGGTTTGCCCCCGATCCGGGATCGGATCAGGTGGGGGGCAGACTTTCTCAGTTCTCTCAAGCCTCTCCAAGATCCCTGGACTGTGGACATAGTATCCCAGGGTTACAAATTGGAATTCAAGACTTTTCCTCCCAGAGGCAGATTCCTTCTCTCAAGATTATCTGCCGACCAGATAAAGAGAGATGCATTCTTGAAATGTATACAAAATCTTTCCTCCCTGGGAGTGATAGTTGCAGTTCTAGTGCAGGAACAGGGTGTCGGGTTCTACTCCAACCTATTTCCAAAAAAAGAGGGAACTTTCCGTCCCATTCTAGACAAGTTTCTCAAAGTTCCATCCTTAAAGATGGAGACTATACGCTCCATTCTTCTTTTAGTACAAGAGGGTCAGTTCATGACAACCATAGACCTAAAGGATGCTTATCTTCATGTTCCTATTCACAGGGACCATCACAGATTCCTGAGATTTGCCTTTCTGGACAAACATTTCCAGTTTGTGGCCCTTCCATTTGGTCTAGCCACAGCTCCCAGAATTTTTTCAAAGGTTCTGGGGGCTCTTTTGGCAGTGATCCATTCTTCTGGGATTGCTGTGGCACACTACCTGGATGACATATTGGTTCAGGCACCATCTTTGCAACAAGCAAAGTCTCACAGAGAGATATTGTTGTATTTTCTTCGTTCCCACGGATGGAATGTGAATCTGGAAAAAAGCTCCAATTCCCCTGCTACAAGAGTAGTGTTCTTAGGGACCATAATAGATTCTCTATAGATGAAGATTTTTGTGACAGAGGTCAGGAAAAACAAAATCATATCCTCTTGACTCTCTCTTCAGGCTACTGCTCATCCCTCAGTGGCTCAATTTATGGAGGTAATCGGTCTGATGGTGGCATCCATGGACATCATTCCTTTTGCTCGATTGCATTTGAGAGCTCTCCAGTTGTGCATGCTCAGACAATGGAATGGCGACCATGCGGATCTATCTCAGAGAATAGAGTAAGATCAGTCATCAAGGGGTTCTCTCCCGTGGTGGATTTCTCAGGATCATCTGTCTCAGGGCACATGCTTTCGGAGACCTTCCTGGGTGATCGTGACCAAGGACACCAGCCTGCTGGGCTGGGGAGCAGTCTGTAACTCGTTAAAAGCTCGGGCCCTTTGGACTCAGGAGGAGTCTGCTCTTCCCATCAACATCTTGGAGTTGTGGGTGATTTTACAATGCTCTATTGGCTTGACCTCAGTTGTCCTCAGCCCAGTTTATCAGGTTCCAGTCAGACAACATAACCTCTGTGACTTACATCAATCACTAGTGAGGAACTCGGAGTTCCTCAGCCATGAAGGGGGTTACTCGGATTCTTCAGTGAGCAGAGACCCGCAATTGCTGTCTATCTGCCATCTACATTCCAGGAGTAGACAACTGGGAAGCAGATTTTCTGAGCAGACTGACTTTTCATCCCGGGGAGTGGAAACTCCATCCGGAGGTGTTTTCCAGCTTAGTCCTCAAATGGGGGGTGCCGGAGTTAGATCTGATGGCGTTCCATCAGAATGCCAAGCTTCCAAGGTACGGTTCAAGGTCAAGAGATCTGCAGGCCATTCTAATAGATGCTCTGGAGGTTCCTTGGGTTTTCAGGTTGTCATACCTGTTTCCTCCGTTTGCTCTCCTTTCACGAGTCATTGTTCGTATCAAACAGGAGAGGGCATCAGTGATTCTAATAGCCTCTGCATGGCCTCGCAGGATCTGGTTTGCAGACCTAGTGGAGATGTCATCTCTCCCAACTTGGAAACTACCTCAGAGGAAGGACCTCCTGATTCAGGGACCCTACCTTCCTCAAAATCTTGTTTCTCTGAAGCTGACTGCTTGGAGATTGAACGCTTAATTCTGTCTAAGCGTGGTTTTTCTGAGTGGGTCATTGAGACCATGATTCAGGCTCGCAAGCCTGTTACTAGAAAGATTTACCATAAGATATGGCATAAATATCTTTATTGGTGTGAATCCAAGGGCTACTCTTGGAGTAGAATTAGAATTCCTAGAATTTGATCTTTTCTTCAGGAAGGCCTGGAGAACCGATTGTTAGTCAGTACCCTGAAGGGTCAGATTTCTGCTTTATCAGTTTTACTACATAAACGTTTGACGGATGTGCCAGATGTGCAATCTTTTTGTCTTGGTCAAAATCAGGCCTGTCTTTAAGTCTGTTGCTCCTCCTTGGAGCCTTAACCTTGTTCCTAAAGTTTTACAGCTGGCTCCATTTGAGCCGTTACATTCCATAAACATTAAGTTGTTATCTTGGAAGGTTTTGTTTCTTGTTGCTATCTCTTCTGTTCGAAGAGTCTCGAAAATCTCAGCTCTGCGGTGTGATTACCCTTGTCTTATTTTTCATGCCGATAAGGCGGTTCTACGTACTAAGTGAGGTTTTCTTTTCTAAGTTTTTTCTAATAGAAATATCAAGCAGGTAATTGTTGTTCCCTCTCTGTGTCCTAACCCTCCTTCTTCAAAAGAACGTTTGTTACACAATTTGGATGTTGTATGTGCTCTTAAATTCTACTTACAGGCGACTAAGGATTTTCACCAGTCCTCTGCCTTCATTGTCTGTTTCTCTGGGAAACGTAAAGGTCAGAAAGCTACTGCTACTACTCTTTCTTTTTGGGTACGAAGTATAATTCGTTTGGCTTATGAGACTGCTGGACAGCAGACTCC
The DNA here is from genome assembly GCF_027579735.1 of Bombina bombina. Taxonomy (NCBI): domain Eukaryota; kingdom Metazoa; phylum Chordata; class Amphibia; order Anura; family Bombinatoridae; genus Bombina; species Bombina bombina. The sequence goes on along the minus strand of NC_069507.1, from coordinate 162,744,957 downwards.
TGAGAATTACAGCTCATTCCACAAGAGGTGTTTCCTCTTCTTGGGCTTTCAAAAATGAAAGCCCAAATTTGGAACAAATTTGCGAGGCTACAACTTGGTCTTCTCTACATACTTTTTCCAAATTTTCCAAATTTGATACTTTTGCCTCGGCTGAGGCTTCTTTTGGGAGAAAAGTTCTTCAAGCAGTGGTGCCTACTGTTTAGGACTGCCTGTCTTGTCCCTCCCTATTTATCCTCTAGCTTGGGTATTGGTTCCCAGCAGTAAATAATTACTCAAGCCGTGGACTTACCATATCTTAGGAAAGAAAAACAAAATTCATGCTTACCTGATAAATTTCTTTCTTTCCGGATACGGTGAGTCCACAGCCCCACCCTTTATTTTAAGACAGTTGTTCTTTTCACTATAATCTTAGGCACCCCTACACCTTGTGTTACTACTTTTTCTCCATTTCTCTTCGGTCGAATTACTGGGGGTTGTGGGTAAGGGAGTGATACTTAGCAGTTTAACTGTGGTGCTCTTTGCCTCCTTCTGCTGGCCAGGAGTGATATTCCCAACAGTAATTACCCAAGCCGTGGACTCACCATATTAGGAAAGAAATACATTTATGAGGTAAGCATACATTTTGTTTTTTCCTTATTCCTGGAGCTACAAAACATATAGTTCTGCTTTTTTTCCCAGGTACTACAAAAATTAGTGCAGAGGGCCATATATGATCCTTGGGCTGCCAGTTGACCATTCAAATCATCAAAATCAAAGTCTAGATTTATTTTAAATGCAGTCATAATTACCTGTGCTCAGAGTATATCAAGAAAGTATTTTTTTACAGAAAGGGTGGTTACTTGATAAACTTCCATTATAGGTGGTAAAGACAAACAATGTGGGGAACTTCAAGAATGCCTGGGATAGACATAAGGCTATTCTACTTTAAAACTTTATAGATAATGGGCCAGATAACAAGTGGAACGCTAAATATCGCTTTCATGAAAGCAATATTTGTGCTCCAGAGTAATACCGACGCACATGTTCACATTGCTGGAAAGCATTGTGCTCACGACAGCGCGCTTCCATAGTCTTCAATGGGAGCCTTGTTCTCATGCTGAAAGTCATGACATGAGAACTAGCGCAGCGAAGGGGGCAAGTCGCACAGCGATGGCAAAATTTTTTATATAATTGTATGACATGAGAACTAGCGCAGCAAAGGGGGCAAGTAAAATGTATATGAATGTATACATATATATATATATATATATATATATATATATATATATATATATACAGGGCTTTTTTGTGGGAGTACTCACTGGTACTGAGTACCCCCACCTCTGCCAACTCATAACACGTAAAATTTGTAATCATCATGTAAATACTCTAATTTTCACAAGAGGGGCTGTAAAATACATCAGACATTGTAAATAATATTGTCCCTTTGCTTTATTCAAAGTTACTGAGCAGAATATATCAATCAATAATCAATGAGTACCGGCACCTTTTCTTGCATATATATTTATGTGATAATATGTGTATATACAGACATTAACAGATAAATATATATGTATATGAGCATAAACATATATATTTACAGGGAACACACAGTTCCCATAGACCGCAATGTAAAGGTACTTTTTTAGTGCCGTTTTTTTCTAACACCCCACACCCGCCAACTTTAGCCTGCAAAAAACTACCTGGTGCAGTTATTTTATAAAAAAATAAAAATGCTACAATTTTTATTTTTTAATAAAATACACAACTCTGTATTTTGGGGCATTTGGGGCACATTTATAAGATTAACCAGAGTGAGATCTGATCTCTGAATAATTTTATAAGTGCTAATTGTAACAGCCGGTTATTTATCATGCCTCCCACCTGACACATCCCACCTCCTGATCCCACCCCTGATCCCTCCCTGAACCCACTCAAACAGCTCTCTTCCCTCCGCCACCTCACAATTGTCACTGCCATCTTAAGTACTGGGAGAAATTTTATAAATTTTTGTTTTAATTAAATATTCTGCAGGGTTGGATCCCCCGACCTCTCTGATCCCTCCCCCAAACAGTTCTCTATCCCTCCACCCCTCTTCCCATTTGCCGCCATCTTAGGTTCTGGCAGCTGTCTGCCAGTACCCAGTTTGCTGCAAGTTAGGCAATTCAAATAACATTTTTTTTCTTTAGTGTACCTCCCCCCCTCAATACCCTACCACCCTCCCCCTCCAAGATTCCTTTATGGCAATGAATCCCACATAGAATCCCCCTCATTGCCCCTACCTACCTACCTCCCTCCCTCCTCCCTCCTTCCCCCTCAGTGACGCAGGTATATAAAAAAAATTCGACTTCCCTGTAGCATGGCGTAGTGGTCCCACCCGCTCCCGTCCTCCTCTCGCTTTCCTACAGTATGGGCCGCCCACCCGCCTCCCTCCTTAACCTCCCACCCACCAACGATCAGCACCACTGCTGTCCAATGCAGAGAGGGCCACAGAGTGGCCCTTTCTGCATTGGTAACATTGCAAATCTATTTCTGCAGTGCCCCACTTGTGGGGCATACAGAAATAGCACGATCTCGCAATTTTGAGCGAGATTGCGGCAGAGAGAAGCCCAAGGGCATAACGACCAGCGTCGTACCGGGTACAACGCTGGTCGTTAAGGGGTTAATAACATTTAAACCTCTAAATTTCTGTCTGTATCTAAGTCCCTAAAGACAGCTCCATGATCACATGCTTTTGTATTTGCTTTTCACAACAGGGGAGTGCTAGTTCATGTGAGACATATAGATAACATTGTGCTGACGTCCGTGGATTCTAACAACACAGCACTAATTGGTTTAAATGCAAGTCAATAGATAATACATTTAAAGTCATGTGATCAGGGGGCCATCAGAAGATGCTTAGAAACAAGGTAATTACAGAAGTAAAAAGTGTATTAATAGAACCATGTTTTTTGTGCAAAACTGGGGAATGAGAAATAAAGGGATTATCTATCTTTTTAAACAATGACATTGTTTGAGTTGACTGTCCCTTTAAATTGTCTCCATGCAAAGTACAGGGTGTGGTTGTATATCAGAAATGCATTTGAAGCTTGTGCTTTGTGACTTATGGTAGGGATTTCTATTGGATTGGATTGTCTTGGTATTCAGAAGCTTTGTGAAAAGCCAAACAAGGGACTTGCAAAGGGATTCTGATGTATGTTAAAGGAGGTTTGTTCATAGACATTCTAAAGGGATATGAAACCCAAACATTTTCTTTTTGTAAATAAATGTAATAAAAAAATTGTATATTATTAAAAAAAAATTCTTCCTATGGTATTCTTTGTTGAAGAGATGCCTAGGTAGGTTTCTGTAGCACCACAACAGGAAATGATGCCCTTGCAAATTTATAACATTCTTGTAAAACTGCTGTTGTTTAGAGCTCCAGACACGTGCATGCTCATAAGCTTACACCCCTGCTTATCAACAAACGATACCAAGAGAACAAAGAGAAATTGAAACCGACATGCTTTATCTGATTCATGAAAGAAAAAAAATTGGTTTTGTGTCCCCTAAAGGGACATGATTATTGATGAAGCTTTGTGATTGGTGACAGAATCACTGAAGAATTACTGGTAATACCATACAATAATTCCCAAGACTAGGGCATTGCTTTTAAAGGTAAATTCATATCTAAACAGTAGCTGGCAGTGTAAAACCTGCCACACCCACCTTCAGCATGCTCAGAATCTATGTGTAAAGACAGCATTACTATGCAAATAAAATAGAGAATGAAAAGCTAGGGCTATTAGAGTCAGATTATGATCTTCATAGGTGTAACACGTTAGTTGCCAAGTGAGCTACAAGTATTATAAAGCAATGAGTTGCAGTCCTGTTAGGCAGCCTAGGAGTTAAAGGGGCAGCTAATTCAAAATTAAACTTTCGGGATTGAGATAGATTGCATATTTTTATATAAAAACACTTACTAATTTACTTATATTATTACATTTGCTTTGTTCTCGTGGCAATTCTTTGTAGAAGAGTACACCTAGGTAGGCTTATAGAAGATCAGGAGCGTGCACGCCCATAGATGCACATTACTGCAAACACTGCTGTCACAGAGTTCTAATAACATGTGCCACTCCTGTGAGCCTTCCTATGTTTACTCTTCAACAAAAGATACCAAGGTATTGAAGCAAATTTGATCATAGACATACATTTGGTATTTTTTTTTTCTTTTTTTCTATCTCTATCTGTACCATAAAAGTTCAGTTTGGGCTTTCATGTCCCTTTAAATGTAGTGTGCAGCTCATCATTACTTACAGTAGTGTCAGTTTACCGTCATCATTATTTTGGGTTAGTATTAAAGGTCAATATTTAAACGTTGCACTCTTTTCACAAACAAAAAGACTTTACAAAGCAAAAATGATTGACCAGCTTTATTATGTTTGTGAGTTACAGTTAAAGGGGCATGAAACCCAAATATTTTCTTGAATGTTTCAGACAGAGCATATGATTTTAAACAACTTCCCAATTTACTTCTGTTACCAAATTTTCTTCAGTTTCTTGATGTAGCATAAATGCACTACTGGGAGCTAGCTGAACACAATGGGTAAGCCAATCATAAGAGGCATATATGTGCAACCACCAATCAGCACCTAGGGCACAGTAGTGTATAGCTGCTCCTGAGCCTACCTAAGTAAGCTTTTCAACAAAGGATACAAAGAGAACAAAGCAAATTAAATCATAGAAGTACATTGTAAAGGTGTTTAAAGCTGCATGCTCTGTCTGAATCATGAAACAACAAAATAGTGTTTCATGTCTTTTTAATTATGTTTGTGAAAATGTATAATTGTTTGCCCAATAATGTATACCACTATACTGTAGAATACGGTGACCTTTTACTTTGAAGAAATAACAATGTGACAAAGTTAAATATTCCCTGACAAATTTATAGAACTGGTTTCTTTCTGCAAAACCTCCCAGACAACAAACACACTGGTAAAATAAAGCAATATTTACTCAGACTAACATTATAACGTTTCGCATTGACCATTGATTAGACTATTTTCTTGGCTGAAAAAGTGTTAACATTTATGTCGCATTTTCTTTGAACACTTTTGTTCTGTTTACATATGTCCATCATTCATGTTTAAAGGGACATGAAACCTAATGTTGTTTTCTTTCAGGATTCAGATAAAACACAATTTTAAACAACTTTCCAATATACTTCTATTATCAAATTTCCTTTGTTCCCTTGATATCCTTTGTTGAAGGAGTACCGATGCACTACTGAGAGATAGCTGAACACATCTAGTCAGACAATAACAAATGTGTGCAGGCACCAATCACCAGCTAGCTCCCACTATTGTAGAATATGTACATATTATTTTTCAACAATGAATGCCGAAGTCAATTTGAAAATAGAAGTGAATTTAAAAGTGTCTTAAAATGACACGCTCTATCTGAATCATGCAGGTTTATATTTGACTTTCCTAACCCGTTAAGAAGCTAATAAAGATTATATATTGCTTGCCAAAAACAAAACAATATAACTTATAAACTTTAAAGTGATGGTACATTTTCATAAAACTAACAACAGAAATTTATTCCTAAAGGTAACACAATGTAGATCGCTAGTTTTTTTTTTGTATAAAAATCAATCGTTAGTTTTTAAAAACATATTTTACTCACACCGCATTAAAGATCTTTACTCCGCCCCCATATGTTGTTCCGTCTTTCTTCAGTTATTCACGTAGAGAGTGGCCCCACCCGTTCACTACGTCATTTTATGGACAGTCATTCGATAGGGAATCTAGTTCATGCGCGTCACTGTATGCAAATTACAATACAGTAAAGTCAAAACTCTTTAGCGCATGCGCTCTCCATTGAAGGGGCGTGTGTCTGTCTTCAAAGGACGCCAGCAGGCCCGGCTTTTCATTGGTCGATGCGAAAAAAAATGGCAGAAAAAAGATGGACGAGGGAACGGCCAAATTTAGACATTTTTAAAAGGTATTCAATCTTAATAAGCTAAATTTAATATGAATTGATAAATGAAAGTACCATTATTTTTAATTAATAATCAAATGCAGCATTGCATATTCATATACTTTACCATCACTTTAAGGGAAATGGAAGTGATGCATTATGATTAATAATTCTAAGTAATCCAAAACTGCTCATATAAAAAATAGAGGTTGATTTATTTTTTCAAAATCCCTTCCAGGTCTAATGAGTGAGAGAGATATAAAACAATGATCTGAATTCAATGTAAAAACTTACACTTCTATATATTATATATACAGTAATACACATTAAATCATACCACTCAAATCTAAAGTGGCCATAGAGGGACATTTATAATGTTGAAGTTAGACCTATGTGAAGTTGGCACCCCATGTTTGTAAAAACTGAATTAAAATATATAATTCGTTTGTACTGCGTTTGTGCTGATTTGTGCCGCAAAAACCAACGTTTGTGCCGGTTTGGTTTAGGAGATATTGCACATTATTTTTTTATGAAACCCGCCCACTTTGCACCCCATGTTATGCAATTTTAAAAACAAATATACCATTTGTGCTGCGTTTGTGCTGGTTTGTGCCGTAAAAACGAACGTTTGTGCCGGTTTGGTTTCGGAGATATAGCGCATTATATTTGCTGAAACTCCGCCCACTTTGCACCCCATGTTATGCAATTTTAAAAACAAATATACCATTCGTTTGTGCTGCGTTTGTGCTGATTTGTGCTGCAAAAACGAATGTTTGTGCTGTTTTGGTTTCGGAGATATAGCACATTATTTTTTATGAAACCCCGCCCACTTTGCACCCCATGTTATGCAATTTTAAAAACAAATATACCATTTGTTTGTGCTGCGTTTGTGCTGGTTTGTGCCGCAAAAACGAACGTTTGTGCTGGTTTGTTTTCGGAGATAACAGCATTATATTTGCTGAAACTCCGCCCACTTTGCACCCCATGTTATGCAATTTTAAAAACAAATATACCATTGGTTTGTGCTGTGTTTGTGCTGATTTGTGCCGCAAAAACAAACGTTTGTGCCATTTTGGTTTCGGAGATATAGCGCATTATTTTTTATGAACCACGCCCACTTTGCACCCCATGTTATTCAATTTTAAAAACAAATATACCATTTGTTTGTGCTGCGTTTGTGCCGCAAAAACGAACGTTTGTGCCGGTTTGGTTTCGGAGATATAGCGCATTATATTTGCTGAAACTCTGCCCACTTTGCACCCCATGTTATGCAATTTTAAAAACAAATATACCATTTGTTTGTGCTGCGTTTGTGCTGCAAAAACGAACGTTTGTGCCGGTTTGGTTTCGGAGATATAGCGCATTATATTTGTTGAAACTCCGCCCACTTTGCACCCTATGTTATGCAATTTTAAAAACAAATATACCATTCGTTTGTGCTGATTTGTGCCGCAAAAACGAACGTTTCTGCCGGTTTGGTTTAGGAGATATTGCGCATTATTTTTTTATGAAATTCCGCCCACTTTGCACCCCATGTTATGCAATTTTAAAAACAAATATACCATTTGTTTGTGCTGATTTGTTCTGCAAAAACGAACGTTGGTACCAGTTTGGTTTCGGAGAAATTACACATTATATTTGCTGAAACTCCGCCCACTTTGCACCCTATGTTATGCAATTTTAAAAACAAATATACCATTCGTTTGTGCTGATTTGTGCAGCAAAAACGAACGTTTCTGCCGGTTTGGTTTAGGAGATATTGCGCATTATTTTTTATGAAATTCCGCCCACTTTGCACCCCATGTTATGCAATTTTAAAAACAAATATACCATTAGTTTGTGCTGATTTGTTCTGCAAAAACGAACGTTGGTACCAGTTTGGTTTCAGAGAAATTACGCATTATATTTGCTAAAACTCCGCCCACTTTGCACCCCATGTTATGCAATTTTAAAAACAAATATACCATTTGTTTGTTCAAAGTTTGTGCTGATTTGTGCAGCAAAAACGAACGTTTGTGCCGTTTTGGTTTCGGAGATATAGCGCATTATTTTTTATCAAACCCTGCCCACTTTGCACCCCATGTTATTCAATTTTAAAAACAAATATACTGATTGTTTGTGCTGTGTTTGTGCTGATTTGTGCTGCAAAAACGAACGTTTGTGTCATGTTGTGTTAAGGGAAATATAGAACACCAGTGATTAAAGAGACATTATACACATTTTTTCTTTGCATAAATGTTTTGTAGATGATCTATTTATATAGCCCATAAAGTTTTTTTTTTTAAACTGATAGTTTTTGCTTATTCTTAAATAACATTGCTCTGATTTTGAGACTCCTAACCAAGCCCCAAAGTTTTAGGAGAATACCGAAGTATACCTACTCCACCTTGCTTCTGTTTGTGTAAAGGGTCTTTTCATATGCAAAGGAGGGGGGAGGGGGAGTGTCTGATAATTCCCACTTGCAATGGGTGCTCCAGTAACCTTTTAAACAGAGCTAAACTGGAAGCTTCTAAGTAAGTTTTTAAATTTATTTTAGTTTTATACCGGATTGTTATATCAGTATCTGTGCTTATTATTCTTTATAATAGTGTCTATTACATGCAGTTATATGAAAATTGGTGTATACTGTCCCTTTAACACTGCACCAGAAAGTAAAATGTAAGAGGGTTAATATTGCACCAGAGAGGTTAATGTGGCATTTACAAGGCCAGATTTGTAATGAGACAGAGTAGGCGTGTGCCTACAGGCACCCTCCATAGAGGGGAGCCGTGCCTAATTGCTGGTGTTCTGTCAATTAATTCAACAGAACACCGGCAACAACAAGGAGGGTGCGCTCTATATAGAACACTATTAAGAGCGCACCTCCTTCTTTTCCATGACCGGTAGCTTCTGTGGGGGCAGAGAGGGACCTCGGTGTAGGCTGCCCATTAAAAAGTCTGTCCAGCACAGGCAGGCATTTCATTGGCACCACGGAAGACGGCGGTAACAGAAAACAAGGGGGATGCACTCTGTATAGTGCACTCTGTGCCTATGGGCGCCCGAAATGTAAAGGATTAACACGGTAACATACCGGTTTATACGGCATACATGGGGTTATTGAAGAGTAATGGATTGGAAGAAGCCCAAACCATAGCTTAAAGGGACACTGAACCCAATTTTTGTCTTTCGTGATTCAGATAGCACATGCAATTTTAAACAACTTTCTAATTTACTCCTATTATCAATTTTTCTTCATTCTCTTGCTATTTTTATTTGAAAAAGAAGGCATCTAAGCTTTTTTTGGGTTCAGAACTCTGGATAGCACTTTTTTATTGGTGGATGAATTTATCCACCAATCAGCAAGGACAACCCAGGTTGTTTACCAAAAATGGGCCGGCATCTAAACTTACATTCTTGCATTTCAAATAAAGATTCCAAGAGAATGAAGAAAATTTGATAATAGGAGTAAAGTTGCTTACAATTTCATGCTCTATCTGAATCACAAAAGAAAAATTTGGGTTTAGTGTCCCTTTAAGTAATTTAACTTCAAAGTGAATAAGTAGAAACCCACTACTTAATTGAAAAAGGAAATTTTCAATTAAATTGCAGTAAAGCCCTCTTCAACCCCATTAGGTCTAATAAACCTCCTTTAGCCAATTTAACCTCTTTGTTGCCATATTAATCGCCTGTAATATGTTAACCACAGACAGCCCAATATTAACTTGCTTAGATTTAACAAGCGCTTAAAAGCACTCAAGCAGATTTTCTTACATAAGTCAATTCTTTTTTAGTCGCTTATTTAAAAAAAAAAAAAAAAAACATTTAGGGGGGCATTACATCCCTGGCTATGGGGAAAAAATTGTCTCACTAGTTTTCTATGCAGCGTAACTAGACTGTTGCGCTGAGCAGCTACACTGCTGCACTGCATAGAAAACTGAAACAGGTTTTTTTCCAGTTGCCAGGGATGTAATCTCCCCCATATGTTCTTAAATATTTTTTTCTGGTGTGGAAGTCACATCTGTTCTTTTGTATACCCCAAAGTTTTATAATTCTATTTGTACTTACAAACATTTTTGTTGTTATAATACTTTTGAATCAAAGAGTACATGTACACATAATGCACAATATCTCCGAAATCAAACCGGAACAACGTTCATTTTTGTGGCACAAATCAGCACAAACGCAGCACAAACGAATGGTATATTTGTTTTTAAAATTGCATAACATGGGGTGCAAAGTGGGCGGAGTTTCAGCAAATATAATGCGCTATATCTCCGAAACCAAACCGGCACAAACATTCGTTTTTGTGGCACAAATCAGCACAAACGCAGCACAAACAAATAGTATATTTGTTTTTAAAATTGCATAACATGGGGTGCAAAGTGGGCGGGGTTCATAAAAAAATAATGTGCAATATCTCCTAAACCAAACCGGCACAAACGTTAGTTTTTGCAGCACAAATCAGCACAAACGAATGGTATATTTGTTTTCAAAATTGAATAACATGGGGTGCAAAGTAGGCGGGGTTCCTAAAAAATAATGCGCTATATCTCTGAAACCAAAATGGCACAAACGTTCGTTTTTGCGGCACAAATCAGCACAAACGCAGCACAAACCAATGGTATATTTGTTTTTAAAATTGCATAACATGGGGTGCAAAGTGGGCGGAGTTTCAGTAAATATAATGCGCTATATCTCCAAAACCAAACCGGCACAAACATTAATTTTTGCGGCACAAATGCAGCACAAACAAATGGTATATTTGTTTTTAAAATTGAATAACATGGGGTGCAAAGTGGGCGGGGTTTCATAAAAAAATAATGTGCAATATCTCCTAAACCAAACCGGCACAAACGGTTTTTGTGGCACAAATCAGCACAAACGCAGCACAAACGAATGGTATATTTTAATTCAGTTTTTACAAACATGGGGTGCCAACTTCACATAGGTTGAAGTTAGTCCTATTTTTTTCTCCAGTTCACAATATACTAAGATTGTACCCCTATCCCTGGCTTCAAACATTCCCGTTTACGTAAATAAATATGCACTCAGCTTCAGTTCAGATCACAATAAATTAAAGTACTAGATGGCGTTAAGGGTTTCATGTGAGACTTGGAGTTCCAAATAACAAAATAGCAGCAATTCATCTTGATTAAAGGGACATGAAAGCCATTTTTTTTCTTTCGTGATTTAGAAAGAGCATGTCATTTTAAACAACTTTCTAATTTACTTCTATTATCTAATTTGCTTCATTCTCTTGATATCACTTGCTGAAAAGCATATCTAGATATGCTCAGTAGCTGCTGATTGGTTGCTGCACCTAGAGGCCTTGTGTGATTGGCTCACATATATGCATTGCTATTCCTTCAATAAAGGATATCTAAAGAATTGAGCAAATTAGATAATAGAAGTAAATTGGGAAATTGTTTAAAACTACATGCTCTATCTGAATCACAAAAGAAAAAAATTGGGTTCAGTGTCCCTTTAAGGACATTTTGCCAGCTCTTATCAAGGTTTCTATTACCTGCTAAATATACAAAACTCAAGTTTTGTTCCTGAAACGATAGAGCTGACTATTTCTGTGGTTTTGATCTTATATCCAACTCTCTCTATAGTCTGAAGCCTATGAAATCGATCATGACGTGGATCAATTTTTCTATGTGTATAGCAAGATTAACCTCAAGTCTACGCCCCCTGCTCTTTAAAGGGACACTGAACCCAATTTTTTTATTTTGTGATTCAGATAGAGCATGCAATTTTAAGCAACTTTCTAATTTACTTCTATTATCAATTTTTCTTTGTTCACTTGCTTATCTTTATTTGAAAAAGGCATCTAAGCTTTTTTTTGTTTGTTTCAGAACTCTGGACAGCACTTTTTTATTGGTGGATGAATTTATCCACCAATCAGCAAGAATAACCCAGGTTATTCACCAAAAATATGCCGGCATCTAAACTTACATTCTTGCATTTCAAATAAAGATACCAAGAGAAGGAAGAAAATGTGACAATAGGAGTAAATTAGAAAGTTGCTTAAAATTGCATGCTATATCTGAATCACAAAAGAAAACATTTGGGTTCAGTGTCCCTTTAAGAGGTCTCAGTCCTGGCAATCTTTTTGTACCTCCTCAGAACAAGACTGAATATAAGAGTTTGATAGGTTGAAGATCTCAGTACTGTACTGGCATAAACAAAACATGTTTCTCCTGAAGGTGTCTCATGTCATCTGCTAGACCTAAATGTTACACAAATAGTTTTACTGGATTACCTTACTCAATTTACAGATTCAGATCTCCAGTAACAGAAAGTGAGTCAAGCAGATTAGATTGAGCGGCAGACTTGGAAGCCAACATCAGAGTTTTGTAATGTAGTATACCTAATGGCAGACAGCTGATAACAAGAGATAATTTAATCTGAGTATCAATGAGGTCTCCTCCTATCTCCAAATATAATACATACCTCTTAAACAGAGACCATATTAGGTACTGCTAGGCTACTGATTTGTAACCTAAAATGAGAAGAGGATGACAGCTGATTTTAAGGATGAGACATCTCTATGATTAATAGTCGTTTGAAAAGAGATGGACAGCATATTTCAGAGTGGACCCCTGCCTGATATATCTTGACCCTGGAGGGTCAGTGTGAACCATCTGAATCTGTTATCAGACATGTTCTATAGCTTCCCTACTGCGGGGACCACATCCTATATGTTCTTCAGCCCCTGGTCTGTTCATGAGGACTGAAGTAGACAATCATACTTAGGCCTTCTTCACTGTGTATCTAACAGCTACTTTCATACTCATTAATTGTATATTATATTTATACCTCTACATTACTACAATACAGTCTTAATTACTACACTGTGCAGGGCTGGCTCAAGATATTGTGCTGCCTGGGTCTGACAATGAAATGACCCTTCCCTATAGTAACATTACTGATTAGCATATTAACCTACTAGCTAGCCTGGCTGCTACCGTTACTAAGCCTCCAGTGCCTACATGCAACCAATGCTTATGCACAATTCTGCAAAAAGTGGGAAGATAGTTAGGGAAGAGATGTGCTTGTCCTAGTTATTCTGTGTCATCGTGCTTTATGATGTTTTACTGCTGGGTGCCTGCAACTTCCCCATAACAGAAGTAAATTGTAAAGTTGTTTTAAATTGCATGCTCTATCGGAATCACGAAAACAAAAAAAATTGTGTTTCATGTGCCTTTAACCCCTTAACCCTTTGAGTGCTAATGACGGCTCAGAGCCATCACTAGCACTCTCCCACCTTGAGGGAGATCTGGAGGCTCCCACCCGCTCCTGTCACTATGCAGGCTCAATCGCCGGGGCTCCACGTTATGCGCAGTGACGTCACACGCAAATGACTTGATGACGTCACCGCGCAACTTTATTTATGCTTAACAATGTTAAGTATAGGAGCAGGGGGCATGCTGCTTAGAAGCCTGTATCTCCAGCATCTAAGCGGCTACAGACCCCCAGGACCCACCATTGGAAAGGTAATCGCCTAACCTTTTCAACAGTGTAAGTCTTGGGTATCTGGGGGGGAAAAAGTTAAAAAAGTTTTGTTCAAAAATTAAAAAAAACCTTAAAAAATCTTAGCACCCAGGTGGGAAAGTGCTTAGCACTCAAAGAGTTAATGACCAAGGACGTACCAGGCAAGTCCTACAAAAAACGGTCATTAACGACCAAGGACGTGCTTGGCCCATCCTCTGGGGTTTCAAGCGGTGGAAGCGATCCTGATCGCTTCCAGTCACTTTCAGGGTATTGCAGCGATGCCTCAATATTGAAGAATCCTGCAACACCCTTTCTTAAGCATCCGGTGCAGAGAGAGCCACTCTGTGGCCCTCTTTGCATCGGTCAGCGATGGTGCAGATTGTTGGTGGCGTGGGAGGGCCCATCGCTGGTAGCTTGCTGTCAGTGGGGATAATGGGCCCGGAAGCGTGCACATTGGGGGGGTGGGAGGGACCGCTATACTATGGGACATCAGAGTGAAAGGGAAGGAGGGAGAAGGGTTTATATGTATTGGGAAAGGGATCTGGGAGAGGGGTAGGTATTGAGTAGGTATTGAGGGGGGAGCTACACTACAGAAAAAGATGGCAGCCAATAGGTCAAGGGAGGAGGCTTAGAGAGCTGTTTGGGGGGGGGGGGTCAGGGAGGTTGGGGGGTAATGGGGGATCCTACACTTCAGAAAAATATATATATATATATATATATATATATATATATATATATATATATATATAAAAATCTTTACAACAAAACAAAGAAAAAACACCTTTATTTTAATACTGGCAGACTTTATGCAAGTACTTGATGGCGTTGACAATTGTGAGGTGGGGGAGGGAAGAGAGTTGTTTGAAAGGGGTCAGGGAGGGATCAGGGGGTGGGATGAGTCTGATCTCTACACTAAAGCTAAATTTAATGCTACAAGCTTCCGACAAACTACCCTTCACTGCTGGGTATAATACACGTGTGGTGCGCAGCGGCATTTAGCGGCCTTCTAATTACCAAAAAGTAATGCCAAAGCCATAAATGTCTGCTATTTCTGCACAAAGGGGATCCCAGAGAAGCATTTACAACCATTTCTGCCATAATTGTACAAGCTGTTTGTAAATCATTTCAGTGAGAAACCTAAAGTTTGTGAAAATTTTTATTTAACCGCATTTGGCGGTGAAATGGTGGCATGAAATATACAAAAATGGGCCTAGATCAATACTTTAGGTTGTCTACTAAAATATATATATATATATATATATATATATATATATATATATATATATATATATATATATATATATATATACAAATGTGAAGGGTTATTCAGATATCAGTGTTACAATGTAACTTTCGCTAATTTTGGGGGGGGGGGGATAGCAAAGTGCTACTTGTAGTTACTTATTGCCTTATAACTTGCAAAAAAAAAAACCATGTAAACATTGGGTAATTCTAAACTCAGGACAAAATTTTGAATTTATTTAGCATGGGAGTTTTTTGGTGGTTGTAGATGCGTAAGAGATTTTGGGGGTCAAAGTTAGAAAAAGTGTGTTTTTTTCCATTTTTTCATCATATTTTATAATTTGTTTTATAGTAAGTTATATGATTTGCTAAAAATAATGGTATCTTTAGAAAGTCCATTTAATGGAGAGAAAAACGGTATATAATATGTGTGGGTACAGTAAATGAGTAAGAGGAAAATCACAGCTAAACACAAACACGGGGTCACAATCTAAAGTTAGAGGGTAGCAGATTCAGGAGAAATTTAAGGAAGCATTTTTTTACAGAAAGGGTGGTGGATTCATGGAATGAACTTCCATTTGAGGTGGTAAACACAAAGACTGTAAAGGAATTTAAAAATGCCTGGGACATGCATAAGGCTATCCTAAGGAAAAAGTAACATGTAATATGGGAAGACTTGATGGGCCTTTTTGGTTCTTATCTACTGTTATCACTGTTTTAGTGTTAGCATTTTTCTCTGCACGTGCATGTGAAGCATAGATAGATATTCTCAGTGCAGAAGCATTTTAAATATTGCAGCTGCTCAGAGTGTCAGTGAGGCTTGTATTATGTCAGCAATTAACAAATTGAGTCATTAACAGATGGTACAAGCACCTTAGGCTCCCTGACAAGTGCTGTGTTGAAAATGCTGGTGCACGGTGCATACTTAAATACACTTTTGAAACAGCTATAGCTTTTTATTGAAGCACTTTTGCTAATACATATATATTACACAAATACTTCAATTCAAAACTGTAATGCATCCATGTGGATTTCAATTTTGGCTGGAATGTCCCTTTAACAGTAAGATAATTGAAAAATGGTCTGGTCACTAAGGGGTTAATAATTAGTACCCCTTCACTGTGAACAGAGTTCACCTACCAATAAGTTCCTCTGTAAACATACAGCTTTCCAATAGTGTCAATCTCAGTTTTTAAAAAAAAAAGCTAAAGCAGATGTTTTTCCCCCCACACACTTTGCATTGCAGAGTGTCTTGAAAATGCATGCTGTGGCTTCCAATGCCCATTAATGTATTCAATGAGCAGTCTCAAAAAATGAACATTGATAAAAGTATTGTTAAAAAGCAATACTATTAGGGTTGCCACCTGTCCCTTAAAATACAGAACACTTATAAGTTACACATGCTGCAGGGTGTGCAGGGAGGAATATAAATAGTGCTGTCCAGAAACACAATACCTGTCCTTCCCTGCACACCCTGCGGCATTTGTAACTCATAAGTGTCCAGGAAAACATGGCTGAGGTGGCAACCCTAAATACTATGTTCATTTAACCCAGGCCAACATGGGCTTCAAGGGGTCGAGGTTTGAAATACAAAAATCTAACAATCAGGACAAATGCTTCTCAAAGACTGGAATAGAGCTGTTGAATTCTCTCAGTGTAAACGTATTGGCAGTGTTTATGAAACAGAAAGCAACAGAATAACTAGGCGTTCTAGATGTCAAAAGGGTTGCAATATGTTTTAAAGGGGAAAAGCAGTGGCTGACATTTTGCACACCTCCTCTGATGGGTTACAATAGGCCTCTGTGTTTGTTGAACTTTTTCCTCAGTTCATTTATATCTGTAATTTGTTATATGCTGATCTCTACCTCCATCAGTTAATATGCAATTTGGATGGGTAAATTTACAGTCTAAGATTTTCTGAGCGTTATGTAGGTATGTTTATTCACATAAATTCACCAAAAATGGGCCGGCTCCTAAGCTTACATTCTTGATTTTTCAAATAAAGATACAAAGAGAATGAAGAAAAATTGATAATAGGAGTACATTAGAAAGTTTCTTAGAATTGCATGCTCTATCTAAATCATGAAAGTTTAATTTTGACTAGACTATCCCTTTAAACTTACATGCTCTAATGAATCAGAACATGTAATTTTCCAACTATTATGGCCCTTTAAAGGGACACTGAACCAAAAATGTTTCTTTTGTGATTCAGATAGAGCATGCAATTTTAAGCAGCATTCTAATTTACTCATATTATCAAATTTTCTTCATTCTCTTGCTATCTTTATATAAAAAAGTAGGCTTTTTTCTTGGTTTAGAACTCTGGACAGCAGTTTTTGATTGGTAGATGAATTTATCCACCAATCAGCAAGGACAACCTAGGTTGTTCACCAAAAATGGGCCGCATCTAAACTTACATTCTTGCATTTCAAATAAAGATTCCAAGAGAATGAAGAACATTTGATAATAGGAGTAAATTAGAAAGTTGCTTAAAATGTCATGCTCTATCTGAATCACTAAAGAAAAAATTTGGTTACAGTGTCCCTTTAACACTGTCATATCATTAGCCCAATTTACACGATTTTTTCAGGAGCAGTTCAGGAATTCATCACTCGAAAAGTCTGATTTAATTTATGTTTCTGATATCCTTTGTTGTGACTAATCAAACCATCAATCTGTAGAATGTTACAGGGTAAGGAGAAGACGCCATAGGTATCTTACAGAAAAGAGAGACAAAATACATATTGCAATGTTGTTTTATTTTCCTTAATTAAATATTTAATAGGGATATTCAATTTTGAGTTTGAGTTTATTGCACATTCACATCCTTGGTATCCTAAAAGCAATATGAAATGGGTGTAATCCTCTCTGGTAACTAAGGGGTTAGCACAATTTTAAACTCTTCATCTCCTCCAAAACCTTGTTATAAAACATGACCACTTAAGGGATAGATTACAAGTGGAGCGATATTTTAGTGTGCGCCCATAAAGGGGCAAATTTGCCTGTTAACAGGCACAGGTTAAATAACCAGCCAGTGGCTGGTTAATGCTTAGCACAATTGACCAGAGGTCAGACCTAATAAAGTGGACAGCAAAAAAAACAACAAAGCAGTTATAAAGGGTTAAAGTGAGGGGATGTGAGGTGTTAGAAAAAAACGGCACTAAACGTGCCATTACATTGAAGTCTATGAGGACTGTATTTTTACTTTAAATATATATGTATATGCTTATATACATATATAAAATGTGTACATACACATATAAACACATAAATATATATGTATATATTCATATACATATATATTTTTTATTTGCTGCCTACCCCCCTTGCTGCACTACATGCTTTGCCGTGTTTTATTGCATCTGAACAAGGCTCCCATTGGAGCCTATGGAAGTCCGCTCTCGTGAGCGCAAGGCTTCCAGGCAATGCGAACGTGAGGTAGCGTTTGCATTGCACCTGACTTGTAATACCAGCGCACATTTGCATGTGCTGGTATTACTAAGTGGAGCGCAAAATAAAAGCGTACATTTGTGCTCCACTTGTAGAGGTCGCGATTTTTCAAGAAACGGAAGTTAAGAAGCGGCGGTTGGGATGATTGGCACCCCCTGCTAGAGGCCGATTGGCCGACAGTAAGCAGGGGGCAGAATTGCACAATAAATGCTTGTGCAATGTTAAATGCCGACAGGGTATGCTGTCGGCATTTAGCGAGGTCAAGCGGACATGATTTGCTACAGAAAATGATGTCCGCTCGACCTTTAGTAAATGTACCCCGTAATCTCAGCCTAAATATTTCAAAGCAAATCCCTTTAATTTTCTAAAGGAATTCAAAGAATGACATTTTTATGGTTCGTCTAGTACAAATCACTATTCTTTTAAAAGGTAATTATTCAGGAATAACAGGTAACATTATCTGTGTGATCATTCACGTTAACAAATTTGTTAATCAATAGGCAATTCTACAACAGACAGATTGTGTTCTGTGGTTAGCACATTTTTACAGCTATTAGTAATCATAGAAACATCTAAAATTATTCTGCACCACAGCAGTAAATACTCAAAAATGATACAAAATATTGAACAAGACAAATTAAATTTCATTATCAACTCTTGTATGCCCTAGATCACACTGACAAAACAAAAAGTAGATATTGTTTCTGGAGACTAAACACCACGGCTATAAAACATTAAGCAGCCTACAAATATTTTTACAGACTAAAATAAACACAACAGGCTATTTACATACTTTGTTCTTATATTTCTAAAAAATATATTATTAATAATAATAATAATAAATATTTTTATGAGTAAAATAAATAGAAGCATTAAACATTGAATGAAGTACTGTATATAGTTTCACTCTTCCTTGCATGATAAATAGCTCTCAGTAGTTATACACTAAACTTCTGTATTATTTAAAACAAAGTTCTCACCTGTCCAATTAAAGTCTCCTGTTCACTTGGTTTATGCCAATATCCCACAGTCCCTCAGTGTCAAGCATTTAACAATGGGCAACATCAAACACCAAGCGTTCATACTACTTGTGAATCTACTATAGGAAGCCTGCCATGTAATATTCACAGGAAGCCCCTCCTCCTGAGAACAGACTAACGGTTACCAGGCACACAAACAGCTACATTAGCAACTCTGCTCAGATAAGACTCAGAGGGTTGGTCTCTGGCTCCAACTGTTCACTGTATATTAATCATAGCCCTTGAGAGGCTAACAAAAAGTATAATCTGCTAAATGTTATAAATCACTCCCATGTTAATGTCTTATCCCCTTTTAAAATTCAATCCTCCATATATGGATTTTTTCCTGCTTTGATTTGGTTTATAATCAGCAGACAATGTGCACTGTTTAATAAATGATCTGTTCAGATATGTTGTATATATTAAAGGGACAGTCTACTCCAGATGTGTTATTGTTTAAAAAGATAGATAATCATTTTATTGCCCATTCCCAGTTTTGCATAACACTGTTGTTATATTAATATACTTTTTTACCTCTGTGATTACCTTGTATTTAAAGGGACAGTAAAGTCATAGTTAGATATTCATGGTTTAGACAGAGCATACAATTTTAAACAACTTTCCAATGCATTTCTTTTATTTAATTTGCTTCCTTCTCTTGTTATCCTTTGCTGTAAGGTTTAGCTAGGTAAACTCAGGAGCAGCAAAGAACCTAGGTGCTAGCTGCTGATTGGTGGCTGCATAATATATATACCGATTTTCATTGGCTCACCCATGTGTTCAGATAGAAACTAGTAGTGCATTGCTGCTCCTTCAACAAATGATGCCAAGAGAATGAAACAAATTTGATAATAGAAGTAAACTGGAAAATTGTTTAAAATTGTATGTTCTACCTAAATCATGAAAGAAATTTTTTGGGATGCCAAAAAGGCAACCTCTTCAGATAAAAGGTGGCCTTCAAGGGCTTAGAAATTAGCATATGAGCCTACCTAGGTTTAGCTTTGAACAAAGCAAATTTGATGATAAAAGTAAATTGGAAAGTTGTTTAAAATGACATGCGCTATCTGAATCATGCACGTTTAATTCTGACTAGACTGTCCCTTTAAGTGTGCTTCAAGGTGCACAAAAGTGCAAAAAGAAAATGATCATTTTATCATTGTGCTATTATTATTATTATTATTATTATTTCTTGTCATTTATTTGTAGACTGCAACAGATTTCACAGTGCTATATAATTACAAGAGGCAATAAAAGACCCAATTAATGGTTAAAGTGCCCCGAGGGTTGTAAGTGTGCAATTGTTGTAGTTCCCCTTGCATACAGGTGATTTACAGCAGAGCTTCTTAAACTTTTTTCACCGTGGACTAGGGAATGGTGAAAGTGCAATTTGCTTGGTAGAACGAGTAGTCCTGTTCATATTCGTTTTGGATAATCAAATGATAAGAATGAAAATGTATTAAAAATAGGTAATCGGATGTTATTTCCGGTTTTCAAATATTACTTTCGTTTTCAAATGTTTCTAATTAGATTGAATATCCACGTATGAAATTTCGAATGTAACTTTAGATTTAACAAATACTATTCAGAAGTTCAATAGTTCTTCTGGTAGGGAATTTAGTAATTTGAAACATAATAGATACAAATATATCAATTCAATGTTTTCTATTTCAAATATTGCATAATTAGAATATTACATTTAAAGAGCGCATTAGAAATACAAATATTGATTCAAATTTTGCATAATTAGATTTGAATTATGCAATATTCAAATTAGAAAAAATTAAATTGAAAATTAAATTTAAAGATAGCTTTAGAAATACTATTACATTAAATGAATGTTACAATGTTGTACAAACATTTGAAATTTGGAACAAACAAAAAAATGTGTTAAAAAACATTCACCCATCCATACCTGGGATCCATTTTTGCATTAGAGAATTGATGCAAAACAATACAGGTTTTTCTAACATTAATGACTGTGGCTAGCCTTGTCTACTTCAGTAACAAGCCAGGATTGGCTCCTCTAAATAATGCTAGTTGGGCTGTTTAAAAACATTTGCAGCAAACAAGGTATTGGTGCATCCAGAGCATTTTCAAACTCACTCACTATGTTGAGTTATTGCAATATTGTAGAAAATTCTTGCATTCACAAAGTGTTTGCTGCCCCTTTAAACTGAGCAGCAGCAATACTGCCGATTGGAAGGAAGTGGACTAGGAATATTTACTAATAAAGGGGCGGATCGCAATCTATCATTTGATAGTTATCGGCGTGTTAACCGCTGCAGTTGAGACATTTTTTATGTTAAGGCTATTACAATTAGCTATTGCAATTGTTTATTAGTGGCACTTTTTCATTTTTATTATCGGTTATTTGTAGAGCGCCAACAGATAGCAGTTTGGTAGAAAATAATCCTATATTTATGGCTAAATTTATTAATTTGCAGATGGACAGGGTTCACATGATGTGTACCTGTCTGCATTTCAACGCATGTTGTTGGGCACATTTGTTCCCCATATTTACCGTTGCACAAGTAAACACTTGCTCAATGCTGCGCCCCTGCCTGCGCACAACCAAATGCATGATAGTAGGGCGTGTTAATCACCCCAGGCCATTGAGTCTGGGGTGATTTTCTTTTGTCAATTGTAAGATTATAATAAGACAGCCTGCAACTGATCAGGACTTTCTAATCTTGATAAACCTACCCCTTACTATATGCCAGCCATGTTTTTTTCTGATCACAATCCAAATTTGAAATTTAACAACACATTTAGTACTACATTACAAGTGGTGCGCTTACATTTGCACTCAAGCGATATCTTGCACGCAAATGATATCGGGTTGTTGCACATAACGAAAATAGTGTTCGTATTACAAGTTAAAAGTAAACACGATCACGAGAGTGCAATCACATTTTAAGCCTGTTGAATTAGCGCAACTGAATACCTTGCATAAAGGGTAGTGCGTTAAAACAAGTTACACTTAACACAACATAAACACATTAAAATTTAGAGAAACACTCATAAACACTATGTGATAAAAAATTATTCATATAAATATTTTAAATTATATGGGATAAAAGGTATATGGTATATGACAAGGTGTTAAACTGCAAAGGGCTATTTTGTATATATACATACATGTCTATATATGTGTATGTATGCACATATATATGTATATATGGTGTACATATGTATTTGTGTGTTTTACTGTATATTTACTGTACATATTTAACATTGCAATGTTCTTCACATATAGGAAAACATTTTTATTCTAAAAATATACTAATTTATATATATACAGTATCTCACAAAAGTGAGTACACCCCTCACATTTTTGTAAATATTGTATTACATGGTTTCATGTGACAACACTGAAGAAATGACACTTTGCTACAATGTAAAGTAGTGTCTGTACAGCGTGTATAACAGTGTACATTTGCTGTCCCCTCAAAATAACTCAACACAGAGCCATTAATGTCTAAACCGTTGGCAACAAAAGTGAGTACACCCCTAAGTGGAAATTTCCAAATTGGGCCCAATTAGCCATTTTCTCACCCCGGTGTCATGTGACTCGTTAGTGTTACAAGGTCTCAGGTGTGAATGGGGAGCAGGTGTGGTAAATTTGGTGTTATCGCTCTCACACTCTCTCATACTGGTCACTGGAAGTTCAACATGGCACCTCATAGCAAAGAACTCTCTGAGGATCTGAAAAAAAAGAATTGTTGCTCTACATAAAGATGGCCTAGGCTATAAGAAGATTGCCAAGACCCTGAAACTGAGCTGCAGCACGGTGGGAAAGACCATACAACGGTTTCACAGGACAGGTTCCATTCAGAATAGGCCTCACCATGGTCGACCAAAGAAGTTGAGTGCACGTGCTCAGCGTCATATCCAGAGGTTGTCTTTGGGAAATAGATGTATGAGTGCTGCCAGCATTGCTGCAGAGGTTAAAGGGGTGGGGTGTCAGCCTGTCCGTGCTCAGACCATGCGCTGCACACTGAATCAAATTGGTCTGCATGGCTGTCGTCCCAGAAGGATGCCTCTTCTAAAGATGATGCACAAGAAAGCCTGCAAACAGTTTGCTGAAGGCAAGCAGACTAAGGACATGGATTACTGGAACCATATCCTGTGGTCCAATGAGACCAAGATAAACTTATTTGGTTCAGATGGTGTCAAGCCTGTGTGGCGCAACCAGGTGAGGAGTACAAAGACAAGCGTGTCTTGCCTACAGTCAAGCGTGGTAGTGGGAGTGTCATTGTCTGGGCCTGCATGAGTGCTGCCGGCACTGGGGAGTTGCAGTTCATTGAGGGAACCATGAACACCAACATGTACTGTGACATACTGAAGCAGAGCATGATCCCCTCCCTTCTGAGACTGGGCCGCAGAGCAGCATTCCAACATGATAATGACCCCAAACACACCTCCAAGATGACCACTGCCTTGCTAAAGAAGCTGAGGGTAAAGATGATGGACTTGCCATGCATGTCTCCAGACTTAAACCCTATTGAGCATCTGTGGGGCTTCCTCAAACGGAAGGTGGGGGAGCGCAAGGTTTCTAACATCCACCAGATCCGTGATGTCGTCATGGAGGAGTGGAAGAGGACTCCAGTGGCAACCTATGAAGCTCTGTTGAACTCCATGCCCAAGAGAGTTAAGGCAGTGCTGGAAAATAATGGTGGCCACACAAAATAATGTCACTTTGGGCCCAATTTGGACATTTCCACTTAGGGGTGTACTCACTTTTGTTGCCAACGTTTTAGACATTAATGGCTGTGTGTTGAGTTATTTTGAGAGGATAGCAAATTTACACTGTTATACAGGCTGTACACTCACTACTTTACTTTGTATCAAAGTGTCATTTCTTCAGTGTTGTCACATGAAAAGATATAATAAAATATTTACAAAAATGTGAGGGGTGTACTCACTTTTGTGAGATACTGTATATATCTATACCTATCTATTCCTATCAATATATAGGTATAGATATCTATTTTCATTAACATTATCAGATATGCATATAAATAAATATTTAATGCTAAAAAATTACAAAAATTGTATGTGAAGAACATAGGAATGTAAAATATGCGTAATGCGATTCGTGGTTTGAGTTTTAGGTCTAACACAGTGTCGGGTTAGTGTACATGAAGAATGACTCATCTTAAAGTGCATTCTTGAAATATTAAATAAAAATATTAATAATAATTTTTAAAAATGATTATACATACTTATTATACATAAAACATATACATAAAAATTCAAAAAATCCATAGAATATACACATATATATATATATATATATATATATAATTACTATTTTTATAGTATGTATAATCATTTTTAATAATTATTATTAATATTTTTGAATATTTTATATTTATAAGCAAAAAGGATTTGATAAACCCCCATTCAACACTTTTTAATGTATTACAGAATACTCTCAAAAAGCTTTAGTATGGAACACTGGCTTTGAGCATGAGCAAAACATACTGAAATTAGCTCCCCATATTGGATGACTGTAGGAAGCAACATCAGCAGACAGATACAAACACCACCTGCTCAATTGATTAAAGTTTAAAAAAAAATATATATATATTATTTATAATTATAATAATAAGCACTTTAATACTAATAAAGAATAGTGACATTAATAACCCAACATGTTATTTGCACATGACACCTATTAACATCACTACATGCTATTGAAATGAACCAATCAATATAGA
Source organism: Bombina bombina (assembly GCF_027579735.1). Taxonomy (NCBI): domain Eukaryota; kingdom Metazoa; phylum Chordata; class Amphibia; order Anura; family Bombinatoridae; genus Bombina; species Bombina bombina. The sequence continues at coordinate 162,720,104 of NC_069507.1, read as the reverse complement.
CCTTTCACCCTGTGATGTAATCGTTATACCCCCAAAATTTCCAGTTAGTTTTCTTGGTCCAGCACATTTGGGGGGGGGGGGGTTATTTATGAAATTGAGAGATTAATGACTCAGATAATGATTGCGTTCTTTTCAGGGGATTGTGATCACTGTAAAAACTGAAGTTTTGAAATCATTACAGATAAAAGCCCAAGATTGCAATCAACTCCCCCTTAATTAGACATTTTTAAAATATTTAAAATATTTGGGTGAGAAATACCAAAATCCCTTCAATTTATTCATGCTTTTCCACAGCCCATTAAAAGCCCCTTAAATGGTCCTTTAAATGGCCACTAAAGTCAACATTACAATGTCATGATTCAGATAAAGCATGCAATTTTAAACAAATTCCCAATATATTTCCATTATATGTGCACATTCTTTTTATATCCACACTGTCTGGTGCTCTAGCTTCTACTGAGCATGTGCAAAAGTGCTCAGTATATACGAATATGCATTTTGTGATTGGCTGATAGCTCTCACATGATATAGGTAGAGGGAAAATGTTATTCATTTTGAAATTTGCCAGAAAATATTCTACTGCTCATTTCAGAGTTTAGATGAGTGCTACTGCATTGTCTTTTTATTGTATTTTTGTTATTCATTACTATTGTATTTAGCAGTCCTTTAATTAGCGCTTACCAGTAACTTGTTCTGATATTAAAATTACTGCAGGTATTATAATAGCGCAATATCTGCCTATATGAATAAATGGTGGTACTTTCCTTTGTCCTTAATCAACTGAAAAGGACCTTGTTGGATCACTATTCAATAGTAAGAAAGTTAAAAATTAAAGTCTTTCCCTCCTTGTGTGCATTTATATATTTGTTTATTTGTTAAAGGGGGACACTCAATTTAAATTTTAAAATTAATTCAAAGAATAAAGCAAAGCTAGTGATTTTTGTTGGGTTTTTTTTTTTTTTTGCATTCTTTCAAATCCAAATGCTCATGTCTAATTTGTAGCTAATCTACTTATCTTAGAAGTTCCTAAGCATGTATATATAAGACCATACAACTTTGCACTCTCACCTAATTTGAAACTTATTATCTGCATGTGGAATAAGCATACATTGAGGAAACAACAGCACTTGCTGCTGTCAATATAAAATCATAAATACATATTTCTGCTTTGACATTAAAGGGACATAAAATTCAAAATTGAAATACATAAAATTGTATTTCAGTTTTGTATTATAAAGTGTATTATAGTTACACTAAGTACTTGGAGTGATACTAATCGGAAATAATTTGCTTGACTAATTTACAGTAAAAAGTGTTTGTTGTCGCTATAAAGTATTAGATTCTCCCCTCCAGGCTTACAGGTGTCTAAACAAGCTCGGTGACGTCTCCTACATAATTCTTAATTGATGTTGCTATAAAACTAAAATAGTGGAGAGCTTCAGGCAGATTTAGAACCAGATTACAAGTGGATCGTTAAATATAGCATGCGTGCAATCGATATTAGCGCTCCACTGAGTAATACTATTGTACGCTAATGTGCACTGGTATTACAAGTTAAAAGCAATGCAAATGCGTGCTCATTTTCGCATTGCGATCACAAGAGCGGCTTCCATAGGCTCCTGAACCTAAGCGCAACAAAGGGGGTAAGTAGCATAGCGATGGCAGCAAATCTTAACATATATGTATATGATTATATACATATATATTTAAAGGGAACACACAGTTCCCATAGACCGCAAAGTAAAGATACTTTTCAAGGATGTTTTTTTCCTAACGCCTTGTGAAATGCTTGTGCAATGCCGCCCCCTGCACATTCGTAGCCAATCGGCCGCTAGCAGGGGGTGTCAATCATCCCGATCAATCGTATTGGTGTCCGCCACCTCAGAGGTGGCGAATGAGTTAAGGAGCAGCAGTCTTTCGGAAGGCTCGAGCAGAAACAGCTGCATCCACAGCATATTAAATCTACCCCTTAGTGTATGGATACTCTGTCCCTTTTCTGGATTTTTACTTATATGCACAATCCTATCTTATTACCTGAAATAACCCTAAAGATTTTGTTTCTAGAATGATTCATATTGCAAATCATCTATTGAATTACTGTCACGGAAAAATGTTCAGCACTTAAACATCTTTATGTTCTGTCACAGTTGTAAATCAGCAGGGTGCTATGCTGAAGATGTACAGTCAACAGAATTATCTTTTTTTCTGTTTCTTAATGGTAAACAAATATAGGAAAAGGTCTTGTGCCAGTCAAATATGCCATTGCTAGGAAACTTGAGTGTCAATGAAAACAAATCGACATACTAGCTAGGAAAGTTATAAAATGACAAGATGTGTACTCATGTGTTTGGTCAATTAGGACATATTGTTATGTGCATGGAAGTCACTAATGATATCTGTTTTACTACTCAGTGAGACAGTCAGGCCTATAATAGGGGATTATGTTATCTAATTCAATAATATGAAACCAATGGTACTTTGTTTTATGCTAATTGTTTTGTTGAGCAATCTGTTTTAATGTTAGAGGTCAAAATGATCAAAAAGGATGAACATAAAAAAAAGTGAATGAGCAGTAGTTATGCAAGAACTTGGCTCCACTGTAATTAAACAAGAAAAGATCCACAAATCCAATATCTTTATCAGGCTTTTGTTCCACTATGTGGGTGAGACTTATTAACATATATGAACAGAGCTAACAGATACCATATACGCTTATTCCATGCTGACGTATATATACTTCTACACACTCCTGTACCTTGCACAGGCTAATTGTGAGGGAAAAAACGCCAGCAAAACAACCTGTAACTTAAGCACCAATAGCCGGTATTGGAACAGGCAGGAAAGTGTTTGGCAAACAACCTGTAGCGTATACTCTTCACTCACCCCCACAAAGCGATGCCTGGAAGCAGCGGTCCCATCAGTCCCGGTATTAACAAGGCGCAGCTTATCTGTAGCAATGTCCAAAAGCAGCTCTCTATTAGACGCCGTTCATCTTGTGCGCTTGAGACCAGGTGACCGGAAGTAGAGACCAGATGATATCGCAGAGACTTGGTGCCACAGTAACTTACGTATACTATTGGTGGAAGTGCTAAAGCTGATTATATTGCAATGGATAGATGAAGAAACTCCTTTTGTTTAGCGGAACCCTGCAAATCAGCAATAATAAAGCATCCAAAAAAAAGGGTAAAAAGAGTCCATAATCCAATGCCTTTAGATATAAAAAAATTTACTTTATTAAAGGGACAGTCAATACTTCATTTAACATGATTTGATATTGAAAATAAAAAAACGGAGATCTGCCTGCACTATACCCCTCCTGCCTTGCCGCCTTGCTTCTGTCCTAATCAGCGTCGCTAACTACTCTAATACCCAGTAAATATGGCAGCCGAACTCCCCCCACCGGGGAGGTCTTCGGTTTTTTATTTTTAATACCAAATCATGTTAACGGAAGTGTTGACTGTCCCTTTAACGTCATGTTAAAAAAGGAGGTAAGGAAGATAAATCCAAACATACAGAGCCAGTGCAAAGTCGGACCGGTTTCGGTCTAAAGACGGTAATCATAGACATAGTTCAAAACAGCTGTTCATACCTTAAAAAGGAAGCAGAACATTTTCATTGGTTAAAACATAAACTAATCAATGGCTAAGTATTTAACAAAAAGTAGGAGAGGACACATAGGTTAACTATTCATATGCTGGAGGAATAGAGGGTAGCATAATGGGATATGGGGTTAACTAGCATAAATTGATACGATGGAGCAAATAGTTAAAGCAACATATGTACAACAATGAATTGAAGTAAAAACCGTATATCAAAAGTGTCCAATGAATTATACACTGTCAGAGATTAACATAGACACATGAGAAAAAAAGAAGAGGGGTTTACATATCAATTCAGCTATGCATACACGTAATGGCTCATAATACAGAATATACAAAATATGCTTAAGTGATGAAGCCTTAAAGGCATATACAGCCATATGATGTTTTAAGAATAAATTAAGATAGACTATGCTAAGAATATTCATTCTTAGCATCTTTAGTTATTATCAATATTCATTACATATGCTTGATATATACATTAAATTAGAGGGCAGGTGGGCTTATTGTAATAAACAAGCATCTATTTAGAATGTGGGTTTATTGTCCCTTAATAATTTCTAATCTATGTTCCCTTTATGCATAGTGTACAACGGATGACATAGTGGATTCTACCAGTGTATATCGTATTTTGTCAGCACATGAGTACAATGAATATTCTTAGCATAGTCTATCTTAACTTATTCTTAAAACAACATATGGCTGTATATGCCTTTAAGGCTTCATCACTTAAACATATTTTGTTATACAGTTTTTACTTCAATTCATTGTTGTACATATGTTGCTTTAACTATTTGCTCCATCGTATCAATTTATGCTAGTTAACCACATATCCCATTATGCTACCCTCTATTCCTCCAGCATATGAAGGGACAGTCTACCATCGAATTGCTATTGTTTTAAAAGATAGATAATCCCTTTATTACCCATTCCCCAGTTTTGCATAACCAACACTGCTATATTAATATACTTTTTACCTCTGTGATTACCTTGTATCTAGGAACCTTATTCCAGCCCCCTGATCACATGACTGTGATTTTTTATTATATATTGTCTTAAATTTAGCATTGTTTTGTGCTAGATCTTAAATAACCCCCTGTGCCTGAACACAGTGTTATCTATATGGCCCACGTGTACTTTCTGTCTCTTTGTGTTGAAAAGAGATTTAAAAAGCATGTGATAAGAGGCAGCCCTCAAAGGCTTAGAAATTAGCATATGAGCCTACCTAGGTTTAGTTTAAACTAAGAATACCAAGAGAAAAGAGCAAATTTGATGATAAAAGTAAATTGGAAAGTTGATTAAAATTAAAAGTCCTATCTGAATAATGATAGTTTAATTAATACTAGACTATCCCTTTAACCTGTGTCCTCTCCTACTTTTTGTTAAATACTTAGTCATTGATTCGTTTATGTTTTAACCAATGAAAATGTTCTGCTTCCTTTTTAAGGTATGAACAGCTGTTTTGAACTATGTCTATGATTACGGTCTTTCGACCGAAACCGGTCAGACTTTGCACTGGCTCTGTATGTTTGGATTTATTTTCCTTACCTCCTTTTTTAACATGACATTAATAAAGTAATTTTTTTTTTATATCTAAAGGCATTGGATTATGGACTCTTTTTACCCTTTTTTTTTTTTTAGAGGTCAAAGTAGCCCCAGACGTAATAATTTTTTTTTTCCATGTGATGTAAAACCTGTGATTAGGTTATACAGGGAGACACCTTCAAATAACAGGTCCTGAATAAAGATTTTAGCATCACGTTCTTTATGAATTGCAATACGACCAATGTTGTGTATTTACTTACCTGCATGGGGTGTAAAACACAGTATACAGGTCACACTAGGATAGTGTTAATACTATTAAAAACAGGGGCACTTTCATTAATTAAACTTTACATTGAAGCTTCTTTTTTAAAATACTTACCTTTGTTTATGGAAAGCAGACCTACGATCCTTCACGCCCAGCCAAAGGGGCAACGAAATGATTGGAGGAAGCAGGATTAGTCATCGATCTGCTAACTACAGCAGGAGCTGCGGGCGGAGGATCGCCGGTCTGCTTTCCATAAAACGTAAGTATATCTCTTGTAAGGTGTATCCAGTCCACGGATTCATCCATTACTTGTGGGATATTCTCCTTCCCAACAGTAAGCTGCAAGAGGACACCCACAGCAGAGCTGTCTATATAGCTCCTCCCCTAACTGCCACTCCCAGTCATTCTCTTGCAGCTCTCGACAAGAAAGGAAGTATCAAGAGATATGTGGTGAATTAGTGTAGTTTATCTTCAATCAAAAGTTTGTTATTTTTAAACGGTACCGGCGTTGTACTGTTTTTACCTCAGGCAGAAATTATAAGAAGAGTTCTGCCTGAGGTTTTTGATGATCTTAGTAGGTTGTAACTAAGGTCCACTGCTGTTCTCACACATAACTGAAGAGTATGGGAAAACTTCAGCTGGGGGAATGGCCTGCAGAATTAACTGCTCTGAGGTATGTTCAGTATATATTTTTCTAGAGTGATGATAAGGTCTAGAAAATGCTGACAGTGCCTGATATATTTAAGGTAAGCCTGATTACAGTGATTTAACAAACAACTGGGATAATGCTTGCAGTAAAGGGTAATATTCATGTTACTTGCTCTTATTACTTAGTATGTAAACCGTTTGCATGATATATAAAAAACGTTTTTTACTGAGGGTGATAAATCTTTATTTGGGGCCTAGTTTTCCACATGGCTGACTAGATTTCTCCTAGGAGTAGTTATTTAGGCCCTTTCACTTTGAGTGCATGGTGGGAGGGGCCTATTTTCTCGCTCTAATTGCGCAGTAGTTTTTACAGTCTGAGACATCCAGCTTTCCTGAAGGAGTCCCCTGACATATAGGACCTCTGTAAAGGGTTTTTGTGCCTACAAAAGTCGTTTTATGGGCAGGTAGGAGCCACAGTAGAGCTGTGGCAGTTTGCTTGTGACTGTTTATAACGGTTTTACCGTTTTTCTGATTCGTTTTTGAGCCTGAGGGGTTAATCAACCATTTGTAAGTGGGTGCAATGCTATTTTAGTCTATTATACACACTGTAAAAATTTCATAGAGTTTACTGCTTTTTTTCACTGTTTTGCAGTTTATGTGATTGTTTTTTTCCCTTAAAGGCACAGTACCGTTTTTTATATTCTGCTTTTTCACATTTATTAAAATGTTTTCCAAGCTTGCTGGTCTCATTACTAGTCTGTTAAACATGTCTGACATAGAGGAAAATCCTTGTTCATTATGTTTAGAAGCCATTGTGGAACCCCCTCTTAGAATGTGTACCAAATGCACCGATCTTACTATAAATTATAAAGACCATATTCTGGCTTTAAAAGATTTATCACCAGAGGAAATTGACAAGGGGGAAGTTATGCCGACTAACTCTCCCCACGTGTCAGAGCCTATAACTCCTGCTCAAGGGACGCCAAGTACATCTAGCGCGCCCATTGCGTATACCTTACAGGACATGGCGGCAGTTATGAATCATACCCTTACAGAGGTATTGTCCAAACTGCCAGGGTTACAAAGAAAGCGAGACAGCTCTGGGGCTAGAACAAATACAGAGCTCTCTGACGCTTTAGTAGCTATGTCTGGTATACCCTCACAATGTGCAGAAGCTGTGAGTGATTTTTCTGTTTCAGGGAAGACACTTCAAACTGATTCTGATATGTCTACATTTAAATTTAAGCTTGAACACCTCCGCGTGTTGCTCAGGGAGGTTTTAGCAACTCTGGATGACTGTGACGCCATTGTAGTCCCAGAGAAATTGTGTAAATTGGATAAATACTATGCAGTGCCTGTTTACACTGATGTTTTTCCAATCCCTAAGAGGTTTTCAGAAATGATTACTAAGGAATGGGATAGACCAGGTGTACCGTTCTCTCCCCCTCCTGTTTTTCCTATAAATACTGCTACACTGGACTTGTGGCAAACGGTCCCTAAGGTGGAGGGAGCAGTCTCTACCCTAGCAAAGCATACAACTATCCCTGTCGAGGACAGTTGTGCTTTTCTAGATCCAATGGACAAAAAATTAGAGGGTTACCTTAAGAAAAATTTTATTCAACAAGGTTTTATTCTCCAGCCCCTTGCATGCATTGACCCAGTCACTGCTGCTGCGGCCTTCTGGTTTGAGTCTCTAGAAGAAGCTCTACAGGTAGAAACCCTGTTGGATAATATCCTTGACAAGCTTAAAGCCCTTAAGCTAGCCAATTCATTTGTTTCTGATGCCGTTGTTCATTTAACCAAGCTAACGGCTAAAAATTCATGTTTTGCTATTCAGGCGCGTAGGGCACTATGGCTTAAATCCTGGTCAGCTGACGTTACTTCAAAGTCTAAGCTTCTCAACATTCCCTTCAAGGGGCAGACCCTATTCGGGCCTGGACTGAAGGAGATCATTTCTGATATTACTGGAGGAAAAGGTCACGCCCTTCCTCAGGATAGGTCCAACAAATTAAGGACCAAACAGACTAATATTTGTTCCTTTCGAAACTTCAAGAGTGGCGCAGCTTCAACTTCCTCTAATACAAAACAAGAGGGAAATTTTGCCCAGTCCAAACTGGTCTAGAGACCTAACCAGGCTTGGAACAAGGGAAAGCAGGCCAAAAAACCTGCTGCTGCCTCTAAGACAGCATGAAGGATCAGCCCCCGATCCAGAAACGCAAGAGATGTCCAGGATCCCTGGGCGTTGGAAATTGTGTCCCAGGGATATCTTCTGGATTTCAAAGCTTCTTCCCCAAAAGGGAAATTTCATCTCTCACAATTATCTGCAAACCAGATAAAAAGAGAGGCATTCTTACAATGTGTTCAAGACCTCCTAGTTATGGAAGTGATCCACCCAGTTCCAAAGGAGGAACAGGGGCAAGGCTTCTATTCAAATCTGTTTGTAGTTCCCAAGAAAGAAGGAACATTCAGACTAATCTTAGATCTCAAGATCTTAAACAAAATTCTCAAGGTCCCATCCTTCAAGATGGAGACTATTCGAACCATCCTACCTATGATCCAGGAGGGTCAATATATGACTACCGTGGACTTAAAGGATGCTTATCTTCACATTCCGATAACAGAGATCATCATCGGTTTCTCAGGTTCGCCTTACCTAGATGACATTCTGATACAGGCGTCAAATTTTCAAATCGCCAGGTCCCATACGGACATTGTTCTGGCATTCCTGAGGTCTCATGGGTGGAAGGTGAATGAAGAAAAGGGTTCTCTATCCCCTCTCACAAGAGTTTCCTTCCTAGGAACTCTGATAGATTCTGTAGAAATGAAGATATACCTGACAGAGACCAGGTTGTCAAAACTTCTAAATTCCTGCCGTGTTTTTTATTCTACTTCTCGCCCTTCAGTGGCTCAGTGTATGGAAGTAATCGGCTTAATGGTAGCGGCAATGGACATAGTGCCGTTTGCCCGCCTACATCTCAGATCGCTGCAACTGTGCATGCTCAGTCAGTGGAATGGGGATTACACAGATTTGTCCCCTCTACTAAATCTGGATCAAGAGACCAGGGATTCTCTTCTCTGGTGGCTATCTCGGGTCCATCTGTCCAAGGGTATGACCTTCCGCAGGCCAGATTGGACAATAGTAACGACAGATGCCAGCCTTCTGGGCTGGGGTGCAGTCTGGAACTCCCTGAAAGCTCAGGGCTTGTGGACTCAGGAGGAGACACTCCTTCCGATAAACATTCTGGAACTAAGAGCGATATTCAATGCTCTTCAGGCTTGGCCTCAGCTAGCTGCGGTCAGGTTCATCAGATTTCAGTCAGACAATATAACGACTGTAGCCTACATCAACCATCAAGGGGGAACAAGGAGTTCCCTAGCAATGTTGGAGGTTTCAAAAATAATTCTATGGGCAGAGGTTCACTCTTGCCATCTATCAGCTATCCATATCCCAGGAGTAGAGAACTGGGAGGCGGATTTTCTAAGTCGACAGACTTTTCATCCGGGGGAGTGGGAACTCCATCCGGAGGTGTTTGCACAGTTGATTCAACTTTGGGGCAAACACGAACTGGATCTCATGGCGTCTCATCAGAATGCCAAGCTTCCTTGTTACGGATCCAGGTCCAGGGATCCCAAGGCAGCGCTGATAGATGCTCTAGCAGCGCCTTAGTCTTTCAACCTGGCTTATGTGTTTCCACCGTTTCCTCTGTTTCCTCGTCTGATTGCCAAGATCAAGCAGGAGAGAGCTTCGGTGATTTTGATAGCACCCGCGTGGCCAAGCAGGACTTGGTATGAAGATCTGGTGGACATGTCATCCCTTCCACCATGGACTCTACCGCTGAAGCAGGACCTTCTACTTCAGGGTCCTTTCAACCATCCAAATCTAATTTCTCTGCGTCTGACTGCTTGGAGATTGAACGCTTGATTTTATCAAAACGTGGTTTCTCCGAGTCGGTCATTGATACCTTAATTCAGGCTCGAAAGCCTGTCACCAGGAAAATTTATCATAAGATATGGTGTAAATATCTTCATTGGTGTGAATCCAAGGGTTACTCATGGAGTAAAGTCAGGATTCCCAGGATATTATCTTTTCTCCAAGAAGGATTGGAGAAGGGATTGTCAGCTAGTTCCTTAAAGGGACAGATTTCTGCTCTGTCTATTCTTTTGCACAAGCGTCTGGCGGATGTTCCAGACTTTCAGGCGTTTTGTCAGGCTTTAGTTAGAATCAAGCCTGTGTTTAAACCTGTTGCTCTGCCATGGAGTTTAAATTTAGTTCTTAAAGTTCTTCAAGGGGTTCCGTTTGAACCTCTGCATTCCATAGATATCAAGCTTTTATCTTGGAAAGTTCTGTTTCTGGTAGCTATCTCTTCGGCTCGAAGAGTTTCAGAGTTATCTGCCTTGCAGTGTGATTCCCCTTATCTGATCTTCCATGCAGATAAGGTAGTTTTGCGTACCAAACCTGGGTTTCTTACTAAGGTGGTATCTAATAAGAATATCAATCAGGAGATTGTTGTTCTGTCACTGTGTCTTAATCCTTCTTCAAAGAAAGAACGTCTTTTACACAATCTTGACGTGGTTCGTGCTTTAAAGTTTTATTTACAAGCTACTAAAGATTTTCGTCAAACATCTGCATTGTTTGTTGTCTACTCTGGACAGAGGAAAGGCCGAAAGGCTTCAGCAACTTCTCTTTCTTTTTGGTTAAGAAGTATAATCCGCTTAGTTTATGAGACTGCTGGCCAGCAGCATCCTGAAATAATTACAGCTCATTCAACTAGAGCGGTGGCTTCCACATGGGCTTTTAAAAATTAGGCTTCTGTTGAACAGATTTGTAAGGCGGCGACTTGGTCTTCACTTCATACTTTTTTTAAATTCTACAAATTTGATACTTTTGCTTCTTCGGAGGCTATTTTTGGGAGAAAGGTCTTACAGGCAGTGGTGCCCTCCGTTTAAGCGCCTGCCTTTTCCCTCCCTTCATCCGTGTCCTATAGCTTTGGTATTGGTATCCCACAAGTAATGGATGAATCCGTGGACTGGATACACCTTACAAGAGAAAACTAAATTTATGCTTACCTGATAAATTTATTTCTCTTGTGGTGTATCCAGTTCACGGCCCGCCCTGTCATTTTAAGGCAGGTGTTTTTTATTTTTAAACTACAGTCACCACTGCACCCTATATATTCTCCTTTCTCTTGCTTGTCTTCGGTCAAATGACTGGAGGTGGCAGTTAGGGGAGGAGCTATATAGACAGCTCTGCTGTGGGTGATCCTCTTGCAGATTCCTGTTGGGAAGGAGAATATCCCACAAGTAATGGATGAATCCGTGGACTGGATACACCACAAGAGAAATAAATTTATCAGGTAAGCATTTTGGCACAATTTGTCACTGCACATATGTGCGGCCTCTCCAATACCTTCCATCTACCCTCCAGCATCCTCAACACTATCGGTCTATCTGCACAAAGACCCAACCAGCCCCCCATCTACCCCCGAACAACTCTGCATCTTTTATTTCTCCACCTGCATTGCTAGCACCCCCCAATATGTCCAACAGTTCTTTCTCCACAGTAAAACATGACATAGTAACAGCACAACTGTCTCTAGGTGGCCTCTGATCATTTGAAGAACAGTCTTTGTCCATTTAGAGCGCTTCACCTTCCTCAGATACTTTGCTTTAATACAGTTCCAGTTCATTTGCAGTAGGGGTGCTAATCCAGTGTTTTTCCGCAGGGAGATGCTGGAAATCTGATGGTTTGTTCATGGGGTAGACAAGGCAGCCAGTGGATGGCCATGACAAGCAGACACTCGAGTCATAGGGAGTCTAGGAAGAAAACAGAAACAGTACAAGATGAGTACACACCGCAATACAATCACAATTATGTCCAAATAAAACTTCACTTTCATCCTATGTCATTTAAAACCAAACAAAACATTGTTGATATATAATACAAGCTAAATACATTGATATTTTTCAGAGAATAAATTACAACTTCTCTATACACTTTTAAATGATACTTCATGAATACTAAGCAAGTGACAACTGCCAGACTTCATCAAGAGGCTGAATGGTTATGTTAAAACTTATGCTAAGGCCTGCCCTGTAGCAAAAATAAAAAAAGAAAACAGTCAATAAGAATAAATGAATTTCTTTACACTGTCACTTTGAACTACTAAAAGTCAAAGAACCTAGTGTTGCTCTATTGTGCATGGCTACTATCTATTATGTTTATAATTCTCCAATTATGATCCTAATAGTCAACAATCCCAAATGATATAAACGCTACTAGTTTAGTAATTATTTTACGCAACCTAAATTTTCTCACACTCCTGTATGAGGAAAGAATACAAACAGAACATCATTTAAAACTACAAAATCTTTTAAAGGTAAGCACATCTGTATGGTAAGATAAATCCTTTCTTTGACAAACATCAGGAATTACCAAATTCACTTTGCAGATACCATACCAATTAATAAAAGGGAAAATACATTTGCTTTCATAAACTATAATTATGCTATTCCCTACATAAATATTTCTCTGTATAATTAATATAAACTTCTAGCTTAGACGTGTCCTCCTTATGTTCTAGAGGGTGAAGGGTGTAAAATATTCTGATATATTGCAGCATTTTCCTTAAACATATTTTTTATAGTCAGTGGGCCATTCAATAGGGTACAATACTGCAAGGTTTAGAGTTACACTTATCTAAAGGGTTACTTTGTTTAAGTACATAGACTACAATGTGCACTAAAACCAATAAGGCATGCTTTTCTGCAGACAAAACTATATGACTTCTTATAACTAATATGATCAACAAAAATAACACAAATACAAGAACATACAAAGCAAGCAATATAAGTAACCGAGTTAAAACAATACTCCCCTAATTTAATTGGTTGACCCTGTAACAGCATAACAGGTCCTCCATATCAACCGGCAAGGCACAGTCCAGAGAAGGATAGTCTTTATGTCCTGAAGACACACATCAGAGGAAACAGTCATGGATTACCCAGAGTCCAGTTCTGGGGCTGGTACCAGCATGCAAAGCAAAGAATGGATCCAAAGATAGTTCAGCAACTTTCACTGCAGTATGGTGGTTAAAACAAGCTTGACAAAAGGTCTTTTATCTTCATTTTTTCTTTCTTTAAAGCTTTACTTGCATTCCATCTTCAATCTTTTGAAGAGTGCACTTATGGAATTTTATCTGTACAGATTTTACCTAAATATGGAAACTCAAAAATAATTCAGTTAGTGTCTTTAATCTCTGGATACAGCTGCATAATCTCATCCTGCAAATACAAATATAGTGTTAAGAACCAAATAGAAAAATAAAACATTTTAGGCATCTGAAATATGAGAACAAAATAAAACACAGAAAGACAATGAAGAGATAGAAACCACCAGGGAGGGAAAAAGGAGTGGGGTATGGGTATACAGGCTACGACCGGGGTGGCCATCAAGGTAGATGATGTCCGTGGCCAGATTCCCAATTAAGGAAAGTTCTAGACAATCCTAGGGACGTAGTGCATCCTGCATAGGGATAAGACAGGGAAATTTAGGGCACAGCTGGTGGTTAGGCAATAACATTGTGATAGGAGATTCAAAACATTTTAGGTTCAACTTCTTACCTAAAAACAATCACCCCTATCACATAAAGATACTCATCAATACTCATCAATACTTTCCCCTTGTTTACGTGAAACATTCCATGTGGCACGCAAACACAACATAACAAGAAACTAAAAGACAAATCATGCACTCCACTCAAGCAGATACAATTCCCAATAGCAAGCAAAATCAAATACACTTCACTATTCAATATGCTATCCATACAGCACGCTTCCACACGCAGTCACAAAAGAGAAAAACATAAGCAAACATTTAAAACCAATTGTCCATTCCACACAACCAAACATTAACAGCCGACACAAACTCTAAACAACCACAGTTAACCTGAAATTCAACACCTATACTGACATTCCCTGAACCACAGCACTCACAAAACACTACAAATAATTAAAAACATCCCATAAGAACCATCTATACCCTGGCTCTGCAACGTCTACTATGTACAAGACTTTGATATCATACTAATGATGCAATCACTGCAAATGCTCAATAAACTCCAGTTGCATATTTTACAAATAAAATCCCTAACCATAAATTTACAAAAGAACACACAAACACCTAAGTATCCAAATGATGATACAGCCACTGTTCCATATAGCTCCTGCTCGCATGCACCATGCAAATCCACTGTTAAATGGACAATCCAGTATAAATGAAACTTTCATTATTCAGATAGGACTATTAATTTTAACCAACTTTCCAATGTACTTTTATCATCAAATTGACTTTTTTTTCTCTTGGTATTCTTAGTGTAAACTAAACATAGGTAGGCTCATATGCTAATTTCTAAGCCTTTGAGGGCTGCCTCTTATCACAGGCTTTTTAAATCTCTTTTCAACACAAAGAGACAAAATACACGTAAGCCATATAAATAAAACTGTGGGCTGGAAGAAGGCCCCTAGACACAAGGCAACTACAGAGGCAAAAAGTATATTGATATAACTGTGTCGGTTATGCAACACTGGGGAATGGGTAATAAAGGGATTATCTATCTTTAAAACAATAACAATTATATGGTAGACTGTCCCTTTCAATAAATCAGGTGTGGCACAAATAATTTGTGAAAAAACTGCTAGAATTCAGTCTATACCTTTACATAACCAAAATTTGAACAACACCACAACTATTGGATCTAAATCTGTTTATAATTTGATATTCACCATTCTGTAGCTCTCTAGCCAAATATAACAATTGCATATACCACAAAAAATAAGCTTTCTACTCAAGAATAACAATAAAATTCCCCTTTAAATTAGTCCCAATGATCTATTGGCCTTACTTATAATAAAAATGTATACTGACGCTCATTAAATAGCCTAAGCAAGCATAAGCAGCATAAAAACACACTCACAGTGGGATGCAGGCTAGTTAAAGGGACATTTTACCCAAATTTAAAAAATAATCTTTAATTGAAACTGCTAACACAGTTAAATATACTAGTGTTAGGCTTAGTAAACCTCATTGTCTTTTCTGTAAATATTTCCTGAAAATCTCAGATGTTATATCAGTTTGCCTATATCCCTTTGAATATTTTCACTCCTCTGTTTGTCTTGTTGTTTTTTTCGCTAGTCTCACAGATTGCAACACTAAGATTGTAGACAACTTATCAATTCAGTTTGCATGACAGAGAGAATTCAGTTACACTGCAAAAGAAATATCTGCTATCCAAACGGCAGATTTAAAAAAAATAATACAAAGAAAGGTCTCAAAAAAAAATAAAAAAAAAATATATATATATATATATATATATATATATATATATTTTTTGCAAACTACTAATACAGAGTTATTGCTGCTCCTGAACTCCTTTCACAAGGGTGAACTGGTCCTTTAAATAATAAAATGACAATTTTCTATTGCTCCGTCTACGCACTGAGCTCTGATTTTACAAACAAATATAAGATAAGGATTATCCGAAATTCAACCCATTACAATTTACATCATCTATACACAAACTTGCAAAGGCAACTTCTCCTACATTTTATACTATGCAGCTTGTATAACAAGTCATTGAAAATACACTAATATAAAAACAATTTTACAGTGGACTGTCCCTTTAAGGACTAACCATTCATCACGTAAATCTCATATATGTACCCTAACCATAAGTTAGGCTGCTTGTATGATTTACCACACAAATTCCACCTCTGTACTGTAGCATGACCTGCAGATTGATTTACTTGGAACAGAAACGGACCCAAATACTTTTAGATAAAATTACAATTACAGCCTATAACTATATTTCATCTTTTGCACTAACTCCGTGCACAGATCTTACAAATACAACATACTTAACCCATTAATCATACCAGAAGAACTCTCATATTTACTAGAGCGTGACAAAAATCACACACACCATCACACTTTCAAAGCCGTTACTCACTTGCAAAAAAACAATATCATATATTTATATGCCGAAAAACAATTATCATTTAAAACTAAAACTGCTTATTAATACCACACGTACTTAAAAAAACCTGCTTATGACTTTAAAGTTGTAACAATAAGACTTCAAAATACCTCATTACAACTTCTGATTTCCCAGCAGAGAAACAGCAATACAGCGATACAGACACACAAGCTGTCAGGTTTCCACCTTTCCATGTCTCCTCCCTCTTCCTCTATAAATCCTGTCAATCAACATCAGACAGGTGCTTAGTATTTTGTTTCAGACGCTGGTTTGTTTTCCTGCTGTGAGGTGCTGACAGGCTGCTCTCTATCAGAAGTCACTCACAGTAATCCTACCTACTGGTGCCTTTATACTCAGCTATACTTAATATTCCCAAAGACTCCTGGACTTTCTACAACTATACTTGTATACTAACAGACTGGAGATCTCCATAAAGGAAAACGGACTAATACTTTGTCATCCGGATTCCATCTCACTAACTCCTTGTGAATTTCCTCTTCATTTGGGTCATTTCCACAAACCAGGCCCCCTGGTCTCCCCAACTCCGGGACTTACTTTAACGGCTGTGTTTTCCACACGCTGTATTGGAAGCAATCTTTCTCCACGCCGTGAATTGGCATTAGGCCACGCCCCCCTGTGACGTAACAGGCTCCGGGCTGTTCGGCTGCATTCGCTCCGCTCCTCTGAACAGTGTTCACACACAGAGCCTGCTGCACACTGCGGTAGGAACATTACCTAATTTAAACGAATGACTCAGCCTGCACAGAGTCAGAGATAACTGGTAAGCTTGAACCTGTCCTGTGAAGTAACAGGAGATTCAGTTCTAGCTAGAGGGGAATTAAATTAGACAGCCTCCTGCTGTAAGACAGCTTCAGTTAAGTTTGTAGAACAGTATTCTGTATAATTGAACTTTGCTTTCCTTCTGTTATAATTATTGCTTACTTTTCAGCAATAATTATTATAATAACTCACTCATTTACCACTGCTGGTACTTTTCACTTTGTGGCAGCAAGGTACATTTGAGATACACACCTCCTATTTTCCCAAGTTCTGCTGCTGAGAATCCTGATAAAATATTATAACTTTGTGATTCCAAGCCAGACATCACATATCCGGTAGGGAAACTTGAGGTTCAGGTGTGCTATCAGACTGCGGTGTCTTGGTAATAGATTCCTTTATAATGCCACGTAGAGTCTGATTCTCTATCTGTAACTCCCTAAAACCCTGACATGGGATGAAGAACTCGAGTGTTGTGCTACCGCCTGCTTCTCAGTTACCCACTTCTGAGGAATTCGAGGTCCAAACCTTGCTTGACTCCAGGTTCCGAAGGGGACAGTTGGAATATCTAGTTAGGTGGAAGGGCTACTCAGTTGAGGAGGATTCCTGGGAGCCCTCTTCTTACCTCAACGCTCCCGCTTTGGTCTCCCTTTTCCATCGGAGGCATCCTGATCGGCCGCGACCACAAGCTCTGGGAGCGCTTCTTTGAGGAGGGGGTGATGTCAGGTTTCCACCTTTCCATGTCTCCTCCCTCTTCCTCTATAAATCCTGTCAATCAACATCAGACAGGTGCTTAGTATTTTGTTTCAGACGCTGGTTTGTTTTCCTGCTGTGAGGTGCTGACAGACTGCTCTCTATCAGAAGTCACTCACAGTAATCCTACCTACTGGTGCCTTTATACTCAGCTATACTTAATATTCCCAAAGACTCCTGGACTTTCTACAACTATACTTGTATACTAACATACTGGAGATCTCCATAAAGGAAAACGGACTAATACTTTCTCATCCGGATTCCATCTCACTAACTCCTTGTGAATCTCCTCTTCATTTGGGTCATTTCCACAAACCAGGCCCCCTGGTCTCCCCAACTCCGGGACTTACTTTAACGGCTGTGTTTGCCACACGCTGTATTGGAAGCAATCTTTCTCCACGCCGTGAATCGGCATTAGGCCACGCCCCCCTGTGACGTAACAGGCTCCGGGCTGTTCGGCTGCATTCGCTCCGCTCCTCTGAACAGTGTTCACACACAGAGCCTGCTGCACACTGCGGTAGGAACATTACCTAATTTAAACGAATAACTCAGCCTGCACAGAGTCAGAGATAACTGGTAAGCTTGAACCTGTCCTGTGAAGTAACAGGAGATTCAGTTCTAGCTAGAGGGGAATTAAATTAGACAGCCTCCTGCTGTAAGACAGCTTCAGTTAAGTTTGTAGAACAGTATTCTGTATAATTGAACTTTGCTTTCCTTCTGTTATAATTATTGCTTACTTTTCAGCAATAATTATTATAATAACTCACTCATTTACCACTGCTGGTACTTTTCACTTTGTGGCAGCAAGGTACATTTGAGATACACACCTCCTATTTTCCCAAGTTCTGCTGCTGAGAATCCTGATAAAATATTATAACTTTGTGATTCCAAGCCAGACATCACACAAGCCCATCTCATCTCGCATACCAGAATTCACTCCCCCTTTTTTCCTTTCCCTTCTCGGTAAAACATATCTTTCATAGTATAAAAAGACATATAAAAATACCACAAGATTAACTTTTCACCAAGTTTAAAATGTATTTCAGTCAGAATCCGTGCAGAATAGCCATTTCTGCATAGATTGGGACAAAACTTTTCAAATAATACATTTTGCTTTTGGTTTAGAGTAAATCTGTTACACGTCATACAAGCCACAGTGAGAACCGACAGACCATCACACATCATGCATCACAATATACAAAATTTCCTTTTCATTACTGCAAGCAAACAAAAAGTTTTACAAACGAAGCTGCTGTAACAGTTTTTTTCTGTTCTCTGATCTGTGTGCGCTCAGTGGCCCCCCTTTTTAGCCCTCAGCATTCTTTAACACAGAGTTTTGATCTTCACAGCAGCCGTCTTTACCAGAAGATGTTAACCCTTTTGTAGACATTAAGTATGTAATCTTCTCTATTTAAGTATGTAATCTTCTCTCATTATTATCTATAAGTAGATCCCATTCCTCAACACAATAATAGCAACAATAATAACATACATAGCCACTTAATATTTTCTAAGCACAGCACAATTTTATAGCAGTAAAAAACAAATAAGCAAAGCAAAGCAAGCATCAGACATCAAACACCAGTTTCAGGTGGGTAACAAAACTCTATTATAGGAATGGATATGGAAAACTTTAACACACGTGAGTCTCACTCACTTGTAACAAAGCACTGCCAACTTGCACGGGGAACTTAACTTAAAATCTTCCGTCAAATTGCATGCTAACTCTTATCTCTTGCGCGCTTATCACAGACAGGACTACAATACCTGTCGTAAACCAGCACAGGACTATTAACCTGGCTGGAGGGGTTATCACAACTGCCGGCAGGACTTTAACCTCCACAAACCTGTGCCTCCACCGCAGGGACCCCTTAACTGTTTATCATATATTACCAACACCTATTACACGACTAAATTTAGGTTCAGATTCACAGAGGGAAAGCATGGTAAAAACACTCATACTCACCGACTGCGAATCCCACAAACTGACACCAGAATTGTTAGGAGTCAGGTCAGGCCGAAGCCGCTGGCCCACTGTACCACCTGAAGCAGATGTAAATTATCTGATAAGGATCTCTTTAGTCCAAAAAGAGAGTTAGAGCCACTGTAGTGAAAAGATAAAAGTCCTTTATTTGAACAACATTAAAAAATGAACAAATGTACAGCAGGGAAGCATCCTAGCACAAGCGTAGGTGTAGCACAAATGCTGACATGTTTCAGCCGTCAGGCCGTATTCGTAGCATGCAGTGCTCTCACAAAGGTGGATCTTAAAACAGGTACGGCTAGATTTAGAGTTTTGTCGGTAACGACCCGCGTAGCTAACGCTAGCTTTTTTCTGGCCGCACCTTTAAAATAACTCTGATAATGAGAGTTCACAGAATGGCTGCGTTAGGCTCCAAAAAAGCATATTTAACGCAACTTCAACTCTCGATACCAGAGTTGCTTACGGACGCGGCCAGCCTCAAAAACGTGCTCGTGCACGATTCCCCCATAGGAAACAATGGGGCTGTTTGAGCTGAAAAAAAACCTAACACCTTCAAAAAAGCCGCGTTCAGCTCCTAACGCAGCCCCATTGTTTCCTATGGGGAAACACTTCCTACGTCTGCACCTAACACTCTAACATGTACCCCGAGTCTAAACACCCCTAACCTTACACTTATTAACCCCTATTCTGCCGCCCCCGCTATCGCTGACCCCTGTATATTATTTTTAACCCCTAATCTGCCGCTCCGTAAACCGCTGCTACCTACATTATCTCTATGTACCCCTAATCTGCTGCCCTAACATCGCCGACCCCTATATTATATTTATTAACCCCTAATCTGCCCCCCACAACGTCGCCTCCACCTGCCTACACTTATTAACCCCTAATCTGCCGACCGGACCTGAGCGCTACTATAATAAAGTTATTAACCCCTAATCCGCCTCACTAACCCTATAATAAATAGTATTAACCCCTAATCTGCCCTCCCTAACATCGCCGACACCTAACTTCAAGTATTAACCCCTAATCTGCCGACTGGAGCTCACCGCTATTCTAATAAATGTATTAACCCCTAAAGCTAAGTCTAACCCTAACACTAACACCCCCCTAAATTAAATATAATTTTAATCTAACGAAATTAATTAACTCTTATTAAATAAATTATTCCTATTTAAAGATAAATACTTACCTGTAAAATAAATACTAATATAGCTACAATATAAATTATAATTATATTGTAGCTATTTTAGGATTAATATTTATTTTACAGGTAACTTTGGATTTATTTTAACCAGGTACAATAGCTATTAAATAGTTAAGAACTATTTAATAGCTAAAATAGTTAAAATAATTACAAATTTACCTGTAAAATAAATCCTAACCTAAGTTACAATTAAACCTAACACTACACTATCAATAAATTAATTAAATAAAATACCTATAATTATCTACAATTAAACCTAACACTACACTATCAATAAATAAATAAATAAAATACAATTCCTACAAATAAATACAATGAAATAAACTAACTAAAGTACAAAAAATAAAAAAGAACTAAGTTACAAAAAATAAAAAAATATTTACAAACATTAGAAATATATTACAACAATTTTAAACTAATTACACCTACTCTAAGCCCCCTAATAAAATAACAAAGCCCCCCAAAATAAAAAAATGCCCTACCCTATTCTAAATTACTAAAGTTCAAAGCTCTTTTACCTTACCAGCCCTGAACAGGGCCCTTTGCGGGGCATGCCCCAAGAAGTTCAGCTCTTTTGCCTGTAAAAAAACAACATAATTTATGTAAGAACTTACCTGATAAATTCATTTCTTTCATATTAGCAAGAGTCCATGAGCTAGTGACGTATGGGATATACATTCCTACCAGGAGAGGCAAAGTTTCCCAAACCTCAAAATGCCTATAAATACACCCCTCACCACACCCACAAATCAGTTTAACGAATAGCCAAGAAGTGGGGTGATAAGAAAAAAGTGCGAAAGCATAAAAAATAAGGAATTGGAATAATTGTGCTTTATACAAAAAAATCATAACCACCACAAAAAAGGGTGGGCCTCATGGACTCTTGCTAATATGAAAGAAATGAATTTATCAGGTAAGTTCTTACATAAATTATGTTTTCTTTCATGTAATTAGCAAGAGTCTATGAGCTAGTGACGTATGGGATAATGACTACCCAAGATGTGGATCTTTCCACGCAAGAGTCACTAGAGAGGGAGGGATAAAATAAAGACAGCCAATTCCGCTGAAAAATAATCCACACCCAAAATAAAGTTTAAATTATAAGCAGAAGATTCAAACTGAAAAAGCTGCCTGAAGTACTTTTCTACCAAAAACAGCTTCAGAAGAAGAAAACACATCAAAATGGTAGAATTTAGTAAAAATATGCAAAGAAGACCAAGTTGCTGCTTTGCAAATCTGATCAACCGAAGCTTCATTCCTAAACGCCCAGGAAGTAGAAACTGACCTAGTAGAATGAGCTGTAATCCTTTGAGGCGGAGATTTACCCGACTCGACATAAGCATGATGAATTAAAGATTTCAACCAAGATTCCAAAGAAATGGCAGAGGCCTTCTGACCTTTCCTAGAACCGGAAAAGATAACAAATAGACTAGAAGTCTTTCGGAAATTCTTAGTAGCTTCAACATAATATTTCAAAGCTCTAACAACATCCAAAGAATGCAATGATCTCTCCTTAGAATTCTTAGGATTAGGACACAATGAAGGAACCACAATTTCTCAACTAATGTTGTTAGAATTCACAACCTTAGGTAAAGATTTAAAAGAAGTTCGCAACACCGCCTTATTCTGATGAAAAATCAGAAAAGGAGACTCACAAGAAAGAGCAGATAATTCAGAAACTCGTCTGGCAGAAGAGATAGCCAAAAGGAATAAAACTTTCCAAGAAAGTAATTTGATGTCCAACGAATGCATAGGTTCAAACGGAGGAGCTTGAAGAGCCCCCAGAACCAAATTCAAACTCCAAGGAGGAGAAATTGACTTAATGACAGGTTTTATACGAACCAAAGCTTGTACAAAACAAAGAATATCAGGAAGATTAGCAATCTTTCTGTGAAAAAGAACAGAAAGAGCAGAGATTTGTCCTTTCAAGGAATTTGCAGACAAACCTTTATCCAAACCATCCTGAAGAAATTGAAAAATTCTCGGAATTCTAAAAGAATGCCAGGAAAAATGATGAGAAAGACACCAAGAAATATAAGTCTTAGCAAGAGTAGAGACAGCCCCATCAACCTTAGGGATTTTGTCCCAAAATTCTAATCTGTCAGATGGCACAGGATATAATTGCTTAAAACGTTTAGAAGGAGTAAAAGAAATACCCAAATTATTCCATTCCCTGGAAATTACTTCAGAAATAGCACCAGGGACAGGAAAAACTTCTGGAATAACTACAGGAGATTTAAAAACCTTATCTATACGTTTAGATTTAGAATCAAGAGGACTAGAATCCTCAATTTCTAATGCAATTAGGACTTCTTTAAGTAAAGAACGAATAAATTCCATTTTAAATAAATATGAAGATTTATCAGTATCAACCTCTGAGACAGAATCCTCTGAATCAGAAGAACCAATATCAGTATCAGAATGATGATGTTCAATTTAAAAATTCATCTGAAAAATGAGAAGTTTTAAAAGACTTTACGTTTACTAGAAGGAGGAATAACAGACATAGCCTTCTTAAATGGATTTAGAAACAAAATCTCTTATGTTATCAGGAACACTCTGAGTATTAGATGTTGACGGAACAGCAACAGGTAATGTAACAGTACTAAAGGAAATATTATCTGCATTAGCAAGTTTGTCATGACAAACAGTACAAACAACAGCTGGAGGAACAGATACCAAAAGTTTACAGCAGATACACTTAGCTTTGGTAGCTCCAGCACCAGGCAGGGATTTTCCAGAAGTATCTTCTGACTCAGCTTCAACGTGGGACATCTTGCAATATCTAATAGAAAAAACAACATATAAAGCAAAATTTATCAAATTCCTTAAATGACAGTTTCAGGAATGGGAAAAAAAGGCCACAAGCTTCTAGCAACCAGAAGCACAAAATAATGAGACTTAAATAATGTGGAGACAATAGTGACGCCCATATTTTTTTAGTGCCAAAAAAGACGCCCACATTATTTGGAGCCTAAATGCTTTTGGCACCAAAATGATGCCACATCCGGAACGCCGACACCGTTGGCGCAAAAAAACGTCAAAAATGACGCAACTTCTGGCGACACGTATGACGCCGGAAACAGAAAAAATGTTTGCGCCAAAAAAGTCAGCGCCAAGAATGACGAAATAAAATGAAGCATTTTCAGCCCCCGCAAGCCTAACAGCCCACAGGGAAAAAGTCAAATTTTTAAGGTAAGAAAAAATGAATTATTCATATGCATTATCCCAAATATGAAACTGACTGTCTGAAATAAGGAACGTTGAACATCCTGAGTCAAGGCAAATAAATGTTTGAATACATATATTTAGAACTTTATATAAAAGTGCCCAACCATAGCTTAGAGTGTCACAGAAAATAAGACTTACTTACCCCAGGACACTCATCTACATGTAGTAGAAAGCCAAACCAGTACTGAAACGAGAATCAGTAGAGGTAATGGTATATAAGAGTATATCGTCGATCTGAAAAGGGAGGTAAGAGATGAATCTCTACGACCGATAACAGAGAACCTATGAAATAGACCCCGTAGAAGGAGATCACTGCATTCAAATAGGCAATACTCTCCTCACATCCCTCTGACATTCACTGCACGCTGAGAGGAAAACCGGGCTCCAACCTGCTGCGGAGCGCATATCAACGTAGAATCTAGCACAAACTTACTTCACCACCTCCATAGGAGGCAAAGTTTGTAAAACTGATTTGTGGGTGTGGTGAGGGGTGTATTTATAGGCATTTTGAGGTTTGGGAAACTTTGCCCCTCCTGGTAGGAATGTATATCCCATACGTCACTAGCTCATGGACTCTTGCTAATTACATGAAAGAAACATACAATACCCCCCCCCAACATTACAACCCACCACCCACATACCCCTAATCTAACCCAAACCCCCCTTAAATAAACACTAAGCCCCTGAAGATCTCCCTACCTTGAGTCGTCTTCACCCAGCCGAGCCAAATTCTTCATCGAAGCAGAGCAAGAAGAGGTCCTCCATCCGGTAGAAGTCTTCATCCAAGCGGGGCAGAAGAGGTCTTCCATCCGACTGAAGTCTTCATCCAAGCGGAATCTTCTATCGTCATCCCTCCGGAGCGGAGCGGCAGCATCCTGAAGACCTCCGACGTGGAACATCCATCCTGGCCGACGACTGAACGACGAATGACGGTTCCTTTAAATGACGTCATCCAAGATGGCGTCCCTCGAATTCCGATTGGCTGATAGGATTCTATCAGCTAATCGGAATTAAGGTAGGAATATTCTGATTGGCTGATGGAGTCAGCCAATCAGAATCAAGTTCAATCCGATTGGCTGATCCAATCAGCCAATCAGATTGAGCTCGCATTCTATTGGCTGATTGGATCAGCCAATCGGATTGAACTTGATTCTGATTGGCTGATTCCATCAGCCAATCAGAATATTGCTACCTTAATTCCGATTGGCTGATAGAATCCTATCAGCCAATCGGAATTCGAGGGACCCCATCTTGGATGACGTCATTTAAAGGAACCGTCATTGGTCGTTCAGTCGTCGGCCAGGATGGATGTTCCGCGTCGGAGGTCTTCAGGATGCTGCCGCTCCGCTCCGGATGGATGACGATAGAAGATTCCGCTTGGATGAAGACTTCAATCGGGTGGAAGACCTCTTCTGCCCCGCTTGGATGAAGACTTCTACCGGATGGAGGACCTCTTCTTGCTCCGCTTGGATAAAGAATTTGGCTCGGCTGGGTGAAGACGACTCAAGGTAGGGAGATCTTCAGGGGCTTAGTGTTAGGTTTATTTAAGGGGGGTTTGGGTTAGATTAGGGGTATGTGGGTGGTGGGTTGTAATGTTGGGGGGGGTATTGTATGTTTTTTTTTACAGGCAAAAGAGCTGAACTTCTTGGGGCATGCCCCGCAAAGGGCCCTGTTCAGGGCTGGTAAGGTAAAAGAGCTTTGAACTTTAGTAATTTAGAATAGGGTAGGGCATTTTTTTATTTTGGGGGGCTTTGTTATTTTATTAGGGGGCTTAGAGTAGGTGTAATTAGTTTAAAATTGTTGTAATATATTTCTAATGTTTGTAAATATTTTTTTATTTTTTGTAACTTAGTTCTTTTTATTTTTTGTACTTTAGTTAGTTTATTTCAGTGTATTTATTTGTAGGAATTGTATTTAATTAATTTATTGATAGTGTAGTGTTAGGTTTAATTGTAGATAATTATAGGTATTTTATTTAATTAATTTATTGATAGTGTAGTGTTAGGTTTAATTGTAACTTAGGTTAGGATTTATTTTACAGGTAAATTTGTAATTATTTTAACTATTTTAGCTATTAAATAGTTCTTAACTATTTAATAGCTATTGTACCTGGTTAAAATAAATACAAAGTTACCTGTAAAATAAATATTAATCCTAAAATAGCTATATTATCATTATAATTTATATTGTAGCTATATTAGGATTTATTTTACAGGTAAGTATTTAGCTTTAAATAGGAATAATTTATTTAATAAGAGTTAATTAATTTCGTTAGATTAAAATTATATTTAATTTAGGGGGGTGTTAGTGTTAGGGTTAGATTTAGCTTTAGGGGTTAATACATTTATTAGAATAGCGGTGAGCTCCAGTCGGCAGATTAGGGGTTAATAATTGAAGTTAGGTGTCGGCGATGTTAGGGAGGGCAGATTAGGGGTTAATACTATTTATTATAGGGTTAGTGAGGCGGATTAGGGGTTAATAACTTTATTATAGTAGCGGTGCGGTCCGCTCGGCAGATTAGGGGTTAATAAGTGTAGGCAGGTGGAGGCGACGTTGAGGAGGGCAGATTAGGGGTTAATAAATATAATATAGGGGTCGGCGGTGTTAGGGGCAGCAGATTAGGGGTACATAGCTATAATGTAGGTGGCGGCGCTTTGCGGTCGGCAGATTAGGGGTTAATTATTGTAGGTAGCTGGCGGCGACATTGTGGGGGGCAGGTTAGGGGTTAATAAATATAATATAGGGGTCGGCGGTGTTAGGGGCAGCAGATTAGGGGTACATAAGTATAACGTAGGTGGCGGTCGGCAGATTAGGGGTTAAAAAAATTTAATCGAGTGTCGGAGATGTGGGGGGGCCTCGGTTTAGGGGTACATGGGTAGTTTATGGGTGTTAGTGTACTTTAGAGCACAGTAGTTAAGAGCTTTATGAACCGGCGTTAGCCCAGAAAGCTCTTAACTACTGACTTTTTTCTGCGGCTGGAGTTTTGTTGTTAGAATTCTAACGCTCACTTCAGACACGACTCTAAATACCGGAGTTAGAAAGATCCCATTGAAAAGATAGGATACGCAATTGACGTAAGGGGATCTGCGGTATGCAAAAGTCGCGGCTGAAAAGTGAGCGTTAGACCCTTTTTTGAATGACTCCAAATACCGGAGGTAGCCTAAAACCAGCGTTAGGAGCCTCTAACGCTGGTTTTCACGGCTACCGCCAAACTCCAAATCTAGGCCGTAATGTTTTACCTGATTGGATACAATAAAATAAGTAACACCTACTACTTTTTTTTTTTTTAAAGATAATTTTTATTTGAGGTAAAGAAAAATTATGACATACAAAGAATTACAGCACATTATATTGGCATAATACAATTGCCTGCAACAAGGTACATTGATTACGTTGCTCATTAAAATTACATATGTAAAAAAAAAAAAAAAAAACAGCGTCTGCTATTTAAATATCAAGATACTAGTAATGTTTATAGTTGCTGTAATAAAGAAGAGAGAAAAACACTTCAACAGTATGCCAGTGAGAGAAAAAAAAACTGTGTCTAAACCTCAGATTTTAGTTAGTATCACACTGAGAATAAGTAATGTCAAGTTAAAGCCCAGAATGAACAATAAACAAACAATAATATATGGCTGATAAGATATGCAGATACAAATATTAAGTAAGAGAGGATCTAAGCCTCTCGATTCTGGGCTACTAGAGTGAGGATTATTAGTATTATGATTGCGGTATAAGAAAGATAAACCGCTTAATTCGTACTCCATAACTAGGAGGTACATTACATGTGGTGGTGGTGGGGGGGGGGGGGGGGGAGGTGGTTATTCGGATTATTAACATATCTAAAACAGAAAAGGACCAAATTTTTGCATAAAATATATGAGAATAATATAAATCAGATACTAGTATCATGCATGAATACAATTATACACTGTGGAATAATAATGATAAAAATAATAAAAAAAATATTGCTACAGACATATATACAATATATGGCAACTAGTAGTCTTATACCTACACTGATGCATTAGTAGGAGTTCAGCAGAAAGAGGGCTATGTTGGATACATGGAAGTTGTTTTCCTGCATTAACTTAGTTGAATCCTATGACTTGTGCAATAACTATATAAATAAAGCCGGCAGTAGAAGCCCTATTATACACATAGGCTAGTGGGAACAGATATCTCTAAGGTAAGTTTGAGAGTAGAGCTATAAGGGGCCCTGCTAAATGTATAAGGTGGAGAGGCTGGTGTTTAAAAACTCTTAATATAACTGAATGAGGCAACTGTATACAATCGCAGATAACAGTACAAACATTGATAAGCAAAATATAGCAACAGCACTCTGAACATGAGAAGTCCTAATCCTAATCTCTGTACCAAGAACTTGTTACAGACCAAGCACAGTATGATCTGCTTAGAGCTATACCTTTTTGAAATGGGCCAGAGAACTGTGTAGAGGTGTAACTTATGTAGGGTAAAATAGATCCTTATATATGCAGATGTCACAGAGGAATATGATAGAGACTCTTGGAGGGCTATAAATGCAATAGAGTACTTGCTGAGATGTATAAGTCAGTCCCGCTAACAATAAAGGGTAAAACATACAAAAGTCACATAGCCTTCATGCAGACTATAATAAACTTGCTACAAACAGACTCCTACAAGGCTATAAACATTCAAAACATGCACAGTGGTTGAGTCCGCAACAGTATAAAGAGAAACCAAGAAATATTGTCAATGTGGGAAGATCACTATTTTCACATTGGTCGGCAAAGGGTTATAGCTATCTCAGACATGCCCGCTAATTAAATAGGGCTCCAAGTACACACATACTCTAACATCCAGCGTAGTACCTTCATCCAGAATAAAAAATGTCCTGGCTCGCCCTTAATAAGGTCCATGTACCAAAGTGAAAATCAAACATGGCATTAAAACTGAAATCATAGGATTAACTGAGTATCATTTTACTTCTCACAGTTCCAGTCATGCTCCGGTTCTGCATTCTGCGTACCTCACCACAATCCTAGCCTACTCCGACTTTAGACACATTAGGAGCAAGTCTCTCAGGGCTCCAGAGCAGTTCCGTTACAGTTAGGAGACGTGCAGAACCGGGTGTACTGTTAGGTGACAGATCCGCAGAGCCAGTAATACCAAAGCACTTTGAGAGCACTCAAGACCCCTGGCTTTCCTTGCCTTCTGGAGCGGCTATACGGGTAAGGTCTTCTTCTGTTTGGCTCTGCAGAACCATGCTGGAAAAGTTAGGATCAATCTCCCCAATCTCCCGGTGAGTCTCGGACCCAGATGATACACCCTCATGGCTATGCAGGTAATGCCGGGGCCCCAAAGCATCCCCGCAATTGGTGTGCACTTCGCCCGGATCCAGAGACCTTGCTGCCAAAGTCCCACAGCTCTCCTCGAATCCTGCAGCTCCATCTAAAGCAGCGGCAAGCCTGATGTGATGTTGGGATAGGAGCTTGCTGATCTCCGCGCATATCTGGCCGATGTTAGTCATAGCCACTTTGTGACTGCGAGGGTGATAATATGGCCGCCGTCCATATACCTACGCAGTAGGCTTTCCAGGGCAAACACACTGCTGGTAGTTAGATATCCAAGTTTAGAGCCCTCCAGGTAGCAGGTGGGGTTTAGATGAGTGATCCCACTATAATCCTGTAATTACTTGGGCTCCTAAATCTGATTTAAGGTCCTTTTTAGCTAGATTTAAGCAGGAGCTCAGAGAGTCTGCGACCTCTCTCATGCGCTGCTGGCTCCGCCCCCCAACACCTACTACTTTAATCATACATTAACCCTATGCAGCCTAGAAAAAGTGGAGAACCAGGATAAGAGAAATCATTAGTTAATACATAAGCTGTGCATATATATACAAATGACATATGTTAAGTTGAAATGATAAAGAACTCACTAGACATATATATAAATAGACATATATAAAAGGCAAATATGTTGCAAGTAGGTAGCACACATTGTATAGAGTCAAACTGGATGTCCAATAACATAAGTAAACATAAGTAACGTAATGAAAGACTCTAAATGGGCTAATTAAACACAAAAGGAACCCTAATCGAATTATTAGACAAACTCAGGGACCTTCTATACCATAATAGATATATGAAAAAACATAGTTGAAATAAAATAAATTTGAAATGTAATGTCAGTCATATAGTTCTATACAGTATGAAATATACATACATGCACATATGATATATGATGTGTCTGAACATGCAGGAGTGTATGTAAAGTGATCATAAATCATAAAGTCCAAAATACTCCAGTCAAATTTAATTAAATTAAAATAGTCAGAGAATTGAGCGTGTCCTGAGTCAAGAGAGGTAATGAGACTAGCTGAAATATTTAGTGATATAAAATAGAAAGTAAAAAGTAAAAAGTAAAGAGGTATGTGGATTATGTATGTAACGAAAGGGGGAAGGTGTCTACTCCCAAAAATTCATAAGGTCATACCTAGAGTTAAGTCCCTGAGGAATTCTGGTCTTCAATTGGAAGATCCAGAACACCTCACGTTTGGCTAGCAGGCTGTCAACATCACCCCCCCCTTTTGGGAAGTACAACCTCTATGGCCATCCATCTCAAAGAATCCAGTTTACTGGAATGATGGACAGCAAAATGCTGCACTAGCGGCGTGGTAGATTTGCCCCTTTCAATTGTCAAGAAATGTTCTCTCATCCGTGTGTTGACGTCCCTGGACGTGAGACCCACATATTGGATGTTACATTTCACACATGTGATCAGATATATTACATGAGTATGAGTGCAATTCAAGCACATTTTCAAATTATATCTCTTGCCAGTTGTGGCTGATTCAAAAGAATCTGTCACCTGAACATATTCGCACGGCTTACATTTGCGATGTCCACAACTAAACATTCCCAAATGGGATAGCCATGAACTAGCTGATTGGTTGACTGGCTTCAATTGGGTGGGAGACAGGATGGAACCAAGGGTCTTACATTTCTTATAAGAACAACGAAGGCCCTTATCAACTGTATTTTTGAGTTGATCATCGGCTGCCAAAAGAGAGAAATGTTTTTTTACAATGCTACAAATTTTGGTATATTGTGCACTGTAGGTAGTCAAAAAATGTATACCCTTAAAGGTGGATTCAGCATCAGACGGCTTCTTATCCTCCAAGAGTCTTTCTCTCGGTATGTGGTGTACTTTAGTTTTAGCCTCTTTTATATGATTTTTGTTATACCTACGTTCTGTAAGCCGATTTTCAAGATTCCTTGCTTCACTCTGATAGTCACATACTCTGCTGCAATTCCTCTTAAGTCGTGAGAATTTACCTTTGGCCACAGCATAGGATACACTTTTAGGATGACAACTATCAGCGTGGAGAAGCGTATTCCCTGAAATAGGCTTCCGGTAGACCTTGATGTGTGTATATTGCGAGCACTGTCCCCCACTGAAGTCAAATCCAAAAAATTGATTGATTCCACATTATGTTCAAAAGTGAAACACAAGTTTAAGTCATTTGCATTCAGCCATCTCACAAAGTTCACCACCTCTTCTGACGGCCCCGACCAGATGAATACCAAATCATCTATATAGCGCTTAAAAAAACGTATATAGGATCTGTAGGGATTGATATCTCCAAAGATGTGGCACTGCTCCCACCATCCAAGATAGAGATTGGCGTAGGAGGGGGCAAATTTAGCCCCCATAGCAGTGCCACATCTTTGGAGATAGTACTTGCCCTCAAAGCAAAAAAAGTTATGGGTCAGAATAAAGTGCAAAACCTGAATAACATATGTTTGGAGACTGACAGTGAAATCAGAATAATTAGTCAAAAATATTTTAAACGCAGTACAGACATTGATTTTGCTAGATTTGATATTATTCTCCAGGATTCGGTTGCTTCTAGCAAGCAGCACATCATGGAGAATAAGCACCATAAGTTCATCAGAGACAAAATTGACTACACCTCTAGTTCAGTATATATTTGGAACAGGAAACAACGCAATGACTACAGACGGAGTCTGCCCACTAATGTAAATATCAATAATAACATTAAAAATAAAAATAAAAAGGGCAGACGCAATCACAGACGTAATAGACACAAACCCGTCTCTTTTTCTGACAGTGACACTGAATGGTCATCGGATGATAAGTTATCTGAAACAGATGACAGTACTCATTTAACCAATAACTCACAAGTTAATTTACAGACTACACCACAAGTAGGGATTCTTAAACAACCTTCTACTATGTCTCAGACGGGGACCAGACCCAGAGAGAAACCTATCCAACAACACTCTAAATTCATCCCTAGCCCCACTGGTTCTAATCAAGTGGAAATGAATGCTATAGGGAATATTACAAATCAGAGTATGTTGGAACAGGTTTTTCTGTTGGTTCAGGGACCTCCAGAGGGAGGGGGAACGGTCCAAACAACCCAAATAAATCAGGAGAGATATCAACTGAGGGGAAACAGATTAAACAACAAATACAAATGAATAATGTTATAAATATCTCCTCGGTCACTCTCACCCCTGAACAGGTAGAAGTTTTGGGATTTGGTTTAGGGTTTGCACCCACTACCAATTTTGACATATTTCAAACAATAATTGATCTCAAAAAATTGATCAGGAATATTACACTTAGGAAACATTTTTCTGACACTGTAGAAACCACACCTGCAATATTGAGTCAAGATCAGATTAAATATAATGAGTTTCATACTTTTGAAGAAAACTGTGACCTCATTAATTTACAATCATTAGCATCTGAGACCTCTTCTCCATCAGGTGAAGTCAACTGTGGCGCGAAGTTTCGTGAAAAATCAAGATTTTATCCTATACAGAGCAGGGGTTCGGTCATAGAAACTTTCTATTCTAGAATTGAACAGGATCTTTTGGAACTACAAAGGAACGTGGGACCTACAAGACATAATCTAGCTTTAAAACAAAAGAATGCATTGAAGTCACTCCAACAGAATGACTCTATAGTCATACGCCCTGCAGATAAGGGTGGTATGGTTGTAGTGATGGATAGATCAGCTTATGTCTTGGAGGCCCTGCGACAGTTGGATAGCACACACGACTACACTGCACTTCCTTATAATCCTACCAACAGATTTAGAACTGAACTCAGGGGAATTTTGGATGATGGTTTGGAACATGGGCACCTTGATGCTTCCACTGTAAATACTTGGATGTACCCCATCCCAAGGTGCCTATGTTCCACCATCTTCCAAAAGTTCATAAATCTCTAACCAATATCCAGGGGTGACCCATAGTCAGTGGGATTGACTCTCTCCTTGAGCGTCTGTCTCAGTGGTTGGATGCTTTGCTACAACCCCTGGTGACTGGTTTGCCCTCTTTCACCAGAGATTCTAAGCATATTCTTAATCTCCTCAGCCATGTGAAATGGGATACATCTTATAGTTGGATTACTATAGATGCTACTTCCCTTTATTCGTCTATTCCGCATTCTAAGGGAATAGAAGCCATTAAATATTTTTTGACTAATCATTCTGATTTCACTGCCAGTCTCCAAGCATATGTTATTCGGGTTTTGCACTTTCTTCTGACCCATAACTTTTTTTTGCTTTGAGGGCAAGTACTATCTCCAAAGATGTGGCACTGCTATGGGGGCTAAATTTGCCCCCTCCTACGCCAATCTCTATCTTGGATGGTGGGAGCAGTGCCACATCTTTGGAGATATCAATCCCTACAGATCCTATATACGTTTTTTTAAGCACTATATAGATGATTTGGTATTCATCTGGTCGGGGCTGTCAGAAGAGGTGGTGAACTTTGTGAGATGGCTGAATACAAATGACTTAAACTTGTGTTTCACTTTTTAACATAATGTGGAATCAATCAATTTTTTGGATTTGACTCTGGTGGGGGACAGTGCTGGCAATATACACACCAAGGTCTATCGGAAGCCTATTTCAGGGAATACGCTTCTCCACGCTGATAGTTGTCATCCTAAAAGTGTATCCTATGCTGTGACCAAAGGTCAATTCTCACGACTTAAGAGGAATTGCAGCAGAGTATGTGACTATCAGAGTGAAGCAAGCAATCTTGAAAATCGGCTTACAGAACGTAGGTATAACAAAAATCATATAAAAGAGGCTAAAACTAAAGTACACCACATACCGAGAGAAAGACTCTTGGAGGATAAGAAGCCGTCTGATGCTGAATCCACCTTTAAGGGTATACATTTTCTGACTACCTACAGTGCACAATATACCAA
Source organism: Bombina bombina (assembly GCF_027579735.1). Classification (NCBI taxonomy): domain Eukaryota; kingdom Metazoa; phylum Chordata; class Amphibia; order Anura; family Bombinatoridae; genus Bombina; species Bombina bombina. The sequence goes on along the minus strand of NC_069507.1, from coordinate 162,685,831 downwards.
AATTTGTAGCATTGTAAAAAAACATTTCTCTCTTTTGGCAGCCGATGATCAACTCAAAAATACAGTTGATAAGGGCCTTCGTTGTTCTTATAAGAAATGTAAGACCCTTGGTTCCATCCTGTCTCTCCACTTTTTCTAGGCTGCATAGGGTTAATGTATGATTAAAGTAGTAGGTGTTACTTATTTTATTGTATCCAATCAGGTAAAACATTACCTGTTTTAAGATCCACCTTTGTGAGAGCACTGCATGCTACGAATACGGCCTGAGGGCTGAAACATGTCAGCATTTGTGCTACGCTTGTGCTAGGATGCTTCCCTGCTGTACATTTGTTCATTTTTTAATGTTGTTCAAATAAAGGACTTTTATCTTTTCACTACAGTGGCTCTACCTCTCTTTTTGGATTACTTTGCCACCAGAATTTGGAACCACTGTATATCCTGCTTTATCGCATTTTCGCTAAGACGCTGGGCTTAGTACATTCTCCTCCCCTGAAGACACGTCATCTCTGACGTCACCTCTGAAGTTGCCGAAATCCATTACCCGGACCCGCATACAGTGCATACAGCACTACAGGGCTCACGTCGGATGTTCCGAATAAGCGGAGTGCAGCTACCGAGGACGCTCTCGGCCTAGGAGGAACGTGATACCCGGTGTTAGATGCCAGTGCAAATGTGCACCGGAGGTATGTTGAACTTTGTATATCTTCTATCAAGAGCTCACACGGAAAGTTTATAGATTTCCCTGTTGTGAATAAGTTTACTGCTTGAGGACTAATACAAAGGGGGGAGGGAGAGCATTCTTGTAAGACCCAGGAAAGGATTTAATTCCGTCTCATATATTTTTGGATCCTACACTCTGTTTGCCCCTGTTCTCTGTTTCTTCAAGGATCTCTTTAGAACATATTCAGACCACGCAGCAATGATCCAAAGCTATTCATGTTTATTGAACAGTGCAAGCATGTCTTATAGACTTCAGTAACAGCATATGGGGTTAAGGGGATGACACGTTATCATTTTACACAGTTATACACAGTTAAACACAGTGTGATTCTGGAAAATCACTAGTTCATAAACAATATCTGATAGTCATAATAAACCATGCATCTGCAAAGACAACAAGGTCGCTGGACCATCTTGTTGATATAATATTCTTCTGGGCTTAAGGCCATGGAACTTCTACAAGGCTAACCGGCTAAGGAAAATACAATAACAACATATATTTCTCACTACAGAATGAACCATTATAATAAAGTCTAATCATTACAAAATGGATGACAATCATTACAAGATGGATGTGAAAAGACAAAATTGCGCCCAAGAACAAGATGGCGCTAGTCAGGTTCACATTAACCCCTAACATGCAGGCAGTTTGTTAATGCTGTTAGTATACTCTGGGGCCTAGTTATCAAGCCGTCAACCTCAAATACGCTGGAATTCCGCAGCGTATTTGTGGCGAGGCTGATTCGCCTTAGTTATCAAAGGCTCGAGACCGGCAAAAGTAGAATTTTGTGACGTAAGCATCGATCCGCCGGACTCAGTCCGACAAAGATCGATTCTTACGTCACTCCAGATGTTCCGCACACAAGTGCGGCACATTCTCACTACTTTTGCTAGCTATCAAAAAACTAGCAGGTACGCTCGGCACTTTTACGGCCCAGCGTACCTGGTTTTCAATCCGCCACCCCTGGAGGCGGCGGATCCCATAGGAATCAATGGGAGTCTGAGCATAGCGAAAGTACAAGTTCGCTGCTGCTAGACATCCCATTGATTCCTATGGGAGCTGTCTACACCTAACACCCTAACATGTACCCCGAGTCTAAACACCACTAATCTGACCCCCCCTACACCGCCGCAACTAAATAAAGTTATTACCCCCTAAACCGCCGCTCCCGGAGCCCACCACAAGCTACTCTATACATATTAACCCCTAAACCGCCGCTCCCGGAGCCCACCGCAACTATAATAAATGTATTAACCCCTAAACCGCCGCTCCCTGAACCCTCCGCAACCTATATTAAATGTATTAACCCCTAATCTGCCCCCCCTACACCGTCGCCACCTATAATAAATTTATTAACCCCTAATCTGCCCCCCCTACACCGTCGCCACCTATAATAAATTTATTAACCCCTATCCTGCCCCCCACTACGCCGCCGCCACTGTCATAAAATTATTAACCCCTAAACCTAAGTCTAACCCTAACCCTAACGCCCCCCTAACTTAAATATTAATTAAATAAATCTAAATAAATTAACTCTTATTAAGTAAATTATTCCTATTTAAAAATAAATACTTACCTTTAAAATAAACCCTAATATAGCTACAATATAAATAATAATTATATTATAGCTATCTTAGGATTTATATTTATTTTACAGGTAACATTGTATTTATTTTAGCTAGTTAGAATAGTTATTAAATAGTTATTAACCATTTAATAACTACATAGCTAAAAGAAATACAAAATTACCTGTAAAATAAATCCTAACTTAAGTTACAAAAAAACCTAATACTACACTATCATTAAATTAATTAAATAAATTAACTACAAATAACTACAATTAAATACAATTACATAAACTAACTAAAGTACAAAAAATAAAAAAAGCTAAGTTACAAAAAATAAAAAAATAAGTTACAAACATGTTACAAATATTACAACAATTTTAAGCTACTTACACCTAATCTAAGCCCCCTAATAAAATAACAAACCCCCCCAAAATAAAAAAATGCCCTACCCTATTCTAAATTAAATAAATTTCAAAGCTCTTTTACCTTACCAGCCCTTAAAAGGGCCATTTGTGGGGGCATGCCCCAAAGAAAACAGCTCTTTTGCCTGTAAAAGAAAAATACAACCCCCCCCAACATTAAAACCCAGCACCCACATACCCCTAATCTAACCCAAACCCCCCTTACAAAATCCTAACACTAATCCCCTGAAGATCATCCTACCTTGAGTCGTCTTCACTCAGCCGAGCCACCGATGGAACTGAAGAGGACATCCGGAGCGGAAGAAGTTAATCCTCCAAGCGGCGCTGAAGAAATCTTCCATCCGATGAAGTCATCTTCCAAGCCGGGTCTTGAATCTTCCTTCCGCCGACGCGGAACCACCTTCTTCACCGACGGACTAAGACGAATGACGGCTCCTTTAAGGGACGTCATCCAAGATGGCGTTCCCTCAATTCCGATTGGCTGATAGGATTCTATCAGCCAATCGGAATTAAGGTAGGAAAAATCTGATTGGCTGATGGAATCAGCCAATCAGATTGAGCTCGCATTCTATTGGCTGTTCCGATCAGCCAATAGAATGCGAGCTCAATCTGATTGGCTGATTGGATCAGCCAATCGGATTGAACTTGAATCTGATTGGCTGATTCCATCAGCCAATCAGATTTTCCTACCTTAATTCCGATTGGCTGATAGAATCCTATCAGCCAATCGGAATTGAGGGGATGCCATCTTGGATGACGTCCCTTAAAGGAGCCGTCATTCATCGTAGTCCGTCGGTGAAGAAGGTGGTTCCGCGTCGGCGGAAGGAAGATTCAAGACCCGGCTTGGAAGATGACTTCGCCCGGATAGAAGACCTCTTCAGCGCCTCTTTGAAGATGACATCGGACGGATCGAAGACTTTTCTTCAGCGCCGCCTGGATGATGACTTCATCGGATGGAAGATTTCTTCAGCGCCGCTTGGAGGATTAACTTCTTCCACTCCGGATGTCCTCTTCAGTTCCATCGGTGGCTCGGCTGAGTGAAGACGACTCAAGGTAGGATGATCTTCAGGGGATTAGTGTTAGGTTTTTGTAAGGGGGGTTTGGGTTAGATTAGGGGTATGTGGGTGGTGGGTTTTAATGTTGGGGGGGGTTGTATTTTTCTTTTACAGGCAAAAGAGCTGTTTTCTTTGGGGCATGCCCCCACAAATGGCCCTTTTAAGGGCTGGTAAGGTAAAAGAGCTTTGAAATTTATTTAATTTAGAATAGGGTAGGGCATTTTTTTATTTTGGGGGGGTTTGTTATTTTATTAGGGGGCTTAGATTAGGTGTAAGTAGCTTAAAATTGTTGTAATATTTGTAACATGTTTGTAACTTATTTTTTTATTTTTTGTAACTTAGCTTTTTTTATTTTTTGTACTTTAGTTAGTTTATGTAATTGCATTTAATTGTAGTTATTTGTAGGTAGTTTATTTAGTTAATTTAATGATAGTGTAGTATTAGGTTTAATTGTAACTTAGGTTAGGATTTATTTTACAGGTAATTTTGTATTTCTTTTAGCTATGTAGTTATTAAATGGTTAATAACTATTTAATAACTATTCTAACTAGCTAAAATAAATACAAAGTTACCTGTAAAATAAATATAAATCCTAAGATAGCTATAATATAATTATTAATTATATTGTAGCTATCTTAGGGTTTATTTTACAGGTAAGTATTTATTTTTAAATAGGAATAATTTATTAAAGTATAGTGTAGTGTTAGGTTTAATTGTAACTTAGGTTAGGATTTATTTCACAGGTACATTTCTCTTTATTTTAGCTAGGTAAGCTATTAAATAGTTAATAACTATTTAATAGTTATTGTACATGGTTAAAATAAATTGAAAGGTACCTGTAAAATAAATATAAATCCTAAGATAGCTAGAATATAATTATTATTTATATTGTAGCTATATTAGGGTTTATTTTAAAGGTAAGTATTTAGTTTTAAATAGGATTCATTTACTTAATAAGAGTTAATTTATTTAGATTTATTTAATTAATATTTAAGTTAGGGGGGCGTTAGGGTTAGGGTTAGACTTAGGTTTAGGGGTTAATAATTTTATGACAGTGGCGGCGGCTTAGTGGGGGGCAGGATATGGGTTAATAAATTTATTATAGGTGGCGACGGTGTAGGGGGGGCAGATTAGGGGTTAATAAATTTATTATAGGTGGCGACGGTGTAGGGGGGGCAGGATAGGGGTTAATAGGTTTAATATAGGTTGCGGCGGGTTCATGGAGCGGCGGTTTAGGGGTTAAACTATTTATTTAGTTGCGGAAAGGTGCGGGATCAGCAGGATAGGGGTTAATAATTTTATTATAGAGGGCGACGGTATAGGGGGGGCAGGATAGGGGTTACTAGGTATACTGTAGGTGGTAGCGGTGTCCGGGAGCGGCGGTTTAGGGGTTAATACATTTATAAGAGTTGCGGCGGGGTCTAGGAGCGGCGGTTTAGGGGTTAATACATTTATAAGAGTTGCGGCGGGGTCTAGGAGCGGCGGTTTAGGGGTTAGTAACTTTATTTAGTTGCGGGAGGCTCCGGGGGCGCCGGTATAGGGATAGAACAGTGTAGTTTAGTGTGAGTGCTTAGTGACAGGCTAGCAATAAAGCTGGGAAAAAGCCGAAGGGCAGCGAGATCGGATGAGTGATAACTGTCACAGTCCGCTGCTCATCGCCCCGCGGCTTTTTGACAGCTTTATTTGATAACTTAGGCGTATTTTTTCAGGTCCACGGCGGCGAAGGTAGGCGAGCTTAGGCGGGCGTATTGGGCCGGCGAAGCCAGAAAAGTAGACGGCTTGATAACTACCCCCCTCTGATTTCCTACCACAAGTTTCTGCCACTCAGAAATCAAAAGTATAAATAAATATTGTGTTCAGTATAATCATATAACATTGTTTATGTAGGCTTTTTAACACAAATGTTATAAACAACAAATACACTCTAAGCATAAAAAGCACAGCCAGGCAGCCAGCAACCAAAATAGAGCAAGGACTGCTGCTACCCTGCATTGAACACTCCAGCAGCCCTCTACATGCGGAACTGTATAAGTGGAACCTAGCCCCGCCCCCACACTGGAACGCAGTGCAGAGCGGAGACAGGCACTAAAATAATTAACTCTCTTGCAGTTGCAGAACTATATTTCTGCTGCCTAGATTTCCTTCTTCTATTATTTCCTACCCATAGCACAGATTTCAGGGCTTCTCTTACACTAAACACTGTCAGCCCCCCCCCCCCCAAGAGCCAGATATGAGAGCTGCCTCACTTGGGGCTTTTTCCTGATTGGCTTAATGATGAAATGGGACTCCTGACCTGACAGACAGTAGGCAAGCACTCCATACAGCACCTTCTAAGTTGTTGCACAATTGAGGGAGGCTGAGCTGGTTGTTGCCTCTCTTCATGTATTTGCAGCTACGGTCAAAAAGTTGTTTGTTTGTGGTTTAATTTTTATTTTACTTTAACATTATTTCTTTTTTCTTTTCATGACAGGTGAAGCTCTTCCTCCACTGGTATATGGCCGCAACTGAATTGAGGAATCATAACATAGAATGAGAGGTGGCATACAAATCACCCTAGTTTCCTGTGGTGTGTACTATTGGGCGCTTTGGCAAGGAGTACTCAGTGACTTGCTCTTTCATTATTGTTTGCCCTGATGCTGCAGAGATAAACAAGGTATCACAAAAATCAGTTTTTCTCATTAAAATCCTCAAGCATGCGAGATTGTTATTCCCTGCCTGGTTGGTTAGTTGCTCACTCACTGTGACTGCATCACCTGTGAAAACAAAGTTAAATCCAGCACAACAGTCCAACTGGTCAAACCCTCCTGGAGTTACTACCAAACTCCCAATATGGCAAACTGAAAAAAAACAAAAAGTGTAGGGTATCCAAATATGCCATCTTTAATGTATGATATTAAATCATCACAGGGTCAAAAATACCACAACGTTTCGGGGCACATGCCCCTTAATCATAAACATCCTTTTTTTGTTTTTTTTCAGTACTGCATCACCTGTGCCCAGGTAGAGACAGAGTACACAGTTTTAAAATGTTTCCAATTTACTTTTTGCCCCTTTGTTCCTGCTGCCATATAGTGTTCCGGCAATTGGGCTGGCTCCTGAGCTTTAGATCCCTGCTTTTCAACAAATGATACCAAAAGAACAAAGACAAATAGATTATAGAAAGTTGTTTAAAATCGCATTTTCTATCTTTCTGAACCATGAAAGAAAACATATCCCTTTAAATGCTGATTTTGCTCCTGTTTACTTTTTCATTTTGAACCTGGCTTGTCTGACCTGTCTCAGACTGTTGCCGAGGTTCTTATGCCAGCCTTTTCCAGTGCTACCTGTCTCTTGGCCAAGTCTCAGTGCAACCAGTCTCTGGGTCAAGTTCCAGAATGAACAGCCTCTAGTTTAAATTTAAAAAATGTATACTTCCCATTTTGTCAGGCAAATAATGGTTTTTTTCACAATATACTTATGAGTTGCAAAAAAGAGAGAGGATGCAACTCAAAAAGATACCTTTACTTCAATTTCAAATATTTGTATTAGTGTTAATATCTTTCGTACTACATTAATTTAATCTTTAATGTGAATTAAATCAATATTCACACTGGGTTAAAATCAGTTGTACTGTTAAAACTCCTTCTATAGCGGAATTTAAATGCATAAGTGTATTGTGAGTATTCTCCACTTACCTTTACCCACTAAAGGGTACTAAAATATGAGTCAGATTGATTAGTTACGACAAATCAGCACCCTTAGTGATCTATCCCCTTTAGTGACATTGGTAATTATTATTATTTTTTATTACATTAAATAATGCTTATATGTTTAAATGCTGCTCTGAGATATGGATAGGAGAATATATATTTTGGGTCTCTGGTCAAGTTTAAGTTGCTTTCTTGTCTGTGGGGCAAGTTCCATTGGATGCTGTCTATCTGATCTGTTTTCTTGTAACTTTGGCAACACATGTAATAATGTCATGCTAATATAGTATTCTTGACTGTCTGAGGCAAGTTCTAGCATGGCTGTTCTCTGGTGCAAGTTCCAGCGCAGGCTTATCTGGGCCAAGTTCCAGCATGGCTGTTTCTGGGGCAAGTTGAAGCATAGCCAGCTTCTGGGGCAAGTTCCAGCAAGGCCATTTTCTGGGGCAAGTTCCAACATGGCTGGTCTCTGGGGCAATTTTAAGTATGGCCTGCCTCTGGGGCAAGTTCCAGCAAGGCCATTTTCTGGGGCAAGTTCCAACATGGCTGGTCTCTGGGGCAAGTTTAAGTGTGGCCTGTCTCTGGGGTAAGTTCCAGCACAGGCTCTCTCTGGGGCAAGTTCCAGCACAGGCTGTCTCTGGGGCAAGTTCCAGTGCAAGGCTGTCTCTGGGGCAAGTTGAAGCATAGCCAGCTTCTGGGGCAAGTTCCAGCAAGGCCATTTTCTGGGGCAAGTTCCAACATGGCTGGTCTCTGGGGCAATTTTAAGTATGGCCTGCCTCTGGGGCAAGTTCCAGCAAGGCCATTTTCTGGGGCAAGTTCCAACATGGCTGGTCTCTGGGGCAAGTTTAAGTGTGGCCTGTCTCTGGGGCAAGTTCCAGCACAGGCTCTCTCTGGGGCAAGTTCAAGCACAGGCTGTCTCTGGGGCAAGTTCCAGTGCAGACTGTTTCTGGGGCAAGTTGAAGCATAGCCAGCTTCTGGGGCAAGTTTCAGCACAGGCTGTCTCTGGGGCAAGTTCCAGCAAGGCCATTTTCTGGGGCAAGTTCCAACATGGCTGGTCTCTGGGGCAAGTTTAAGTGTGGCCTGCCTCTGGGGCAAGTTCCAGAGAAGGAAGTAATGTTAAAGATGCTAAACACTCTCACTCTAATATGCTATACCCTAAGGTCGGGATATCTCCTAAGTCCGGCCCAAAAAAGTGAAACTAGAAAAGACAGAGTAAGGGTAGCGCTAACAAAGCTTAGAGTTTAGACTATTGTAATGTGCCAATGTGGTGGAGGCAGTGCTCCGTATTCACAGAGTGAACTATTGTATGATGTAGCAAGGGGTTGGAGTTATATAAAAATAATTGTATACTAAACCTCTAAGGGGACTATATATAGTCGTACACCAAGTCTAATGAACGCAATGAAAATTTAATTGTATATAAAAAACAATAAAAATTAAATTATAAATAAATAAAATACAGATACAAATATTAGAAGGTGCCGGCACCAATGGCGGGGTTAAAAATGCAATAAACAATAATATGTTACAAATAGAACTTGATAATACATAAGAAACAGGTGGATATATTGTTAAAAACAATTTTATCGTAAGGACAGTCTCTGACACTAAGTATCCCAGTGGGTCTGTTTCGTGAGAAAAAAAGATAGCAAACAATTGTTACCAATTTACCGTTTCTGTGTATCTTAATACCGTCCTCAAGTGGTTAAAACAGAGCTGTTAGTAGCCGTAGAGGGTAAATGGAAAGAACCGCTCCTGCGGTGGTGTCCAATACTTTGTTGATAACAGGCGATGTTGTTAGTGCACTGCGATTTCAAGATGTAAAATCCCACTTTAACTGGATATCCTGTGTGTTACCGAAACTGTTTTACAGGTAAGTCTTGGGGCCGGGGTAGTTGCTGGCAGCCGTGACAGAGCTCTCTGGGCTGTACCTCCAGGTCCTATTACCTGTTCCGACGTGTGGGATAGTATAACTGGAATCCGTTATATCAGATAGGTAGTGAATGGACTCAGTGAGAACTCGGTAGATAGATCCTGGGTGAGGAATTGCGCACATGTATACACCGCTTTATTTAAAGACAGCTTTAATGCACCTCACCTACTAGAACCGAATTCTCTAAAGGAATAATAAGTAGATAATGGACAGATGAGCAAATCTACGCGTTTCAGCCGGGTGGCCTTTATCAAGATGCTCATCGTGGTGTTGTGTAGATTTAAATATCCTCATGTGGTTCGTGATAGGTCCAAATTTGACTCCCACAGGGTGTGTTGTAGTCGTGAATCATCTGTCTATTAGACATTAATTAGTGAACAGTTTTTGTAACAATTCGAAAACATAGGAGAGCTGATGTGTTCTAAGCGGCAAAGACATATTACAATTATATATATATTTTACAATGCTATAAAATAAGCATGTTATTGAAAAGTAAGTTCTAAATTCAAAATAAAATAAAACTTTGATTATTACAAGAACTGAATAGTCTTTAGACTTGACTTGGTGTACTAATCATAATGCAAATAAAAAATTCTAAAAAACAAGAGGTCATGTTAATCTGATGAAAGAGAATAGGTTATTAAAATTTAAAAGCATTTATCGATTTGTGATATTGTACTATCTCAATATGTGAGTGACTTAAATAAAAGGATATAATGACGAATGTAGTAAGAATTGAATAGATAATATAAATAATGGTTTATTCTATTTCAGACCATAGGATAATGTGCCAAAATAATTTGATTTGTATGGGTGTACTTTTGAAATACTTATGGTAGATTATGAGAAAAAAAGGGAAAGACATAAAGTACATATTTCGAGAACAAGAGGTGGTGTTGATATTATAACTAAAAATATTCCAATCAAAGAGGAAAAATAATAAATAATAAATAAAAGAAATAATAAAAAATAGAAAAAATATGGAAAAAATATATAGAATAAAATATATAAAAAAATTATAGAAAAAATATATATAGGATATTCCATTCAAATAGAAAAAATATGCCATATATATTAAACTATTATCTACAAGTGTGAAGATTTAAAAATTGAATGTCCATGTAGATAGCAGATTTGTTAGATTGCCATTAGAAATGCAAATGTCACTAGGGAGTTAGAGCAAAATAGTAAATATATGTATATTTTTCCATGTATATTTTTCCATGTATATTTTTACAAAAAAGTCCGGTGATTAGATTATCACAGATTTCATTAGGAAAGAGTTGGGCAAAGAAACGATTTGTTATCAGAGGGACGGTTACCTTGAATTATAGGAGCGTAACCTAATTTAAAGCTAGATTTATTTGTATATATAGAAATCAAAAGAATTCATATTTACACTATGACCATTACTAGTTTCAAATGACTTTGTCTGTATGATTGTTTATTTTTTAACTTAATTGAACTATGTCTGTTTGTTTATTGGCAGAAAAAACTTTACTAGGTTTTATGTTTATTTTATTGAATAAGTGAATGTAAATCTAATTCAGAATTTAAGCCATCCGGATAAAGTGTATTATAATGAAATATATATTCTGCTTCCTTTTTAATGAGAATGGTGTTCATGTTTCCTCCCCTTTTATTTAACTTAAGTTTTTTTATACCCCAGAATTTAAAATGTTTTAGGTCACTTTGATGAACTTCTTTGAAGTGGGAATATAGTTTAGTATCTGTAGCTTCATGTTCTATTTTTAACAAGTGTTCTCGAATCCTATCTTTCAACATTCTACTTGTTTGACCAAAGTAGAGAAGTTTACAAGAACATTGTATGCAGTAAATGATGTTTCTATCTGTGCATCTAATTAACTCTTTTATTTTAGTGTAATATTTAGTTGTAGGAGAATGAAGTTCTTTTAGTTTTGTGCTATGCTGGCAGGATTTGCAGGTGATGCATGGGAAATATCCACTGAGTTGGTTACCTAACAAGTCTCTATCAGATGAATGGTTTCCTTTCTTAAATTCACTAGGTGAAAGTATCATTTTTAAGTTTCTTGCTTTTCTGAAAATTATATCTGGTTGGTCTTTTATGTTATGTCCTAGAACCTGATCTTGTTTTAAGAGATACCAATGTTTTTTTAAAATTTTCTTGATTTCTCCATGTTGTGAACTGAAATCCGTTATGAATGGTATAAACAAGTCATCATGTTTACTAATTAAATTATTGTTTTTTTTCTTTGATTTAGTTGTCAATAATGTATCTCTATTGATATGGGCTACTTCAGATTGTGTTTTCTTGATGGTGACTGGGTTATATCCTTTATCTATAAACCTATCTGTGAGGATTTGGGACTGTAACTGGTAGCTTTCTTGAGAGGAACAGTTCTTTTTAATCCTCATAAATTGGCTTTTGGGAATAACAGAATTTATGCTTACCTGATAAATTACTTTCTCCAACGGTGTGTCCGGTCCACGGTGTCATCCATTACTTGTGGGATATTCTCCTCCCCCACAGGGAAAGGCAAGGAGAGCACACAGCAAGAGCTGTCCATATAGTCCCTCCCAGGCTCCGCCCCCCCAGTCATTCGACCGACGGTTAGGAGAAAAAAAGGAGAAACTATAGTGTGCCGTGGTGACTGTAGTGTATAGAGAAAGAAATTCTTCAAACCTGATTAAAAAAACAGGGCGGGCCGTGGACCGGACACACCGTTGGAGAAAGTAATTTATCAGGTAAGCATAAATTCTGTTTTCTCCAACATTGGTGTGTCCGGTCCACGGTGTCATCCATTACTTGTGGGAACCAATACCAAAGCTTTAGGACACGGATGAAGGGAGGGAGCAAAATCAGGTTACCTAAACAGAAGGCACCACGGCTTGCAAAACCTTTCTCCCAAAAATAGCCTCCGAAGAAGCAAAAGTATCAAATTTGTAGAATTTGGACAAAGTGTGCAGAGAAGACCAGGTCGCTGCCTTACATATCTGATCAACAGAAGCCTCGTTCTTGAAGGCCCATGTGGAAGCCACAGCCCTAGTAGAGTGAGCTGTGATTCGTTCAGGAGGCTGCCGTCCGGCAGTCTCGTAAGCCAATCGTATGATGCTTTTCAGCCAAAAGGAAAGAGAGGTAGAAGTAGCTTTTTTGACCTCTCCTCATGCCAGAATAAACTACAAACAGAGAAGACGTTTGTCTGAAATCCTTTGTTGCTTCTAAATAGAACTTTAAAGCACGGACTACATCTAAATTGTGTAACAAGTGTTCCTTCTTTGAAACTGGATTCGGACACAAAGAAGGCACAACTATTTCCTGGTTAATATTCTTGTTGGAAACAACCTTTGGAAGGAAACCAGGTTTAGTACGCAAAACAACCTTATCTGAATGGAACACCAGATAGGGCGGATTACACTGCAGAGCAGATAATTCAGAAACTCTTCTAGCAGAAGAATAGCAACCAAAAACAGAACTTTCCAAGATAACAACTTGATATCTATGGAATGTAAGGGTTCAAACGGAACCCCTTGAAGAACTGAAAGAACCAAATTTAGACTCCAGGGAGGAGTCAAGGGTCTGTAAACAGGCTTGATCCTGACCAAAGCCTGAACAAAAGCTTGAACATCTGGCACAGCTGCCAGTCGTTTGTGTAACAAGACAGATAAAGCAGAAATCTGTCCTTTTAGAGAACTCGCTGATAATCCCTTATCCAAACCTTCTTGGAGAAAGGAAAGGATCCTAGGAATTTTAATCTTACTCCATGAGAATCCCTTGGATTCACACCAACAGATATATCTTTTCCATATTTTATGGTAATCTTTCTAGTCACAGGTTTTCTGGCTTGTACCAGAGTATCTATCACAAAATCCGAAAACCCACGCTTAGACAAAATCAAGCGTTCAATTTCCAAGCAGTCAGCTGGAGAGAAACTAGATTTGGATGTTCGAATGGACCTTGTACTAGAAGATCCTGTCTCAAAGGTAGCTTCCATGGTGGAGCCGATGACATATTCACCAGGTCTGCATACCAAGTCCTGCATGGCCATGCAGGAGCTATCAAAATCATCGAGGCCTTCTCCTGTTTGATCCTGGCTACCAGCCTGGGAATGAGAAGGAACGGTGGAAACGCATAAGCTAGGTTGAAAGTCCAAGGCGCCACTAATGCATCCACTAGAGTCGCCTTGGGATCCTTGGATCTGGACCCGTAGCAAGGAACCTTGAAGTTCTGATGAGACGCCATCAGATCCATGTCTGGAATGCCCCATAATTGGGTCAACTGGGCAAACACCTCCGGGTGGAGTTCCCACTCCCCCGGATGAAAGGTCTGACGACTCAGATAATCCGCCTCCCAGTTTTCCACTCCTGGGATGTGGATCGCAGACAGGTGGTAGGAGTGATCCTCCGCCCATTTGATGATCTTGGTCACCTCTCTCATCGCCAGGGAACTCCTTGTTCCCCCCTGATGGTTGAAGTAAGCAACAGTCATCATGTTGTCTGATTGGAATCTTATGAATCTGGCCTTTGCTAGTTGAGGCCAAGCCCGGAGAGCATTGAATATCGCTCTCAGTTCCAGGATGTTTATCGGGAGAAGAGACTCTTCCCAAGACCATAGACCCTGAGCTTTTAGGGAATCCCAGACCGCGCCCCAGCCTAATAGACTGGCGTCGGTCGTGACAATGACCCACTCTGGTCTGCGGAAGCTCATTCCCTGGGACAGGTGATCCTGAGTCAGCCACCAACGGAGTGAGTCTCTGGTCTTCTGATCTACTTGAATCACTGGAGACAAGTCTGTATAGTCCCCATTCCACTGTTTGAGCATGCACAGTTGTAATGGTCTTAGATGAATTCGCGCAAAAGGAACTATGTCCATTGCTGCAACCATCAACCCTACTACATCCATGCACTGAGCTATGGAAGGCCGTAGAACAGAGTGAAGAACTTGACAAGCGTTTAGAAGCTTTGACTCTGACATCTGTCAGGAAAATCTTCATTTCTAAAGAATCTATTATTGTTCCCAAGAAAGGGACTCTTGTTGACGGAGACGGGGAACTTTTTTCTATGTTCACCTACCACCCGTGAGATCTGAGAAAGGCTAGAACAATGTCTGTGTGAGCCTTTGTCTTTGAAAGAGACGACGCTTGAATTAGGATGTCGTCCAAGTAAGGTGCCACTGCAATGCCCCTGGGTCTTAGAACCGTTAGAAGGGACCCGAGCACCTTTGTGAAAATCCTTGGAGCAGCGGCTAGTCCGAATGGGAGAGCCACAATAGGTAATGTTTGTCCAGAAAGGCGAACCTTAGGAACTGATGATGATCTTTGTGGATAGGAATATGCAGATACGCATCCTTTAGATCCACGGTAGTCATAAATTGACCCTCCTGGATTGTAGGTAAAATCGTTCGAATAGTTTCCATTTTGAACGATGGCACTCTGAGAAATTTGTTTAGAATTTTTAAATCCAGAATTGGTCTGAAAGTTCCCTCTTTTTTTGGGAACTACAAACAGATTTGAGTAAAACCCCTGACCTTGTTCCACAGTTGGAACTGGGAGTGTCACTCCCATCTTTAACAGGTCTTCTACACAAGTAAGAATGCCTGTCTCTTTACTTGGTTTGAAGATAAGTGAGACATCCTTGGGGGTAGTTCCTTGAATTCTAGAAGATAACCCTGAGAGACTATTTCTAGTGCCCAGGGATCCTGAACATCTCTTGCCCAAGCCTGAGCAAAGAGAGAGAGTCTGCCCCCTACTAGATCCGGTTCTGGATCAGGGGCTACCTCTTCATGCTGTCTTGGTAGCAGCAGCAGGTTTCTTGGCCTGTTTACCCTTGTTCCAGCCTTGCATTGATTTCCAAGCTGGTTTAGTCTGGGAAGCGTTACCCTCTTGTCTAGAGGCTGCCGAGTTGGAAGCCGGTCCGTTCCTGAAATTGCGAAAGGAACGAAAATTGGACTTATTCTTAGCCTTGAAAGGTTTATCTTGTGGGAGGGCATGGCCCTTTCCCCCAGTGATGACTGAAATAATCTCTTTCAATTCTGGCCCAAAAGGGGTCTTACCTTTGAAAGGGATATTAAGCAATTTTGTCTTGGAAGATACATCCGCCGACCAAGACTTTAGCCAGAGCGCTCTGCGCGCCACAATTGTAAACCCTGAATTTTTTGCCGCTAACCTCGCTAACTGCAAAGCGGCGTCTAAAATAAAGGAATTAGCTAACTTAAGTGCGTAAATTATGTCCATGACTTCCTCATACGGAGTCTCCCTACTGAGCGACTTTTCCAGTTCCTCGAACCAGAACCACGCCTCTGTAGTGACAGGAATAATGCACAAAATAGGTTGAAGGAGGTAACCTTGCTGTACAAAAATCTTTTTAAGCAAACCCTCCAATTTTTTATCCATAGGATCTTTGAAAGCACAATTGTCCTCAATAGGAATGGTCGTGCGCTTGGCTAGAGTAGAAAACTCCCCCTCGACCTTAGGGACTGTTTGCCATGTGTCCTTCCTGGGGTCGACCATAGGGAACAATTTCTTAAATATAGGAGGAGGGACAAAAGGTATGCCTGGCTTCTCCCACTCCTTATTCACTATGTCCGCCACCCGTTTAGGTATCGGAAAAGCATCAGGGTGCACCGGGACCTCAAGGAACTGTCCATCTTGCACAATTTTTCTGGGTTGATCAGATTGTCACAATCATCCAGAGTAGATAGCACCTCCTTAAGTAATGCGCGGAGATGCTCTAATTTAAATTTAAATGTCACAACATCAGGTTCTGCCTGCTGAGAAATTCTTCCTGTATCAGAAATTTCCCCATCTGACAAACCCTCCCTCACTGCCACTTCAGATTGGTGTGAGGGTATGACAGAAAAATTATCATCAGCGCCCTCCTGCTCTACAGTGTTTAAAACAGAGCAATCGCGCTTTCTCTGAAATGCTGGCATTTTGGATAAAATATTAGCTATGGAGTTATCCATTACTGCCGTCAATTACTGCATAGTAACAAGCATTGGCGCGCTAGAAGTAGTAGGGGTCGCCTGCGCGGGCATAACTGGTATAGACACAGAAGGAGATGATGTAGAACTATGTCTACTTCCTTCATCTGAGGAATCATCCTGGGCAACTTTACAATTTGTGACAGTTCTGTCCTTACTTTGGACGCAATGGCACAATTATCACACTATATTTGAAGGGGGAACCACATTGGCTATCATACATACAGAACATGATCTATCTGAAGGTACAGACATGTTAAACAGGCTTAAACTGGTTAATAAAGCACAAAAACCGTTTTAAAACAAAACCGTTACTGTCTCTTTAAATGTTAAACAGGGCACACTTTATTACTGAATATGTGAAAAACTGTGAAGGAATTATCCAATCTTTACCAAATTTTCACCACAGTGTCTTAATACATTCAAAGTATTGCACCCCAATTTTCAAGCTGTTAACCCTTAAAATGTGGAAACCGGAGCCGTTTTTAAATTTAACCCCCTTACAGTCCCAGCCACAGCCTTTGCTGCAACTTCACCAATCCCAGGGGGGTATATGATACCAAATGAAGCCTTCTAGGAACGTTTTTAGTGGATTCCAGACCCTCACACATGCAGCTGCATGTACTGAACTCAAAATTAACTGCACAGTAATGGCGCGAAAATGAGGCTCTGCCTACTACAGAGAAAGGCCCTTCCTGACTGGGAAGGTGTCTTAACAAGTGCCTGGTGCTAAAAACGTTCCCCAATGTTATAAAAGTGTGAAATACAACTTCAAACTGCATATAATACTTAAATAAAGCAATCGATTTAGCCCCTAAAAGTGTCTACCAGTTTATAGCCCATAATAAGCCCTTTATTCTGTTTGAGACTAAGAAAATGGCTTACCGATCCCCATGAGGGAAAAATGACAGCCTTCCAGCATTACACAGTCTTGTTAGAAATATGGCTAGTCATACCTTAAGCAGAAAAGTCTGCTAACTGTTCCCCCCAACTGAAGTTATCTCATCTCAACAGTCCTATGTGGAAACAGCAAACGATTTTAGTTACTGTCTGCTAAAATCATAATCCTCTCACAAACAGAAATCTTCATCTCTTTCTGTTTCAGAGTAAATAGTACATACCAGCACTATTTTAAAATAACAAACTCTTGATAGAAGAATAAAAAACTACAACTAAACACCACAAACTCCTCACCATCCCCGAGGAGATGCTACTTGTTCAGAGCGGCAAGGAGAATGACTGGGGGGGCGGAGCCTGGGAGGGACTATATGGACAGCTCTTGCTGTGTGCTCTCCTTGCCTTTCCCTGTGGGGGAGGAGAATATCCCACAAGTAATGGATGACACCGTGGACCGGACACACCAATGTTGGAGAAATTGGATTTCCATTTTGTTAAATGGCAACTTTCAGAATGAATATAGTTGCTGGCGTCTATATCTTTGAAATAAGTTCTTGTCTGTATTTGGTTATTTTTAATCTCTATTTCAATGTCTAGAAAATGAATTTTACTACTACTGTATTCGTGAGTAAATGATAGGCCCATGTTGTTCTTATTTATATCTGTGATAAACAGATCCAATAATTCAGTGTCTCCTTTCCATATTAGGAAAATATCATTGATGTATCTGCAATAGTGCACAAGGTTCGCCCCCCATGGGCCTTCGTTAATGTATAGATCTTCAAAGTGGCCCATGAACAAGTTAGCATAACTAGGGGCGAACCTTGTGCCCATTGCAGTACCTTTTATTTGCAAGAAGATTTCATCATTAAAAAGGAAACTGTTATTTGTTAAGATGAATTCTATACAATCAAGGATAAATTTATTTTGTTTAATTGGAAGTGTTTTATCCCTGTCCAAATAAATTTTGACTGCTGATAAAACCTAATTTGTGGGAAATGTTGGTGTAAAGTGAACTCACATCACATGTGACGAATATATAGTTGTCTTGCCATATAAGGTTTTTTATTGAGTTAAGAAAGTGTGTTGAATCTTTAAGGTATGATTTAAGGTTAACAACATATTTCTGAAGAAAAAAATCTACATATTGGGATAAGTTGCTGGTGAGTGATTCTATCCCTGATATGATGGGACGGCCTGGAGGTTTAGTTCTGTGTTTGTGTACTTTGGGTAGAAAATAGAAAGTCGGGGTCTTGGGGTAAGTTATAGCTAAAAAATTAAATTCTGACTGGTTGATAATGCCCTCTGTGCTAGCATACTTAAGGAGAGTGTCTAATTGTTTGGATTGTTTCTGAAGTGGGTTTGTTGTTAACTTCTTATATGTGGTTCTATCATTTAGTAATCTGTTTGATTCCTCAATATAGTACTCAGTATCCATGACTACAATCCCTCCCCCCTTGTCTGCTGGCTTTATCACTATTTTGTTGCTGTTTTTTAATTCATTTAATATTTCAAATTCTTTTTTGAATAGATTGTTCCTCAATGGTTTGGTCTGATCTAATGATATAAGATCTTTCTTAATATTTTGTTCGTAGAGTTTAATGTGTTCGCTTTTCTCATTAGTTGGATAAAAGGAAGACTTAGGTTTATATTCTGTATGTAAATAGTCATCATTCTTAGACATTGAATTATATTGTACCGGATTTTTTCGAAAATATCTTTTTAGAGTGATCTTACGTATATACTGGTTAATATTAATTAATGTCTCGAATTTATTCAACTTACATGTAGGGGCAAATGTCAAGCCTTTACTCAGTACTTCTTCTTGTTTTTCATTTAAAGTCATTTATTATCTAATTTAGTTGATCTTATCTTTTTATTGTTTTGTTTAGAGGTTCCTCTCCCTCTTCTACCTCTAGTCTTCTTTTGTTTTGTAAATTTCTTTGTGTTTTTGCTGTATCTTGTAAGTTTTTTGAAGGCCCCGCTCTTGTGGGGGAGTACCCTAAAAAAGGTGTTTTTGTTGTTTCACTGTTTTGCTTATTGCTTTCATGGTTATCATTTGTATACCCTCTATGATGGTTAGGTGTATTTAGCAAGGGTTCGTATCTGTTTTTTAGAGGGATTCTCCAATTATGATTATAGTTATCCTTGTGTTTGTAGTGTTCCTTGTTGTGGGGAAATTCATTTGAATTAGGTCTAGTGTAGTCATTTTCGTGTTGTTGGTTATAATAATTTGGTCTATAATAGTGGTTTGTTTGTCTGTTCGGAAATCTGTCATGTGTATGTGACTGATTGTAATAATGTTGTTGGTATGTTTGTCTGTTTTGAAAATGGGGATTGGAAAAGGTATTTCTATCATTATAACTATATTGAACTGGATAGTTATCATATACCTCTCTATTTGTTTCAGGATGGTTAGACCTATTTCTATTCCAATATTGATTATTTTCAATGAAACTGTGATTACGTTGTGTATTCATGTTTATATGTCTTGCCTTATTTGTGTTATGTACCCTCCAGGTTGGTTCTTGGTGAGTATTCTCTCTTTTATTGCGTATCTGATAATAAGTCTGTGTTCTATTCTGATTTCGATTATCTGTGTTGTTGTTATGAGAGGTTGTATAGTTTGAATTATTATGTATTTTTTGGTGATTTTTGCTAAATAAAGAGGCCAGGTCTTTCTTAGAGGAAGTCCTAGTGTTATCAGCTATTGTATCTACATTTTCACTATGTGTCTGTTCTTCATTTGTATTACTATTCTCTTCTGTTTTTTTATAATCATCCAAATCCCTATTGAATTTGGAATTTTTTTGAGTGATAATGATTTCCTTCTGTTCAGAAAGTTTATTAATAATATCTAATTGGGTCTGTTTATAATTGTTATTTATATCCAAATTTTCAAGTTTATTTTTAGACACTTCAATTTCTTTTTTAATATCATTAAGATGAATTCTTCTAGCTTTGACAATTACTTTCATAAGTCCAATTGAGGCCATTTCTAGGATCTCAAACCATTCATCTGATAGTGTGTCAGGTAAATCGAATGTGCAGTTTTTTTTTCAACCTAAGGCCTCTAGGTACCATATTGAGGTCAATATAGTTCTGTATATATTTGATTTCTAAAGTATGTTTAACTTCTTTTAGAAGTGTAATTTCTAAATCTGAAAAAATTCCATCTATATTATCTTCTTTAGGTGCTGCTGCAGTAGTATTAATATTAGATGCTATATTTTTAAGGATAATGTCCCTCTGTGCAAAAATGTCCATATTGGAGTATAGGTGAGGGTGTCTGTATTTATTACCAATAAAAAATGTGAGGTAATATGTGAAAAAGGAATTAAGTGTAGAAATGTAGATTCCACTCGATATTAGAACGAGTGGCTAGTGTAAAGTGACCAATTGATTGTAATATTCTCTAAGTTTATACTATATCATATGAGTAAGCAGTGAAAGAATAGCAATTGTGGAATCAATGTGAAAAGAATTAATGTGAAAAGGTAATATCTATGTAAATAATGAGAAAATCAATTAAAATTAATGTGAAAGATTAATGTAAAAAATGGGGGGACCAATCATAAAAGTCTAGAGAAGTAATATATATTGCTATAGTGTCTAAAGAGAGTGGATCTATAACAGGAGATAAATGTAGTAACAGAGAAGGAAGTAATGTTAAAGATGCTAAACACTCTCACTCTAATATGCTATACCCTAAGGTTGGGATATCTCCTAAGTCCGGCCCAAAAAAGTGAAACTAGAAAAGACAGAGTAAGGGTAGCGCTAACAAAGCTTAGAGTTTAGACTATTGTAATGTGCCAATGTGGTGGAGGCAGTGCTCCGTATTCACAGAGTGAACTATTGTATGATGTAGCAAGGGGTTGGAGTTATATAAAAATAATTGTATACTAAACCTCTAAGGGGACTATATATAGTCGTACACCAAGTCTAATGAACGCAATGAAAATTTAATTGTATATAAAAAACAATAAAAATTAAATTATAAATAAATAAAATACAGATACAAATATTAGAAGGTGCCGGCACCAATGGCGGGGTTAAAAATGCAATAAACAATAATATGTTACAAATAGAACTTGATAATACATAAGAAACAGGTGGATATATTGTTAAAAACAATTTTATCGTAAGGACAGTCTCTGACACTAAGTATCCCAGTGGGTCTGTTTCGTGAGAAGAAAAGATAGCAAACAATTGTTCCCAATTTACCGTTTCTGTGTATCTTAATACCGTCCTCAAGTGGTTAAAACAGAGCTGTTAGTAGCCGTAGAGGGTAAATGGAAAGAACCGCTCCTGCGGTGGTGTCCAATACTTTGTTGGTAACAGGCGATGTTGTTAGTGCACTGCGATTTCAAGATGTAAAATCCCACTTTAACTGGATATCCTGTGTGTTACCGAAACTGTTTTACAGGTAAGTCTTGGGGCCGGGGTAGTTGCTGGCAGCCGTCTTTAAATAAAGCGGTGTATACATGTGCGTAATTCCTCACCCAGGATCTATCTACCGAGTTCTCACTGAGTCCATTCACTACCTATCTGATATAACGGATTCCAGTCATAATATCCCACACGTCGGAACAGGTAATAGGACCTGGAGGTACAGCCCAGAGAGCTCTGTCACGGCTTCCAGCAACTACCCCGGCCCCAAGACTTACCTGTAAAACAGTTTTGGTAACACACAGGATATCCAGTTAAAGTGGGATTTTACATCTTGAAATCGCAGTGCACTAACAACATCGCCTGTTACCAACAAAGTATTGGACACCACCGCAGGAGCGGTTCTTTCCATTTACCCTCTACGGCTACTAACAGCTCTGTTTTAACCACTTGAGGACGGTATTAAGATACACAGAAACGGTAAATTGGGAACAATTGTTTGCTATCTTTTTTTCTCACGAAACAGACCCACTGGGATACTTAGGGGCCTAGTTATCAAGCCGTCAACCTCAAATACGCTGGAATTCCGCAGCGTATTTGTGGCGAGGCTGATTCGCCTTAGTTATCAAAGGCTCGAGACCGGCAAAAGTAGAATTTTGTGACGTAAGCATCGATCCTCCGGACTCAGTCCGACACAGATCGATTCTTACGTCACTCCAGATGTTCCGCACTCAAGTGCGGCACATTCTCACTACTTTTGCTAGCTATCAAAAAACTAGCAGGTACGCTCGGCACTTTTACGGCCCAGCGTACCTGGTTTTCAATCCGCCACCCCTGGAGGCGGCGGATCCCATAGGAATCAATGGAAGTCTGACCATAGCGAAAGTACAAGTTCGCTGCTGACAGACATCCCATTGATTTCTATGGGAGCTGTCTATACCTAACACCCTAACATGTACCCTGAGTCTAAACACCACTAATCTGACCCCCCCTACACCGCCGCAACTAAATAAAGTTATTACCCCCTAAACCGCCGCTCCCGGAGCCCACCGCAAGCTACTCTATACATATTAACCCCTAAACCGCCGCTCCCGGAGCCCACCGCAACTATAATAAATGTATTAACCCCTAAACCGCAGCTCCCTGAACCCGCCGCAACCTATATTAAATGTATTAACCCCTATCCTGCCCCCCCTACACTGTCGCCACCTATAATAAATTTATTAACCCCTAATCTGCCCCCCCTACACCGTCGCCACCTATAATAAATGTATTAACCCCTATCCTGCCCCCCACTACGCCGCCGCCACTGTCATAAAATTATTAACCCCTAAACCTAAGTCTAACCCTAACCCTAACGCCCCCCTAACTTAAATATTAATTAAATTAATCTAAATAAATTAACTCTTATTAAGTAAATGAATCCTATTTAAAACTAAATACTTACCTTTAAAATAAACCCTAATATAGCTACAATATAAATAATAATTATATTCTAGCTATCTTAGGATTTATATATTTATTTTACAGGTACCTTTCAATTTATTTTAACCATGTACAATAACTATTAAATAGTTATTAACTATTTAATAGCTTACCTAGCTAAAATAAAGAGAAATGTACCTGTGAAATAAATCCTAACCTAAGTTACAATTACACCTAACACTACACTATACTTTAATAAATTATTCCTATTTAAAAATAAATACCTACCTGTAAAATAAACCCTAAGATAGCTACAATATAATTAATAATTATATTATAGCTATCTTAGGATTTATATTTATTTTACAGGTAACTTTGTATTTATTTTAGCTAGTTAGAATAGTTATTAAATAGTTATTAACTATTTAATAACTACATAGCTAAAAGAAATACAAAATTACCTGTAAAATAAATCCTAACTTAAGTTACAATTAAACCTAATACTACACTATCATTAAATTAATTAAATAAACTACCTACAAATAACTACAATTAAATACAATTACATAAACTAACTAAAGTACAAAAAATAAAAAAAGCTAAGTTACAAAAAATAAAAAAATAAGTTACAAACATGTTACAAATATTACAACAATTTTAAGCTACTTACACCTAATCTAAGCCCCCTAATAAAATAACAAACCCCCCCAAAATAAAAAAATGCCCTACCCTATTCTAAATTAAATAAATTTCAAAGCTCTTTTACCTTACCAGCCCTTAAAAGGGCCATTTGTGGGGGCATGCCCCAAAGAAAACAGCTCTTTTGCCTGTAAAAGAAAAATACAACCCCCCCCCAACATTAAAACCCACCACCCACATACCCCTAATCTAACCCAAACCCCCCTTACAAAAACCTAACACTAATCCCCTGAAGATCATCCTACCTTGAGTCGTCTTCACTCAGCCGAGCCACCGATGGAACTGAAGAGGACATCCGGAGCGGAAGAAGTTAATCCTCCAAGCGGCGCTGAAGAAATCTTCCATCCGATGAAGTCATCTTCCAAGCCGGGTCTTGAATCTTCCTTCCGCCGACGCGGAACCACCTTCTTCACCGACGGACTACGACGAATGACGGCTCCTTTAAGGGACGTCATCCAAGATGGCGTCCCCTCAATTCCGATTGGCTGATAGGATTCTATCAGCCAATCGGAATTAAGGTAGGAAAAATCTGATTGGCTGATGGAATCAGCCAATCAGATTGAGCTCGCATTCTATTGGCTGTTCCGATCAGCCAATAGAATGCGAGCTCAATCTGATTGGCTGATTGGATCAGCCAATCGGATTGAACTTGAATCTGATTGGCTGATTCCATCAGCCAATCAGATTTTCCTACCTTAATTCCGATTGGTTGATAGAATCCTATCAGCCAATCGGAATTGAGGGGACGCCATCTTGGATGACGTCCCTTAAAGGAGCCGTCATTCGTCGTAGTCCGTCGGTGAAGAAGGTGGTTCCGCGTTGGCGGAAGGAAGATTCAAGACCCGGCTTGGAAGATGACTTCGCCCGGATAGAAGACCTCTTCAGCGCCTCTTTGAAGATGACATCGGACGGATCGAAGACTTTTCTTCAGCGCTGCCTGGATGATGACTTCATCGGATGGAAGATTTCTTCAGCGCCGCTTGGAGGATTAACTTCTTCCGCTCCGGATGTCCTCTTCAGTTCCATCGGTGGCTCGGCTGAGTGAAGACGACTCAAGGTAGGATGATCTTCAGGGGATTAGTGTTAGGTTTTTGTAAGGGGGGTTTGGGTTAGATTAGGGGTATGTGGGTGGTGGGTTTTAATGTTGGGGAGGGGTTGTATTTTTCTTTTACAGGCAAAAGAGCTGTTTTCTTTGGGGCATGCCCCCACAAATGGCCCTTTTAAGGGCTGGTAAGGTAAAAGAGCTTTGAAATTTATTTAATTTAGAATAGGGTAGGGCATTTTTTTATTTTGGGGGGGTTTGTTATTTTATTAGGGGGCTTAGATTAGGTGTAAGTAGCTTAAAATTGTTGTAATATTTGTAACATGTTTGTAACTTATTTTTTTATTTTTTGTAACTTAGCTTTTTTTTTTTTTGTACTTTAGTTAGTTTATGTAATTGTAGTTATTTGTAGTTAATTTATTTAATTAATTTAATGATAGTGTAGTATTAGGTTTAATTGTAACTTAAGTTAGGATTTATTTTACAGGTAATTTTGTATTTCTTTTAGCTATGTAGTTATTAAATGGTTAATAACTATTTAATAACTATTCTAACTAGCTAAAATAAATACAAAGTTACCTGTAAAATAAATATAAATCCTAAGATAGCTATAATATAATTATTAATTATATTGTAGCTATCTTAGGGTTTATTTTACAGGGTTTATTTTCCCCTAACTGCCACTACCAGTCATTCGACCGAAGACAAGCAAGAGAAAGGAGAAACTATAGGGTGCAGTGGTGACTGTAGTTTAAAAATAAAAAACACCTGCCTTAAAATGACAGGGCGGGCCGTGGACTGGATACACCACAAGAGAAATAAATTTATCAGGTAAGCATACATTTTGTTTTCTCTTGTAAGGTGTATCCAGTCCACGGATTCATCCATTACTTGTGGGATACCAATAACAAAGCTATAGGACACGGATGAAGGGAGGGACAAGGCAGGCGCTTAAATGGAAGGCACCACTGCCTGTAAGACCTTTCTCCCAAAAATAGCCTCCAAAGAAGCAAAAGTATCAAATTTGTAGAATTTAGAAAAAGTATGAAGCGAAGACCAAGTCGCCGCCTTACAAATCTGTTCAACAGAAGCCTCATTTTTAAAAGCCCATGTGGAAGCCACCGCTCTAGTGGAATGAGCTGTAATTCTTTCAGGAGGCTGCTGGCCAGCAGTCTCATAAGCTAAGCGAATTATACTTCTTAACCAAAAGGAAAGAGAAGTTGCTGAAGCCTTTTGGCCTTTCCTCTGTCCAGAGTAGACAACAAACAATGCAGATGTTTGACGAAAATCTTTAGTAGCTTGTAAATAAAACTTTAAAGCACGAACCACGTCAAGATTGTGTAATAGACGTTCCTTTTTTGAAGAAGGATTAGGACACAGTGATGCAACAACAATCTCCTGATTGATATTCGTATTAGATACCACCTTAGGAAGAAACCCAGGTTTGGTACGCAAAATTACCTTATCTGCATGGAAGATCAGATAAGGAGAATCACACTGCAAGGCAGATAACTCTGAAACTCTTCGAGCCGAAGAGATAGCTACCAAAAACAGAACTTTCCAAGATAAAAGCTTGATCTCTATGGAATGCAGAGGTTCAAACAGAACCCCTTGAAGAACTTTAAGAACTAAATTTAAACTCCATGGCGGAGCAACAGGTTTAAACACAGGCTTGATTCTAACTAACGCCTGACAAAACGCCTGAACGTCTGGAACATCCGCCAGACGCTTGTGCAAAAGAATAGATAGAGCAGAAATCTGTCCCTTTAAGGAACTAGCTGAAAATCCTTTCTCCAATCCTTCTTGGAGAAAAGATAATATCCTGGGAATCCTGACTTTACTCCATGAGTAACCCTTGGATTCACACCAATGAAGATATTTACACCATATCTTATGATAGATTTTCCTGGTGACAGGCTTTCGAGCCTGAATTAAGGTATCAATGACCGATTCGGAGAAACCACGTTTTGATAAAATCAAACGTTCAATCTCCAAGCAGTCAGACGCAGAGAAATTAGATTTGGATGGTTGAAAAGACTCTGAAGTAGAAGGTCCTGCCTCAGTGGTAGAGTCCATGGTGGAAGGGATGACATGTCCACCAGATCTGCATACCAAGTCCTGCGTGGCCACGCAGGTGCTATCAAAATCACCGAAGCTCTCTCCTGCTTGATCTTGGCAATAAGACGAGGGAGCAGAGGAAACGGTGGAAACACATAAGCCAGGTTGAAAGACCAAGGTGCTGCTAGAGCATCTATCATCGCTGCCTTGGGATCCCTGGACCTGGATCCGTAACAAGGAAGCTTGGCGTTCTGACGAGACGCCATGAGATCCAGTTTCCACTCCCCCGGATGAAAAGTCTGTCGACTTAGAAAATCCGCCTCCCAGTTCTCTACTCCTGGGATATGGATAGCTGATAGATGGCAAGAGTGAACCTCTGCCCATAGAATTATTTTTGAAACCTCCAACATTGCTAGGGAACTCCTTGTTCCCCCCTTGATGGTTGATGTAGGCTACAGTCGTGATGTTGTCTGACTGAAATCTGATGAACCTGACCGCAGCTAGCTGAGGCCAAGCATGAAGAGCATTGAATATCGCTCTTAGTTTCAGAATGTTTATCGGAAGGAGTGTCTCCTCCTGAGTCCACAAGTCCTGAGCCTTCAGGGAGTTCCAGACAGCACCCCAGCCCAGAAGGCTGGCATCTGTCGTTACTATTGTCCAATCTGGCCTGTGGAAGGTCATACCCTTGGACAGATGGACCCGAGATAACCACTAGAGAAGAGAATCCCTGGTCTCTTCATCCAGATTTAGTAGAGGGGACAAATCTGTGTAATCCCAATTCCACTGACTGAGCATGCAGAGTTGCAGCGGTCTGAGATGTAGGCGGGCAAACGGCACTATGTCCATTGCCGCTACCATTAAGCCGATTACTTCCATACACTGAGCCACTGAAGGGCGAGAAGTAGAATAAAGAACATGGCAGGAGTTTAGAAGTTTTGACAACCTGACCTCTGTCAGGTAAATCTTAATTTCTACAGAATCTATCAGAGTTCCTAGGAAGGAAACTCTTGTGAGAGGGGATAGAGAACTCTTTTCTTTGTTCAATTTCCACCCATGCGACCTCAGAAATGCCAGAACAGTGTCTGTATGGGACCTGGCGATTTGAAAATTCGACGCCTGTATTAGAATGTCGTCTAGGTAAGGAGCTACTGCTATACCCCGTGGCCTTAGGACCGCTAGGAGTGAACCCAGAACCTTCGTAAAGATTCTTGGTGCCGTAGCTAACCCAAAGGGAAGAGCCACAAACTGGTAATGCCTGACTAAGAAGGCGAACCTGAGAAACCGATGATGATCTCTGTGTATCGGAATTTGCATATAAGCATCCTTTAAGTCCACGGTAGTCATATATTGACCCTTCTGGATCATAGGTAGGATTGTTCGAATAGTCTCCATCTTGAAGGATGGGACCCTGAGAAATTTGTTTAGGATCTTGAGATCTAAGATTGGTCTGAAGGTTCCCTCTTTCTTGGGAACCACAAACAGATTTGAATAGAAGCCTTGCCCCTGTTCCTCCTTTGGAACTGGGTGGATCACTCCCATAACTAGGAGGTCTTGAACACAATGTAAGAATGCCTCTCTCTTTATCTGGTTTGCAGATAATTGTGAGAGATGAAACCCTGGGATACAATTTCCAACGCCTAGGGATCCTGGACATCTCTTGCCCAAGCCTGGGTGAAGAGAGAAAGTCTGCCCCCTACTAGATCCGTTACCGGATCGGGGGCTGATCTTTCATGCTGTCTTAGAGGCAGCAGCAGGTTTTTTGGCCTGCTTTCCTTTGTTCCAAGTCTGGTTAGGTCTCCAGACCAGTTTGGACTGGGCAAAATTTCCCTCTTGTTTTGTATTAGAGGAAGTTGAAGCTGCGCCATTCTTGAAGTTTTGAAAGGCACGAAAATTAGACTGTTACCTCCAGTAATATCAGAAATGATCTCCTTCAGTCCAGGCCCGAATAGGGTCTGCCCTTTGAAGGGAATGTTGAGAAGCTTAGACTTTGAAGTAAAGTCAGCTGACCAGGATTTAAGCCATAGCGCCCTACGCGCCTGAATAGCAAAACCTGAGTTCTTAGCCGTTAGTTTGGTTAAATGAACAACGGCGTCAGAAACAAATGAATTGGCTAGCTTAAGGGCTTTAAGCTTGTCAAGGATATCATCCAATGGGGTTTCTACCTGTAGAGCCTCTTCTAAAGACTCAAACCAGAAGGCCGCAGCAGCAGTGACAGAGGCAATGCATGCAAGGGGCTGGAGAATAAAACCTTGTTGAATAACATTTTTCTTAAGGTAACCCTCTAATTTTTTGTCCATTGGGTCTAGAAAAGCACAACTGTCCTCGACAGAGTAGAGACTGCTCCCTCCACCTTAGGGACCATTTGCCACAAGTCCCGTGTAGCGGCATCTATAGGAAACATCTTTTTAAAAACAGGAGGGGGAGAGAACGGTACACCTGGTCTATCCCATTCCTTAGTAATAATTTCTGAAAACCTCTTAGGTATTGGAAAAACATCAGTGTAAACAGGCACTGCGTAGTATTTATCCAATTTACACAATGTCTCTGGGACTACAATGGCGTCACAGTCATCCAGAGTTGCTAAAACCTCCCTGAGCAACATGCGGAGGTGTTCAAGCTTAAATTTAAATGTAGACATATCAGAATCAGGTTGAAGTGTCTTCCCTGAGTCAGAAAAATCACCCACAGATAGAAGCTCTCCTTCTTCAGCTTCTGCACATTGTGAGGGTATATCGGACATAGCTACTAAAGCGTCAGAGAGCTCTGTATTTTTTCTAGTCCCAGAGCTGTCTCACTTTCCTTGTAACCCTGGCAGTTTGGACAATACTTCTGTAAGAGTATGATTCATAACTGCTGCCATGTCTTGTAAAGTATACGCAATGGGCGCGCTAGATGTACTTGGCGCCTCTTGAGCGGGAGTTAAAGGCTCTGACACGTGGGGAGAGTTAGTCGGCATAACTTCCCCCTTGTCAATTTCTTCTGGTGATAAATCTTTTAAAGCCAGAATATGGTCTTTATAACTTATAGTAAGATCAGTGCATTTGGTACACATTCTAAGAGGGGGTTCCACAATGGCTTCTAAACATAATGAACAAGGAGTTTCCTCTATGTCAGACATGTTTAACAGACTAGTAATGAGACCAGCAAGCTTTGAAAACACTTTAATTAATGTGAAAAACAGAATATAAAAAACGGTACTGTGCCTTTAAGGGAAAAAAACAAACACAAAAACTGCAAAACAGTGAAAAAAGCAGTTAACTCTATGAAATTTTTACAGTGTATATAACAGACTAAAATAGCATTGCACCCACTTGTAAATGGATGATTAAAACGAAGCAAAAAAACGGTAAAAAACGTTATAACAGTCACAAGCAAACTGCCACAGCTCTACTGTGGCTCCTACCTTCCCATAAAATGATTTTTTAGGCACAAAAACCCTTTACAGAGGTCCAATATATCAGGGGACTCCTTCAGGGAATGGATGTCTCAGGATGTAATAAACAACTGCGCAATTAGAGTGTGAAAAACACAATTTATGCTTACCTGATAAATTTATTTCTCTTGTGGTGTATCCAGTCCACGGATCATCCATTACTTGTGGGATATTCTCATTCCCAACAGGAAGTTTCAAGAGGACACCCACAGCAGAGCTGTAATATAGCTCCTCCCCTAACTGTCATAGCCAGTCATTCGACAGAAAACAAGCCGAGGAAGGAGGAACCATAGGGTGCAGTGGTTACTGTAGTTTAAATTTAAAAATTACCTGCCTTAAAATGACAGGGCGGGCCGTGGACTGGATACACCACAAGAGAAATAAATTTATCAGGTAAACATAAATTGTGTTTTCTCTTGTAAGGTGTATCCAGTCCACGGATCATCCATTACTTGTGGGATACCAATATCAAAGCTAAAGTACACGGATGAAGGGAGGGACAAGGCAGGAACTTAAATGGAAGGAACCACTACCCGTAAAACCTGTCTCCCAAATATAGCCTCCGAAGAAGCAAAAGTATCAAATTTGTAAAAGTTTGAAAAAATATGAAGCGAAGACCAAGTTGTCACCTTGCAAATCTGATCAAAAGAAGCCTCATTTTTAAAGGCCCAAGTGGAAGCCACAGCTCTAGTGGAATGAACTGTAATACTTTCAGGAGGCTGCTGTCCAGCAGTCTCATAGGCTAAGCGGATTAAGCTTCTTAGTCAAAAAGAAAAAGAGGTTGCCGAAGCCTTTTGACCTCTCCTCTGTCCAGAGTAGACAACAAACAAAGCAGATGTTTGACGAAAATCTTTAGTAGCTTGTAAGTAAAACTTTAAAGCACGGACCACGTCCAGATTGTGTAACACAAGGATGGAACAACAATCTCTTGATTGATATTCTTGTTAGATACTACCTTAGGTAAGAACCCAGGTTTGGTATGCAGGACTACCTTATCCGTATGAAAAATCAGATAAGGAGAATCACATTGTAAGGCAGATAGCTCAGAGACTCTACGAGCCGAGGAAATAGCTACCAAAAAAAGAACTTTCCAAGATAAAAGCTTGATATCTATGGAATGAAAAGGTTCAAACGGAACTCCTTGAAGAACCTTAAGAACCAAGTTTAAGCTCCATGGTGGAGCAACAGGTTTAAACACAGGCTTGATTCTAACTAAAGCCTGACAAAATGCCTGAACGTCTGGAACATCTGCCAGACGCTTAACTAGCTGACAATCCTTTTTCCAAACCTTCTTGGAGAAAAGATAATATCCTAGCAATCCTGACCTTATTCCATGGGTAACCCTTGGATTCACACCAATAAAGATATCTACGCCATACCTTATGGTAAATTTTCCTGGTGACAGGCTTTCGTGCCTGTCTTAAGGTATCAATAACTGACTCGGAGAAGCCACGCTTTGATAAAATCAAGCGTTCAATCTCCAGGCAGTCAGCCTCAGAGAAATTAGATTTGGATGGTTGAAAGGACCCTGAAGTAGAAGGTCCTGTTTCAGAGGCAGAGACCATGGTGGAAAGGATGACATGTCCACTAGATCTGCATACCAGGTCCTGCATGGCCACGCAGGTGCTATCAGAATCACTGATGCTCTCTCCTGCTTGATCTTAGCAATCAGTCGAGGGAGCAGAGGAAACGATGGAAACACATAAGCCAGGTTGAAAGACCAGGGCGCTGCTAGAGCATCTATCAGTGTCGCCTTGGGATCCCTGGACCTGGATCCATAACACGGAAGCTTGGCGTTCTGGCGAGACGCCATGAGATCCAGTTCTGGTTTGCCCCAACGATGAATCAGTTGTGCAAATACCTCCGGATGGAGTTCCCACTCTCCCGGATGAAAAGTCTGACGACTTAGAAAATCCGCCTCCCAGTGCTCTACACCTGGGATATGGATAGCTGATAGGTGGCAAGAGTGAATCTCTGCCCAGCGAATTATTTTTGAAACTTCTAACATCTCTAGGGAACTTCTCGTTCCCCCTTGATGGTTGATGTAAGCTACAGTCGTGATGTTGTCCGACTGAAATCTGATGTACCTCAGAGTTGCTAACTGAGGCCAAGCCTGAAGAGCCTTGAATATCGCTCTTAGTTCCAGAATATTTAATGGAAGGAGAGACTCCTCCTGAGTCCACGATCCCTGAGCCTTCAGGGAGTTCCAGACTGCACCCCAACCTAGAAGGCTGGCATCTGTCGTAACAATTGTCCAATCTGGCCTGCGAAAGGTCATACCTTTGGACAGATGGACCCGAGATAGCCACCAGAGAAGAGAATCCCTGGTCTCTTGGTCCAGATTCAGTTGAGGGGACAAATCTGTGTAATCCCCATTCCACTGACTGAGCATGCATAGTTGCAGCGGTCTGAGATGTAAGCGTGCAAACGGCACTATGTCCATTGCCGCTACCATTAAGCCGATTACTTCCATACACTGAACCACCGAAGGGCGCGGAATGGAATGAA
Organism: Bombina bombina; assembly: GCF_027579735.1. Taxonomy (NCBI): domain Eukaryota; kingdom Metazoa; phylum Chordata; class Amphibia; order Anura; family Bombinatoridae; genus Bombina; species Bombina bombina. The sequence continues at coordinate 162,653,037 of NC_069507.1, read as the reverse complement.
GAACCCGGCAGGAATTTAGAAGCTTTGATAACCTGGACTCCGTCAGGTAAATTTTCATTTCTACAGAATCTATCAGAGTCCCTAGACAGGAAACTCTTGTGAGTGGGGATAGAGAACTCTTTTCCTTGTTTACTTTCCACCCATGCGACCACAGAAATGCCAGTACTACGTCCGAATGAGACTTGGCAATTTGGAAGTTTGACGCCTGTATCAGGATGTCGTCTAAATAAGGGGCTACTGCTATGCCCCGCGGCCTTAGGACCGTCATAAGCGACCCTAGAACCTTTGTAAAGATTCTTGAGGCTGCAGCTAATCCCAATGGAAGAGCTACAACTGGTAATGCCTGTCTTGAAAGGCAAACCTGAGAAACCGATGATGATCTTTGTGTATCGGAATGTGAAGATAAGCATCCTTTAGATCCACTATAGTCATATATTGACCCTCCTGGATCAGTGGTAGGATGGTACGAATAGTTTCCATCTTGAACGACGGAACTTTGAGGAATTTGTTTAAGATCTTTAGATCCAAAATTGGTCTGAAGGTTCCCTCTTTTTTGGGAACCACAAACAGATTTGAGTAAAAACCCTGTCCCTGTTCCTCCTTTGGAACTGGATGGATCACTCCCATAACTAGGAGGTCTCGTACACAGTGTAAGAATGCCTCTCTCTTTATCTGGTGTGCAGATAATTGTGAAAGGTGAAATCTCCCTTTTGGGGGGGAAGCTTTGAAGTCCAAAAGATATTCCTGGGATATAATTTCCAACGCCCAGGGATCCTGAACATCTCTTGCCCATGCCTGGGCAAAGAGTGAAAGTCTGCCCCCTACTAGATCCGTTCCCGGATAGGGGGCCGTTCCTTCATGCTGTCTTAGAGGCAGCAGCAGGCTTTTTTACCTGCTTACCTTTTTTCCAGGTCAGGTTTGGTCTCCAGACCGTCTTGGATTGAGCAAAAGTTCCCTCTTGTTTATTATTAGAGGAAGTTGATGCCGCACCTGCCTTGAAGTTTTGAATGGCGCGAAAATTAGACTGTTTGGCCCTAGATTTGGACCTGTCCTGAGGAAGGGCATGACCTTTTCCTCCAGTGATATCAGCAATAATCTCCTTCAACCAGGCCCGAATAGGGTCTGCCCCTTGAAGGGAATGTTAAGTAGCTTAGATTTTGAAGTCACGTCAGCTGACCATGATCTAAGCCATAGCGCTCTGCGCGCCTGTATAGCAAAACCAGAATTCTTAGCCGTTAGTTTAGTCAAATGAACAATGGCATCAGAATAAAAGAATTGGCTAGCTTAAGTGCTCTAAGTTTGCCAAGTATGTCATCCAATGGAGTCGCTACCTGTAAAGCCTCTTCCAGAGACTCAAACCAGTACGCCGCAGCAGCAGTGACAGGGCAATGCATGCAAGGGGCTTAGGATAAAACCTTGTTGAATAAATATTTTCTTAAGGTAACCTAATTTTTTATCCATTGGATCTAAAAAAAGCACAACTGTCCTTGACAGGGATAGTAGTACGCTTTACTAGAGTAGAAACTGCTCCCTCCACCTTAGGGACTGTCTGCCATAAGTCCCGTGTGGTGGCGTCTATTGGAAACATTTTTCTAAAAATAGGAGGGGAAGAGAACGGCACACCTGGTCTATACCATTCCTTATTAATAATTTCTGTAAACCTTTTAGGTATTTGGAAAAACATCAGTACACACCGGCACTGCAAAGTATTTATCCAGTCTACACAATTTCTCTGGCACTGCAATGGTATCACAGTCATTCAGAGCAGCTAAAACCTCCCTAAGCAACACGCGGAGGTGTTCAAGCTTAAATTTAAATGTAGAAATATTAGAATCAGGTATCTTTCCTGAGTCATTAACATCACCCACTGACTGAAGCTCTCTTTCCTCAGCTTCTGCATATTGTGAGGCAGTATCAGACATGGTTCTTAAAGTGTCAGTATGCTCTGCATTTTGTCTCACCCCAGAGCTATCTCGCTTACCTCTAAGTTCAGGTAGTCTGGCTAATACCGCTGACAGTGTATTATCCATGACTGCCGCCATGTCTTGTAAAGTAAACGCTATGGGCGCCCTAGATGTACTTGGCGCCATTTGAGCGTGAGTCCCTTAAGCGGAAGTCAAAGGGTCTGACACATGGGGAAAGTTAGTTGGCATAACTTCCCCCTCGTCAGATTCCTCTGGTGATAAATTTTTTAAAGACAGAAAATGATCTTTATTGCATAAAATGAAATCAGTACATTTGGTACACATTCTAAGGGGGGTTCCACCATGGCTTTTAAACATAATAAACAAGGAGTTTCTTCTATGTCAGACATGTTTATACAGAATAGCAATGAGACTAGCAAGCTTGGAAAACACTTTAAAATCAAGTTAACAAGCAAATATAAAAAACGGTACTGTGCCTTTAAGAGAAACACATTTTGTCAGAATTTGAAAAACAGTGAAAAAATGCAGTAAATCAAACAAAATTTTTACAGTGTGTATAATAGGCTAACAGAGCATTGCATCCACTTGCAAATGGATGATTAACCCCTTAGTTCAAAAAACGGATCAAAAAAACGAAATAGACGTTTTTTAACAGTCACAACCAACTGCCACAGCAAGCTGTGGCCCTACCTTCCCCAATAAACGACTTTGGAAAGCCTTTGGGCCCTTTAGAGATGTCCTGTATCATTCAGAGGGCCTTTGAGGGAAGGTGGATGTCGCAGTTTGTAATTTTAACTGCACCAACTGTAACTTTTATACTACAACAGTGGAAATTGTTTCTAGCCAAAATTTAAGCCAGCCATGTGGAAAAAACTAGGCCCCAATAAAGTTTTATCACCAAAGCATATATAAAAACGATTAAACATGCCAGCAAACGTTTTATATTGCAATATCATAAGGGTATTACCCCTAGGAGTAAGCATGATACCAGTCGTTATTAAATCACTGTATTCAGGCTTAACTTACATTAATCCGGTATCAGCAGCATTTTCTAGTGTTTTCCATCTCTAGAAAAAATTATAACTGCACATACCTGATAGCAGAATAAACTGCACGCCATTCTCTCGCTGAAGTTACCTCATCTGTGTAATCCCCTCAGACATATGTGAGAACAGCAATGGATCTTAGTTACAACCTGCTAAGATCATAGAAACCTCAGGCATATTCTTCTTCTATTTACTGCCTGAGATAAAATAGCACAACTCCGGTACTATTTAAAAATAACAAACTTTTGATTGAAGAAAATAAACTAGCTATATTTAACCACTCTCTCCTACAACGTCCTTGTTTGTTGAGAGTTGCAAGAGAATGACTGGCTATGACAGTTAGGGGAGGAGCTATATTACAGCTCTGCTGTGGGTGTCCTCTTGCAACTTCCTGTTGGGAATGAGAATATCCCACAAGTAATGGATGATCCGTGGACTGGATACACCTTACAAGAGAAATAGGCCCCTCCCACCATACACTCAAAGTCAGAGGGCCTTAAAAAACTATTCCTAGGAGTAACATAACAGCCATGTGGAAAACTAGGCCCCAAATAAAGATTTATCACGTTTCTTATATATATAACGTTTAACATACTAAGCCATAATAGAAAGTAATAGAAAGTAATATGAAAATTACCCTTTACTGCAAGTATGATGCCAGTCGTTTTTAAATCACTGCAATCAGGGTTACCTTAACTATATCAGGCACTGTCAGCATTTTCTAGTTCTTATAATCCTCTAGAAAAAAATATACTGAACATACCTCAGGGCAGTTAATTCTGCAGGCCGTTCTCCCAGCTGAAGTCTCCCATACTCTTCAGTTATGTGTGAGAACAGCAATGGACCTTAGTTGCAACCTGCTAAGATCATCGAAAACCTCAGGCAAATTCTTCTTCTAATTTCTGCCTGAGGTAAAAAAAAACAAACAAAAAAACAAACAGTACAACGCCGGCACCGTTTAAAAATAACAAACTTTTGATTGAAGATAAACTACACTAATTCACCACATCTCTCTAGCTACTTCCCTTGTCGAGAGCTGCAAGAGAATGACTGGTAGTGGCAGTTAGGGGAGGAGCTATACAGACAGCTCTGCTGTGGGTGATCCTCTTGCAGCTTCCTGTTGGGAAGGAGAATATCCCACAAGTAATGGATGAATCCGTGGACTGGATACACCACAAGAGAAATACATTTATCAGGTAAGCATAAACAATTTTTTCCGCAAAAAAGACCCGCAAAAAAAACCTTTTCCCATCTGCAAAAAAGGCTTTACTATCTTCAAAAAGCCCTTCCCCATCTTCAAAGTAACAGTTTTGACCACATTCAGAGTAACAGTTTTGACCACATAAAGGAATGAACTAAATTTGTGTTGCATGCATTTGTTTGTTTATTTATTTGCTATGGGCCAGATTACGAGTGGATCACTAAATATCACTTACGCGAGCGCGATATTTGCTCTCCACTCAGTAATACAACACAGTATTAGAAATAAAGCGTAATGCAAACGCGACCTCGTGTTCTTATTTCATGGAAGCTTTGCACTCACGAGAGCACTTCCAAAGACTCCAATGGGAGCTTCGTTCTCATGCCGTCAGTCACGGCAAATAACCTAGCACAGCAAAGGGGGATAGTAGCGCAGCGATGGCAGCAAATATTAAATATATATGTATATGAATAAATACATATATATTTGTGTGTTAAAATGTGTAACTACACATATTAACACATAAATATATATGTATATAAGCATATATATATTTATAGAGAACACAAAGTTCCCCATAGACTACAATGTAAACGCACTGATATGCTGATATTTTTTATCTTTAACAGGGATATGCACAATTTTCGGAGCACTAATTGCTACTTGTAATGGCTGGTTATTTATCGTGCGCCCGTAAATGGGTGAATTTGCAAGTTTATGGGCGCACAATAAATTAGCCCTCCACTTATAATCTAGCCCTAAATAAGGATGCTCGTTTTGTGTTTAGAAGTGAATGAGAAAAAAAAATCTAAATTAGTGGGGGGGTGTATTTGACCCATTCCAAATACGCATGTCTTGTATATGCAATGGAGGTGTAAAATCATTTTAAGCAACACCATCTGGCCTTTTTAAAAAAAACAGATCCGGAAAGTTAGCGGATAGTTTAATTCATCAGTTGTAATGAAGATGCACTGTAACTTACTTTTTAATATACGGTAGATATGAAATTCACCGCTATATGTATATAGTGTAAATGTATTATTATTCTGAGCAGGAATAATTGCAAATATAACATGTAATCAGGGTATTATATGTATTTATTTGCAATCAATTGATATTTTAAGATCTGGGACAGTTTTCTCTCTGTACCTGAGTAACCCCTCCTGATTGCAATCTAGTTTTAAAAACCACCCCTTCACAGGTGTTATAAAATGGGCTGGCATATAAGATGGCATTTCTTACTGAAAAATAAATTCAAGAGAATGAAGAAATACACTGAAAATAGCATGACAGTAAAGAGGTGATTTTTAATTTCTGCTGTATCTGAATCATGACAGTTTAATGTTAGGTGGGCTATCCCTTTGAGCTATCAGCTTAAGATTATATTGAATCAAACAATTCAAATTTTAAAATCCTTGTCTAAAATATTACACTGTACGTCCTAATGTCAGCATCAATGTTTATCTTTAATTCTAAATTCACATATACATACTTTCAAAGTATAATACACAATGTAACAAATGGCTCTTACAAGTTCTGATGAGTGATCAATGACACAAGTATCGAGCAATTTGATTAATTAGTAATAGTTCAAAATGTATGTTTGAATCAGATTGGCTGATGTCATAAATCATGTGATTATGCATATTTGAAAAATTCACTAGTGTGTGGGTTGTTTAGGAGTTTGCGTCATAATTGGTGTGAAAAGTGTTGCGTTATAATTGGTGCAAAGTGGAGCGTGTGACTTGTATTACATGGCTTAAACATGGTGCACATAGATTTTTCCCAAAAAATAAAAAACAAAATTTATGCTTACCTGATAAATTCCTTTCTCCTGTAGTGTGGTCAGTCCACGGGTCATCATTACTTCTGGGATATTAACTCCTCCCCAACAGGAAGTGCAAGAGGATTCACCCAGCAGAGCTGCTATATAGCTCCTCCCCTCTACGTCACCTCCAGTCATTCGACCAAGGACCAACGAGAAAGGAGAAGCCAAAGGGTGTAGTGGTGACTGGAGTATAATTCAAAAATTTTTACCTGCCATAAAAAACAGGGCGGGCCGTGGACTGACCACACTACAGGAGAAAGGAATTTATCAGGTAAGCATAAATTTTGTTTTCTCCTGTTAAGTGTGGTCAGTCCACGGGTCATCATTACTTCTGGGATACCAATACCAAAGCTAAAGTACACGGATGACGGGAGGGACAGGCAGGCTCTTTATACGGAAGGAACCACTGCCTGAAGAACCTTTCTCCCAAAAACAGCCTCCGAAGAAGCAAAAGTGTCAAATTTGTAAAATTTGGAAAAAGTATGAAGAGAAGACCAAGTTGCAGCCTTGCAAATCTGTTCAACAGAAGCCTCATTCTTAAAGGCCCAAGTGGAAGCCACAGCTCTAGTAGAATGTGCTGTAATTCTTTCAGGAGGCTGCTGTCCAGCAGTCTCATAGGCTAACCGTATTATGCTACGAAGCCAAAAAGAGAGAGAGGTAGCCGAAGCTTTTTGACCTCTCCTCTGACCAGAATAAACGACAAACAGGGAAGACGTTTGTCGAAAATCCTTAGTTGCCTGTAGATAAAATTTCAGGGCACAGACTACATCTAGATTGTGTAGCAGACGTTCCTTCTTCGAAGAAGGATTAGGACACAAAGATGGAACCACAATCTTTTGATTGATATTCCTGTTAGTGACCACCTTAGGTAGGAACCCAGGTTTAGTACGCAGAACTACCTTGTCTGAATGAAAAATCAGATAAGGAGAATCACAGTGTAAGGCAGATAACTCAGAGACTCTTCGAGCCGAGGAAATTGCCATTAAAAACAGAACTTTCCAAGATAACAGCTTGATATCAATGGAATGAAGGGGTTCAAACGGAACACCCTGTAAAACATTAAGAACTAAGTTCAAACTCCATGGTGGAGCAACAGTTTTAAACACAGGCTTGATCCTAGCTAAAGCCTGACAAAAAGCTTGAACGTCCGGAACTTCTGACAGACGTTTGTGTAAAAGAATGGACAGAGCTGAAATCTGTCCCTTTAAGGAACTAGCGGATAAACCCTTTTCTAAACCTTCTTGTAGAAAAGACAATATCCTCGGAATCCTAACCTTACTCCATGAGTAACTCTTGGATTCGCACCAATATAAGTATTTGCGCCATATCTTATGGTAAATCTTTCTGGTAACAGGCTTCCTAGCCTGTATTAAAGTATCAATAACTGACTCAGAAAAAACACGTTTTGATAAAATCAAGCGTTCAATTTCCAAGCAGTCAGCTTCAGAGAAATTAGATTTTGATGTTTGAAGGGACCCTGGATCAGAAGGTCCTGTTTCAGAGGTAGGGACCAAGGTGGGCAGGATGACATGTCCACTAGATCTGCATACCAAGTCCTGCGTGGCCATGCAGGCGCTATTAGAATCACTGATGCTCTCTCCTGTTTGATTCTGGCAATCAATCGAGGAAGCATCGGAAAGGGTGGAAACACATAAGCCATCCCGAAGGTCCAAGGTGCTGTCAAAGCATCTATCAGAACCGCTCCCGGATCCCTGGATCTGGACCCGTAACGAGGAAGCTTGGCGTTCTGTCGAGACGCCATGAGATCTATCTCTGGTTTGCCCCAACGTCGAAGTATTTGGGCAAAGACCTCCGGATGAAGTTCCCACTCCCCCGGATGAAAAGTCTGACGACTTAGGAAATCCGCCTCCCAGTTCTCCACTCCCGGGATGTGGATTGCTGACAGGTGGCAAGAGTGAGACTCTGCCCAGCGAATTATCTTTGATACTTCCATCATTGCTAGGGAGCTTCTTGTCCCTCCCTGATGGTTGATGTAAGCTACAGTCGTGATGTTGTCCGACTGAAACCTGATGAACCCCCGAGTTGTTAACTGGGGCCAAGCCAGAAGGGCATTGAGAACTGCTCTCAATTCCAGAATGTTTATTGGTAGGAGACTCTCCTCCTGATTCCATTGTCCCTGAGCCTTCAGAGAATTCCAGACAGCGCCCCAACCTAGTAGGCTGGCGTCTGTTGTTACAATAGTCCAGTCCGGCCTGCTGAATGGCATCCCCGTGGACAGATGTGGCCGAGAAAGCCACCATAGAAGAGAATTTCTGGTCTCTTGATCCAGATTCAGAGTAGGGGACAAGTCTGAGTAATCCCCATTCCACTGACTTAGCATGCACAATTGCAGCGGTCTGAGATGTAGGCGTGCAAAGGGTACTATGTCCATTGCCGCTACCATTAAGCCGATCACCTCCATGCATTGAGCTACTGACGGGTGTTGAATGGAATGAAGGACACGGCATGCATTTTGAAGCTTTGTTAACCTGTCTTCTGTCAGGTAAATCTTCATTTCTAGAGAATCTATAAGAGTCCCCAAGAAGGGAACTCTTGTGAGTGGAAAGAGAGAACTCTTCTTTTCGTTCACCTTCCATCCATGCAACCTTAGAAATGCCAGTACTAACTCTGTATGAGACTTGGCAGTTTGAAAGCTTGAAGCTTGTATCAGAATGTCGTCTAGGTATGGAGCTACCGAAATTCCTCGCGGTCTTAGTACCGCCAGAAGAGCACCCAGAACCTTTGTGAAGATTCTTGGAGCCGTAGCCAATCCGAATGGAAGAGCTACAAACTGGTAATGCCTGTCTAGAAAGGCAAACCTTAGATACCGGTAATGATCTTTGTGAATCGGTATGTGAAGGTAAGCATCCTTTAAATCCACTGTGGTCATGTACTGACCCTTTTGGATCACGGGTAAAATTGTCCGAATAGTTTCCATTTTGAACGATGGAACTCTTAGGAATTTGTTTAGGATCTTTAAATCCAAGATTGGCCTGAAAGTTTCCTCTTTTTTGGGAACCACAAACAGATTTGAGTAAAACCCTTGTCCTTGTTCCGACCGCGGAACCGGATGGATCACTCCCATTAATAAAAGATCTTGTACGCAGCGTAGAAACGCCTCTTTCTTTATTTGGTTTGTTGACAACCTTGACAGATGAAATCTCCCTCTTGGGGGAGAGGATTTGAAGTCCAGAAGGTATCCCTGAGATATGATCTCTAACGCCCAGGGATCCTGGACATCTCTTGCCCAAGCCTGGGCAAAGAGAGAAAGTCTGCCCCCCACTAGATCCGTTCCCGGATCGGGGGCCCTCAATTCATGCTGTCTTAGGGGCAGCAGCAGGTTTCCTGGCCTGCTTGCCCTTGTTCCAGGACTGGTTAGGTCTCCAGCCATGTCTGTAGCGAGCAACAGTTCCTTCCTGTTTTGGTGCAGAGGAAGTTGATGCTGCTCCTGCTTTGAAATTACGAAAGGAACGAAAATTAGACTGTCTAGCCTTAGGTTTGGCTCTGTCTTGAGGCAGGGCATGGCCTTTACCTCCTGTAATGTCAGCGATAATTTCTTTCAACCCAGGCCCGAATAAGGTCTGCCCTTTGAAAGGTATATTAAGCAATTTAGATTTAGAAGTAACGTCAGCTGACCAGGATTTTAGCCACAGTGCTCTGCGCGCCTGAATGGCGAATCCGGAATTCTTAGCCGTAAGTTTAGTTAAATGTACTACGGCATCCGAAATAAATGAGTTAGCTAACTTAAGGGCTTTAAGCTTGTGTGTAATCTCATCTAATGGAGCTGATTCAAGTGTCTCTTCCAGAGACTCAAACAAAAATGCTGCTGCAGCCGTGACAGGCGCAATGCATGCAAGAGGTTGCAATATAAAACCTTGTTGAACAAACATTTTCTTAAGGTAACCCTCTAACTTTTTATCCATTGGATCTGAAAAGGCACAGCTATCCTCCACCGGGATAGTGGTACGCTTAGCTAAAGTAGAAACTGCTCCCTCCACCTTAGGGACCGTTTGCCATAAGTCCCGTGTGGTGGCGTCTATTGGAAACATCTTTCTAAATATCGGAGGGGGTGAGAATGGCACACCGGGTCTATCCCACTCCTTAGTAACAATTTCAGTAAGTCTCTTAGGTATAGGAAAAACGTCAGTACTCGACGGTACCGCAAAATATTTATCCAACCTACACATTTTCTCTGGTATTGCAACTGTGTTACAATCATTCAGAGCCGCTAACACCTCCCCTAGTAATACACGGAGGTTTTCCAGCTTAAATTTAAAATGTGAAATGTCTGAATCCAGTTTGTTTGGATCAGAACCGTCACCCGCAGAATGAAGCTCTCCGTCCTCATGTTCTGCAAATTGTGACGCAGTGTCTGACATGGCCCTAATATTATCAGCGCACTCTGTTCTCACCCCAGAGTGATCACGCTTACCTCTTAGTTCTGGTAATTTAGCCAAAACTTCAGTCATAACAGTAGCCATATCCTGTAATGTGATTTGTAATGGCCGCCCAGATGTACTCGGCGCTACAATATCACGCACCTCCCGAGCGGGAGATGCAGGTACTGACACGTGAGGCGAGTTAGTCGGCATAACTCTCCCCTCGTTGTTTGGTGAAATATGTTCAATTTGTACAGATTGACTTTTATTTAAAGTAGCATCAATGCAGTTAGTACATAAATTTCTATTGGGCTCCACTTTGGCTTTAGCACATATAGCACAGATATCTTCCTCTGAATCAGACATGTTTAACACACTAGCAAATAAACTAGCAACTTGGAAATACTTTTCAAGTAATTTACTATAATATGAAAACGTACTGTGCCTATAAGAAGCACAGAAAAAGTTATGACAGTTGAAAATTAATAAACTGAAAAGTTATAGCATCAAATCTTTGTAAAAACACAATTTTAGCAAAGGATTGCTCCCATTAGCAAAGGATAACTAACCCTGATAGCAGAAAAAAAATACAGAAATAAACGTTTTTTATCACAGTCAACTACAATCTCACAGCTCTGCTGTGAGTGATTACCTCCCTCAAAACAAGTTTTGAAGACCCCTGAGTTCTGTAGAGATGAACCGGATCATGCAGGGAAGACAATGAACTTCTGACTGAATTTTTTGATGCGTAGCAAAAGCGCCAAAAAAGGCCCCTCCCCCTCACACACAACAGTGAGAGAGATCAGTAAACTGTCATAAATTAAATAAAACGACTGCCAAGTGGAAAAAAATAGTGCCCAAAACATTTTTTCACCCAGTACCTCAGAAAATTAAACGATTTTACATGCCAGCAAAAAACGTTTAACATTAAATAAATTAAGTGTTATTAAAAAGCCTGTTGCTAGTCCCTGCAAATTAGGCTAAGTCTTATGCATACAGTATAATTCCAGTGAAGCGCCATTCCCCAGAATACTGAAGTGTAAAATATACATACATGACAGCCTGATACCAGTTGCTGCTACTGCATTTAAGGCTCAGTTTACATTATATCGGTATGGCAGAATTTTCTCATCAATTCCATTGTCAGAAAATAATAAGCTGCTACATACCTCTTTGCAGATTAACCTGCCCGCTGTCCCCTGATCTGAAGTTTACCTCTCCTCAGATGGCCGAGAAACAGCAATATGATCTTAACTACGCCGGCTAAAATCATAGAAAAAACTCAGGTAGATTCTTCTTCAAATTCTACCAGAGAAGGAATAACACACTCCGGTGCTATTATAAAATAACAAACTTTTGATTGAAGGTATGAAACTAAGTATAATCACCACAGTCCTCTCACACATCCTATTTATTCGTTGGGTGCAAGAGAATGACTGGGGGTGACGTAGAGGGGAGGAGCTATATAGCAGCTCTGCTGGGTGAATCCTCTTGCACTTCCTGTTGGGGAGGAGTTAATATCCCAGAAGTAATGATGACCCGTGGACTGACCACACTTAACAGGAGAAAGTAAGTTAGCTACAGTATATTATGTTGTGTATTTATTTCAGTTTTATCTCTATATCTATTAGTGCGACAAGCTTGGGGCAAAACTTTTCAACAAATTTGTAGAAATAATATTGTCCCCTTGCTTTGTAATAAGAGACAAATTTGTAGCATAATCTATAAGTAGTAAATGTGGAGCAATAATATTGTTTGATTTAGAAAGGGTATACAATTTTAATAGAGTTTCTAATTTACTTTTATTATGTAATATACTTCATTCTCTTGCAGCATCGAAAAAAAGTTTTCTGTGTTTTCAGACTCCCATTCGCGTCTATGGCATCCGCAACCTCAAGGGTGGTGGATTGAAAACTAGGTACGCTGCGTCAGAACACACGCGAGCGTTCCTGTTAAATGTTTGAGAAATTTGGAAGAGGTTCAAATAGAGTCGAATCTGAATTCGAAACATCTGTATTGACGCAAGCATCGATCTGAGTCGGTTTGAGATTGCGGGATCGTATATTACGTCACAAATTTCAACATTTGACAACCTTGACGCTTTGATAACTACGGCGGATCAATCTCGTGACATAATACGACGCGGAATTCAAGCGTATTTTCAGTTGACGCTTTGATAAATAGAACCCTAGATCTGTTTTTATAAAGGGGAGAGTTTACCATAACTTTAACATAAATCTTTGTGGTATGTATTATTGATCATTTAAAAAGGATTTCACCTTTTATTTCTTTTTCCCTAACTTTATTTGTGCAGGGTCTATTACTAAGCTACTCCTTTGGCTTTCTGTAGAGACCACATCCCCTTTTGGCTCTACAGAAAGGCAAAGGAGTAGTTTAACCTTTGAAATTGTTGCTAGCATACACGTGCATTAGCTCTTCTTATTAGAACTCATCAATAGTAGATAGATTTCTGATTGCAGCTTAGGTAAAGCTCATTTCAGGGTTGAATTATAATTAATTAAGATTATGGTGGAGATAAAAGTTTGAGATTAAAATCCTCCGAGTCTAGTAGTCATTTCTGTATTTGATGCATTCTCCCCATTAGTGGATTGCTGTGTGTTAACACAGTATTTGAAACAAAGAGTTTTAAATGTTGCATATCTAATTTGCATATCTTACCCAGAATCCATTGGTAACAATGTATATGGAGTTTTACTGGGTAAAAGAAAGTGGGGATACTTGCCTAGATGTGCTAATTTCCTGTGCAACACATTTTATTGATTTACTTTTGAGAGCTGGATGATTTTAATCTCAAACTTTTATCTCCACCATAATTTTAATGAATTTATAATTCAGATAGAAAAGCAGTTTTAAGAGACTTTCCAATTCACTTCCATTATCAAATTGTGTTTAGTCTTTTTATACGAACACTTATTGAGGCACCAGCTCCTGAGCATGTGCATAAAGTTAAGTGTATATGTATATGAGTCTGTGATTGGCTGATTGCTGTCACATGATAGAGGGGGTTGGCAAATTGAGATAAATTTTTAAATTTGTTAGAAAAAAATCTATTGCTGTGTTAAAATTCACAGTAAGTGCTATTACATTCTCATTTTATTATGGACATAAAAACAAAAAAAAAAGTATACAATTTTGTATAACTTGTAATTTTCTACTGAACAAAATAATTTGTAATTGCATTTCTGGATTTAGATCTTTGAAGTATTACTGTAGAAAGTAATTGAGGATAATTGCTTTGTGTTATGTCTGTGAGAGCTATTGAGTGTTACACATGTTGATAAATGTATGATTTAAAATGTATTTGTTTAATGGGGTAATAAACATAATTAGTAAGCATGTTTTAAAAGGAATGTTTGATTATATAAAATGTTTATTTGTTAATATATTGTCAAAGATTGCATGTGTTATGAAGTTAATTATTAATTAAGATTCATAAATGTTTTTGACGTATATTGGGATAACAATTTTCCTGGTTGCAAATGATTTTTAAAAATCCAAATAATACAGCCTGATCTTAGATTGCATAACTGAGTGGCCTTGCTTTGGTTGGTCACCGATTGGCACTTTTATAACCCAGACCTTGAGAGGGCTATTGTCATGATTGCTTCCGTTCATCGCCGTGTCGCCGCGGCTCCCGGAACTTCTCTGTGCCTCTGACGTCATGTTACTTAGCAACATGACGCTTTCTCTCACACCCCTCTGATGACGGTTACGCTCCTGCCCTTTAAATCTCGGCGGGAGATCTGAATCTGGGCCCGTTTGTTTGTTTCCCTGGATTGTGAGTACCATATCAATTTTGTTCTTTTGTGTACCGACTTCTGCCTGCCTGACCAAGCCTCTTGCCTAATCCCTTCTTGCTGATATTTGGATATTGACTTCTGCCTGCCTGACCTTGCCTGTAGCTTTTAACCTTTTGCTGATACTTGGATGCCGACTTCTGCTTGCCTGACCTTGTCTTTTGCCTATACCTTTTGCTGATATTTGGATGCCGACTTCTGCCTGCCTGACCTTGCTTTTGCCTTTACCTTTAAACCTTTTCTTTGTTAAACAAAACCTGCTTAAAGGGACATTTTACTTTTACAAGCTGCAAAAGAGAACTTTGCCTTTCTGTTTATTAAACACCTGCTTAAAAGGGACATTTACTTTTACAAGCTGCAAAAGAGAACTTTGCCTTTCTGTTTGTTATACACCTGCTTAAAAGGGACATTTACTTTTACAAGCTGCAAAAGAGAACTTTGCCTTTCTGTTTGTTATACACCTGCTTAAAAGGGGACATTTACTTTTACAAGCTGCAAAAGAGAACTTTGCCTTTCTGTTTGTGATAAACCTGCTTAAAGGGACATTATACTTTTACAAGCTGCAAAAGAGAACTTTTCCTTTGTTTTACAAGCCTGCTAAAGAGGACCTTTTTCAGAAGCTTCAAGTAAGAGCATTTCCTTTTTGTTCTTTGTACTACTTAAAGGGACGTTTTATCCTTTGTGGCTTTCCTGCATTCTGGAACAATATTCATTTTTGTTATCTTCTAATCTGCTTCCTGAGTGGGTCACGTCCTGGAGATTTCTCAGTGTGCTAGCGTGTGCTTTCAATTCACGCTAGCAGTTGGGTTACATCCCGGATTGATTCCAGAGCGGCTGACATTACAAACGGGCCATAAAAATGGACCCCACTGAATTATCTATGGCCGTGGCTCACCAGGGACAGCTCTTGGGTTCTCATGCCACTCACTTGCAGTCTCTGGACACTAAACTTGATCAAATTACTGCTCTATTACAAAATTTGGTTGCTACCGCACCTCCCAATCCTAATCCCAATCCAAATCCGATTGAAGCATTACCTCCTCCGATTCCTAACAATCAGTCTCAGGTACAACTAAGTCCCAGGATACCTCTTCCGGATAAATATGATGGGAATCCTGAAGAATGTAGAGGTTTTCTGAATCAATGCCGTCTTCATTTCCGAAATAGCCCTACTCTCTTTGCTACTGCCTCTTCTAGAATCACGTTTCTTATTTCCTTAATGAAAGGAAAAGCCTTGGCTTGGGTGTCACCTTTGCTAGAAAAGAATGATCCTATACTGTTGGATGTTGATACATTTCTATCTACATTCTCAAACGTATTCGATAAACCTGGAAGGTCATCCGCTGCTGAAGCTACTCTCCTGGATTTACGTCAAGGAAATCAACCAGTCTCTCAATATGCAATTGAGTTCCGCACCCTTGCCTCTGAAACCACTTGGAATCAGGGAGCACTCAGAGCCGCTTTCCGTAAAGGACTTTCTGAGCGTCTCAAGGATGAATTGGTGTATCGTGAACTTCCAGAGTCCTTAGAAGCCTTAATAAATCTCTGTATCAGTCTCGACGCCAGGTTTCGTGAACGCCAACAAGAAAAGGATAGAACACAGAGGACTTCCACTCGAACTCCTTTTCGTTTAGCTCCTCGTTTTTCTAATCCAGTCACTCCAGCCTCTCCTACTACTGATCAGGCTGAACCCATGGAAGTAGGAAGTATAAAATTAACTGAGACTGAACGCTTAAGAAGACGGACTCTTGGCTTATGTCTGTACTGTGGCCTTAAAGGGCATTTATTAAGGGATTGTCCTACTAGGCCAGTAAAAGCCAGGGCTTAACTCTAGTCCAGGGAACTGAGTTAAGCCAAAATAGTGGTCATTCCCTATACAAGAAACTCTTTGTTCCAGTAACTCTTCTAATTGGACATAAGAAGATCTATACCCAAGCTCTAATTGATTCTGGTGCTGGAGGTGTGTTCATTGACTCTACATTTGTTTCTACTCATTCTATACCCTTACTAAAGAAGGAGTATTCCATTTCAGTCTCTACGGTCAGTGGAGATCCTTTGGGTTCTGGATACATTCAGTTTTCTACTCAACCCTTACTCCTCACCGTAGGAATACTTCATTCTGAGACAATTTGTTTCGATGTCATTCCCACTCCGCAATTTCCCATTATCTTGGGATTACCCTGGCTCCAGATTCACAATCCCATTTTTTCTTGGACTTTCGGTGAACTCACTTCCTGGGGATCTATATGCCAGACTAAATGTCTTCAAAAGATTACTAAGTTACCACTCACTATTGCTCTCACAGTTGAAACTCCGGAATCCTTACCTATGCATTACCATGACTTTGTGGATGTCTTCTCCAAAAAAGAAGCTGAACGTCTTCCTCCTCATCGCCCTTTTGATTGTCCCATTGATCTCCTTCCTGGGGCTACCTATCCTCGAGGCAAGACATATCCACTTTCTAAACCAGAAAACATGGCTCTGGAAGAATATATAAAAGACAATCTGGCTAGAGGATTTATTCGACCCTCCTCTTCTCCTGTAGGGGCTGGTTTCTTTTTTGTGGGAAAAAAGGATGGCGGATTAAGACCCTGTATTGATTATCGTGGATTGAATCAGATTACCATCAAGAACAGTTATCCTCTGCCCCTTATTCCTGAACTTTTTACTTATCTTCAGGGAGCCACCATTTTCACCAAACTCGACCTACGTGGTGCATACAACTTGATCCGTATACGCAAAGGAGATGAGTGGAAGACTGCCTTTAACACTCGATTTGGGCATTATGAATATTTGGTCATGCCCTTCGGGCTATGCAATGCTCCGGCGGTTTTCCAGCATTTTGTAAACGAGATCTTTCGTGATTTTTTGAATATTTTTGTTATCATATACCTGGACGACATCTTAATTTTTTCTCAGAACCCCCAAGATCATGTGCACCACGTCAAGAAAGTACTTCAACGTCTAAGAGAATTCCATCTGTTTGCTAAACTGGAGAAATGTTCTTTCCATCAAAAATCCATACCCTTTCTGGGTTATGTAATATCGGCATCTGGATTCGAAATGGACCCTACTAAACTTTCTGCCATTTTGGATTGGCCTAGACCTGATTCTTTGAAGGCTTTACAACGTTTCCTAGGCTTCGCCAATTATTACAGAAAGTTCATCAAGAATTTTGCTACTATTACTTCTCCTCTTACTTCTCTCACAAGAAAAGGACAAAACTGTAAAGTATGGCCGTCTGAGGCTATAGAAGCTTTTGAATCTCTCAAAGAAGCTTTTTCCTCAGCTCCTATCCTTCGTCATCCAAATCCTGAGTTTCAATTTATTCTGGAGGTGGATGCTTCCTCTGTTGCTGCTGGAGCTGTTCTGTCTCAACGAATACCAGAGACTGGAAGGATTCATCCTGTTGCTTTTTTCTCTAAAAAATTCACTCCTTCCGAATTTAACTATGACGTAGGGAATAAAGAGTTGCTTGCCATCAAAATGGCATTGGATGAATGGAGACATTGGCTGGAAGGTACTTCTTTGCCATTTACTATACTTACTGATCATAAGAACCTTCTGTATCTCCAAACAGCCAAACGACTAAATTCCAGGCAAGCACGCTGGTCATTATTCTTCTCTCGGTTTCACTATAATTTGTCTTACATACCTGGTTCAAAAAATATTAAAGCAGACGCACTTTCCAGACAATTTCAAGATACCCCAGTTCCTGAGTCTGGTACCATTCTCCAACCTCATGAAGTCATTGCCCAGTTAACAACTTCTTGGTTACAAGAATTACAGTCCGCTCAAGAGCATCTTCCTTTGTCCTGTAAACCTCCCGATGGTTTACTCTTTGTTCCTGAACGCCTTCGTTCCAAGATTTTATTTTGGGCTCATGATAGTCCCCTTTCTGGACATCCTGGCATCAGTATTACCACTCGAAACCTCAAACAACATGTCTGGTGGCCTACACTCTCTCAAGATGTGAAGGATTACGTCTCAGTATGCACACAATGTGCCATGAACAAAACTCCACGCCAACTTCCTTCAGGATTACTCCAACCATTGCATATACCTCACCAGCCTTGGACTCATGTATCCATGGACTTTATTACCGATCTTCCCTTGTCCACTGGGAACAATACTATCTGGGTGGTGGTCGACAGGTTCACTAAGACGGCTCATTTTGTACCCTTGCCAGGATTACCATCTGCCAAAAGACTCTCTGAACTTTTTATTCTACATATTGTAAGAATCCATGGATTTCCTCTAGATATTGTTTCAGATAGAGGGGTACAATTCGTTTCTCGATTTTGGAGGTCACTTTGTAAACATTTTGGTACTACTATATCTCTCTCTACTTCTCACCACCCACAATCGAATGGTCAGACTGAAAGAGTAAACCAGTGTCTTGAAACATATCTTAGACATTATGTGGATCATTATCATTCTAACTGGACTTCTTACCTTCCTTTGGCTGAATTGGCTCATAATGCCCGGTACAATTCCTCCCTTCAGACTTCTCCTTTTCATGCAGCTTACGGATATCAGCCTAGGACATTCCCTTTGCATACTTCCTCCACAGTGAATCCTGCTTCTGATCTTACAGCCCGAAGATTAACTCGACATTGGCAGAAGATACATCGTATTCTTTCTGTAACTTCTAGACGTTACAAGTTCTTTTCGGATCTTCGACGGAAGAAGGCTCCCAAATATCGCCCTGGTGATAAAGTTTGGATTTCCTCTCGATTTCTTCGCCTGAAACAACCTTCTAACAAATTGGGACCACGATATGTGGGTCCTTTCCGAATACTGGGTCAGGTATGTTCCACTGCTTATCGGGTAGCTTTACCCAAGTCTCTCAAAGTCCATCCGGTATTCCATGTTTCTCTTTTAAAACCTGTGATGATTAACAGGTATTCTAAGCCTTTTTCTAAACCTCCACCGTTATTGGTGCATGGACATCCTGAGTTTGAGATCAGCCATATTCTAGATTCCAAGTTGCGGGGCAAGAAATTGTATTATCTCATTCATTGGAAGGGTTATCCAGTCACGGAACGTTCTTGGGAACCTGCTCATCAAGTAAATGCTCCTATATTGGTCAAGACCTTCCACAAGACTCATCCTGATAGACCTGGTCCTGTCCCCCGGAGGGGTCCTTGAGGAGGGGGTGCTGTCATGATTGCTTCCGTTCATCGCCGTGTCGCCGCGGCTCCCGGAACTTCTCTGTGCCTCTGACGTCATGTTACTTAGCAACATGACGCTTTCTCTCACACCCCTCTGATGACGGTTACGCTCCTGCCCTTTAAATCTCGGCGGGAGATCTGAATCTGGGCCCGTTTGTTTGTTTCCCTGGATTGTGAGTACCATATCAATTTTGTTCTTTTGTGTACCGACTTCTGCCTGCCTGACCAAGCCTCTTGCCTAATCCCTTCTTGCTGATATTTGGATATTGACTTCTGCCTGCCTGACCTTGCCTGTAGCTTTTAACCTTTTGCTGATACTTGGATGCCGACTTCTGCTTGCCTGACCTTGTCTTTTGCCTATACCTTTTGCTGATATTTGGATGCCGACTTCTGCCTGCCTGACCTTGCTTTTGCCTTTACCTTTAAACCTTTTCTTTGTTAAACAAAACCTGCTTAAAGGGACATTTTACTTTTACAAGCTGCAAAAGAGAACTTTGCCTTTCTGTTTATTAAACACCTGCTTAAAAGGGACATTTACTTTTACAAGCTGCAAAAGAGAACTTTGCCTTTCTGTTTGTTATACACCTGCTTAAAAGGGGACATTTACTTTTACAAGCTGCAAAAGAGAACTTTGCCTTTCTGTTTGTGATAAACCTGCTTAAAGGGACATTATACTTTTACAAGCTGCAAAAGAGAACTTTTCCTTTGTTTTACAAGCCTGCTAAAGAGGACCTTTTTCAGAAGCTTCAAGTAAGAGCATTTCCTTTTTGTTCTTTGTACTACTTAAAGGGACGTTTTATCCTTTGTGGCTTTCCTGCATTCTGGAACAATATTCATTTTTGTTATCTTCTAATCTGCTTCCTGAGTGGGTCACGTCCTGGAGATTTCTCAGTGTGCTAGCGTGTGCTTTCAATTCACGCTAGCAGTTGGGTTACATCCCGGATTGATTCCAGAGCGGCTGACAGCTATTTTGGAAGCCTATGAATTAGCACTCCTCCCATATGCTAGCATAACTGACGTACCAGTAAACATCAGATCCCACATACTATATAAGGACTCACTGCAGGCGTGATGCATGGTGCAAAGGTTCTTGGGGCATCTCTGTCTATCCACTAGATATAGAACTCTAGAAGGTAACAAAAATGTTCCTACTGGAATGGAATCTCCCATTCTTGGTATGAAAAGAAAAAAGAGATCTGGGAGGTGGGGGACATCCTGGATGAAATGTCGCTTGAGTTGATGTCCTTCGGTATGGAGTTTAGTCAGCTAAAGAAGACTTGGAGCGGCACTTTTACTTACATTTGAGCCTGTTAAGGCACATAAAAGGTAACTATAAGAATATACACCCTGTTGGTGGTCTCTGATATGTTACTGTTCATTTTGTTTGTTGATACAATAAAAGTTACATTTTATTTGACTTAATTTTGTACGTGCAATACTGAGTAAGTGTACCACATAACCCCTACTATTATTTTTCATTCTGATACATATAAAATTGTAGTGCTAGCACCAAGGGAGATGGTATATATATATATATATTTCAACCCTCCCCCACACACACACTTGTAACTCTAATTGTTACCGTTGCAGTGCCAGGTTTTTTTTATTTACTCATTTTATAGAAAGATAACAGACATTTGTTGTAATTACACTGTGCTTACAGTCCATTTTTAAGTACAATCATATGCAGAATAGCTTTTTTAAATGTAATGCAAAAGTCCATCCTAATGCACTTCCTATCCGTCACGCTCCGCTCAACTGTTCAGTTCACTGCTCTCTTCTGCGCTATTGTGCTACGCTGCGTTGCCAAGCAACATCTTACCTCTCTGAAGCTGTCCCACTCTGCTGACGTCAGGCCGGGTTCTTATTCGGCATCTCTATCCTCTGGTGCCCGTTTGTTTTACCTGCTGTGGCTGTTGTGAGTACTTATTTCTCTGGATATCCTGTTAACGAACTTTTGCCTGTCTGACTTCGACTCTGCCTTACCCTTTCAAGCCTGAATACATACACGTTGCCAGACTTTGCTTGCTTGACTACGCTATTGGATAACCCCTATCTGCCTGAATACACGTTGCCAGACTTTGCTTGCTTGACTACGCTATTGGATAACCCCTATCTGCCTGAATACACGTTGCCAGGCTTTGCTTGCTTGACTACTCTATTGGATAACCCCTATCTGCCTGAATACACGTTGCCAGGCTTTGCTTGCTTGACTACTCTATTGGATAACCCCTATCTGCCTGAATACACGTTGCCAGACTTTGCTTGCTTGACTACGCTATTGGATAACCCCTATCTGCCTGAATACACGTTGCCAGACTTTGCTTGCTTGACTACGCTATTGGATAACCCCTATCTGCCTGAATACACGTTGCCAGGCTTTGCTTGCTTGACTACGCTATTGGATAACCCCTATCTGCCTGAATACACGTTGCCAGACTTTGCTTGCTTGACTACTCTATTCGATAACCCCTTCCTGCCTGAATTCAAGTTGCCAATCTCTGCCTGTCTGACTACGCCTATTCCTGACCCTACTCTGCCTGCTATCAAGCTTCCAAGTATCTACCTTGAAAACCTGTGAGTAATCACCAGTAACTATAGTGTGAATACTTTACTTTTCTCTGAAGCTGTCATGGGGTCAGGTCCTTTTTTATACTCAGTGTGCTAGTGTGTTATTTAAGTTCATCCTAGCATTTGGGTCTTATTCTGGACTTTTCCTAACCTGACACTATCACTCGCACAGTACTTACTTGCCGGCAGCTCAATACATGCAGGGGATTGCGACAGCTGCACATGCGCAAGTGAGAGATAGCAAGCACTCTATAATAACTGCATTGACGCTGATGGTCACCCTCTAGTTGGATGAATGTCTTATGGCTGCTTAGGTGGGGAAAAAAAACGCTGAAGGCTTGGGGAGGAGGGAAGAGTTCTGCCATGTAAATAATAAAATAATTGTTTTAAGATGAAATTGAACAATTCAACGAAATGTAATGAATCCATGTAGAGAAATATTTTACATTGTCTGTTGTTCCTTTAACAATAAAATCCAGCAAAATCAATAAAATTCATGCGCTCTTGTTAGGCTGCCGAGGGGCTTTGTCAATAAGGCAAGATCATTTTTTAAAGTCATTGAGATGCACGTTACCTATTCTTGCTGACTGTCAGTGAGCATTCCTGCCATAAAGATGCACAGTTGTGTTAAATGGCCCAATGCATTACTTCTTGCACAGCAAAGGAAAACCGCTAGCATTGTGAAAAAATAATCATTACAACTATTTTCTAAACACATTAACAAAAGGGACTACAAGATCGAGGCGGCTTCATTTATTTCAACGGGACTGATCACGCCAGTCACTGTTCTAAAAACTCATTATATATTAGTTTCAGAAATAAGTGTTATTGATTTAATGCCATTGAGACCTATTCTGTTTTACAACCCATAAAAAAACCATCTCCAGACTTTAATTCCTTAATTCACTCTCTTACATATCCACATATTAGATTTAATTACTGTTGCCCTGGGTGCCTCAGACTAGGATTTAAAATGATGACTCAGCCTTTTTGTGGACTCTGGGGTCACCCTGCATGTTTTTACTAGATTTAGTTTTCTACACTTTAAAGTGAATATAGTAAAAAGTCCCTAAGTGTACTCAGGGTAAGGTGGGTTAGATGAATCTAAAAAACAGGACAGATGTCAAAACATGAGTTTAGAAAAGAAGAGGGGGAAAAAGAAGCATTATTAGCACACTTATTCCTGAGTTTAAGATAATAGCAAATCACTGTGGATGAGGACTAAGAGTAAATGAAATGTAACTTTTATTAGTAAATCATGAATAAAAAATATATATAACAGTGGATGGAATGAACCATCTAACCATAGCACACATTAAAAAACAAAAAGAACCACACGAATATCTCATCAAGGGACTAACTTCTCATATATCCAGCTAAAAATATATATCTATATTATATCTATGATAGGGAGCTGGCTATTAGAGCAGGCTAGGGATAAAACCTGTATCTGCGAGTATAAGTATCAGGTTACAAATGGTCTTGCACCAGAATTGTATATATAATAAGGGTAAACAGCACCCGCTACATGCAGCAATTGAGCGTGAAAGTTCTTTGACAAAGCAATAGGTGAAACGTGCATCAGGCATTCGCACTGCTTCTCCATACCCAGCAAGTTTAATTTGTTGGCCTTAATTGACAATATACAGGGTTTAGCCAGGCATCTGACTTACGGATAGGTTTTGGGTTAACGGTTTTCACGCTCGATTGCTGCATGTAGCAGGTGATGTTTACCCTTATTATATATAGAATTGGGACCTGATACTTATACTCGCAGATATGGTTTTATCCCTAGCCTGCCCTCATAGCCAGCTCCCTATCATAGATATAATATAGATATATATTTTTAGCTGGATATATGAGAAGTTAGTCTCTTGGGGAGATATTTGTGTGGTTCTTTTTTGTTTTCTAATGTGTGCTATGGTTAGATGGTTCATTCCATCTACCGTTATATATATTTTTAATTAATTATTTACTAATAAAAGCAAAAAATTTACTCTTAGTCCATATCCACAGTAATTTGCTATTATCTAAAACTCAGGAATAAGTGTGCTAATAATGCTTCTTTTTTTCCCTCTCCTTTTCTAAACTTTAAAATTAATGTAAAGTTTCATGAATGAGTGCCCAGTTTTTATAAATACTATTAAAAACAGGGACACTTTCATTCATGAAACTTTACATTGCAGCGTGTTTTGTTTTTTTAAATACTTACCTTTTTCTTTTGCAAACACAGACCGCGATCCTCCACCCGCGGCTCCTCTGTACTTGAATGACGAAACCAACTTCCTTCAATCACAGCGTGGCCACACGAGATGGACGCTCTGGGGAGCACACCATGATTGGAGGAAGCTGGATTCATCATTGAAGAGGTAAGGTACAGAGGAAAAGAAAAAGGTAAGAATTTTTTTTTTTTAAACGCTGCAATGTAAAGTTTCATGAATGAAAGTGCCCTGTTGAAAAAGCCAGCAAAATATTCAAAAGGGCTGACAGCACTGTTTAAATGCAGCATCGCCGAGAGGCATTTACCATACATTTCAGTAGATGGTGATGCTGCTCTGATACCGGCAATATATTCAAAGCAACATCGCCACCTACATCGAAGGTATAATGTAAATGATCCTTTTAAATAGTACTGTATGACAAAACAATTGAAATTTGTCAGCAGAAAGTCAATCCCTCAATCCCTGTTCGTATAATACAATAGTGAATTAAATATATCAATAATACATCTATAGGAGCTGGAGGATTATGGGTATATGAAATATGTATATATAGGCCCCTAGTTATCAAGCCGTCAACCTCAAATACGCTGGAATTCTGCAGCGTATTTGAGGCGGGGCTGATTCGCCTTAGTTATCAAGGCCTACACACTGGCAAAAGTAGAATCTGGTGACGTAAGCATCGATCCGCCGGACTCAGTCCGACACAGATCGATTCTTACGTCACTCCAGATGTTCCGAACGCAAGTTCGGCACAATCTGACTACTTTTGGGAGTTATCAAAATCCCAGCAGGTACGCTTGGCACTTTTACGGCCCAGCGTACCTGGTTTTCAAACCGCCGCCCTGGAGGTGGCGGATCCCATAGGAATCAATGGGAGTCAGACCATAGCGAAAGTTCAAGTTCGCTGCTGCCTGACATCCCATTCATTCCTATGGGAAGTGTGTACACCTAACACCCTAACATTTTTCCCCCGAGTCTAAGCACCCCTAATCTGCCCCCCCTACACCGCCGCCACCTATATTAAACATTTTAACCCCTAAACCGCCGCTCCCGGACCCCGCCGCAACTCTAAGAAATCTGTTAACCCCTAAACCGCCGCTCCCGGCCCCGCCGCCACCTACATAATACCTATTAACCCCTATCCTGCCCCCCTATACCGCCGCCACCCCTAATAAATGTATTAACCCCTATCCTGCCGCTCCCGGACCCCGCCGCAATGAAATAAACAGTTTAACCCCTAAACCCCTGCTCCCGGACCCCGCCGCCACTTATATTAAACTTATTAACCCCTAATCTGCCCCCCTACACTGTCGCCACCTATAATATTTTTATTAACCCCTATCCTGCCCCCCCTATACCGCCGCAACCTATAATAAAATTATTAACCCCTAAAGCTAAGTCTAACCCTAACCCTAACACCCCGCTAAATTAAATCTAATTTAAATCTAACGAAATAAATTAACTCTTGTTAACTAAATAATTCCTATTTAAAGCTAAATACTTACCTGTAAAATAAACCCTAAACTAGCTACAATATAACTAATAGTTACATTGTAGCTATTTTAGGATTTATTTTTATTTTACAGGTAAATTTCAATTTATTTTAAATAGGTAGAATAGCTATTAAATAGTTATTAACTATTTAATAGCTACCTAGCTAAAATAAAGAGAAAACAGAATTTATGCTTACCTGATAAATTACTTTCTCCAACGGTGTGTCCGGTCCACGGCGTCATCCATTACTTGTGGGATATTCTCCTCCCCCACAGGGAAAGGCAAGGAGAGCACACAGCAAGAGCTGTCCATATAGGCCCTCCCAGGCTCCGCCCCCCCAGTCATTCGACCGACGGTTAGGAGAAAAAAAGGAGAAAAAAAGGAGAAACTATAGGGTGCCGTGGTGACTGTAGTGTATAGAGAGAGAAATTTTTCAAACCTGATTAAAAAACCAGGGCGGGCCGTGGACCGGACACACCGTTGGAGAAAGTAATTTATCAGGTAAGCATAAATTCTGTTTTCTCCAACATTGGTGTGTCCGGTCCACGGCATCATCCATTACTTGTGGGAACCAATACCAAAGCTTTAGGACACGGATGAAGGGAGGGAGCAAATCAGGTTACCTAAACAGAAGGCACCACGGCTTGCAAAACCTTTCTCCCAAAAATAGCCTCCGAAGAAGCAAAAAGTATCAAATTTGTAGAATTTGGCAAAAGTGTGCAGAGAAGACCAAGTTGCTGCCTCACATATCTGATCAACAGAAGCCTCGTTCTTGAAGGCCCATGTGGAAGCCACAGCCCTAGTAGAGTGAGCTGTGAGTCGTTCAGGAGGCTGCCATCCGGCAGTCTCATAAGCCAATCGGATAATGCTTTTCAGCCAGAAAGAAAGAGAGGTAGCAGTAGCTTTTTGTCCTCTCCTCTTACCAGAATAAACGACAAACAAAAAGAAGTTTTGTCTGAAATCCTTTGTTGCTTCTAAATAGAACTTTAAAGCACGGACTACATCTAAATGGTGTAACAAATGTTCCTTCTTTGAAACTGGATTCGGACACAAAGAAGGGACAAATATTTCCTGGTTAATATTCTTGTTGGAAACAACTTTTGGAAGAAAACCAGGCTTGGTACGCAAAACAACCTTATCTGAATGGAACACCAGATAGGGTGAATCACACTGCAAAGCAGATAGTTCAGAAACTCTTCTAGCAGAAGAAATAGCAACCAAAAACAGAACTTTCCAAGATAGTAACTTGATATCTATGGAATGTAAGGGTTCAAATGGAACCCCTTGAAGAACTGAAAAAACTAAATTTAGACTCCAGGGAGGAGTCAAAGGTCTGTAAACAGGTTTGATTCTGACCAAAGCCTGTACAAAAGCTTGTACATCTGGCACAGCTGCCAGTCGTCTGTGTAACAAGACAGATAAAGCAGATCTCTGTCCTTTTAGAGAACTCGCTGACAATCCCTTATCCAAACCTTCTTGTTAGAAAGGAGAGGATCCTGGGAATATTAATCCATGAGAATCCCTTGGATTCACACCAACAGATATATCCTTTCCATATTTTATGGTAAATCCTTCTAGTCACAGGTTTTCTGGCTTGGACCAGAGTATCTATCACTGAATCTGAAAACCCGCGCTTGGATAAAATCAAGCGTTCAATTTCCAAGCAGTCAGCTGGAGAGAAACTAGATTTGGATGTTCGAATGGACCTTGCACTAGAAGATCCTGTCTCAAAGGTAGCTTCCATGGTGGAGCCGATGACATATTCACCAGGTCTGCATACCAAGTCCTGCGTGGCCACGCAGGAGTTATCAGAATCACTGAGGCCTTCTCCTGTTTGATCCTGGCTACAAGCCTGGGAAGGAGAGGGAACGGTGGAAATGCATAAGCTAGGTTGAACGACCAAGGCGTCACTAATGCATCCACTAGAGTCGCCTTGGGATCCCTGGATCTGGACCCGTAGCAAGGAACCTTGAAGTTCTGACGAGACGCCATCAGATCCATGTCTGGAATGTCCCATAATTGAGTCAACTGGGCAAAAACCTCCGGGTGGAGTTCCCACTCCCCCGGATGGAAAGTCTGACGACTCAGATAATCCGCCTCCCAGTTGTCTACTCCTGGGATGTGAATTGCAGATAGATGGCAGGAGTGATCCTCCGCCCATTTGATGATCTTGGATACCTCTCTCATCGCCAAGGAACTCTTTGTTCCTCCCTGATGGTTGATGTAAGCTACAGTCGTCATGTTGTCTGACTGGAATCTTATGAATCCGGCCTTCGCTAGTTGAGGCCAAGCCCGGAGAGCATTGAATATCGCTCTCAGTTCCAGGATGTTTATCGGGAGAAGAGACTCTTCCCGAGACCATAGACCCTGAGCTTTCAGGGAATCCCAGACCGCGCCCCAGCCTAATAGACTGGCGTCGGTCGTGACAATGACCCACTCTGGTCTGCGGAAACTCATCCCCTGAGACAGGTGATCCTGTGACAACCACCAACGGAGTGAGTCTCTGGTCATCTGGTCTACTTGAATCTTTGGAGACAAGTCTGTATAGTCCCCATTCCACTGCTTGAGCATGTACAGTTGTAATGGTCTTAGATGAATTTGAGCAAAAGGAACTATGTCCATTGCTGCAACCATCAACCCTACTACTACCATGCACTGAGCTATGGAAGGCTGCAGAATAGAGTGAAGAACTTGACAAGCTTTAGAAGCTTTGACTTTCTGACTTTTGTCAGGAAGATCTTCATTTTTAAAGAATCTATTATCGTTCCCAAGAAGGGAACTCTTGTCGACGGAGACAGGGAACTCTTTTCTACGTTCACCTTCCACCCGTGAGATATGAGAAAGGCTAGAACAATGTCTGTATGAACCTTTGCTTTGGAAAGAGACGACGTTTGGATTAGAATGTCGTCCAGATAAGGTGCCACTGCAATACCCCTTGGTCTTAGAACCTCTAGAAGGGACCCTAGCACCTTTGTGAAAATCCTTGGATGATCTTTGTGGATAGGAATATGTAGATATGCATCCTTTAAATCCACGGTAGTCATAAATTGACCCTCCTGGATTGTAGATAAAATTGTTCGAATGGTTTCCATTTGAACGATGGAACTCTGAGAAATTTGTTTAGAATTTTTAAATCCAGAATTGGTCTGAAAATTCCCTCTTTTTTGGGAACTACAAACAGATTTGAGTAAAACCCCCGACCTTGTTCCACAGTTGGAACTGGGTGTATCACTCCCATCTTTAACAGGTCTTCTACACAATGTAAGAATGCCTGTCTCTTTATTTGGTTTGAAGATAAGTTAGACATGTGGAACCTTCCCCTTGAGGGTAGTTCCTTGAACTCCAGAAGAAAACCCTGAGAGACAATTTCTAGTGTCCAGGGATCCTGAACATCTCTTGCCTAAGCCTGAGCAAAGAGAGAGAGTCTGCCCCCTACTAGATCCGGTCCCGGATCGGGGGCTACCCCTTCATGCTGTTTTGGTAGCAGCAGCAGGCTTCTTGGCCTGTTTACCCTTGTTCCAGCCTTGCATTGATTTCCAAGCTGGTTTAGTCTGGGAAGCGTTACCCTCTTGTCTAGAGGCTGCCGAGTTGGAAGCCGGTCCGTTCCTGAAATTGCGAATGGAACGAAAATTGGACTTATTCTTAGCCTTGAAAGGTTTATCTTGTGGGAGGGCATGGCCCTTTCCCTCAGTGATGTCTGAAATAATCTCTTTCAATTCTGGCCCAAAAAGGGTCTTACCTTTGAAAGGGGTATTAAGCAATTTTGTCTTGGAAGATACATCCGCCGACCAAGACTTTAGCCAGAGCGCTCTACGCGCCCCAATTGTAAACCCTGAATTTTTCGCCGCTAACCTCGCTAACTGCAAAGCGGTGTCTAAAATAAAGGAATTAGCTAACTTAAGTGCGTGAATTTTGTCCGTGACTTCCTCATACGGAGTGTCCCTACTGAGCGACTTTTCCAGTTCCTCGAACCAGAACCACGCCGCTGTAGTGACAGGAATAATGCACGAAATAGGTTAAAGGAGGTAACCTTGCTGTACAAAAATCTTTTTAAGCAAACCCTCCAATTTTTTATCCATAGGATCTGTGAAAGCACAATTGCCCTCAATAGGAATGGTTGTGCGCTTGGCTAGAGTAGAAACCGCCCCCTCGACCTTAGGGACTGTTTGCCATGTGTCCTTCCTGGGGTCGACCATAGGGAACAATTTCTTAAATATAGGAGGAGGGACAAAAGGTATGCCTGGCTTCTCCCACTCCTTATTCACTATGTCCGCCACCCGTTTAGGTATCGGAAAAGCATCAGGGTGCACCGGGACCTCAAGGAACTTGTCCATCTTGCACAATTTTTCTGGGTTGACCAGATTGTCACAATCATCCAGAGTAGATAGCACCTCCTTAAGTAATGCGCGGAGATGCTCTAATTTTGATTTAAATGTCACAACATCAGGTTCTGCCTGCAGAGAAATTCTTCCTGTATCAGAAATTTCCCCATCTGACAAACCCTCCCTCACTGCCACTTCAGATTGGTGTGAGGGTATGACAGAAAAATTATCATCAGCGCCCTCCTGCTCTACAGTGTTTAAAACAGAGCAATCGCGCTTTCTCTGAAATGCTGGCATTTTGGATAAAATATTAGCTATGGAGTTATCCATTACTGCCGTCAATTGCTGCATAGTAACAAGCATTGGCGCGCTAGAAGTACTAGGGGTCGCCTGCGCGGGCATAACTGGTATAGACACAGAAGGAGATGATGTAGAACTATGTCTACTTCCTTCATCTGAAGAATCATCCTGGGCAACTTTACAATTTGTGACAGTACTGTCCTTACTTTGGACGCTATGGCACAATTATCACACATATTTGAAGGGGGAACCACATTGGCTACCATACATACAGAACATGATCTATCTGAAGGTACAGACATGTTAAACAGGCTTAAACTGGTTTATAAAGCACAAAAACCGTTTTAAAACAAAACCGTTACTGTCTCTTTAAATGTTAAACAGGGCACACTTTATTACTGAATATGTGAAAAACTATGAAGGAATTATCCAATCTTTACCAAATTTTCACCACAGTGTCTTAATGCATTCAAAGTATAGCACCCCAATTTTCAAGCTGTTAACCCTTAAAATGTGGAAACCGGAGCCGTTTTTAATTTTAACCCCATTACAGTCCCAGCTACAGCCTTTGCTGAGACTTCACCAATCCCAGGGGGGTATATGATACCAAATGAAGCCTTCTAGGAACGTTTTTAGTGGATTCCAGACCCACACACATGCAGCTGCATGTACTGTACTCAAAAGTAACTGCACAGTAATGGCGCGAAAATGAGGCTCTGCCTACTACAGAGAAAGGCCCTTCCTGACTGGGAAGGTGTCTTAACAAGTGCCTGGTGCTAAAAACGTTCCCCAATGTTATAAAAGTGTGAAATTCAACTTCAAACTGCATATAATACTTAAATAAAGCAATCGATTTAGCCCTTAAGAGTGTCTACCAGTGTATAGCCCATAATAAGCCCTTTATTCTGTTTGAGACTAAGAAAATGGCTTACCAATCCCCATGAGGGAAAATGACAGCCTTCCAGCATTACACAGTCTTGTTAGAAAAATGGCTAGTCATACCTTGAGCAGAAAAGTCTGCAAACTGTTCCCCCCAACTGAAGTTCTCTCATCTCAACAGTCCTGTGTGGGAACAGCAACTGATTTTAGTTACTGTCTGCTAAAATCATAATCCTCTTTTAAACAGAACTCTTCATCTCTTTCTGTTTCAGAGTAAATAGTACATACCAGCACTATTTTAAAATAACAAACTCTTGATAGAAGAATAAAAAACTACAACTAAACACCACAAACTCCTCACCATCCCAGAGGAGATGCTACTTGTTCAGAGCGGCAAGGAGAATGACTGGGGGGGGCGGAGCCTGGGAGGGACTATATGGACAGCTCTTGCTGTGTGCTCTCCTTGCCTTTCCCTGTGGGGGAGGAGAATATCCCACAAGTAATGGATGACGCCGTGGACTGGACACACCAATGTTGGAGAAATTTACCTGTAAAATAAAAACTAACCTAAGTTACAATTACACCTAACACTACACTATCATTAAATAAATGGATCCTATTTAAAACTAAATATTTACCTGTAAAATAAACCCTAAGATAGCTAGAATGTAATTAATAATTACA
Organism: Bombina bombina; assembly: GCF_027579735.1. NCBI lineage: Eukaryota > Metazoa > Chordata > Amphibia > Anura > Bombinatoridae > Bombina > Bombina bombina. Next base: position 162,621,194 of record NC_069507.1, on the reverse strand, counting down.
TTGTAGCTATTTTAGGGTTTATATTTATTTTACAGGTAACTTTGTATTTATTTTAACTAGGTACAATAGCTATTAAATAGTTAATAACTATTTAATAACTACCTAGCTAAAAGAAATACAAAATTACCATTAAAATAAATCCCAACCTAAGTTACAATTAAACCTAACACCACACTATCATTAAATAAATTAAATAAATTAAATACAAATACCTACAAATAAATACACTAACTAAAGTACAAAAAAATAAAAAAAGAACTGTTACAAAAAATAAAAAAATAATTTACAAACATTATAAAAATATTACAACAATTTTAAGCTAATTACACCTACTCTAAGCCCCCTAATAAAATAATAAAGCCCCCCAAAATAAAAAAATTCCCTACCCTATTCTACATTTAAAAGATACCAGCTCTATTACCTTACCAGCCCTTAAAAGGGCCTTTTGCGGGGCATGCCCCAAAGAAAACAGCTCTTTTGCCTGTAAAATAAAAATACAACCCCTCCCCAACATTAAAACCCACCACCCACACACCCCTACACTAACCCACCCAAACCCCCTTAAAAAAACCTAACACTACCCCCCTGAAGATCTTCCTACCTTGAGTCGTCTTCACTCAGCCGAGCCAAATACTTCATCCAATCCGGGCGATGTCTTCATCCAAGCGGGGGCTGAAGAGGTCCATCACCCGGCTTAAGTCTTCATCCAAGCGGGGGCTGAAGAGGTCCATCATCCGGCTGAAGTCTTCATCAGCCAATCAGATTCAAGTTCAATCCGATTGGCTGATCCAATCAGCCAATCAGATTGAGCTCACATTCTATTGGCTGATCGGAACAGCCAATAGAATGTGAGCTCAATCTGATTGGCTGATTGGATCAGCCAATCGGATTGAACTTCAATCTGATTGGCTGATTCCATCAGCCAATCAGATTATTCCTACCTTAATTCCGATTGGCTGATAGAATCCTATCAGCCAATCGGAATTCGAGGGACGCCATCTTGGATGACGTCATTTAAAGGAACCTTCATTCGTCAGGAGTTCGTCGTGGAGGAAGGATGTTCCGCGTCGGCGGGATGAAGATGGAGCCGGAAGAAAGAAGATTGAAGATGCCGCTTGATAGAAGACTTCAGCCGGATGGAAGACCTCTTCAGCCCCCGCTTGGATGAAGACTTCAGCCGGATGATGGACCTCTTCAGCCCCCGCTTGGATGAAGACATCGTCCGGATTGGATGAAGAATTCAGCTCAGCTGAGTGAAGACGATTCAAGGTAGGAAGATCTTCAGGGGGGTAGTGTTTTATTTAAGGGGGGTTTGGGTTAGATTAGGGGTGTGTGGGTGGTGGGTTTTAATGTTGGGGGGTTGTATTTTTATTTTACAGGCAAAAGAGCTGTTTTCTTTGGGGCATGCCCTGCAAAAGGCCCTTTTAAGGGCTGGTAAGGTAATAGAGCTGCTATCTTTTAAATGTAGAATAGGGTAGGGAATTTTTTTATTTTGGGGGGGCTTTGTTATTTTATTAGGGGGCTTAGATTAGGTGTAATTAGCTTAAAATTGTTGTAATGTTTTTATAATGTTTGTAAATTATTTTTTTATTTTTTGTAACTTAGTTCTTTTTTTATTTTTTGTATTTTAGTTAGTGTATTTATTTGTATTTATTTGTAGGTATTTGTATTTAATTTATTTAATTTATTTAATGATAGTGTAGTGTTAGGTTTAATTGTAACTTAGGTTAGGATTTATTTTACTGGTAATTTTGTATTTCTTTTAGCTAGGTAGTTATTAGATAGTTAATAACTATTTAATAGCTATTGTACCTAGTTAAAATAAATACAAAGTTACCTGTAAAATAAATATAAACCTTAAAATAGCTACAATGTAATTATTAATTACATTGTAGCTATCATAGGCCTAGATTTAGAGTTCAGCGGTAGCCGTGAAAACCAGCGTTAGAGGCTCCTAACGCTGGTTTTGGCCGCCCGCTGGTATTTGGAGTCAGTGATTAAAGGGTCTAACGCTCACTTTTCAGCCGCGACTTTTCCATACCGCAGATCCCCTTACGTCAATTGCGTATCCTATCTTTTCAATGGGATCTTTCTAACGCCGGTATTTAGAGTCGTTTCTGAAGTGAGCGTTAGACATCTAATGACAAAACTCCAGCCGCCGGAAAATAGCAGGAGTTAAGAGCTTTCTGGGCTAACGCCGGTTTATAAAGCTCTTAACTACTGTGCTCTAAAGTACACTAACACCCATAAACTACCTATGTACCCCTAAAACGAGCTCCCCCCAAATCGCCGCCACTCAATTAAAAAATTTTAACCCCTAATCTGCCGACCGCCACCTACGTTATACTTATGTACCCCTAATCTGCTGCCCCTAACCCCGCCGACCCCTGTATTACATTTATTAACCCCTAACCTGCCCCCCACAACGTCGCCGCCAGCTACTTACAATAATTAACCCCTAATCTTCCAACCGCAAAGCGCCGCCACCTACGTTATCCTTATGTACCCCTAATCTGCTGCCCCTAACACCGCCGACCCCTATATTATATTTATTAACCCCTAATCTGCCCCCCTCAACGTCGCCGACACCTGCCTACACTTATTAACCCCTAATCTGCCGAGCGGACCTGAGCGCTACTATAATAAATGTATTAACCCCTAATCCGCCTCACTAACCCTATAATAAATAGTATTAACCCCTAATCTGCCCTCCCTAACATCGTCGACACCTAACTTCAATTATTAACCCCTAATCTGACGACCGGAGCTCACCGCTACTATAATAAATGGATTAACCCCTAAAGCTAAGTCTAACCCTAACTCTAACACCCCCCTAAGTTAAATATAATTTAAATCTAAGAAATAAATTAACTCTTATTAAATAAATTATTCCTATTTAAAGCTAAATACTTACCTGTAAAATACATCCTAATATAGCTACAATATAAATTATAATTATATTATAGCTATTTTAGGATTTATATTTATTTTACAGGCAACTTGGTAATTATTTTAACCAGGTACAATAGCTATTTAATAGTTACCTAGTTAAAATAATAACAAATTTACCTGTAAAATAAATCCTAACCTAAGATATAATTAAACCTAACACTACCCTATCAATAAATTAATTAAATAAACTACCTACAATTACCTACAATTAACCTAACACTACACTATCAATAAATTAATTAAACACAATTCCTACAAATAAATACAATTAAATAAACTAGCTAAAGTACAAAAAATAAAAAAGAACTAAGTTACAAAAAATAAAAAAATATTTACAAACATAAGAAAAATATTACAACAATTTTAAACTAATTACACCTACTCTAAGCCCCCTAATAAAATAACAAAGCCCCCCAAAATAAAAAATTCCCTACCCTATTCTAAATTAAAAAAGGTAAAAGCTCTTTTACCTTACCAGCCCTGAACAGGGCCCTTTGCGGGGCATGCCCCAAGAATTTCAGCTCTTTTGCCTGTAAAAAAAACATACAATACCCCCCCCCAACATTACAACCCACCACCCACATACCCCTAATCTAACCCAAACCCCCCTTAAATAAACCTAACACTAAGCCCCTGAAGATCTTCCTACCTTGTCTTCACCATCCAGGTTCACCGATCCATCCTGAAGAGCTCCTCCGATGTCCTGATCCAAGCCCAAGCGGGGGGCTGAAGAGGTCCATGATCCGGTCAAAGTCTTCATCCAAGCGGGGCAGAAGAGGATCTTCCATCCGATTGAAGTCTTCATCCAGGCGGCATCTTCTATGGTCTTCCATCCGGAGCGAAGCGGCAGGATCCTGAAGACCTCCAGCGCGGAACATCCATCCGGCCCGACGACTGAACGACGAATGACTGTTCCTTTAAGGGACGTCATCCAAGATGGCGTCCCTCGAATTCCGATTGGCTGATAGGATTCTTGTCAGGCTTTTGGGTGTACTGTTTCCTTAATTAGAGATCAACCAATCATATCCTACTCACTCCCATAAAACACCTGTTCACTAAACACACCTTGCTTAGTATTTTGTTATTCTCCTCAGAGTAACACTGAGCCTCTCAGATCTCTGGAAGGTTATAATTGAGTCTTATCTTATCAACAACTGAAGATATTACACCCAAGATCTTTCTACTACGAATCTCATATTTATTTCCAGCCTGTTGCAACATCTCTAATATTGGAAATCTTACTTTGGCAAGTACTTTCATTTATTCAAGACTGTCTGTTATTTGTGGAGTTACGTTACCTGTTTCATCTTATCAGCTCATATTATTTTCCAAACAAGTTTGTGGCAACCATAAAGAATAACCGGTTATTGAAGCTCTAAACTGTTAAACTTATTTGTTCTGTTACATTAACTTTGTGTTGTTTTCTGCTGCACCGGAGAATCGTGACGTCACACGCTGACAGTTAGCCGGCTTCAGCGTGTCTCAACTCCTGCTGCACTCGCAGCGTACAGAACCCGGAAGTGTTTGTCTTTACTTACCGCACTCACAGTTTTCAAGGTACATTACCACGTTTGCATTTATAACTTTATCTGCAGAAGTTCTCCATTATATGAATCTATCAATATTACATTGGACAAGACTTACTTGCTGTGTATTTAATATCTCATGTTACGCATTCTATTATAATTACTCCTTACTTATTCATTTAGAAAGTTTCACCTATTCCAAATCCTCTTGTATTGTACAAGCCTGCTTATTTCCAAGATTTCTTTCGATATTGTTCCTATTTTGCAGATAATACTTTAGTGTGTATTTTATGCAGGGAATCATTAATCTTAGAATAACTGCACATATATCCATATGGGTTTACCAAGTAATAGTACTCTCAATTGATATTGTGCTACATACCTAAATCACTTGTACTAAGCAGGTTTGAATGTTACATAATACTAAGCCATAAAAGGAAATGGAACCTGCTGAAATTCCCCAAGTAGTCTATAACCTGAGTCAAAAGGTAGACAAAATGGGACAGGCTATCCTGGACTTACAGCTAGAAAATCAGGTTCTCAGAGAGCTTATAAAGGAGGTAAAAGAACAACAAACCCCCAGTTCTGAACCACAGATAAGCTTGCCAGAATTATATAATGGTGATAGGAAAACCTACAGGCAGTTTAAAAATGCTTGCTACCTGCTCTTCAATTTAAAACCAAAAACTTACCCCACTGACAGGGTAAGGGTTTTGTCCACAATATCTTTTCTAAGATCTGAACCCAGAATTTGGGCAGATCATTTGTGTGAAACAAATGACCCTCTACTAGATTCACTAACAAATTTTTTCCAAGCTATGGATGAGCTATATAGAGATACTGACATTCAACTAACGGCTGAACAAAAGACGAGGAGCTTAAAACAAGGAAAAAAGACAGTGGAGGAATATACCACTGAATTTAAGCTGTACGCATCAGACTCAGCATGGAGTTTGGTTTCTCTCAGAAACCAATTTAGATTGGGACTGTCTGATCCTGTCAAGGATGAGCTAGCACGTATAGAGCTTCCAAGTACCCTGGATGCATTAATAAAAGTCTCAACCCAAATCGACCGGAGGCTCAGGGAACGCAAAGCTGAACGTGGTTATTCAGATCCAACATTTAAAGCCACTATGTCCACCTTTGCACATACAAAATCACCTCCAACGGAGCATGTCACCCCCATGGAAATAGGAGTTATACGTGGACCATTAACCCCTGAAGAAAGGATAAGAAGAAGAACCAATCACCTCTGTATGTATTGTGCAAATCCCAGTCATACAGTTATGAACTGTCCAACCTTACAAAAAAATAAAAAGAGTAAGTTTGTTCATATTAACAATACTCAAAGTCTAGATAAACAAAATTCTTATTGCAAACTATCTCTCCTTTTGCAGTGGGACCTTAAGAGATTGTCTACTTCTGCCATTGTTGACTCTGGAGCCTTTGGAAACTTTATAGACAAATCTACTGTATTGAAAAATAAAATACCTATTGTATTAAAGAAAACACCAGTCTCAATCAAAGTTATTGATGGCTCTGTGATTGCAAATAGTCCTATAACACACAACACAATACCTATATTAGTTGTTACTGAAGATGGTCACACCGAATATATAACATTCGATGTAATTCCATCACCTCATTTTCCTATAGTATTGGGTTTATACTGGCTACAGACACACAATCCCTATATTGATTGGTCTACTTTAACTGTTGCCTTCCAATCAAAATTTTGTGAGAACACATGCTTTCCACATCATAAAATACTACACACAGAATTAGAACAGATACAAATACCGGAACCATACCAGGATTTCATAGAGGTCTTTAGCAAAGTTGAGGCAGAAACTCTTCCACCCCATCGGGTTTATGATTGCCCAATTGAATTAATTCCAGGTGCAACATTACCGGTTGGTCATTTGTATCCATTGAGTCACCCTGAGTTGTTACATCTAAAACAATACCTACAAGATAACCTTCGGAAGGGTTTTATCAGACCCTCATCTTCACCCACAGCAGCTGGAATGTTCTTTGTAACCAACAAAGACACTTCCCTCAGGCCGATAATAGATTATCGAGAGCTTAATAAACGGACGGTAAAAAACCGATATCCGTTACCTCTCATTCCGGAATTAATTGAAAGATTAAGTAATGCTACCATCTTTACTAAGTTGGACTTGCGTGGGGCATACAATCTCATACGTATAAGGGAAGGAGACGAATGGCTCACAGCATTCAGAACTCGGTATGGACTCTATGAGTACCTAGTGATGCCATTCGGTCTCTGTAATGCCCCCGCAACGTTCCAACACTTTATTAATGATATTTTCCGGGATTTATTAGACATATGTCTAGTAGTATACTTAGACGACATCTTAATTTACTCCAACAACTTGTCAGAACATATAAAACATGTCCGTTGGGTATTAGCTCGGTTACAAACACATAAACTATATGCCAAATTAGAAAAGTGCTCATTCCACAATACCACTATCTCATTCTTAGGCTATACTATATCTCCTGCTGGTATCCAAATGCAAACCGAGAAGGTTGATTCAGTGAAAAATTGGCCAACTCCTAAAGATAAGAAGTCTCTCCAAAGGTTTTTGGGGTTTGCCAATTATTACAGAAAATTTATAAAGAATTTCTCATCAATAGTGAGACCACTCACACAACTTACTGGTTCAACCCAACAATTCCATTGGAATCAAAGTCATTCCAAAGTATTTGACTTCTTGAAACAAACTTTCACAGAAGCACCCATACTCAAATTTCCGAATGTTGATTTACAATATGTACTGGAAGTTGATTCCTCAGACTTTGCGATTGGCGCAGTACTTTCACAACAGAAAACACCCAAAGATCCTCTACATCCAATCTCCTATTTTTCAAAAAGTATGACATCAGCAGAGAGGAATTACGCAATAGGAGACAAAGAATTGCTCGCCATCCGCAAATCCTTAGAATTTTGGAGACACCTACTAGAAGGTGCAAAAATGCCCTTCATAATTTACACGGACCACAAAAACCTCCAATACCTGCAAAATAACAAGACTCTATCAGCTAGACAGGTACGGTGGAGTCTTTACTTTGCAAGATTCGACTTTCAAATCCTATACCGCCCAGCAAACAAAAATGGAAAAGCGGATGCACTCTCTCGACAACTATCCGAACCTATTCCTAACGAAAATCCTACTGCTATAATTCCTTCAGAACGCTTCATTGGATTAACTTCAGACTTTCTAAGTGATATAAAGAACTCTTCAAAAAATTCACCCACTGACACTAAGGTTCCTTTGGAATTGAAAGACGGATTATACTACTACAAGAATATGATCTATATTCCTAAAGAATTGAGACAACAAATCCTACAACATCACCATGATTCACCCTTAGCTGGACATCCAGGGGAATCTCGTACCATCGAACTTATAACAAGGACATATTGGTGGCCTCATTTGAAGGAAACTGTTTCAAGTTATATAAAGAGTTGTGTTACTTGTCAAGTATGCAAAACTGAGCGGAAATTACCTTATGGGCTTCTAATATCAATTCCAACATCTGACAGACCCTGGAAACAAGTAGGAGTTGACTTCATTGTGGATCTACCTCCATCAAAGAATTATACCACTATCATGGTAGTTGTTGACAGTTTCACCAAAATGTCGCATTTTATTCCATTTCATAAGCTTCCCACTTCAGCAGAAACAGCTAACTTATTTATACAACATGTGATTCGGCTTCATGGAGTACCAACAGTTTTGATATCTGACAGGGGATCCCAGTTCACATCTAAATTCTGGAAAAGTCTCTGTCAATCTCTTAACATAACCCATCAATACACAACTGCATTTCATCCTCAAGCAAACGGACAGGTTGAAAGAATCAACCAATGGTTAGATGAGTACTTACGATGTTTTTGTTCCTACCAGCAAGACAATTGGATAACATACTTACCCTTCGCTGAATTTTCCTACAATAATCTAACCAATTCATCCACAAGATTATCTCCGTTCTTCGCAAATTATGGGTACCATCCAACCATCACTTCAGTTAGTACTACCCCTTCCAATTCTCCTCTGGTTGATGAATGGAATAATGCACTTTTAGACAATTTTCGCGTTATCAAGGAAAACATTTCAAAAGCTCAGAACTCCCAAAAGCACTATTATGATTTGAGACACAGACAACCACCTTCGTATCAAATTGGAGACCAGGTATGGTTGTCAACGAAAAACCTAAAGCTACATCTTCCTAGTAGAAAAATGACACAAAAATTCTGTGGACCTTTCCCCATTACTAGGGTAATAAATCAGAACGCAGTCACTCTGGATTTACCATCATCTATGAGAATACATCCAACTTTCCATGTTTCCCTCCTCAAACCATACGTTCCTACTAGAAATAATACACCCCAATTACTGCCGACCAGTTCCATCCAAGACTCAGAAGTCTATGAGGTGAAAGAAGTACTTTATTCAAGGTTTTCCAAGGGAATTCTGGAATATTTAATTAGGTGGAAGGGATACTCAGAGGAAGATGACTCCTGGGAACCCGCATCTAATCTTAATGCACCTCGACTTGTTTCCCAATTCCACAGGAGATATCCAGATCGCCCCAGACTTCAAGCTGAGGATCAGCTTGTTTGAGGGGGGAGTCATGTCAGGCTTTTGGGTGTACTGTTTCCTTAATTAGAGATCAACCAATCATATCCTACTCACTCCCATAAAACACCTGTTCACTAAACACACCTTGCTTAGTATTTTGTTATTCTCCTCAGAGTAACACTGAGCCTCTCAGATCTCTGGAAGGTTATAATTGAGTCTTATCTTATCAACAACTGAAGATATTACACCCAAGATCTTTCTACTACGAATCTCATATTTATTTCCAGCCTGTTGCAACATCTCTAATATTGGAAATCTTACTTTGGCAAGTACTTTCATTTATTCAAGACTGTCTGTTATTTGTGGAGTTACGTTACCTGTTTCATCTTATCAGCTCATATTATTTTCCAAACAAGTTTGTGGCAACCATAAAGAATAACCGGTTATTGAAGCTCTAAACTGTTAAACTTATTTGTTCTGTTACATTAACTTTGTGTTGTTTTCTGCTGCACCGGAGAATCGTGACGTCACACGCTGACAGTTAGCCGGCTTCAGCGTGTCTCAACTCCTGCTGCACTCGCAGCGTACAGAACCCGGAAGTGTTTGTCTTTACTTACCGCACTCACAGTTTTCAAGGTACATTACCACGTTTGCATTTATAACTTTATCTGCAGAAGTTCTCCATTATATGAATCTATCAATATTACATTGGACAAGACTTACTTGCTGTGTATTTAATATCTCATGTTACGCATTCTATTATAATTACTCCTTACTTATTCATTTAGAAAGTTTCACCTATTCCAAATCCTCTTGTATTGTACAAGCCTGCTTATTTCCAAGATTTCTTTCGATATTGTTCCTATTTTGCAGATAATACTTTAGTGTGTATTTTATGCAGGGAATCATTAATCTTAGAATAACTGCACATATATCCATATGGGTTTACCAAGTAATAGTACTCTCAATTGATATTGTGCTACATACCTAAATCACTTGTACTAAGCAGGTTTGAATGTTACAATTCTATCAGCCAATCGGAATTAAGGTAGGAATTTTCTGATTGGCTGATGGAATCAGCCAATCAGAATCAAGTTCAATCCGATTGGCTGATCCAATCAGCCTATCAGATTGAGCTCGCATTCTATTGGCTGATCGGAACAGCCAATAGAATGCGAGCTCAATCTGATTGGCTGATTGGATCAGCCAATCGGATTGAACTTGATTCTGAATCAGAAAATTCCTACCTTAATTCCGATTGGCTGATAGAATCCTATCAGCCAATCGGAATTCGAGGGATGCCATCTTGGATGACGTCCCTTAAAGGAACAGTCATTCGTCGTTCAGTCGTCGGGCCGGATGGATGTTCCGCGCTGGAGGTCTTCAGGATCCTGCCGCTTCGCTCCGGATGGAAGACCATAGAAGATGCCGCCTGGATGAAGACTTCAATCGGATGGAAGATCCTCTTCTGCCCCGCTTGGATGAAGACTTTGACCGGATCATGGACCTCTTCAGCCCCCCGCTTGGGCTTGGATCAGGACATCGGAGGAGCTCTTCAGGACGGATCGGTGAACCTGGATGGTGAAGACAAGGTAGGAAGATCTTCAGGGGCTTAGTGTTAGGTTTATTTAAGGGGGGTTTGGGTTAGATTAGGGGTATGTGGGTGGTGGGTTGTAATGTTGGGGGGGGGGTATTGTATGTTTTTTTTTACAGGCAAAAGAGCTGAAATTCTTGGGGCATGCCCCGCAAAGGGCCCTGTTCAGGGCTGGTAAGGTAAAAGAGCTTTTACCTTTTTTAATTTAGAATAGGGTAGGGAATTTTTTATTTTGGGGGGCTTTGTTATTTTATTAGGGGGCTTAGAGTAGGTGTAATTAGTTTAAAATTGTTGTAATATTTTTCTTATGTTTGTAAATATTTTTTTATTTTTTGTAACTTAGTTCTTTTTTATTTTTTGTACTTTAGCTAGTTTATTTAATTGTATTTATATTTGTAGGAATTGTGTTTAATTAATTTATTGATAGTGTAGTGTTAGGTTAATTGTAGGTAATTGTAGGTAGTTTATTTAATTAATTTATTGATAGGGTAGTGTTAGGTTTAATTATATCTTAGGTTAGGATTTATTTTACAGGTAAATTTGTTATTATTTTAACTAGGTAACTATTAAATAGCTATTGTACCTGGTTAAAATAATTACCAAGTTGCCTGTAAAATAAATATAAATCCTAAAATAGCTATAATATAATTATAATTTATATTGTAGCTATATTAGGATGTATTTTACAGGTAAGTATTTAGCTTTAAATAGGAATAATTTATTTAATAAGAGTTAATTTATTTCGTTAGATTTAAATTATATTTAATTTAGGGGGGTGTTAGTGTTAGGGTTAGACTTAGCTTTAGGGGTTAATCCATTTATTTAGTAGCGGTGAGCTCCGGTCATCAGATTAGGGGTTAATAATTGAAGTTAGGTGTCGGCGATGTTAGGGAGGGCAGATTAGGGGTTAATACTATTTATGATAGGGTTAGTGAGGCGGATTAGGGGTTAATAACTTTATTATAGTAGCGCTCAGGTCCGCTCGGCAGATTAGGGGTTAATAAGTGTAGGCAGGTGTCGGTGATGTTGTGGGGGGCAGATTAGGGGTTAATAAATATAATCTAGGGGTCGGCGGTGTTAGGGGCAGCAGATTAGGGGTACATAGGGATAACGTAGGTTGCGGCGGTTTACGGAGCGGCAGATTAGGGGTTAAAAAAATATGCAGGGGTCAGCGATAGCGGGAGCGGCAGATTAGGGGTTAATAAGTGTAAGGTTAGGGGTGTTTAGACTCGGGGTACATGTTAGAGTGTTAGGTGCAGACGTAGGAAGTGTTTCCCCATAGGAAACAATGGGGCTGCGTTAGGAGCTGAACGCTGCTTTTTTGCAGGTGTTAGGTTTTTTTTCAGCTCAAACAGCCCCATTGTTTTCTATGGGGGAATCGTGCACGAGCACGTTTTTGAGGCTGGTGATCGCTTTTTCATTGTGATTTACTTATAACATTGAGATCGTAATGTAGCAAACATGTTCTATATTAATATATATCTACATTTATATCTTCTATATCTAGAAGACAGAAAGATAGATAGATAGATAGATAGATAGATAGATAGATAGATAGATAGATAGATAGATAGATAGATAGATGGATATCTTATGTACATAAATATATATATATGTGTAAAAATAAAACATAAACATAGGAATCTAAGATATTTCTATTCAAAACACATTTAAACATCTTAAAAATTTAATAAAATTATATTTCATATTTTAAGGTATTTGACTGGGAAAGGCTGAAAAGTGTGTGCATATATATGTGTGTGTATATATGTGTATACATGTGTTTATATGTGTATAAATGTATGTATGTGTGCACATACATATTTATGAATTTAAAACATAAATACACATGCATATACATATATACATGCATACATGTATACATATATATATATATATATATATATATATATATATATATGACAGTGTAATAGAGTTGTGAATATTAAGCCAGGGAGTCTCATTCTATTATGAAGAGTAAAAGCAGGAATGATTCAGCCCTCTGTGGCAAAGGACTGTAGTGTTAGGACCATTCTATATTGGGGCACCTTGTAAGTGGTGACTGGCTAAGCAAAATATGGCCATATTGTGTGACTAAGATCCCAATTTTATTTAAAAAGAATAGTTGTCTCTTGATGATGTTTTGCTTTTGAAAATGGATGTGTGCCAATACCTTCTTGTTTGTGTGTGTGTATATATATATATATATATATATATATATACACACATATACACAAACATTGGAGCCCTTTCCCGTCAAAAACTTTTCCATATACCAAATACCCTTTTAACCCTTTTAAAACCTTTTTTTACAATATTAAAATTATATTCTTATTAATAAGTTTATATAGGAGTGTATTACTTTATTTTTTATATGTTTTTGATGTCTATTGTAATATGAGTGTGATATCTATTAAAAGTAAAGGCTGCGCTAGAGTGATGTCGACGGCACTAAATGGGATTTACCATGGACTTGTAGGGGCCTAGTTATCAAGCCGTCAACCTCAAATACGCTGGAATGCCGCATCGTATTTGTGGCGAGGCTGATACGCCTTAGTTATCAAAGGCTCGAGACCGGCAAAAGTAGAATTTTGTGACGTAAGCATCGATCCGCCGGACTCAGTCCGACACAGATCGATTCTTACGTCACTCCAGATGTTCCGCACATGTGTGCGGCACATTCTCACTACTTTTGCTAGCTATCAAAAAACTAGCAGGTACGCTCGGCACTTTTACGGCCCAGCGTACCTGGTTTTCAATCCGCCACCCCTGGAGGCGGCGGATCCCATAGGAATCAATGGGAGTCTGACCATAGCGAAAGTACAAGTTCGCTGCTGACAGACATCCCATTGATTTCTATGGGAGCTGTCTACACCTAACACCCTAACATGTACCCCGAGTCTAAACACCACTAATCTGTCCCCCCTACACCGCCGCAACTAAATAAAGTTATTACCCCCTAAACCGCCGCTCCCGGATTAAATAGCTAATAACTATTTAATAGCTATTGTACCTGGTTAAAATAAATTGAAAGGTACCCGTAAAATAAAAATAAATCCTAAGATAGCTAGAATATAATTATTATTTATATTGTAGCTATATTAGGGTTTATTTTAAAGGTAAGTATTTAGTTTTAAATAGGATTCATTTAGTTAATAAGAGTTAATTTATTTAGATTTATTTAATTAATATTTAAGTTAGGGGGGCGTTAGGGTTAGGCTTAGACTTAGGTTTAGGGGTTAATAATTTTATTACAGTGGCGGCGGTGTAGTGGGGGGCAGATTAGGGGTTAATAAATTTATTATAGGTGGCGACGGTGTAGGGGGGCAGGATAGGGGTTAATAGGTTTAATATAGGTTGCGGCGGGTTCAGGGAGCGGCGGTTTAGGGGTTAAACTATTTATTTAGTTGCGGAGAGGTGCGGGATCAGCAGGATAGGGGTTAATAATTTTATAATAGAGGGCGACGGTGTAGGGGGGGCAGGATAGGGGTTACTAGGTATACTGTAGGTGGCAGCGGTGTCCAGGAGCGGCGGTTTAGGGGTTAATACATTTATAAGAGTTGCGGCAGGGTCTAGGAGCGGCGGTTTAGGGGTTAATACATTTATAAGAGTTGCGGCAGGGTCTAGGAGCGGCGGTTTAGGGGTTAGTAACTTTATTGAGTTGCGGGAGGCTCCGGGGGCGCCGGTATAGGGGGTAGAACAGTGTAGTTTAGTGTGAGTGCTTAGTGACAGGCTAGCAATAAAGCTGGGAAAAAGCCGAAGGGCAGCGAGATCGGATGAGTGATAACTGTCACAGTCCGCTGCTCATCGCCCCGCGGCTTTTTGACAGCTTTATTTGATAACTTAGGCGTATTTTTTCAGGTCCGCGGCGGCGATGTGAGGCGAGCTTAGGCGGGCGTATTGGGCCGGCGAAGCCAGAAAAGTAGACGGCTTGATAACTACCCCCCGTAATATCAAGTTGTGCGCTAGTTGCTTATCATGTCCCTATCATTAGCGTTCCACTTGTAATCTGGCCTATTATCTTTTATTTATTATTCAGAATACAAGGTCTGGTCACATACAGAACTTACAGAAAAACACTTTTCAAATCCACTTAAACTTTCTGACATATCATAAAGTGTTTGTTGTACCTAAGCTACCGATATAACAAAATGTAAATCTCAAAATTCTTTTGCGCTTAATGTTCTCAAGTCTGTTTTAAGTTTCTTGAAACTGATCTTGTGTAACGATTATTAATCCAGGAGATGAGTCTGTTGTTAAATATTGACAAAAGTTCAGCGTAAAGAGCAGAGCCACATAAAGCATTGCCTTGCACAAATATTAAACAATCCTGTTGCTACCTAGTCTCTTTGCTCTGTTTCAAAACATTACCTTTAAACGTAAGAGCTAAATATATAGGGCTAATGTGTAACCCTACTCAGATGCCCGAAACTTTGGAATTTAGCAACACTTAAAAAAAGAAATTATTATAATGATAATAGATATGTGTTTGTATGTGTGTATCTATATATATATATATATATAAATATATATATATATATATATATATATATATATATATATATATATATATATATATATATGTGGGTATATATGTTACAGGTAAAGCCAGAAATCCGGGTAATCATAGGATTACACAAACACTAATGCTAATAATATCATACATTTGACTTTACTTGGGTAATGCTAGGAAAACACATCAACTACTAAATATACACTGTGTGTGTATATATATATATATATATATATATATATATACATACACATATATGAATATATATATTATTGTTATTATTATCATTTATTTGTATAGCGCCGCCAAATTCCGTAGCGCTGGGTACAATGATAGGGGTATACAATGACAAGGATTTGTGATAAAATACAAAACTAAACAAATCTAGTACAGGAGGAAGAGGGCCCTGCTCCGGAGAGCTCACAGTCTATAGGTTTAGGGTGTAGAGAAATAAGGTTGGGGTAACTTGTCACATCGGTTGTATTTGCAGCAGTGAGTCAGGCAGTTCATGTACATGTATTAGTTTGGTTCGGATTAGAGATGTGCAGGCTAGTAAATATTGTTTCTGACTACATTTTTGTTTCGGATATTCAAGGAAATTCATTTTCCCTGAATATCCGTTGCCTGTACAATTCGGTTTTTGTTTTAATTGAAACGAAACGAAAATTGAATTTTCGTTAAACGTTTACATTAATTTCAATTAAACAAATGTAAATTTGTCAAAGCTAAAGGTGAAAAGTTAAAAATACTTACCTTAACTAATCCAGTCCTCTTCTTGCCAGAGCCCCTGGCCGCTCTACCACCTGACTTAACACTCTTGGTCCCAGGACCTGCACTAAGCTTCCTGTTAGCTCGGTGACGCTATGGCATGAAGAGGATGGGGTTCACGTGCTCTCCAGCATATTAAGGGAAGAATTTAACCCTTAAAAAACTAAAGTAAACAAATTAATACTGACGACTTTCGTCACAATTTTTAGTTTTCTTTCATTTTAGGTGGTGTATTAATATGGATTTTTGTTTTCATTTGTTATCTCTAATATATATTCTCTCTCTCTCTCTCTCCATGGTATATTTTATTCCATATATATTAAAATGTAATTTAAATTTTATTAATATTTTAGTACATTTTCTCTGCATCTATTTGTGCTAATCTTTTGTAAATACACTAATTTCTATGTATACATTGGTGTCATGATTACACAACAGATCCCTGGCATCATATAAGCAGTGCACACTGTAAGGAGATTATCTGTCATCAGGTAAAAAAAATAAGATAGCAAAGTAAACAGATTATTTAGCATGCTAACAGGTGTGGTGCAGCCATAGAAAGATCATAATACGTCAGCCTTTTCACCTAATAAGCTTTGTATTTTCAATGCATGACGTTTAGTTTCACAAACAAATATTTTTTTTTTGTATTTACCAGAAATCATCTTTAACTATTAAGGCTATTAAACCTAAATTGGCGTATTGTCAAATTCAAAACTCTTATGACAACCTTGATAGTGATAGGTCCCACAAAATCACGTGACATTTTTGACTTGATACCTGAATTTTTATCTTATCAACTAAAGTGGTCGTTCTTCTGTGCTATACTATGTCCATTAGTGATAATGTCTAAACCCAAACACAAATTGCTTAACTGTCTATACAATCACTTTAGTTGATAGCATGTAAAATCAGGTATCACGTCAAAAATGTCAGGTGATTTTGTTGGACCTATCACTATCATAGCTAAAAGAGAGGCCAGTCATTGAGACGAAGGACGAAGACATAACGTAAAAAGTTAGCTAACACTATAGGAAACTATAGATTTTTTGTTATGTAACAAGGGTGGTATAGCAAATATTTATTAGGGAGAATGGTATGTAGCAATGTGGCACATACAATTGCTTAAGATTGTTTTGGCTCATGGGGGATGATTTAAAACTTTTTAAAATTAGCAACTTTGAGGTGGCATGTGTTGCACAATGTTTATATATGAACAATGAAGGGTTAACCACTTTGATGAGGGATGTGTTTAAACTCTGAGTGGTAATTGGCTATTGACTGTTATATCAAACGTGTTTTTAATTAACAGTATACACCTGATGAAATAGCTTATATAGCTGAGAAATGCGTTGCGGTTCTGATTTGTTTTTTGAGGGTTACAATATATTCCCTCACCTTTAATAATGTTGATCGTTTTTAAATAAATTCTTTTAACTTTTTACTGCTGTGCGACTGATTAACAATCTATTACAATCTGGAGGAGTAGTGGGTGGTTCACCCTTACTGGAGATCAGTGAGCTGGGACACTTGTGAGTACACCATTAAGGACACTTGAGATTTGTATTATTACCGTAAACATTTCTGTTACTTACCCCCCTTTTTATTATTATTTTTATATATCCCTTACCTTTATTCTTGTTTTGTTTGTTTTTTGGATTATAGTGTGCCCCCTATTTTCTAAGTTTTGTGAATTTAGAGGTTTTGTTATATTTAATTATTTTTATTGAGGCTTAAAGTCACAATTACAACCATTTGGAGACTCATAAAATAACCCTACAATATCTCAGCATTACAAGGAACTGGCTGGGAAAACATTAAAACAAATCAAATAATTTAGGCATATGTTAAAAAGGGTTGATATTCTTGGTTTTATAGACTACCCAGAGTGCTCACTACCTCAATCACTTCTAATAACAAAACCTTCAATTAGCCAATAGGGCCTCTCACAGCCAACTGACTTTATGCAATAGAGAAAAAATAACCTTTGAACATATATTAAAAATGCAGTATCTATGTTCCTTGTTGGATGACTTGCAATTTGCAGAAGATGTGATGAATATAGATCTCAGGAACAGGCAGAGGTCATCGCCAGATGAAAAGAACCAGTTGTAAGCATTCAGGGATAATTTAAAAAAACAAAACAAATAAGGGTAGCCAGAAGACAGCAGATCAGTCCTCAGAGTACAGACAAGGATAAGGATAAACCAGGACGTAAGTAGGGGTCAAAATCAGGAAAGCAGTTCAGAGACAAAATGCCAGGACTTCCATGAGAAGAACCAAGCACCTGAATAGTGTTAGCAGGGGTCTTTTAACACCTCCCATAAAGGTCTTGGTGCCAAAACCACTATGGTATCACTTCCAACATCCAGGTTAAAAATAGCACTACATTTAGTGCTGGTATCACAGTTAGCCATGTAAGGGCCAGATTACAAGTGGAGCGCTATTTAACGCTCCAGCTCGAGAGTTAACTGTGCTAGAAGTAAGCTTTTTTGCACTCGTATTGCAAGTTGAAAGCAAACTGTTAACCCAACGCGCATAAGAAGCCGAACTTAGAATATTGCAAGCGTGATAATCTATTCCCCCATAGAAGTCAATGGAGCAAAATAAGTGGAGAAAAACTTAACACCCTTCTCGCACAGAAACCCGATCGATTATTCTTAAGTGTGCTAACCCGACATGAAAATATGAATATTTCACATTCCAATGTTCTTCACATAGCAGAATATGTTCTATTTATTCACAAATACATATTTCTACACATATCTGATAGTATTTTTGGTACAATATATATATATCTATACCTATATATACATGATTATAGGTACAGTATATATATATATATATATATATATATATATATATATATATATATGAATATCTGTTTAGAAATACATAGAACATATTCCCTTGTAGACAGTATATGCATACTATAACACTTTATTAAAATTAATATTGAATGGGGGCGTGTCCGGACCAGCATCTAAGATGGCCACTTTTATTAGAGCTCTACTGTTATGGGCCACAATCTGCTAAAAATCCCAATTTATCCCACACCATCCATTGCCGATTAATACCGCATTTTACTAGGTTCATTTTTCTGCATCAAATGACACCTATATTGTATTTTTGGGAGCCTCTGATCTGGACGGCTGATCCTCTCTATACTTTGCCGTGGGCTGCTCTCTAACTCCTCTCCAGGCACATTAGCACACAGGGATTATACTATCGTCTCTAGACACGTTATCTACCGCAACTATGGAGGACTTTGACAATGCAGTATTGGTCCTCTTAACTGCCCTTGAAACAAGGATGGCACAGCAATTCCATAGCCTACACAACGTGCTACGCTCTGACCACGAGGTCATACTTATTCCAAACATGGCGGAGTCAAAGGAGATTGCTGAAAGTCGTGCGAAACCTAAGAATAGTGCCCCTACTCATAGCCTGATACACTTGCAAAACTCTGCTGTTAGCTCTCATTTACCTGATCCGGAGGATGCGGCCGGCCTTAGGGGAGGGGAGGAGAGTAGATGGCCGATTGCTAAAAAGCACCCTTCTTAAGGCGACTTGGAAGAGAAGGCCCCAGCCCGTAATTGCAACAAGTGTCCCTACCGAGACCCCTTAATGACATGTGGTCTCCACTCGGGCTGGTCAGATGATATCGGCAGCATATGGCTCGGCGAGAGACAAGGCAAATCTCCCCCTCTTGAAACTACCCGACAGCACACACAGCATACACCGACTGGTCCGCACCCGAGACCAGCACAAATATTGGACATTAAAATTTGGCCCCCATCTACTGCTTGCGCAGTCTATCCATGGCTCAAGGGGCTTAGGATCTCCCAGTTCACTGTGTCTTGTCGAGAGACCGATCCTTACCAACACAAGCCTCCCATCTGCTCCAGAAGAAGAGTCGGCTAGCAGTACTTTCAGCCAAGTACATATCTCAGCGGACTGTTTAGACGCCATCTCTGAGATCATCCACTGGGACTTAAAATTAAGCTTTGTATTTGATACTCTGTTTTTTTTATTTTTATTTTAAAGGACATTTCTGTTGAGGTTCCGATATTGAGTGCCTTGCTGGTAGTAAATATTAGGCTTAAGCTCTTAGGGTATTAGCCTTCTCCTACTGATTTTCATACTGTTACTGTTTTTGTTTCAGCTGTAAGAGCACCTTACTGGTGTTTAACCGCTATGCTAGTTATTAGGGGTTTAGTAGTACCTTACTGATTTTTATACTGTTGCTGCTTACATATGGGAGTATCTTGCTGGTGACAAAAGTTACACTAAAGTTCTTACGGATTTAGCCCTACTCTGTTGATTGTCATGCTGTTACTGTTCTTATACTAAAATAGTGCAATACATCCAGCAGCAATACTCACAGGTCAGAGCTTCAAGGAGTCACTACAAAACTCCCCAACAATAGTAAAGAAATGTAAAAATGAAGCTCTCCAAAATGCCAAAGTTTCAATGCTTTATTTTAGAAAGTGCAGAGTCAAACAGCCACAATTATACTAATTAGAAGAGCACCTTACTGAAGCAAAAACAGAATTTATGCTTACCTGATAAATTACTTTCTCCAACGGTGTGTCCGGTCCACGGCGTCATCCTTACTTGTGGGATATCTCTTCCCCAACAGGAAATGGCAAAGAGTCCCAGCAAAGCTGGCCATATAGTCCCTCCTAGGCTCCGCCCACCCCAGTCATTCGACCGACGGACAGGAGGAAATATATATAGGAGAAACCATATGGTACCGTGGTGACTGTAGTTAGAGAAAATAATTCATCAGACCTGATTAAAAAACCAGGGCGGGCCGTGGACCGGACACACCGTTGGAGAAAGTAATTTATCAGGTAAGCATAAATTCTGTTTTCTCCAACATTTGTGTGTCCGGGCCACGGCGTCATCCTTACTTGTGGGAACCAATACCAAAGCTTTAGGACATGGATGAAGGGAGGGAGCAAATCAGGTTACCTAAACGGAAGGCACCACAGCTTGCAAAACCTTTCTCCCAAAAATAGCCTCCGAAGAAGCAAAAGTATAAAATTTGTAAAATTTGGCAAAAGTGTGCAGTGAAGACCAAGTCGCTGCCTTACATATCTGGTCAACAGAAGCCTCGTTCTTGAAGGCCCATGTGGAAGCCACAGCCCTAGTGGAGTGAGCTGTGATTCTTTCAGGAGGCTGCCGTCCGGCAGTCTCATAAGCCAATCGGATAATGCTTTTAAGCCAAAAGGAAAGAGAGGTAGAAGTCGCTTTTTGACCTCTCCTTTTACCAGAATAAACAACAAACAAGGAAGATGTTTGTCTGAAATCTTTTGTAGCCTCTAAATAGAATTTTAGAGCATGGACTACGTCCAAATTGTGTAACAAACGTTCCTTCTTTGAAACTGGATTCGGACATAAAGAAGGTACAACTATCTCCTGGTTAATATTTTTGTTAGAAACAACCTTAGGAAGAAAACCAGGCTTAGTACGCAAAACCACCTTATCTGCATGGAACACCAGATAGGGCGGAGAACACTGCAGAGCAGATAACTCTGAAAACTCTTCTAGCAGAAGAAATTGCAACCAAAAACAAAACTTTCCAAGATAGTAACTTAATATCTATGGAATGTAAAGGTTCAAACGGAACCCCTTGAAGAACTGAAAGAACTAGATTTAGACTCCAGGGAGGAGTCAAAGGTCTGTAAACAGGCTTGATCCTAACCAGAGCCTGAACAAATGCTTGAACATCTGGCACAGCTGCCAGTCTTTTGTGTAGTAAGACAGATAAAGCAGAGATCTGTCCCTTTAGAGAACTTGCAGATAATCCTTTCTCCAAACCTTCTTGTAGAAAGGAGAGAATCTTAGGAATTTTTATCTTATTCCATGGGAATCCTTTGGATTCACACCAACAGATATATCTTTTCCATATTTTATGGTAAATCTTTCTAGTTACCGGTTTTCTGGCCTGAACCAGAGTATCTATCACAGAATCTGAAAACCCACGCTTCGATAGAATCAAGCGTTCAATCTCCAAGCCGTCAGCTGGAGGGAGACCAGATTTGGATGTTCGAATGGACCCTGAACAAGAAGGTCCTGTCTCAAAGGTAGCTTCCATGGTGGAACCGATGACATATTCACCAGGTCTGCATACCAAGTCCTGCGTGGCCACGCAGGAGCTATCAAGATCACCGAGGCCCTCTCCTGATTGATCCTGGCTACCAGCCTGGGAATGAGAGGAAACGGTGGAAATACATAAGCTAGGTTGAAGGTCCAAGGTGCTACTAGTGCATCTACTAGAGTCGCCTTGGGATCCCTGGATCTGGACCCGTAGCAAGGAACCTTGAAGTTCTGATGAGACGCCATCAGATCCATGTCTGGAATGCCCCATAATTGAGTTATTTGGGCAAAGATCTCCGGATGGAGTTCCCACTCCCCCGGATGGAATGTCTGACGACTCAGAAAATCCGCCTCCCAGTTTTCCACACCTGGGATGTGGATCGCAGACAGGTGGCAGGAGTGATCCTCCACCCATTGAATTATTTTGGTCACTTCTTTCATCGCCAGGGAACTCCTTGTTCCCCCCTGATGATTGATATACGCAACGGTCGTCAGGTTGTCTGATTGGAACCTTATGATTCTGGCCTTTGCTAGTTGAGGCCAAGCCCTGAGAGCATTGAATATCGCTCTCAGTTCCAGAATGTTTATCGGGAGAAGAGACTCTTCCCGAGACCATAGACCCTGAGCTTTCAGGGATTCCCAGACCGCGCCCCAGCCCACTAGACTGGCGTCGGTCATGACAATGACCCACTCTGGTCTGGTCAGCCACCAACGGAGTGAATCTCTGGTCTTCTGATCTACTTGAATCATTGGAGACAAGCCTGTATAGTCCCCATTCCACTGTTTGAGCATGCACAGTTGTAATGGTCTTAGATGAATTCGTGCAAAAGGAACTATGTCCATTGCTGCAACCATCAACCCTACTACTTCCATGCACTGCGCTATGGAAGGACGAGGAACAGAATGAAGAACTTGACAAGTGCTTAGAAGTTTTGACTTTCTGACCTCTGTCAGAAAAATCCTCATTTCTAAGGAATCTATTATTGTTCCCAAGAAGGGAACTCTTGTCGACGGAGACAGAGAACTTTTTTCTATGTTCACCTTCCATCCGTGTGATCTGAGAAAGGCCAGAACGATGTCTGTATGAGCCCTTGCTTTTGACAGGGACGACGCTTGTATTAGAATGTCGTCCAAGTAAGGTACTACTGCAATGCCCCTCGGTCTTAGAACCGCTAGAAGGGACCCTAGTACCTTTGTGAAAATCCTTGGAGCAGTGGCTAACCCGAATGGGAGGACCACAAACTGGTAATGCTTGTCCAGAAAAGCGAACCTTAGGAACTGATGATGTTCTTTGTGGATAGGAATATGTAGGTACGCATCCTTTAGATCCAAGGTAGTCATAAATTGACTTTCCTGGATAGTGGGTAGAATCGTTCAAATGGTTTCCATCTTCAACGATGGTACCCTGAGAAATTTGTTTAGGATCTTCAAATCCAAAATTGGTCTGAAAGTTCCCTCTTTTTTGGGAACTACGAACAGATTGGAATAAAATCCCATTCCTTGTTCCTTTATTGGAACTGGGTGTATCACTCCCATCTTTAACAGGTCTTCTACACAATGTAAGAACGCCTGTCTCTTTATTTGGTTTGAGGATAAGTGAGACATGTGGAACCTTCCCCTTGGGGGTAGTTCCCTGAATTCCAGAAGCTAACCCTGAGAAACTATTTCTAGCGCCCAGGGATCCTGAACATCTCTTGCCCAAGCCTGAGCAAAGAGAGAGAGTCTGCCCCCCACTAGATCCGGTCCCGGATCGGGGGCTTCTCCTTCATGCTGTTTTGTTAGCAGCGGCAGGCTTCTTGGCCTGCTTACCCTTGTTCCAGCCTTGCATCGGTTTCCAGGCTGGTTTGGGTTGTGAGGCATTACCCTCTTGCTTAGAGGATGCAGAATTAGAGGCCGGTCCGTTCCTGAAATTGCGAAAGGAACGAAAATTAGACTTATTTTTGGCCTTGAAAGGCCTATCTTGTGGGAGGGCGTGGCCCTTTCCCCCAGTGATGTCTGAAATAATCTCTTTCAATTCTGGTCCAAAGAGAGTTTTACCTTTGAAAGGGATGTTAAGCAATTTTGTCTTGGATGACACATCCGCTGACCAAGACTTTAGCCAAAGCGCTCTGCGCACCACGATAGCAAACCCTGAATTTTTCGCCGTTAATCTAGCTAATTGCAAAGCGGCATCTAAAATAAAAGAGTTAGCCAACTTAAGTGCGTGAACTCTGTCCATAACCTCCTCATATGGAGTCTCTCTACTAAGCGAGTTTTCTAGTTCCTCGAACCAGAACCACGCTGCTGTAGTGACAGGAACAATGCACGAAATGGGTTGTAGAAGGTAACCTTGCTGTACAAAAATCTTTTTAAGCAAACCCTCCAATTTTTTATCCATAGGATCTTTGAAAGCACAATTATCCTCGATAGGAATAGTAGTGCGCTTGTTTAGAGTAGAAACTGCCCCCTCGACCTTAGGGACTGTCTGCCATAAGTCCTTTCTGGGGTCGACCATAGGAAATAAATTCTTAAATATAGGGGGGGGGACAAAAGGTATGCCGGGCTTTTCCCACTCCTTATTTACTATGTCCGCCACCCGCTTGGGTATAGGAAAAGCGTCGGGGTGCACCGGAACCTCTAGGAACTTGTCCATCTTGCATAATTTCTCTGGAATGACCAAGTTGTCACAATCATCCAGAGTAGATAACACCTCCTTAAGCAGTGCGCGGAGATGTTCTAATTTAAATTTAAATGTCACAACATCAGGTTCAGCTTGTTGAGAAATTTTTCCTGAATCTGAAATTTCCCCATCTGACAAAACCTCCCTCATGGCCCCTTCAGATTGGTGTGAGGGTATGACAGAACAATTATCATCAGCGCCCTCCTGCTCTTTAGTGTTTAAAACAGAGCAATCGCGCTTTCTCTGATAAGTAGGCATTTTGGATAAAATATTTGCTATGGAGTTATCCATTACAGCCGTTAATTGTTGCATGGTAATAAGCATTGGCGCACTAGATGTACTAGGGGCCTCCTGTGTGGGCAAAACTGGTGTAGACACAGTAGGAGATGATGTAGTATCATGTTTACTCCCCTCATCTGAGGAATCATCTTGGGCAATTTCATTATCTGTGGCAGTACTGTCCTTACTTTGTTTGGACGCTATGGCACAATTATCACATAAATTTAAATGGGGAGACACATTGGCTTTCATACATATAGAACATAGCTTATCTGAAGGCACAGACATGTTAAACAGGCTTAAACTTGTCAACAAAGCACAAAAAACGTTTTAAAACAAAACCGTTACTGTCTCTTTAAATTTTAAACAGAAAACACTTTATTACTGAATATGTGAAAAAGTATGAAGGAATTGTTCAAAAATTACCAAAATTTCACCACAGTGTCTTAAAACATTAAGAGTATTGCACACCAAATTTCAGAGCTTTAACCCTTAAAATAACGGAACCGGAGCCGTTTACAAATTTAACCCCTATACAGTCCCAGCTATAGCCTTTGCTGAGACCCAACCAAGCCCAGAGGGGAATACGATACCAATTGACGCCTTCTAGAAGCTTTTCCAGCAAATTTCAGATCCTCACACATGCATCTGCATGCCCTGCTCTCAAAAAACAACTGCGCAGTAATGGTGCGAAAATGAGGCTCAGTCTACAACTAGGAAGGCCCCCTGACTGGAAAAGGTGTCTAACATAGTGCCTGCCGTTTAATAAACGTTCCCCAAGTTTATAAATGCGAATTGTCAGCATAAATATGAATAAAATGCCCAAATAAAGCAATCGATTTAGCCCATAAAAATGTCTACCAGTTTTTTTAGCCCATATTAAGCCCTTTATTCTGTTTGTTTGACTAAGAAAATGGCTTACCGGTCCCCATGAGGGGAAATGACAGCCTTCCAGCATTACATGGTCTTGTTAGAAATATGGCTAGTCATACCTTAAGCAGAAAAGTCTGCTAACTGTTTCCCCCAACTGAAGTTACTTCATCTCAACAGTCCTATGTGGAAACAGCAATCGATTTTAGTTACTGTCTGCTAAAATCATCTTCCTCTCACAAACAGAAATCTTCATCCTTTTCTGTTTCAGAGTAAATAGTACATACCAGCACTATTTTAAAATAACAAACACTTGATAGAAGAATAAAAACTACATTTAAACACCAAAAAACTCTTAACCATCTCCGTGGAGATGTTGCCTGTGCAACGGCAAAGAGAATGACTGGGGTGGGAGGAGCCTAGGAGGGACTATATGGCCAGCTTTGCTGGGACTCTTTGCCATTTCCTGTTGGGGAAGAGATATCCCACAAGTAAGGATGACGCCGTGGACCGGACACACCAATGTTGGAGAAATACTACGCTAAAGTTATTAGGGGGTTAGCCGTACCCTCTTAATCTTCATACTGTTGCTGCTCTTTGTTTAGTTAGATAGCTACTTGGCTTGTATCACATGCTAAGCTATAGTTATCAGGAGTGAAGCTGTAGACTTGATTTAGCTGTAAACCTACCCTGCACTTAGTATATTACCTAAGTTCCCCATGCATCTTTTTACACATAGGCATAATCCACCCCAATAATATTTTCCCCTGCTCATTTAGATTGAATAGACATCATGTTACAGCTCCCATGACGAGAGACTAGTACTATCCCCCTCAACATAGTACCTAAGTGGTTTACAAGCTATAACTTATCATCCAGCTAGATATAGCTAACACTGTACAGCGATCAGCACCTCCCCCCACCCAATAGCTCAGATTGCAAGTCAGCTTACTCCCCACTCTTGCATAAAACCCAGATCCCATCATAAGGCACCTCAATTTGTATATAGGTCTACTCTCATACACTCCAACAAACCTAAACGTATATCCTTGTTTCCCATTAAGTTTATAATTAGCCCAATAGAGAGCCTACTAAACCATATAATAGTGAGACCACTATACCCCCCAAACACCCAGATACGTCCCCTCTTTCCCCCTTGTTTTTTTAACCAAAGCGGCTCTTGCCCGCTGGATTCCGCCCCCCCCCCCAAAATAAAACCAAGATATTAATCCCCATCTTACCACAATACACTCTGAATTGATATATTACTTTATGGTCTGCACAGTAAGTCGGGGACCATTTTTACTCGTATTAAGTTAAAGGTTTTAAAAAGAGGTTTTTGTAACATATGTTCCAGTTAGTTATCTTTGCCATTCGCAAGTCTTTTCTTTTTACATTCAACCATATATATCACACATCTTATAATGCACACCCCAGACATACTTTTATATTCTCTGCCAGAACCTATATTCTCATTGCTAGAATTGCTGTTTTGTTATTTTATACAGTTCAAGCTCCCATTCGCAAATACTCAGTATAGCTTTAGGTTTGACATGGCATTTATGACTATTTAACTGGCACCTTATTGCTTTAGACTCAGCCTATTTGCTATGTTAGAATGGTAAAGATGTTTTTTCTCAAATTTGATCTGTATGTGGACATATGCACTGTTGGTATGTTATTGTACATCACCTCAATAAAAAATTTATTTAAAAAAAAAAATTAATATTGAATGAATATGCTTTTACATGTTTTCATCTACTTTAAGGGACACTCAAGTCCAATTTACTTCCATTAACTAAATGCAATCTTTTTAAATTTGCACTTTTTAAATCACCAGTTTCTACTGAGCATGTGCAAGAATTCACATAATATAAGTACATGCATTTGTTATTGGCTGATAGTTGTCACATGATACAGGAGGAGTGGAAATATACATAACTTTGTAATTTGTTAGAAAAAAAAACTACTACTTATTTGACGTACAGACTAAGAGACTAACTGAGCCCTGCCCATGGCCTGGTCAGACATGACCGCACCCACCTAAGATAGAGCCCTTCCACCAGTAACTCACTTCCACATGTGGCCACACCCACAAACTGCCGGTGGGCCATTGCCCACAAGATATTAACCTACCACATCCCAGAAATTATAAGGCAGATGTTGGGAGGTATGTAGCTATCTGTAGTAAAACAACTTTTCAATATACTTTATTTTGCCTTCTTTTCATGTAATTTAACTCTGAAAATGGTGGTTTTTCTGATATTCAGAATTCGAAATACGCACTGCAGATTTTTCAAGGCTAACTCTGCTACATATATTTCACTAACTGACCATAAAGGATAATAACTGCAATGCAACGCACTTTATACTAACATTATGATCACGGCTAGCATTGTTAGCTGCAGATTCAAGCCCAGATTGGCTTTTCCAAATAAGGCAAGTGGTGGGGAAGTTTGGCTTTTGACAAAACAAGTGTGGCAAACAAGAGGCAAATTTGTTTTAAAAATGTTTAGACTTGGTTGATATGTTATTCTATAGCAAGGCAACCAAAATATCAAGGTGTTTACTGTCTATTTCATTTCAAATATGTATTGAAAGGGATATTAAACTCAGAATATAAAAGCTTTAAAGGGCCATGAAAATAAAAATTAAAAGTTCATGGTCCAGAAAGAGCATGAAAAGGGACATATTTATACAAAAAAGAGAATTAATTACTGCGCTAGATAGAAAAGCAATTAAAACTACAGCTTGAGGGAAATTTCCCTATATTCCCAGGTACAAATATGAAAACAGTTAAAATATAGTGTGTTGTGAAACACGCTAAATTTAAAGCTACGGCGCTCTATGCAGAGCTAAATAAGTGCAGTTTCTGGCTATTTCTAAAAATTATCTTATTTAATATATAGAGAAATGAAATAAAATCAAGATCAAATTAGACAATGGGAATTTAGAAAAAAGGAAAGAAAACGAAGAACACAGAAATAAGAACAGTTCTTCATCGTCATTTTTAGGATTAAGCCCAAGAATTATAGAAAAAGGCCCAATACCACAAAGAAATATGAGAAAGAGAAGGGCCTCAGAAGAAGAGGAAAGAGACAAGAGATCAATAGAAAAAGGACAGAAAGTAAAGGCATTTTCAATCTAAGTAAAGTCCCCCTGAGCGAATCCCATGTAGAAATTCTAAATAAAGGTCTATCATTTGCTCCGACTAGGAATTTGGATACATTTGGTACCTTTATTGACACCCATAAGTTTATAAGGAATCTCACAGTAAAAAGATGGCATGTAAAAACAGCAGTAGAAAAGAAGGCACAAGAAAATATATTAGATGCAAAAGGATACATTCATTCTGATCTAAAGAAAAAAAATCATAATTTTACCCTAAGTATGACAAAGGCTCGGTCTTAGAAACATTCGAGAACCTAGTCCTGAGAGATATTAAAAAAATTCCTGAAAAAATTCCTGATAATAAATCTAAAAACAAAAATAAATGGAAACAAAACAATCTAAGTAATAAACAACTTAACTAAAGGATAATGAAGATATGATTATAAAGCCGGCCGACAAAGGCGGCGGAATTGTGATTTTAGATAGACCAGAATATATCAAAATGTGTAACAATATTTTAGAAGACCCATTTACATACAAAAAATGATCAACTAATCCTACCATATCATATAATAAACTATTACAAAATAAACTTAAGATCGCCCATACAAATGGAATATTAAATGATAAAGAAAGAGATTATATACTATTAGAGCATCCTAGAATACCATTATTCTATGGACTACCAAAAATACATAAGTCCCTTACATTACCACCTGGAAGACCCATTATCTCCGGGATAGGATCAGTTACATCAAATTTGTCAGAATACATAGATTTATACCTTCAAAAATACACTAAAAAGCTGCCATCGTATCTAAAAGGTTCAACAGAAATACTAAATATTTTAGATAATATAGATTGGCAAGAGGGATATATGATAGCAACTTGTGATGTCACCTCATTGTATACTTGTATAGACCATAGAGATGGAATAGAAGCAGTAAAATATTTTTAAGAAAAAGATGGTGGGTTAATGAATAGTCAAATAGACTTTATTTTAGAATCAATCGAATATATTTTAAACCACAATTATTTTCATTTTGAAAATCAATTTTATTTGCAACTCTGTGGCACAGCAATGGAGACCAGGTTTGCCCCAAGTTATGCAAATTTGTTTATGGGACTATGGGAACATTTGTTCCTTAGTTCTATAGCATACTTGCGGCAAATCTGGTCCTCTACAAACGCAATATTGATGATGTCATAATTATATGGAAGGGGTCTGAACTAGAATTTAATCAATTTTTTCAAGAAATGAATAGAAACGACAAAAATATAAAATTCACCCACGAAATAAGCAAAACAAGTGTCAATTTCCTAGATTTGGTAATTTTTATAAGGGATGGTAAGATAAATACGAAAACATTCTTTAAAACTGTCGATGCTAACAATTATGTACATCAAACCAGTTGCCACCATCAAAAATGGAAAAAGAATATACCAAAAAGTCAAATACTTAAAATAAAAAAAAAATTGTAGTAATGAGTTAGATTTTAAAAAACAAGCAGTTATTTTAAAAGATACATTTTTAGCTAGAGGTTATATTGAAGAAGAAATAAATAAAGTTTCAGAAATTGTAAGCCAGACTAATAGAAAATACTTACTATGCAAGAAGGCACCAAACATTAAAGCAGATGAAAATATAATTTTTGTTCCATTTATTACAACATACTGTCAAAATAAACATTTGATACAAAATATCGTAAAAAAACATTGGCATATACTGAAAAGCGATGAAAGACTAGGTGATTTGTTGCCTGAATTTCCAAGTATAATATATAAAAAAGCAAGAAATTTAAAATCAATGGAAAACAATATATTGGAGAATCGGAAAGGCCTTTACGAGACAGGATTAGGGAACATTTATGGTCAATAGAAAACTATGATAAAGAGAGAAACAAAGATCTTCCAATACCAAAACACTTTGCTGAATGTAATAATGTGAATACAAACTGTCTAACATACATGGGTATTGATAAAGTAAAAACTAATTGGAGAGGAACTAACAACCACAAAGACCTACTTAAATTAGAAACAAGATGGATATATGATTTAAAAACTCTATCCCCTAGAGGTCTAAACCAAGAAATAGAAAAAGGGTCCGCGATCCGATATACGGCACAGGTTTCGGCGCAAGTGTGGAAACCTGTGCCGTAACCTGTGCCGTATTTAGAGGTCTAAACCAAGAAATAGAAATAGGGGCCGCGATCCGATATACGGCACAGGTTTCCACACTTGCGCCGAAACCTGTGCCGTATATCGGCGCAAGTGTGGAAACCTGCGCCGCCCATAGTTTCAGCTTGCAACTCGAGCTATCTCATATACGGCGCCGTCAGATGCTAAAGTGCCGTAAGTCTGACAAACCAGCGATGTCCAGAAATCTGCGTAAGTACAAATTTCTGGAGTCGCCAGTGACTTACGGCACTTTAGAAACTGCCGCCGCATAAAAAACCTGACTAAGTTATTAAATCACCCGTACTGTCTAACATGCCTCCCAAACATAGCCCGACAAGTATACCCCTCTATCCGCAATCCACCCTCTCACTCCTAACAATAAGTATATTAACCCCTAAACCGCCGCTCCCGGACCCCGCCGTCACCTACATTATCTATATTACCCCCTAATGTGAGCCCCCTACCCTGCCGCTACCTACATTAAATGTTTTACCCCCTAATGTGAGCCCCCTACCCCGCCGCCACCTACATTAACTATGCTACCCCCTAATATGATCCCCCTACACCGCCGCCACCTATTTAAACTATATTAACCCCTAATATGATCCCCCTACACTGCCGCCACCTATATTAAAATTATTAACCCCTAATCTAATCCCCCTTACACCGCCGCCACCTATATTAAATTTATTAACCCCTAAAATACTAAAACTTCCCTACCACTAAACGTAAGTCTAACCCTACAAATAGCCCTGAAAAGAGCCTTTTGCGTGGCATTGCCCCAAACTAACCAGCTCTATTACCAGCCCTTAAAAGGGCCATTTGCGGGGCATTGCCCCAAAGTAACCAGCTCTTTTACCAGCCCTTAAAAGGGCTTTTTGCGGGCATTGTCACAAAGTAATCAGCTCTTTTGCCTGTAATCTAAATCCCCCTACACCGCCGCCACCTATATTAAATATATTAACCCCTAATCTAATCCCCCTACACCGCCGCCACCTATATTAAATATATTAACCCCTAATCTAATCCCCCTACACTGCCGCCACCTATATTAACTATATTAACCCTAGTTATATTATCGTTAATATAGTTAATATAGTTATTATATTATATATATTAACTATATTAACCCTAATTATATTAGGGTTAATATAATTATTATATTATATATATTAACTATATTAACCCTAATTATATTAGGGTTAATATAGTTAATATAGTTATTATATTATATATATTAACTATATTAACCCTATCTAACTCTAACACCACTAACTTAAATATTTTTAAAATAAATCTAAATAATATTAATAATATTAACTAAATTATTCCTATTTAAAAATAAATACTTACCTATAAAATAAACCCTAACGGCTAGATTTAGAGTTTTGTAGGTAACAATCCGAAAAGCTAACGCTGGCTTTTTTCTGGCCGCACCATAAAAACAACTCTGGTATTGAGAGTCCACATAAAGGCTGCGTTAGGCTCCAAAAAAGGAGCGTAGAGCATATTTAACGCAGCTTCAACTCTCGATACCAGAGTTGCTTACGCAAGCGGCCAGCCTCAAAAACGTGCTCGTGAACGATTCCCCCATAGGAAACAATGGGGCAGTTTGAGCTGAAAAAAAACCTAACACCTGCAAAAAAGCCGCGTTCAGCTCCTAACGCAGCCCCATTGTTTGCTATGCGGAAACACTTCCTACGTCTGCACCTAACACCCTAACATGTACCCCGAGTCTAAATACCCCTAACCTTACACTTATTAACCCCTAATCTGCCGCCCCCGCTATCGCTGACCCCTGCATATTATTTTTAACCCCTAATCTGCCGCTCCGTAAACCGCCGCTACTTACATTATCCTTATGTACCCCTAATCTGCTGCCCCTAACACCGCCGACCCCTATATTATATTTATTAACCCCTAATCTGCCCCCCACAACGTCGCCTCCACCTGCCTACACTTATTAACCCCTAATCTGCCGACCGGACCGCACCGCTATAATAATAAAGTTATTAACCCCTAATCCGCCTCACTAACCCTATAATAAATAGTATTAACCCCTAATCTGCCCTCCCTAACATCGCCGACACCTAACTTCAATTATTAACCCCTAATCTGCCGACTGGAGCTCACCGCTATTCTAATAAATGTATTAACCCCTAAAGCTAAATCTAACCCTAACACTAACACCCCCCTAAATTAAATATAATTTTAATCTAACGAAATTAATTAACTCTTATTAAATAAATTATTCCTATTTAAAGATAAATACTTACCTGTAAAATAAATCCTAATATAGCTACAATATAAATTATAATTATATTATAGCTATTTTAGGATTAATATTTAATTTACAGGTAACTTTGTATTTATTTTAACCAGGTACAATAGCTATTAAATAGTTAAGAACTATTTAATAGCTAAAATAGTTAAAATAATTACAAAATTACCTGTAAAATAAATCCTAACCTAAGTTACAATTAAACCTAACACTACACTATCAATAAATTAATTAAATAAAATACCTATAATTATCTACAATTAAACCTAACACTACACTAACAATAAATAAATTAAAAACAATACCTACAAATAACTACAATGAAATAAACTATCTAAAGTACAAAAAATAAAAAAGAACTAAGTTACAAAAAATAAAAAAATATTTACAAACATAAGAAAAATATTACAACAATTTTAAACTAATTACACCTACTCTAAGCCCCCTAATAAAATAACAAAGCCCCCCAAAATAAAAAATGCCCTACCCTATTCTAAATTACTAAAGTTCAAAGCTCTTTTACCTTACCAGCCCTGAACAGGGCCCTTTGCAGGGCATGCCCCAAGAAGTTCAGCTCTTTTGCCTGTAAAAAAAAACATACAATACCCCCCCCCAACATTACAACCCACCACCCACATACCCCTAATCTAACCCAAACCCCCCTTAAATAAACCTAACACTAAGCCCCTGAAGATCTTCCTACCTTATCTTCACCATACCAGGTTCACCGATCGATCCAGAAGAGCTCCTCCGATGTCCTGATCCAAGCCCAAGCGGGGGGCTGAAGAGGTCCATGATCCGGCTGAAGTCATCATCCAAGCGGGAGCTGAAGAGGTCCATGATCCGGCTGAAGTCTTCATCCAAGCGGGGCAGAAGAGGTCTTCCATCCGATTGAAGTCTTCATCCAAGCGGGATCTTCTATCGTCATCCATCCGGAGCGGAGCGGCAGGATCCTGAAGACCTCCGACGCAGAACATCCATCCTGGCCGACGACTGAACGACGAATGACGGTTCCTTTAAATGACGTCATCCAAGATGGCGTCCCTCGAATTCCGATTGGCTGATAGGATTCTATCAGCCAATCGGAATTAAGGTAGGAATATTCTGATTGGCTGATGGAATCAGCCAATCAGAATCAAGTTCAATCTGATTGGCTGATTGGATAGGGCCCTGTTCAGGGCTGGTAATGTAAAAGAGCTTTGAACTTTAGTAATCTAGAATAGGGTAGGGCATTTTTTTTGGGGGGGGGCTTTGTTATTTTATTAGGGGGCTTAGAGTAGGTGTAATTAGTTTAAAATTGTTGTAATATTTTTCTTATGTTTGTAAATATTTTTTTATTTTTTGTAACTTAGTTCTTTTTTATTTTTTGTACTTTAGTTAGTTTATTTCATTGTAGTTATTTGTAGGTATTGTATTTAATTAATTTATTGATAGTGTAGTGTTAGGTTTAATTGTAGGTAATTGTAGGTATTTTATTTAATTAATTTATTGATAGTGTAGTGTTAGGTTTAATTGTAACTTAGGTTAGGATTTATTTTACAGGTAATTTTGTAATTATTTTAACTATTTTAGCTATTAAATAGTTCTTAACTATTTAATAGCTATTGTACCTGGTTAAAATAAATACAAAGTTACCTGTAAAATAAATATTAATCCTAAAATAGCTATAATATAATTATAATTTATGTTGTCGCTATATTAGGATTTATTTTACAGGTAAGTATTTAGCTTTAAATAGGAATAATTTATTTAATAAGAGTGAATTAATTTCGTTAGATTAAAATTATATTTAATTTAGGGGGGTGTTAGTGTTAGGGTTAGACTTAGCTTTAGGGGTTAATACATTTGTTAGAATAGCGGCGAGATTCGGTCGGCAGATTAGGGGTTAATAATTGAAGTTAGGTGTCGGCGATGTTAGGGAGGGCAGGTTAGGGGTTAATAAATATAATATAGGGGTCGGCGGTGTTAGGGGCAGCAGATTAGGGGTACATAGCTATAATGTAGCTGGCGGCTCTTTGCGGTCGGCAGATTAGGGGTTAATTATTGTAGGTAGGTGGCGGCGGCGTTGTGGGGGGCAGGTTAGGGGTTAATAAATATAATATAGGGGTCGGCGATGTTAGGGCAGCAGATTAGGGGTACATAGGGATAATGTAGCTGGCGGCGGCGTGCGGACGGCATATTAGGGGTTAATAAGTGTAGGTAGCTGGCGGCGACGTTGTAGGGGGCAGATTAGGGGTTAATAAATATAATATAGGGGTCGGCGGTGTTAGGGGCAGCAGATTAGGGGTACATAAGGATAACGTAGGTGGCGGTCAGCAGATTAGGGGTTAAAATTTTAATCGAGTTGCGGCGATATAGGGGGACCTCGGTTTAGGGGTACATAGGTAGTTTATGGGTGTTAGTGTACTTTAGGGCACAGTAGTTAAGAGCTTTATTAACCGGCGTTAGCCCAGAAAGCTCTTAACTACTGACTTTTTTCTGCGGCTGGAGTTTTGTCGTTAGAATTCTAACGCTCACTTCAGACACGACTCTAAATACCGGAGTTAGAAAAATCCCATTGAAAAGA
Source organism: Bombina bombina (assembly GCF_027579735.1). Classification (NCBI taxonomy): domain Eukaryota; kingdom Metazoa; phylum Chordata; class Amphibia; order Anura; family Bombinatoridae; genus Bombina; species Bombina bombina. The sequence goes on along the minus strand of NC_069507.1, from coordinate 162,585,182 downwards.
TAGGATACGCAATTGACATAAGGGGATCTGCGATATGGAAAAGTCGCGGCTGAAAAGTGAGCGTTAGACCCTTTTTTGAGTGACTCCAAATACCGGAGGTAGCCTAAAACCAGCGTTAGGAGCCTCTAACGCTGGTTTTCACGGCTACCGCCAAACTCTAAATCTAGGCCTTAGATAGCTACAATATAATTAATAATTACATTGTAGCTATTTTAGGGTTTATATTTATTTTACAGGTAACTTGGTATTTATTTTAACTAGGTACAATAGCTATTAAATAGTCAATAAATATGTAATAGCTACCTAGTTAAAATAATTACCAATTTACCTGTAAAATAAATCCTAACCTAAGTTACAAATACACCTACACTATCAATAAAATAATTAAATAAACTACAAATATCTAAACTAAAATACAATTAAATAAACTAAACTAAATTACAAAAAAAACCACTAAATTACAAAAAATAAAAAAAGATTACAACATTTTTAAGCTAATTACACCTATTCTAAGCCCCCTAATAAAATAACAAAGCCCCCCAAAATAAAAAAAATTCCCTACCCTAATCTAAATTACGAAAGTAACCAGCTCTATTACCAGCCCTTAAAAGGGCCTTTTGTGGGGCATTGCCCCAAAGTAATCAGCTCTTTTGCCTGTAAAAAAAACAACAAACCCCCCATTACAACCCACCACCCACATATCCCTACTCTAACCCACCCAATCCCCCCTTAAAAAACCTAAGTCTAACCCCCAAGTGCTCCTTACCGGTCCTGAAGACCGGCGGAGAAGGTCCTGTTCCAGGCGGAGAAGTTTTCTTCCAGGCGGCGACCTCTTCTTCTTTCAGGATCCAGCCGGCGCGGAGCGGAGGAGTTGAAGACCGATGATTACTTTTGTAATTTAGATTAGGGTAGGGAATTTTTTTTTATTTTGGGGGGCTTTGTTATTTTATTAGGGGGCTTAGAATAGGTGTAATTAGCTTAAAAATCTTGTAATCTTTTTTTATTTTTTGTAATTTAGTGTTTTGTTTTTTTGTAATTTAGTTTAGTTTATTTAATTGTATTTTAGTTTAGATATTTGTAGTTTATTTAATTAATTTATTGATAGTGTAGGTGTATTTGTAACTTAGGTTAGGATTTATTTTACAGGTAAATTGGTAATTATTTTAACTAGGTAGCTATTAAATAGTTAAATAGTTATTAACTATTTAATAGCTATTGTACCTAGTTAAAATAAATACCAAGTTACCTGTAAAATAAATATAAACCCTAAAATAGCTACAATGTAATTATGAATTATATTGTAGCTATCTTAGGGTTTATTTTATAGGTAAGTATTTAGTTTTAAATAGGAATAATTTAGTTAATATTATTAATATTATTTAGATTTATTTTAATAATAATTAAGTTAGGGGTGTTAGAGTTAGATAGGGTTAATATAGTTAATATATATAATATATTAACCCTAATATAATTAGAGTTAATATAGGTGGCAGTGGTGTAGGGGGTCAGATTAGGGGTTAATATATTTAATTTAGGTGGCGGCGGTGTAGTGGGATTAGATTACATTACAGGCAAAAGAGTTGATTACTTTGTGACAATGCCCCGCAAAAAGCGCTTTTAAGGGCTGGTAAAAGAGCTGGTTACTTTGGGGCAATGCCCCGCAAAAGGCCCTTTTAAGGGCTGGTAATAGAACTGGTTACTCTGGGGCAATGCCACGCAAAAGGCCCTTTTCAGGGCTATTTGTAGGGTTAGACTTAGGTTTAGTGGTAGGCAAATTTTAGTATTTTAGGGGTTAATAAATTTAATATAGGTGGCGGCGATATAGGGGGATTAGATTAGGGGTTAATACATTTAATATAGGTGGCGGCGGTATAGGGGGATTAGAATAGGGGTTAATAAATTTAATATAGGTGGCAGCGGTATAGGGGGATTAGATTAGGGGTTAATATATTTAATATAGGTGGCGGCGGTATAGGGGGATTAGATTAGGGGTTAATAAATTTAATATAGGTGGCGGCGGTATAGGGGGATTAGATTAGGGGTTAATAAATTTAATATAGGTGGCGGCGGTATAGGGGGATTAGATTAGGGGTTAATATATTTAATATAGGTGGCGGCGGTATAGGGGGATTAGATTAGGGGGTAATAAATTTAATATAGGTGGCGGCGGTATAGGGGGATTAGATTAGGGGTTAATATATTTAATATAGGTGGCGGCAGTATAGGGGGATTTAGATTACAGGCAAAAGAGCTGATTACTTTGTGACAATGCCCCGCAAAAAGCCCTTTTAAGGGCTGGTAAAAGAGCTGATTACTTTGGGGCAATGCCCCGCAAAAGGCCCTTTTAAGGGCTGGTAATAGAGCTGGTTAGTTTTGGGCAATGCCACACAAAAAGCCGTTTTCAGGGCTATTTTTAATTTAGTTTAGGGTAGGGACATTTTAGGGGGTAATACATTTATTATAGGTGGCGGCAGTGTAGGGGGATTAGATTAGGGGGTAATATAGTTAATATAGGTGGCGGCGGGGTAGGGGGATTAGATTAGGGGGTAATATAGTTAAAATATGTGGCGGCGGGGTAGGGGCTCACATTAGGGGGTAATAATTTTAATATAGATGGCGGCGGTGTAGGGGGATTAGATTAGGGGTTAATAATTTTAATGTAGGTGGCGACGGTGTAGGGGGCTCACATTAGGGGGTTAGACATTTAATGTAGGTGGCGGCGGGGTCCGGGAGCGGCGGTTTAGGGGTTAAACACTTTATTAGGGATTGCGGCGGGGGATCGCGGTTGACAGGTAGATAGACATTGCGCATGCGTTAAGTGTTAGGTTTTATTTTGCAGTTCCCGGTTGACAGGTAGATAGACATTGTGCATGCGTTAGGTGTTAGGTTTTATTTTGCAGCTAGTTTAGGGAGTTACAGGGCTCCAATACACAGCGTAAGGCTTACTACGCCTGCAATTTGTGGCGAGGTGAAAATGGAGTAAGATTTCTCCATTTTCGCCACGTAAGTCCTTACGCTGTATATCGGATACCAAACTGCGCTGGTTTTGTATACCTGTCTATGGGCCAAAAAACTATGGCCGAAAGCAGAAATATACGAGCGTAACTTCTATGTTACGCCGTATATGTAATACCAAACCAGCGCAAAATTTGGTGTCTCCGGCTTTTGCGGGCGACGATTCATATTGGATCGCGGCCAGGATGTTATTTGTAAGACTACCCTAGTAATTATTCTGAAAAGCCTTCCATTCTCTATTTTACTTTATTTTATTTTTACTGTTATATGGTATAATGACATGTATTTTCACACTAGACATATATATACACATAAAATACTCTAGTATAAAAATATTCTAGTTTGAAAATATTCTAACTTTGGGAATGAAAATAAAATAAAAATGAAAATGGAAATATTATAGTATAAAAATATTCTAGGTTAAAAATAATGATTAAAACTAAAAACATAAATATAGAAAAATATAGATCACAAAAAATATCATATTTTTGTTATTTCTTATTGCTGTTACTTCCCACTTATTATATAGGCTATGTTAACAGACTTATATAAGAATAAAAAACTTCTGTACTCAAAATTCATAGTTTTTAAAAAATAAAATAAAATTATGTTTAATAAACAGATTTTTAGGCTAATAAAATTTAGGCTTCAATATCTGGATTTTGGAATTGATTGCACTCCTCTCAGCCACTAGTTTTATCTATTTTTATCCATTTTATAGTTTCTATTTATCCAACTTTTTTGATGGTTCACGTATTATATACATATATACTGTATGTATTTTTTTAAAAATCGCTATAAACATATACATATATATGTATATATATATTTTAATATATTATTTTTTAATATATCTTTATTTTTGATGCATTATTTTTGATGCAGTATTCTTAAGATTGAAGCAACATTTTTAAAAAAAATATTTTATATATTTTTTTATATTTTTGAATATGATGCAGTATTTTAGGATTTGATGCAACATTTTTTAAATTTGGTGCAATATGCTTATGCTAAAGTGCTGTATATGTCATAACAATATCACGAATGATGAAATACTATTATAGTCATTTTTTCACAGATCTAAAATGAAACATATATGTCTGTTACATAGTTTTTTATGCACCTTTCTATGAAGATAAACCTGTATAAAACTTTATGTCCTGCTAAACCTTCAATTTAAGATGCAAATAATATGGGAGGAAACTTTTGATGTGTCAGGGTATATATTGCCAACACAGACTGTGAACTATAGAGCTTGAGAAAGGTACCTTGCCGAAACGCGTTGCTCTTTTTTTGGTCCTAATCCAGCTTCCGTAGCCACAAAGATTTTGCAAAGACTGCACCTGAGTTAGATACAAAGTAGTCTGACACGCTACATGGTAGCGTAAACCTCCGAGAGACTGTTCATATGGTGACGGACTCATACGTTTCTTGTTTGGTCCTAATTTGGCTTCCGTAGGCGCAAAGATTCTGAAAAGACTGCACCTGAGTTTGATACAAAGTGGTCCGACACGCTACATGGTAGCGCAAACCTCCGAGAGGCTGTTCATATGCTGACCAACTCACATGACGATACAAGACACCCACCCGGTGTAAGTAATTAATAATACCTTTTATTTGTGACCTTTATACTTGGTGACAAGGATCCCCTGTCTCATTACAGGAATCCTGAATCTCCCTTGCAGCCTCCACGCAATCAACCACTTGAAATAGGCTCCTTGGCTCAAACCCATAGCATTACATTGCTCTGGATATACTCATCCTTCCTTTATTTTATCAAGGCATATGACATATATGACTTAATAGCAACACTGGTTTTATTGTTTTTATGTATTTGTATTTTTGGCATTATCTTATGTATTATGTATATTACCATTGTCTAATTTGATCTTGATTTTATTTCATTTCTCTATATATATTAAATAAGATTATTTTTAGAAATAGCCGGAAACTGCACTTATTTAGCTCTGCATAGAGCGCCGTAGCATTAAATTTAGTGTGTTTCACAACACACTATATTTTAACTGTTTTCATAAAGGGGCATATTTATCAAGCTCCGTATAGAGCTTGATGCCCCGTGTTTCTGACAAGCCTTCAGGCTCGCCGGAAACACAAGTTATGAAGCAGCGGTCTAAAGGCCGCTGCTCCATAACCTGTCCGCCTGCTCTGAGGCGGCGGACAGACATCGCCAAAAATCAACCAGATCGAATACAATCGGGTTGATTGACACTCCCTGTTGGTCACAAATCTGCAGGGGGCGGCATTGCACCAGCAGTTCACAAGATCTGCTGGTGCAATGAGAAATGCAGAGAGTGTATGCTGTTCGGCATTTATCGATGTGCAGCGGACATGATCCGCAATATCGGATCATGTTCACTCGCACAATGATAATTTGGCCCCAAAGAGACTATTTATTTTACTTCTGTTATCAAATTTACTTTGTTGTCTTGGTATTCTTTATCAAAAAGCTTATTTAGCTACACTCAGGAACAACAATGGGAAATGGGAAAACTGCTGGGAGCTAGCTGGTGGTTGGTGGCAAAATTTACGGCGAGATTACGAGTTTTGCGTTAGCCTTAAAAAGCAGCGTTGAGAGGTACCAACGCTGCTTTTTATCTAACGCTGGTATTACGAGTTTGACAGGTAGAGGCTCACCGCTCACTTTTCTTCCGCGACTCGAAGCTACCGCAAATCCCCTTGCGTATCCTATCTTTTTAATGGGATTTGCCTAATGCTGGTATTACGAGTCTTAGAGAAAATGAGCGGTAGAGCCTCTACCTCCAAGACTCCTACCGCATTTAAAAGTCAGTAGTTAAGAATTTTATGGGCTAACGCCGGAACATAAAGCTCTAGGCTACAGTGCTACAAAGTACACTAACACCCATAAACTACCTATTAACCCCTAAAACGAAAGCAAACACTATAATAAAATTATTTAACAAAAACCACGTTAAAGCAGCACTCTTAGGGAAAATTAAAAGTCACTTTATTAGATTCCTTTAAAATGGCACATTCCAACAATGTGAGGATAGACACAAGACATCCTTACGCGTTTCGTGCCTGCTGGCACTTATTCATAGGATAATCTGAGTGCCCACTGCTTCACCCCCTTATACTCTTTACGCTCAAAGCAAACAGCTGAGCACTATTAGCCACAATGCAGTCTTAAAGGGATGGAGCAGTGCCACTCATTTAAACATTAAAAACAGTGAACAGTGTTTCAATTACACCACACAGAAAAAATCAATAATTCAGAGGTATAAGCATAGGGTTAAAGCAGATAAATGAATTAAATTGCACAATCCAAAGTCTACCAAAATTAGACATGGGAATAAACATTCAACATATCAGTGTTATTGACCCTAAGCACCTCAATAAGGAAGAGATTACAAAATTACACAAATTTATTTACATTAAGCTCATAATACAGATGAGCTGAAATCCTATTTTGCTGGATATTGTGGACATGTCATATTGTTATTCATATAATAAATATGAGATAAATCCTATCAATATATCAACATATATGACACTCCACTCAATGCTGAAAAATAATTTTAATTTTAAATCCAAAAACAGGAAATGTTGAAAAAGATTCAGTTAAATAACTCTTATTTATCTTTATCATGCCAGAAGAAAGACATAGGGAAATGTATAAAAGAACAATAAACATAAGATCTAAAACAGAAACATCAGTGTGATATATAAATGCGCTTAATTTTTACTTCTTAATTTTATCTTCTTAAATTTTTTCCATCACATGGGCAGTTATACTTCACCTTATGGATGCATATCAGCTGAAAAAAACTCTTAGGTTTAATCTTTAACAAAGACATAAATTGTGGATGCACATCAGCTGAAAAGAACTCTTAAGTCTAATCTTCAACCAAGATATAAATAAATGGATGTTCAAAATAAACACACATGCACAAGTGCATATAAACAAGCATGCAACCACAGACACAGCCATTCAATCCACATAATAGCTCATGTCCCATTCTTTATTCATGCCAAATGGCATTTTTGTTCTCAGCATAAATATCCAATATAGTTCTTTTTTCTGTAAGATCTTATTTCTATTTCCACCTCTAGGTGGCAGTTTAGCTAAATCTATTATTTTCACTCCTATTTCAGGTTTATTTAAAAAGTGAAAGCAATTGAAGTGTCTGGCCACTCCAGAGTCCTTATTATAGTTTTAATATCTCGCTTATGCTCTCCAATTCTTGTCCTCAGACTGCGAGTCGTTTGACCTACATACTGTTCATGGCAAATTGTGCACTCCAAGAGATACACCATGTACTCCGTGCTACAATTTCCATAATGGTTAATCTTATATTCCTTCCCTGTTGTGGTACTCTTGAAGGATTCACCTTTCGAGATATGTTCACATGTACCACAGTTACTGACTCCACATTTGAAAGTACCTTTTTTATTTAGCCAATCCATTCCAGTACGACTGCCTTTTTGAGAAACCAAACTTGGAGACAATTTACTTGCCAAAGTCGGTGGTTTTTTTGAGACAAATCTAATATTTTCTATCAAGGGTGATAGAATTTCATCACTCTTTAGAACTTCTAGATTCTTTTTAATAATGTCACAGATTTGTCTAAACTGAACTGAATATTCTGTGGAGAAAACAACAGGTTGTTTAACGCCCTCCAAAGACCAATTCCTTCCCTTCTTCCTTTTGTTTATTTTGGGATCCATCATTCTAATCTCCTGAAGGTCCTGCAACATTTTAGATTCATTATAGCCTCTTTGTTTAAGTCTATTAATCAGCTTGCCTGCTTGCATTTCAAAACATGTTTCTGAATTAGTATTCCTTTTTAATCTTAGAAGCTGGCTTCTCGGAATTGACTTGAAAGTTAAAGGTTCTTGTTAAAAGCATCTCCTACTTACTATTCGTTATTAACAGAATTGTGGGTGTACACAAAGAATTTAGACCCTCTCTGTTTTCCAGTTGATAACACGCATGTGTAGGAGCTACAACAGAATTACATTTGTGCCGTTCTTCTCCTTTTAGATAAGCCACTTTAACAACTCATTACCACACCATAAACATCTCTCAGAGCTTTTTCTTTTTCTTATCTTTCACTGACGGGGCTATGGAGGTTCATATTTAAAACATAAAGAATGTAAAGAAAATCCCTCTTGTTCCCCTGGTCGTGTTTTTGAAAATAATATCAAATTAGTGTATTTAGACAATTCTTCACACATATGCGGTTTTTTTATATATGTGTTGTTTTGATCTTGTGAAGATTCAAGGATTTGAAAATTGAAAATTGTAAGCCTCTTTCTGGAACTTATATACACTATTCATAGGGCTGTGGGGGTATATGAAGAATCAATATCATCCTTGTTTCCCTTCATGCAACTTTAAAAATAATATCAAATATTGTTGTGAAAATCTAAAGGTACATAAAGTACATAGTGTATATCTGCTTTTTGGAAATCATAATCCTTAAAATATACTTGCTGTTCGGAGTAACATTGTTTGGGGTGAAGATTATTGGACTATTAGACGTTAACTGGGAATAAGCTGAAAAGCACATCCAAAATGGAGAGTGAAAACATAAGTCTTAAGAAATCAATATTTAATATTGAAAATAGGAAGAGTTACTTTGACAAAATATTTTCAACAACAGGAAATGTGGAAAATGCTCCTAGGGATATGAAAAGTTTATTTAATCAGATGGAGAAATTTCTTCTGACTGATCTGCGTTTAATGTGGGATCAAGTGACCTTTGAGCATTACATTGACGTTGAGAGAATACCCAGAGGTTTACGCATAAAGAAATTCCCATCATATGATTTGGAGGATGAGGAATTAGAGCAAGAATGGAAGAATGCGTTAACAACTTGCTCATTAACACTGTTAAATATTCTAGCAAGAAGCAAGTCCAATAAAAGAGATGCTTTGAAAGATAAAATTATGAGCACAAAGTCGGAATTGAAAAAATTTAAAGCTGATGAGAACTATCATGGTTCAAAAGTGGGTATGAAATTAAGGATCAAGAAATCTGACAATGAGCTTGCAGTACAGAAAAGCCAGAAATTTAACAGAGATCTGGAGGATTACCAGAGTAATAAAGTATATGATTGGTCAAGATTTGTCAGGAGACCAAGGCGATTTTACAACAAGAAGAAGAATGGAGATGGATCTGATAAGGATAAAGGCAATAGAAAAGAGAAAATGAGTAAAGCAACTCCGAAATCGATTTTGAAAAGTAAAACCGCCAAGCATGTGGGCTTTTCCTCAACAGAAGGCGACACGTCAGACCCGTATGTGGAAAGTGTATCATCTGTCTCTCTTTCTTCTCTTCCTTCTTTTTCTTTGCAGGATTCGTCTGATAGTGATTCGGAGGAAGAACAATCAGTAGTACGAGCAAAGAATAATAATACCCTCATCCCTTTAGGGGGAAAAAAACCCGCAGAGGGGGAGAAGAAAAACAAAGAAAATCAAAGAGGGCACAGAAGAAGGATTAGGTTTGACTGTTATAAATTTATCAGATTTTGAGCTTAATAAGGACCATCTGAATGTTCTTTCGAAAGGACTTGGGTTTGCACCCACTAATGTTTTTTCACCTTTCAAAACATTAATTGATATAAATAAATTAGTTAGAAAATTGGAATTAAAAAGATTCTTTCATCTTAACAAAAGTGTGGAAGATGATGCGAGAGAACCATTGTTTCCTGTGGAATATGATGAAATGATTGGCTGTTTTGATTTCAAAGATAGTTGTATGTTGGAACAACTTAGGGATTTGGATGATAAGGATGGCTACCTAGATGATGAGAGATGTCCCAAACCTGTAAGAAAAAAATCAGACTTTTATCCCACTAGCTATAGGGGTTCTTGTTTAAATGTGTTTCATAGAAGAGTGGAACAGGAGATTATAGAATTGGGAGAAACCAATAAGACTAAGGGTTTCCGTCATAATCTTTCTTTTAAAGAGAGAAAAGCTTTGAATGAATTGCAGGATAACGGCGACATTGTCATCAGGTCTTCAGACAAGGGTGGCAATGTCGTCGTTATGAAAAAGGAAGAATACTTCATAGAGGCAGCCAGACAATTACAGGATACTGTCACGTATAGGAGCTTAATGCATAATCCCATCCATGAGTTTGATCATAAGATGAGGAGACTGCTTCAACAAGCTGTGGCCTTACATATTCTGACAGAGGATGAGGTAGATAACCTGATTCCTGAGCACCCAGTTGTGCCCATTTTCCATTTTTTACCAAAGATACATAAGGACCCCAAAAAACCACCCGGGAGGCCTATCATTTCGGGGATTGGCTCACTTTTTGAGCCACTCTCTGAATGGGTAGACAGTATATTACAACCGTTGGTAAAGAATTTGAGTAGTTATCTCAGAGATTCGGGGCACTTATTGTCTATCTTGAATAACATTAAGTGGAGAGATGGGTACAGCTGGGTGGCCATTGATGCAACGGCGCTTTATTCAAGCATACCTCATGCTTTGGGTATAACAGCTATAAAGTTCTTTTTGGACAGAGACACAAATTATTCTGTGGAATTCAAATTGTTTCTCTGTGATGTGGTGGAGTTATTATTTGCAGGTTTGTGTCACAGCGATGGGGGCAAAGTTTGCCCCCTCGTTTGCAAATTTATATGTTGGGTGGTGGGAGCTTACACACATTTATGGAGAAACAAACCCATTTAGATCTAACATTATACAATATAATAGGTTTATAGATGACCTGATTTTTATTGTGGAATGTCCTTTTGAATTTGAAGTTTTTTTGGAATATGTGAACGATAATGAGCTGGGATTGAGATTCACAGGAGAGCAAGGGTTTGATAAGATTAACTTCTTGGACCTGGAATTGACAGGCTCAGCTACACAGGGTTTAATTGTAACCGACACATTTAGGAAATCTACTGCGGGCAATACAATTCTGCACGCAATTTCTTGTCACCCTGCGCACCTGATCAAGTCAATTCCGAGAAACCAGCTTCTAAGATTAAAAAGGAATACTAATTCAGAAACATGTTTTGAAATGCAAGCAGGCAAGCTGATTAATAGACTTAAACAAAGAGGCTATAATGAATCTAAAATGTTGCAGGACCTTCAGGAGATTAGAATGATGGATCCCAAAATAAACAAAAGGAAGAAGGGAAGGAATTGGTCTTTGGAGGGCGTTAAACAACCTGTTGTTTTCTCCACAGAATATTCAGTTCAGTTTAGACAAACCTGTGACATTATTAAAAAGAATCTAGAAGTTCTAAAGAGTGATGACATTCTATCACCCTTGATAGAAAATATTAGATTTGTCTCAAAAAAAACACCGACTTTGGCAAGTAAATTGTCTCCAAGTTTGGTTTCTCAAAAAGGCAGTCGTACTGGAATGGATTGGCTAAATAAAAAAGGTACTTTCAAATGTGGAGTCAGTAACTGTGGTACATGTGAACATATCTCGAAAGGTGAATCCTTCAAGAGTACCACAACAGGGAAGGAATATAAGATTAACCATTATGGAAATTGTAGCACGGAGTACGTGGTGTATCTCTTGGAGTGCACAATTTGCCATGAACAGTATGTAGGTCAAACGACTCGCAGTCTGAGGACAAGAATTGGAGAGCATAAGCGAGATATTAAAAACTATAATAAGGACTCTGGAGTGGCCAGACACTTCAATTGCTTTCACTTTTTAAATAAACCTGAAATAGGAGTGAAAATAATAGATTTAGCTAAACTGCCACCTAGAGGTGGAAATAGAAATAAGATCTTACAGAAAAAAGAACTATATTGGATATTTATGCTGAGAACAAAAATGCCATTTGGCATGAATAAAGAATGGGACATGAGCTATTATGTGGATTGAATGGCTGTGTCTGTGGTTGCATGCTTGTTTATATGCACTTGTGCATGTGTGTTTATTTTGAACATCCATTTATTTATATCTTGGTTGAAGATTAGACTTAAGAGTTCTTTTCAGCTGATGTGCATCCACAATTTATGTCTTTGTTAAAGATTAAACCTAAGAGTTTTTTTCAGCTGATATGCATCCATAAGGTGAAGTATAACTGCCCATGTGATGGAAAAAATTTAAGAAGATAAAATTAAGAAGTAAAAATTAAGCGCATTTATATATCACACTGATGTTTCTGTTTTAGATCTTATGTTTATTGTTCTTTTATACATTTCCCTATGTCTTTCTTCTGGCATGATAAAGATAAATAAGAGTTATTTAACTGAATCTTTTTCAACATTTCCTGTTTTTGGATTTAAAATTAAAATTATTTTTCAGCATTGAGTGGAGTGTCATATATGTTGATATATTGATAGGATTTATCTCATATTTATTATATGAATAACAATATGACATGTCCACAATATCCAGCAAAATAGGATTTCAGCTCATCTGTATTATGAGCTTAATGTAAATAAATTTGTGTAATTTTGTAATCTCTTCCTTATTGAGGTGCTTAGGGTTAATAACACTGATATGTTGAATGTTTATTCCCATGTCTAATTTTGGTAGACTTTGGATTGTGCAATTTAATTCATTTATCTGCTTTAACCCTATGCTTATACCTCTGAATTATTGTTTTTTTCTGTGTGGTGTAATTGAAACACTGTTCACTGTTTTTAATGTTTAAATGAGTGGCACTGCTCCATCCCTTTAAGACTGCATTGTGGCTAATAGTGCTCAGCTGTTTGCTTTGAGCGTAAAGAGTATAAGGGGGTGAAGCAGTGGACACTCAGATTATCCTATGACTAAGTGCCAGCAGGCACGAAACGTGTAAGGATGTCTTGTGTCTATCCTCACATTGTTGGAATGTGCCATTTTAAAGGAATCTAATAAAGTGACTTTTAATTTTCCCTAAGAGTGCTGCTTTAACGTGGTTTTTCTTGGATCTTGGTATTACGGCTTGCTCAGCCGTTAAGCGTGCACCACGTCACAATTTTCAACTCACGCCCCAAACAATTGCAGCACGCTGTGTCTGTCAGTGGAGGAGACTGCCGGCTTCAGACCTGGAGCAGCGTTGAGGATTTGTTTAAAATTATTTAACCCCTAATCTGCCGACCGGACGCCGCCGCCACCTACATTATAGCTATGAACCCCTAATCTGCTGTCTCTAACATCGCTGACACCTATATTAAATTTATTAACCCCTAATCTGCCCCCCCAACGTCGCCACCACCTACCTACACTTATTAACCCCTAATCTGCTGACCGGACATCACCACCACTATAATCTATGAACTTCAATCCGATTGGCTAATTGGATCAGCCAATAGAATGCGAGGTCCATTCTATTGGCTGATCCAATCAGCCATTTAGATTTTTCCTACCTTAATTCCGATTGGCTGATAGAATCCTATCAGCCAATCGGAATTCGAGGGACGCCATCTTGGATGACATCATTTAAAGGAACCTTCAATCATCGTTAGTCGTCGGGAAGAAGAGGATGCTCCGCGTCGGATGTCTTGAATTTTTTTTGTAATATTTGATTTTTTTTGTAATATAGTTTAGTTTATTTAATTGTATTTTATTTTTGAAAATTGTATTTAATTTATTTAATTAATTTATTGATAGTGTAGTGTTAGGTGTATTTGTTACTTAGGTTAGGATTTATTTTACAGGTAATTTTGTAATTATTTTAACTAGGTATCTATCTTATGGTTTATTTTATAGGTAAGTATTTAGTTTTAAATAGGAATAATTTATTTAATTATAGTAAATTTATTTAGTTTTATTTAAATTATATTTAACTTAGGGGGGTGTTAGGGTTAGACTTAGGTTTAGGGGTTAATAACTTTATTATAGTAGCGGCGACATTGGGGGCGGGAGATTAGGGGTTAATAAGTGTAGGTAGGTTGCGGCGATGTTAGGGAGGGCAGATTAGGGGTTAATACAATTTATTATAGTGTTTGCGAGGCGGGAGTGTGGCGGTTTAGGGGTTAATACATTTATTATAGTGGCGGCGATGTCCGGTCGGCAGATTAGGGGTTAATAAGTGTAGGTAGGTGGTGGCGACGTTGGGGGGGGGGGGCAGATTAGGGGTTAATAAATTTAATATAGGTGTCTGCGATGTTGGGGGCAGAAAATTAGGGGTTCATAGGGATAATGTAGGTGGCGGCGGTGTCCGGAGCGGCAGATTAGGGGTTAATAAGTGTAAGATTAGGGGTGTTTAGACTTGGGGTTCATGTTAGGGTGTTAGGTGTAGACTTAGAAAGTATTTTCCCATAGGAATCAATGGGGCTGCGTTAGGAGCTGAACGCTACTTTTTTGCAGGTGTTAAGTTTTTTTTCAGCCAGCTCAGCCCCATTGTTTCCTATGGGGAAATCGTGCACGAGCACAATTTTCCAGTTTACCGCTTACTTAAGCAACGCTGGTATTGAGGGTTGAAGTGAAGCTAAATTTGGCTCCACGCTCACTTTTCTGAGGCTAACGCAGCCATTCAGAAAACTCGTAATACCAGCGTTGCCTTAAGGGAGCGCTGGAAAAAAAAGGCTTGTTAGCCCCGCAGGTCTTTACCGACAAAACTCGTAATCTAGGCGATAGTCTCTTGTCATTTGTTCACTAGATGTGTTCAGCTAGATCCCAGAAGTGCATTGCTGATCTGCAGCTCACTTTAACTATGTTGTTAACCCCTTTGCAGGAGTTAAACATATAATTATGATCGGAACAGCCAATAGAATGCGAGCTCAATCTGATTGGATGATTGGATCAGCCAATCGGATTGAACTTGATTCTGATTGGCTGATTCCATCAGCCAATCAGAATATTCCTACCTTAATTCCGATTGGCTGATAGAATCCTATCAGCCAATCGGAATTCGAGGGACGCCATCTTGGATGACGTCATTTAAAGGAACCGTCATTCGTCGTTCAGTCGTCGGCCAGGATGGATGTTCCGCGGTGGAGGTCTTCAGGATGCTGCCGCTTCGCTCCGGATGGATGCCGCTTGGATGAAGACTTCATTCGGATGGAAGACCTCTTCTGCCCCGCTTGGATGAAGACTTCAGCCGGATCATGGACCTCTTCAGCCCCCCCGCTTGGGCTTGGATCAGGACATCGGAGGAGCTCTTCTGGACGGATCGGTGTGATACCCGGTGAGGTGAAGACAAGGTAGGATGATCTTCAGGGGCTTAGTGTTAGGTTTATTTAAGGGGGGTTTGGGTTAGATTAGAGGTATGTGGGTGGTGGGTTGTAATGTTGGGGGGCTTGGGTATTGTATGTTTTTTTTTACAGGCAAAAGAGCTGTATTTCTTGGGGCATGCCCCGCAAAGGGCCCTGTTCAGGGCTGGTAAGGTAAAAGAGCTTTGAACTTTAGTAATTTAGAATAGGGTAGGGCATTTTTTTATTTTGGGGGTCTTTGTTATTTTATTAGGGGGCTTAGAGTAGGTGTAATTAGTTTAAAATTGTTGTAATATTTTTCTTATGTTTGTAAATCTTTTTTTATTTTTTGTAACTTAGTTCTTTTTTATCTTTTGTACTTTAGCTAGTTTATTTAATTGTATTTATTTGTAGCAATTGTATTTAATTAATTTATTGATAGTGTAGTGTTAGGTTAATTGTAGGTAATTGTAGGTAGTTTATTTAATTAATTTATTGATAGTCTAGTGTTAGGTTTAATTGTAACTTAGGTTAGGATTTCTTTTACAGGTAAATTTGTAATTATTTTAACTATTTTAGCTATTAAATAGTTCTTAACTATTTAATAGCTATTGTACCTGGTTAAAATAAATACAAAGTTACCTGTAAAATAAATATTAATCCTAAAATAGCTATAATATAATTATAATTTATATTGTAGCTATATTAGGATTTATTTTACAGGTAAGTATTTAGCTTTAAATAGGAATAATTTATTTAATAAGAGTTAATTAATTTCGTTAGATTTAAATTATATTTAATTTAGGGGGGTGTTAGTGTTAGGGTTAGACTTAGCTTTAGGGGTTCATACATTTATTAGAGTAGCGGTGAGCTCCAGTCGGCAGATTAGGGGTTAATAATTGAAGTTAGGTGTCGGCGATGTTAGGGAGGGCAGATTAGGGGTTAATACTATTTATTATAGGGTTAGTGAGGCGGATTAGGGGTTAATAACTTTATTATAGTAGCGCTCAGGTCCGCTCGGCAGATTAGGGGTTAATAAGTGTAGGCAGGTGGAGGCGACGTTGAGGGGGGCAGATTAGGGGTTAATAAATATAATATAGGGGTCGGCGGTGTTAGGGGCAGCAGATTAGGGGTACATAAGGATAACGTAGGTAGACTCGGGGTACATGTTAGGGTGTTAGGTGCAGACGTAGGAAGTGTTTCCCCATAGCAAACAATGGGGCTGCGTTAAGAGCTGAACGCGGCTTTTTTGCAGGTGTTAGGTTTTTTTTCAGCTCAAACAGCCCCATTGTTTCCTATGGGGGAATCGTGCACGAGCACGTTTTTGAGGCTGGCCGCTTGCGTAAGCAACTCTGGTATTGAGAGTTGAAGCTGCGTTAAAAATGCTCTACGCTCCTTTTTTGGAGCCTAACGCAGCCTTTATGTGGACTCTCAATACCAGAGTTATTTTTATGGTGCGGCCAGAAAAAAGCCGGCGTTAGTTTTTCAGGTCGTTACCGACAAAACTCCAAATCTAGCCGTTAGTTTTCTGAATATTCGTCTACCGTGCTCTTTGGGACTTGTTTAATTTTAAACTAAAAGATTATTGGATATTTGTTGAACATTTACATTAGTTTTCGTTAAACGAATGTAAATGTTCCTATGCTACAGCTAAAAAAGTTCACCTGTAGCGTTACATATTTACCTCTAACATGCTGGAGAGCCGCGCTAATCCTGGCCCTTTTTCACAGAGTCTTGAGGCGAGCGAATAAGAGGCTTAGTGCTGCGGATCCCAGGGTCTGCGCTAAAGGGCATCTCTGAGATGTTGCATTTTATACCATTCCTGTGTTGCCAATCACCCTTACTACTGACCAGATGTCTGAGAAATGATGATTGACTACTCCCCTACGCCAGTGTACTAGACAAGACTTAGACATGACTGTGGGCCCTGCTGAGAAAAAATGTTAAGCAACAATACTGATACTACCCCTGTTTGCCTAGAGCGGGCATGGGAGAAGGAGATAGCAAGGTGTCAGCTTATGCAATGAAACTGGAGATGCTGAAAAACATCCAGCAGTGGAAGAAACTCTGTTCACTTACCCCTCTCCCTAGATTAAAGTGAAGGTAAAGTTTTTCTAACCAGCAATCGTTTTTATATTACTGTTAATAACCCCAATGCAGTCGCTAGGATTTTTTATAATTTTTTTTTATCTATTTTGTTCTATTTATAACTTAATATTTCCTACCGTTCCTTGAATAATCTCCTCCCACGCTCCATTTCCTGTTTTAAGACACTCTGACATATAGAGCGGTCCCATCTGCTCTATACGTGTTTCGCATACTCGTGCACATGGAGCACGGATTAACCGCGCATGCGCATCAATTATAGACAGTGATCTTTGCGCAGGCATTAAACCGTTTTGTTTGGCTCTACTGCGCATGCGAAAAAACTTGGCAGCTCCTTCAACGACTACAACCCAAATTTGGTAATGCACATGCGCGAAACGAGGAGAAATTGTCACGCATGCGCATGTAAACCGCAATGTTGATGACGAAATTTGACGGCCGCTTAACGGCCAGAAAATCAATTGGATCTCTGAAGCACATCATAGGTATTTAGAAAAAAAGATAAATGTACGGGTTGTTTTTCGGAAAGCCGATTAGATGATAAAAACATTAGATATCACAGGTAATATATGTTTTATAACAAATTGATGAATGAAACTTATATTTATTTGCCATCATATCTCTAATTATTTGTAATAAGGCGTTTGACTTTACCTTCACTTTAATTTTGTCGTCGCCCCCCCCCCCATTAAGGCTCGAGTGTATATTTCATATATGCTGGATCATTTGTATGTGATGCAGCTGTAAAAAACTGACTAGAAAATATCACATGAACATCTTTATGTAAAAAAGGAAAACAATTTATTTTAAAATGTCCTCAGTAGCCACATCCTATTGTAATGGGACTTTATACGTCCAATCAGGATGCATGTCCTGGGACCTGCAAGGGAGCATGCATCTGGCATGTGTAAGGCACAAACTCTTGATTTTCCTCCCCAGTTTAAGAATGATTACTATGAAATCTCACATGAAATCTCACAAGATTATGGTGAAAACCCACAAGATCACAGTAAAGCAATGTGTGAATTCAGCACTGATGATGCTGACTGGATTATATGCCAAATGTGATACATTTTCGAATATTTGGACAGGTCCTGAAGACAACCTTGAAATAAACTTTCCGGAAGGCAGCATTCCGCTAAATAGCTCTTAAAGGAACAGCCTAGTCAAAATTAAACTTTCATGATTCTCAAAGGGAAAACAACTTTCCAAATTACTTTTATCGTCAAATTTGCTTTGTACTCTTGGTATTCTTTGTTGAAAGCTAAACCTAGGTAGGCTCATATGCTAATCTCTAAACCCTTGGAGGCTGCCTCTTATCTCCATTCATTCTGACAGTTTGTTACAGCTAGACAGAGCTAGTTCATGTGTGCCCTATAGATAACATGGTTCTCACACCCATGGAGTTATTTATAATTAATAACTGATTGGCTAGAATGCAAGTCTATCAAAAGAACTGGGATAAGGGGCAGTCTGTAGAGGCTTAGATACAAGGTAATCAGAGGTAAAAAGTGTATAAATATAACAGTGTTAGTTATGCAAAACTGGGGAATATGTACTAAAGGGATTATCTATCTTTTCAAACAATAAACATTTCCAAGTAGACTGTCCCTTCAAACTGCAATGTGTATTATTCATTTATTTATGAAGAGACATTCACCCCCCTTCTATTCCTCTGTTTGCTTTTCCAATTTCCTTCCTTTCTTCTTTTTCTTTTAACTGATTTTTGCATGGTTTAAGCATGAACAAATCTCTGGTGAAGATAATTTGCAGAGAGATTTGTTTGCTAACACATATTGACTGTGATTGGTCAAGAATCTACTTATACACGTGTATTTTTTATACTTTTACACGTGTATTTTTCATACTTTTATCCGTGTATTTTTTATACTTTTACACGTGTATTTTTTATACTTTTGTCCGAGTATTTTTCATATTTTTATACGTGTATTTTTTATACTTTTACACGTGTATTTTTCATACTTTTATACATGTATTTATTATACTTTTACACGTGTATTTTTCATACTTGTATCCGTGTATTTTTTATACTTTTACACGTGTATTTTTCATACTTGTATCCGTGTATTTTTTATACTTTTACATGTGTATTTTTTATACTTTTATCCATGTTTTTTTTAATACTTTTACACGTGTATTTTTTATACTTTTACACGTGTATTTTTCATACTTTTATACGTGTATTTTTTATACTTTTACACGTGTATTTTTCATACTTTTATCCGTGTATTTTTTATACTTTTACATGTGTATTTTTTATACTTTTATCCATGTTTTTTTTAATACTTTTACACGTGTATTTTTCATACTTTTATCCATGTATTTTTCATACTTTTACACGTGTATTTTTTATACTTTTACACATGTATTTTTTATACTTTTATACGCATATTTTTTATACTTTTATCCGTGTATTTTTCATACTTTTATACGCATATTTTTTATACTTTTACACGTGTATTTTTTATACTTTTATACGTGTTGTCATTATAAAGTTAAAAATGTTTAAATAGATTTGCTCAGTTTTTAAATAGTGCTGGGTGGAGCACCTTGCAGCTGATCTTAAAAAGACATAAAGAAATGCTCTAATGTTTAGAGCATTTTATTATTTTGCTATTCATAATGCTCAGGGGCCAAATTATCAAGCTCTGAATGGAGCTTGATGCCCCTGTTTCCGCGCAAGCCTTCAGGCTCCCTGGAAACAGCAGTTATAAAACAGCGGTCTAAAGACCTCTGCTCCATAACTTGTCCGCCTGCTCAGAGGCTGCGGTCATCAATCCGCCCGATCCTATACGATCGGGCTGATTGACACCCCCCTGCAAGCGGCATTGCACAAACAGTTCACAAGAACTGATTGTGCAATGATAAATGCCAACAATGTCAGCATTTAATGATGTGCGGCAGATATGATTTGATACATCTTATCATGTCCGTCCGCACTTTATTTAATCGGCCCCTCAACCTCAAAGGGAGATATGGCACTCTTCCCAACCACAGCCTCACTGTGTCCTGGTTTTAAGGGACTGACCGAGCTCCGCACGAACAAGCCCATGCCTCATCTAGAATCAACTTTAAAAAGCTTTCCAATTTACTTTTATCATCAATTTTGCTTTGTTTTCTTGGTATTTTTTTGTTGAATGCTAAACCTAGGTAGGCTCATATGCAAATTTCTTAGCCCTTGGAAGCCGCCTCTTGTCTGAATACATTTTGACATTTTTTTCACAACTAGAGGGCATTAGTTCATGTGTGCCATATATATAACACTGTGCTCACGCCCCTGGAATTACCTAGGATGATCAGCACTGATTGGCTTAAATGTAAATCTGTCAAAAGAACTGAAATAAGGGGGCCGTCTGCAGTGGCTTAGATAGAAGGTAACCACAGAGATAAAAAGTGTATTAAAGTGAATGTAAATTTAGATGATAAAGTTTTAAAAAATCTGATTAAAAACAGGGGGACTTTAATTCATCAAAATTTACATTTCACTTGTATTGTGAAATTACTTACCTTTTAATCTTGACAGCCGCTCCAGCGATTCCCCCGGTCGTCGCAAGCCTCTTCATACGTCAGAAATGACGGACCGGTCATCCTCCATTTACGGCTTCCCCCCGGAGGAATCACTGTCTGATTCAACGCCGTGATTGGAGGAAGCTGGATTCCTCATTTTAGACCCAGGAAGAGGCTTTGCGATGGACGTGGGAAGTGATGCAGCGGCTGTCAAGATTAAAAGGTATTTTCACAACAAGAGTGAAATGTAAATTTTGATGAATTAAAGTGCCCCTGGTTTTAATCAGATTTTTAAAAACAGGGCACTTTATCATCAAAATTTACATTCACTTTAATTTAATATAACTGTGTTGGTTATGCAAAACTGAGGAATGGGTAATAAATGGATTATCTATTTTTTTAAACAATAAAAATTCTGGTGTATACTGTTCTTTAATTGCTCCAGAGCACCAGTGCACTACTGGGACTTAACTGAACACATCTGTAGAGCTTGTGTAAGTTTACATTCCTGCTTTTTCAAATAAAGATACCAAAGAAAATGTTAAAACAGGAGTAAATTAGAAAGTTGCTTAAAATTGCAAGCTGTATCTGAATCATGAAAGAAAAATAATTGTGTTCAGTAATGTGTTTTTCTACGCAATGTAACAGAAGTCTAACAGCTAATTTTGTGCTTGGTTTAAGGACAAACAAATGTCAACTAAAATTATTTACACTGATGTTTTCTTGTGTAACATTTGAGCTGTGTCTATAATGGTCTGACAATAAAGTTATGTTCTACTTATTTTGAATCAAAGTTTGTTATAACTGCCCCTTAAAGAAAATGTATCAGTGATGTGTGGTGTGAATATGTGCACTAAAAGGGGGCAACTAGTTTGCCACACATTGCCAGTATGAAAGTGCACTAATTCACAAATACCGGTATTTATTTAAAAAAAGTAAATAAAGTAGTTTGCTGGGCTTGTCAATGTGAAATATTCTAGTAAGAATTTTCATATAAGTAACATGCCTCATACAAAATGATAATAGTGAAACAGTCATTATATTGGCTTTCTTTTATGTACTGTATATATGTATAGCATTCTCAACATGTATTATTTATTCAGCTACTTTTACTAAATTGTTTTGTTACAATATTTGTATACCATATTTATCAAAATAATTAAAAAACTAATAGTTCAAAATAATTGTAATGAATTATGAAAATAATATATTATATTATTATTATAATCATCATCATAATAACTTGTGGTTTTATTATATTACAATTTTACTAATTATTAGCTTAAAGGGACACTATACCCAAACATTTTCTTTCATGATTAAGGTAGAGAATACAACTTTAAACAATATTCCAATTTACATCTATTACCTAATTTGCTTCATTCTTTAGATATACTTTAATGAAGAAATAGCAATGCACAAGGTGAACCAATCACAGGAGGCATCTATGTGCAGCTACCAATCAGCAGCTACTAAGCATATCTAGATATGCTTTTCAGCAAAGAATATAAAGAGAATGAAGCAAAATAGATAATAGAAGTAAATTAGAAAGTTGTTTATAATTGTATGCTCTTTCTAAATCATGAAAGAAAAAAACGTAGAAAGTAAAAATTAGTGTAGTACTGTACTAAATAATAAATATAACAGGTCTTTCCAATTCAGATACAGGACCCGACCACTAGGGGGCAAAAGGTTGTTCAGAAATATGGGATTTAGTTTGTTCAGGCTGTGCAAGCTAGAGCCCATACTGTGAATGGTCACGGTCCAGCTGCAGGAAAAGACCTAAACACGTCCTATCTACCGCAGGCTTAGCCACATCCGGGTTGCTTTGGCATACAGCAGTGACAGCACGTATTCTCATCCCTGTCACTGAGTATCAGCTGCAGCACCAACCTAGCACCGTCCACAGAATCCATAGTTCGGCATTCTCTTCATCGATCACATCTGGCTTCCTCGTGTTTGCCTTAGGAGGAAGCCCACAAGGAAGTGAAAACCGAGGCAGCAAGTGAGATCCAGATGATGGTGTGGTCGCTGCTCAGGGTTGGGGGTATAGATGTCCCCAGGCTGCCAATGAGAGTTGGGTGATTCCAAGAAACATTTTACCTACGGAAAAGATAGGACCTTTCTGGTAACTATTTTACCTTTGATTTTTAATTTCCCTGAAATGGCCCTTTGTAATATAATGTTAGATATATTCCTTTTGTCTTTATACTGAATTCCATTGACAATGAAAGGTCTGATGTAGTGAATATTGTTTCCTATTTCCATGATAATGAAAAAGGTTAATGTAAGGATGGGGGTAAAGTAATGACTGTTGTTTTCCAGTTGTTTTAAATGAATAACTGTTGTTAGCAACGATAGTGTTAAGATGTTGTTGATATGTATCAGTTTTTGTCCCCTGGGTACTGAAGGAGTTAATGTAATGGCTAATGGAAATTGTTAAAGGGCCATTATAGTTGAAAAATGACATGATCTAATTAGTTTGAGCATGTCATTTTAAAGGGACAGCCTACTTATTTTTTTATTGTTTTTAAAGATAAATGACTCATTTACTACCCATTTCCCAGCTTTGTACAACCAACATTGTTATATTACTATACTTTATAACCTCTAAATCTACCTGTTTCTAAGCCCCTGTTATCTTTTCAGGGAGACAGTGCTAGTTCATGTGTTTTATAGATAACATTGTGCTCACTTCTGCAGAGTTATGCAGGAACCAGAACTGACTGGCTAAAATGCTAATTTGTAAAAAGCACTTACATAGGTGGGGCAGTCTGCAGAGGCTTAGACACAAGGTATTCACAGAAGTAAAAAGTGTATTAATATAACTGTGTTGGTTATGCAAAACTGGGGAATGGGTAATAAAGGGATTATCTATCTTTTTAAACAATAAATATTTTCAACTAGACTGTTCTTTTTAAGACTATGACCCTGCTCTACTGTGTGTAAAGTTTCCGCTTCGGACCTTCAGTGCTATGCGGGTCCCCGGCAATACTTCTACTATGTGTTTAACCCATACGATCAGTGCTCCCTTATCGTATGAAGGCAGATGACTTCTGCCCCAGCTGCAGAGGTGGGCTGACCTGAGGCTGTAAAATTTGTGATCTGTATCTAGCAGATGAGTAGTTGAAGCTAAGAATAGATCCACCCATATACTACAGTGTGCAGTGAAGACCTGAGGTGTTTGACAGGCAGAGTGAACTCTCCAGCAGACTGTAGCCCAAAGGTAAAAATGATAATCTTTGAAGTATAAAAAACCGAAGCCTGATGAAAGGGAAAAGAGCACTTAGATCCTGGCTTTTGTGGTGATTCAGTATGTGGAATAAGGTACAGGCAAACCTCATTTTATTGGACTTCACAGATATTACTCTTTTTTACAAACTAAAGGTTTGTTGTAACCCTGTGTCGAGCAAGTCTTTTGGCGCCATTTTCCCAACATATAAACACATGAATATATGAAAAAAAATAATATATATATATATATATATACTAGTCCTAAAGCCCGTTCACACGGGCCGTGTGGTTTATTTTTATTTTTATATTCTCTCTCTCTCTGTGCCCTATCTCTCTCTCTCCCCTCTTTCTCCCCCCTGTCTCTCTCACTCTCTCCCCCCTGTCTCTCTCACTCTCTCCCCCCCTGTCTCTCTCACTCTCTCCCCCCTGTCTCTCTCACTCTCTCCCCCCTGTCTCTCTCACTCTCTCCCCCCTGTCTCTCTCACTCTCTCCCCCCCTGTCTCTCTCACTCTCTCCCCCCCTGTCTCTCTCACTCTCTCCCCCCTGTCTCTCTCACTCTCTCCCCCCTGTCTCACTCTCTCCCCCCTGTCTCACTCTCACTCCCCTGTCTCACTCTCACTCCCCTGTCTCACTCTCACTCCCCTGTCTCACTCTCACTCCCCTGTCTCACTCCCCTGTCTCACTCTCACTCCCCTGTCTCACTCTCACTCCCCTGTCTCACTCTCACTCCCCTGTCTCACTCTCACTCCCCTGTCTCACTCTCACTCCCCTGTCTCACTCTCACTCCCCTGTCTCACTCTCACTCCCCTGTCTCTCTCTCACTCCCCTGCCTCTCTCTCCTCTCCCCTGTCTGTCTCTCTCTCTCCCCTCTCTCTCTCTCTCTCCCCCCCTGTTTCTCTCTCTCTCTCTCTCCCCCCCTGTCTCTCTCTCTCTCTCTCTCTCTCCCCCCCCCCTGTCTCTCTCACCCTCTCCCCTGTCTCCCTCTCCCCTGTCTCTCTCACCCTCTCCCCTGTCTCCCTCTCCCCTGTCTCTCTCACCCTCTCCCCTGTCTCTGTCTCCCTCTCCCCTGTCTCCCTCTCCCCTGTCTCCCTCTCCCCTGTCTCCCTCTCCCCTGTCTCCCTCTCCCCTGTCTCCCTCTCCCCTGTCTCCCTCTCCCCTGTCTCCCTCTCCCTGTCTCTCTCTCCCTGTCTCTCTGTCTCCCTCTCCCCTGTCTCCCTCTCCCCTGTCTCCCTCTCCCCTGTCTCTCTCTCTCCCTGTCTCTCTCTCTCCCTGTCTCTCTCTCTCCCTGTCTCTCTCTCTCCCTGTCTCTCTCTCTCCCTGTCTCCCTCTCCCCTGTCTCCCTCTCCCCTGTCTCCCTCTCCCCTGTCTCCCTCTCCCCTGTCTCCCTCTCCCCTGTCTCCCTCTCCCCTGTCTCCCTCTCCCCTGTCTCCCTCTCCCCTGTCTCTCTCTCTCTCTCTCTCCCCTGTCTCTCTCTCTCTCTCTCCCCTGTCTCTCTCTCTCTCTCTCTCCCCTGTCTCTCTCTCTCTCTCCCCTGTCTCTCTCTCTCTCTCTCCCCTGTCTCTCTCTCTCTCTCCCCTGTCTCTCTCTCTCTCTCTCTCTCCCCTGTCTCTCTCTCTCTCTCCCCTGTCTCTCTCTCTCTCTCTCTCCCCTGTCTCTCTCTCCCTCTCCCCTGTCTCTCTCTCCCTGTCTCTCTCTCCCTGTCTCTCTCTCCCTGTCTCTCTCTCCCTGTCTCTCTCTCCCTGTCTCTCTCTCCCTGTCTCTCTCTCCCTGTCTCTCTCTCCCTGTCTCTCTCTCCCTGTCTCTCTCTCTCCCTGTCCCTCTCTCCCTGTCTCTCTCTCCCTCTCCCCTGTCTCTCTCTCCCTGTCTCTCTCTCCCTCTCCCCTGTCTCCCTCTCCCCTGTCTCCCTCTCCCCTGTCTCTCTCTCCCCTGTCTCTCTCTCTCTCTCTCTCTCCCCTGTCTCTCTCTCTCTCTCTCCCCTGTCTCTCTCTCTCTCTCTCTCCCCTGTCTCTCTCTCTCTCTCTCCCCTGTCTCTCTCTCTCTCTCTCTCTCTCTCTCTCTCTCTCTCTCTCTCTCCCCTGTCTCTCTCTCTCTCTCTCTCTCTCTCTCTCTCTCTCTCTCTCTCTCTCCTGTCTCTCTCTCTCTCTCTCTCTCTCCCCTGTCTCTCTCTCTCTCTCTCTCTCTCTCTCTCTCTCTCTCTCCCCTGTCTCTCTCTCCCTCTCCCCTGTCTCTCTCTCCCTCTCCCCTGTCTCTCTCTCTCTCTCTCTCTCCCTGTCTCTCTCTCCCCTGTCTCCCTCTCCCCTGTCTCCCTCTCCCCTGTCTCCCTCTCCCCTGTCTCCCTCTCCCCTGTCTCCCTCTCCCCTGTCTCCCTCTCCCCTGTCTCCCTCTCCCCTGTCTCCCTCTCCCCTGTCTCCCTCTCCCCTGTCTCCCTCTCCCCTGTCTCCCTCTCCCCTGTCTCCCTCTCTCCCCTGTCTCCCCTGTCTCCCTCTCCCCTGTCTCCCTCTCCCCTGTCTCCCTCTCTCCCCTCTCTCCCTGTCTCCCTGTCTCCCCTCTCCCCCTGTCTCCCTCTCCCCTCTCCCCTGTCTCCCTCTCCCCCTGTCTCTCTCACCCTCTCCCCCTGTCTCCCCTCTCCCCTGTCTCCCTCTCCCCTCTCCCCTGTCTCCCTCTCCCCTGTCTCTCTCACCCTCTCCCCTGTCTCTCTCTCCCTCTCCCCTGTCTCCCTCTCCCCTGTCTCTGATCAGCTGCTTTCAACGGCTATTTGCTAAGTGGGTTGTCAACAGCTAGTGCGAGGGTGTGATAGGCGGCTAGGCTAGTTGCGTGCGCGTGGGTTCGCGTGCGCATGCGCGTGCGCATTGTGTGATAGGCTAGTAGGCTAAGTGGGTTGTCAACGGCTAGTGCGAGGGTGTGATAGGCGGCTAGGGTTCGCGTGCGCGTGCGCGTGCTCAAATCAGTTTTGTGAGTGTGCGTGCGCAGCAAGGGGGGTCAAAGTGCTAACAAACATGCTAAGTGGGTGGGAGAGTGCGCGCGTGCGAAGTATCAACAGCTGGCCAAGGGTGCGCGTGCGATCAGCGGCAAGAGTTTGTCTGAACTGCGCATGACGGCTTCAGACAAACTCTTGTCTTTTATAATATAGGATACACACATATACACACACACACAACACATAGAAACACCCAGCACTCACCAGCTAGCTCACAGCTAAGATAAAATCACAACTGGAAAGGTTAGTCACCGCATCTGGCCAAATGGGAAAGCTCAGGCACCACGTCAAGGTCCTTTCCATTGCCTGAGTCCCTAACACAGCCACACCATCATGCGAGCTCACAAAGCCAAACAGACTGAGAACAAAGAAGGGGTGCACAGGTGGCTGTAATCACCCAGAGAAAATAGAAAACATGGAAGGGAACTGCACTCCAAGACCGGACCAGGTACACATCATGTGACTCAGCAACATCCAGCCCTGGGTGCTAAATAGCACTCCAAAAAAGCTGTGATGTCACCAGAGCCACAGGCAGTTAACCCCAGTCCGGAATGGGTGCAAGAAACAAGGGGGATTACAAACAAAAAGTAATACAACACATAGAAACACCCAGCACTCACCAGCTAGCTCACAGCTAAGATAAAATCACAACTGGAAAGGCTAATCACCGCATCTGGCCAAATGGGAAAGCTCAGGCACCACGTGAAGGTCCTTTCCATTGCCTGAGTCCCTAACACAGCCACACCATCATGCGAGCTCACAAAGCCAAACAGACTGAGAACAAAGAAGGGGTGCACAGGTGGCTGTAATCACCCAGAGAAAATACAAAACAGATTTTTTGGCCAGATGCTGTGACTAACCTTTCCAGCTGTGAGCTAGCTGGTGAGTGCTGGGTGTTTCTATGTGTTGTATTACTTTTTGTTTGTAATCCCCCTTGTTTCTTGCACCCATTCCGGACTGGGGTTAACTGCCTGTGGCTCTGGTGACATTGCAGCTTTTTTGGAGTGCTGTTTAGCACCCAGGGCTGGATGTTGCTGAGTCACATGATGTGTACCTTATATAAATCCAAATATAAATGCACTCACTGTTACAGGTCAACAACCGCTGGGGTGCTGCGTAAAGTGTATACATCCATAGCATTTATCCTGTTTAGTGAATAAAACGCTGCACTCACCGGTCTTCATGAAAAAATTCAATTTAATCTCAACAATTCAGCATAGTCGATATACAAGAACCCCAAACGTTTCGGTACCGGTACCTTTTTCAATGGGTGTTAAACCTGTGTCCCAATGTTCTCTACTGAACCCACACACCTGTTACCTTAATATACCCTTCAGTGCTAAAAACTTCCAGTGCTAGCGTGTTACAGCCTGTATCTCACGTCACTGGTAATCAGTTACGCCATAAATGGACAGTCTACACCAGAATTTTTATTGTTTTAAAAGATAGATAATCCCTTTTATTACCTATCCCCTAATTTTGCATAACAAACACAGTTATATTAATACACTTTTTACCTCTGTGATTACCTTGTATCTAAGCCTCTGCAAACTGCCCCCTTATTTAAGTTCTTTTGACAGACTTGCATTTTAGCCAATCAGCGCTGGTTCCTAGGTGACTCCACGTGCGTGAGCACAATGTTATCTATATGACACACATGAACTAAAACCCTGTAGTCCATTCAGGAAAGAGGCGGCCTTCAAGGTCTTAGAAATTTAGCATATGAACCTCCTAGGTTTAGCTTTCAATTAAGAATACCAAGAGAACAAAACTAAATTGGTAATAAAATTAATTTGGAAAATTGTTTAAAATTATATGCCCTATCCGAATCATGAAAGTTTATTTTGGACTAGACTGTCCCTTTAAGTGTTATGAATTTGGATTGTGATTGCTCAGAACAGGGCTGTCTCATATTAAAGGGACACTAAACCCAATTTATTTTCTTTCATGATTCAGATAGAGCAGCAATTTTAAGTAACTTTCAAATGTAATCCTATTAATTTTTCTTCGTTCTCTTGTTTTCTTTATTTGAAAAAACATGAATGTAAGGTTAAGAGCTTGCCCATTTTTGTTTCAGCACCTGGGTAGCGCTTGCTGATTGGTTTGCTACATTTAGTCGCCAATCAGCAAGCGCTACCCAGGTGCTGAACCAACAATGCTTACATTCCTGCTTTTTCAAATAAAGATACCATGAGAACGAAGAAAAATGAATACTAGGAGTAAATTAGAAAGTTGCTAAAAATTGCTACTCTATCTGAATCATGAAAAAATTAATCTGAGTTTAGTATCCCTTTAACTATAGGGCTTTTTTACCGCATTCTTATAACTTGTTTTTTGGGCAGAGAAACAATGATAAATTAGTGATTGTGATCTCCTCTAGGTAGTTTATTACTTATCAGTACTATATAATGTGCTGTTTATTATGCCAAGATAGATTGTGGTCAACTCCTTGTGTTTAACCCCTGCAAAAAGGGGGTTAGATAAACAACTTTCTAATTTACTCCTATTATCAATTTTTCTACGTTCTCTTAGTATCTTTATTTGAAAAGGCAGGAATGAAAGCTTAGGAGCCGGCCCATTTTTGGTTCAGCACCTGGGTAGCGCTTGCTGATTAGTGGTTAAATGTAGCCACCAATCCGCAAGCGCTACCTAGATGTTGAGCCAAAAATTAGAAAGTTGCTTAAAATTGCATGCTCTTTCTATCTGAGTCATGAAAGAAAAAAATTGGGTTTTGTGTCCCTTTTTAATATTGTCTCCAGAGAAGCAACGCTTTGCTTGGAGCAACCTAAACGCATCTAATGAGCCAATAACAAGAAGCATATGTGAGTATCCACCAATCACCAGCTAGCTCCCAGTAGTGCATGACTGCTCCTGAGCCTACCTAAGTATGCTTTTCATCAAGGGATATCAAAAGAATTATGTAGCTTTGATATTAGAAGTAAATTTAAATAATAAATAAAAAAAATCTTTTTTTTTTTTTTTTTTTTTTTTTTTTTTTTCCCTTTCTATTTGATCCATGAACTTTTAATTTTGTCCCTGTATTCAGTTTGTCCATTAACACGTATGAGATATTTACAAAATTTGGTATTATACTGTAATATATAATACAAGTGAATACAAAGTCCCTCCATTCTTAGAGAAGAGTACTAAGTTTAACCCCGAGGTGCCGTTATTTCTCATGTATGCCATAAACAAAGAATAATAAAAAAAAGTCCAGCCTTGAAAATTCAGGTATTTCCCTCTTTCGGAGGACGTCTCTGGCACACCTGAGCTAAGGTTTGTCATTTGACATTCTCTGTGAGTTTCTAGGTGTGCAGTTAAAGGGACATTATACACTCATTTTTTCTTTGCATAAATGTTTTGTAGATGATCTATTTATAAAGCCCATAAAGTTTTGTTTTTTTTTTGTTTGTTTTTTTAAATGTATAATTTTGCTTATTTTTAAATAACATTGCTCTGATTTTCAGACTCCTAACCAAGCCCCAAAGTTTTATTTGAATACCGTCAGCTACCTTCTCCAGCTTGCTCCTGTTTGTGTAAAGGGTCTTTTCATATGCAAAAGAAGGGGGAGGGGGAGTGTCTTATTTCCCACTTGCAGTGGGCTTTCCAACTGCCTTTTCAACAGAGCTAAACTGAAAGCTTCTAAGTACGTTTTTAAACCATTTTATACTGGATTTTTATATCAGTATCTGTGCATCTTATTCTTTATAGTAGTGTCTATTACATGCAGTTATATGAAAATTAGTGTATACTGTCCCTTTAACATAAATAACCCACACTGCATATTCAAGAACTCTTGTATGTCTCACACACACATGTATGTATGTTGTTGTTTTTTGTATTGCTCCAGTCCTTTATCCAGGTAAGCAACAACCTTTACAAAGTTTTATTGTACCTGGCAAACAATGGCTTACGATATCATTAGAGACTAGGCTAACTCGGCTGCATAAAAATAAGTTTATGGAGATTAGCTATGGAGTTTAAGGCATCATTGCAAATACTAAAAACAAACAAGCTCTTGTGGTAAGGACCCTTATTATATCATTTTGGTTAAATGAGTATATAGGACGGTTATTTTTCACACATTGCTCATGGAAGCTTTGGTGAACTAGCAGAATGATTAGAATAGAGAAAAACCTGCAATAAGTTGTATGACAGAAGGTAAAAATGTGCCAAAATCAATGGAGTGGATAGAAATAAATCACCCTGGGTTATTTTGTTTGTTGTTTGAACTTGTTTAAGTCTGACCTTTAACTGTTTTGCAGGTGTTAGAACACATAATTACATGCAAGTAACAGTGAAGTAAGGAAATGTGTTCCACGTTTAGAATATAAACCGTAAAACAGTTATGGCCAACTTCCTAACACAGATCAATTTTTTAGATGCCTTAAAGGGACGTTATAGTGATAAAATGACCTCAAATTTGTTAGAGCATGTAATTTATCACTAGCAATGCTGTGTCTTTAAACCCCTGCAACAGGGTTAAACACATAGTTAAAGTACTGCTTGGGACCAGCAGTGCTCTGTGGCTCCTAAGTGGTACATAACACATAAATTTGCAGCATCACTAGTGATAAAATGACATGCTCTAAAGAAAGACTATAATGGTTGTTTAAGGGTCACAAATACATTTATGGTTATTTATATTTCCTAAAAATATACAGTCGATAGGGCTTGATTTAGGGAAGATTACAGGGCACCCACTGTCTGCTGACCTTTCTCCCCTGCCCCAGACAGCTTCTTTAGGTTGTCGCAATGCCACAAAAACTGTGACACACATTCTTCTGTTTTTTCACTGTGACTGCAAAAATGCTTAATGGTCGTACCTGTTACAAAATTCATTAACATGGAAAATAATAAACAATGGTGCAACAAACAAACAAAACCCAGCTAATAGTCTGCTAAAATGAATGTGTTAATAAATGAGAATTGAATAATAATAGCAGGTCAGATGAAATTGTTAGTTAAAGTCAAGAGGATGAATGATTAATATGTAATTACTGATCATACCACAGATTGTACAGCAAACAACAGGATGGTTAATTATTATTATTGAAGTGTGAGGATTCCTGTGACAGTGATTATGCAGTCAATCACACTTCACAAACTAGCTCCAAAAGTGAGTAAGTTTGTTTATTATTATTATTATTATTATTATCAGGTATTTGTAGAGCACCAACAGATTCCACAGCCCTATAAACATAGGAGGTGTGCAAGATAACATTTATGGGGATCAAATGGGAAGAGGACCATGCCGAGAGTTGCACTGCTGTAGTTGGCTCTTATGAAGGTGATCTACAAACAGCTGGAATCTTTGGCTTACATGCTAAGGGGGTTCAGGGGATAGCAATGGAGGAGAGGAACTGGTATTAGGAAAGGTTAGTGTGGGTTGTATGCATCCCTGAACAGTAGAGTCTTTAGGGAGCCCTTGAAGCTTTCAAAACTAGAAGAGAGTTCCATAAGATGGGAGCCAGTCTAGAAAAGTCTTGTAAACGGAACTGTGAGGAGGTAACGGGAGAAGAGGAGAGTAGGAGATCGTGAGCAAAACGAAGGGGATGGGAGGGAGAGTATCTAGAGACAAGGTCTGAGATGTAGGGGGGAGCAGTGCAGTTGAGGGCTTTGTATGTCAGAGTAAGAATTTTGTGTTTAATCCTGGAGACAAGAGGAAGCCAGTGAAGGGCTTGGCAGAGAGATGCAGCAGATAAAGAGCGACGTGTAATGAAGATGAGTCTGGCAGAGGAATTCATTATGGATTGTAAAGGAGCTAGGCGGCAGGTGGGGAGATCAGAGAAGACGGAGTTGCAGTAGTCGAGGCGGGAATGGTTGAGAGAGTGGATTAAAATCTTAGTTGTGTCTTGTGTAAGGAAATGTCTAATTTTAGAGATGTTTTTAAGGTGGAAGCGGCAGGCTTTAGACAAGGACTGAATGTGAGGAGTGAAAGAAAGATCTGAGTCAAGTGTGACCCCAAGACATTGGGCATGTGGGGTAGGGGTAATGATGGAGTTATAGAGATTTTGGAGGAAGGGGGGAAAATAAGGAGCTCAGTTTTGGAGATTATTATTATTATTATTATTATTATTATTATTATTATTATCATCAGTTTTTTGTAGAGCGCCAACAAATCTCGCAGTGCTATACACATTGGTTTACTATCCTTTGTAACAATTATGGAAGACAAATAGACAGAAGGCCTTGCCAAGAGTTACACTGTTGTAGATCAGCGCTTATGAAGGTCATCTACAAAACAGCTGGGCTTGTAGGCTTACATGCTAAGGAGGTTCAAGGGGATGACAAAGGGAGGAGAGGAACTAAGATAAGACAACAGAGTCTTTTTAAAGAGACATTAAACACTAAATTAATGCTACATAGAATGAAGCATTCAAAGAAAACATTTGTCTGAGAATTGCATGTAGATGTATTTTTTTAAAGTTTCATTAGCTGTTAAAATATTGACAAAATAAGTGTAAAGTTTTAGTGTCTATAAAACAATAGGAGCTGCTATGTTGTAACTTAGGTTACCTTCTCTGCTGTGGCCAATTAGAATCCGTTATAAATAGGTCACTAGAGTGTGCAGCCAATGGCCGTGTGTAATATAACAGTGTTCTGCACTTCCATTTCTAACAGGAACTGAAAAGCTCACAATTTCAGAATGAAATTATAGGAAAGGGGGACAAAATAATAAATGAACGTATATTGCAGAGTTTTTTTATATGTATATAATTTTATATTCCAAAGAAAAAAGACAAAACCACACTCCGTAAAAATTAGATGATTTATTGAATATATTTAAAATTCAAAAATAGAAATATGTGACAGCCTAGCCACTTGTTTGGGGAAAGAGCGCAGCACACGGGCTTACGCGTTTCGGCTGTTAGCCGTAATCATAGCCTGTTGTGTGTCTGTGCTCCCTGCCTTTAAGAACACCTGAATCTTTTCTAATTGGTTAAAAACATTATGCGCTATTCCTCCTTCTAATGCCCAGGTAATGCTGAACACCTACAGCTGTGTACTTAACCCTATCACTCTTTAAGTCACTACTTTTATCTGCTATTATTTAGCTACTCATACTTATAATAGAGAATTATGCTTTCTATATCATGTGTGATTAAAGGGATATGCCAGATAAAACACATTGGAACAAATCTATCTATAGCTTAGACTTCTGAGGAAAACCTACTTAATACCCCAATGTTGTAGGAAAGATATTGTTTGGCCTCTTGAATACAAAAATATTAATTATAGTGAATTACATTCGCTCAACTTTTCTTGGAAAGACATGCCGATATACACTATTAGTGTGGGTGGGAAATGTTACATATACTTGTTTGTTCTATATAACCCTCATAATATCTTTTCTTGGGGGTTTCTCGACACTTGATCAGATTGGCTGTGGGAAACCACAGACATATTATGTGTATATTGTTTCCCTAATATCTACTCCTCACCCTTCTCTAGAAGCTTATCTAACATGTTTGCTACTTGTCAGAGAACCTATTTATGTAACTACACTTTATTAGAAATACAAAGAGAGATAAATTAGTTACTATGTTGGAGTAATCTTAAAGAATATAAGTGCATGTATGGTGTGTTAGGGGTAATGTAACCCTTGGAGTTGAATGATAGGGGTAGATCATTCCCAATAGTTAATAATATCATACCTGGAATTGAGACCCTCAGGGAGTCTTGTTCTGAGTCTCAAAATCCAGAACATCTCCCTTCTTGCTAAGAGTTTATCTAAATTACCTCCCCTTTTGGGGACTTTTATTTCCTCTATAGCACACCACCTTAATGTGTTTATTTCTCCATTGTGTCTCTCAGTGAAGTGTTTAACCAGGGGGGTTTGGGATTTACCTCTGGAAATTGTGGATATATGCTCCCTTATTCTTGTCTTAATGTCCCTTGAGGTGAGACCAATATACTGAACTTTACACTTTTGACATGTGAGCATATATATGACACTCTCTGTCATACAATTCATACAGGTGTTTATCTGAAATACCTCTCCTGTCACCTGGGACTTAAATGACTTTGTTTTTTCTAAATACTCGCAGGGCTTGCATTTTTTGTGACCACAGTTATACATGCCTCTGCTAGTCAACCAGGTACCACTGGGTTTTGTTTGGGACTTAAGTTCAGTTGGAGACAGCAAGGACCCCAAAGTAGGACACTTCCTTGAGCTGCACCTAACTCCCTTTTTGACAACCTTGATCAATTTGTCATCTGCTGCCAAAATGGGAAAATGCTTTTTTATTATATTGGTAATTTCGGGAAACTGGGCACTGTAATTTGTAACAAATGTTAGCCCTTTAAAATTATCTTGCTGTTTTTTTATTGTTATTTTTTCCTCTGAGGAAGGAGTCTCTCATCTTGGATTCAACTTGTTTTTTTGCTCTCGTTATTGTCTTCTGTGTGTACCCTCTCATTTTTAACCTTTGTTCAAGGGCCACTGCTTCCTGGCGAAAATCTTCGTCATTCGAGCAGTTTCTCTTTAGGCGAATGAATTCACCTTTCGCTACTGCAGCTGCTGTGTGTCTAGGATGACAGCTGCTGTAGTGTAATAGTTTATTACCACTAATGGGTTTCTTATATACTTTGGAGATGACTTTTTCGCCAATTATCCCTTTTAGGGTGAGATCAAGATAATTAATTTCTGTGGAATTACATTCAAAGGTAAAACTCATGCCCACATCATTGTCATTAAGAGTTTCTATGAATGTTGGGATGTCTGAAGGATCCCCTTTCCATACAAAAAGGAGATCGTCAATGTATCTACCATACATGGCGATTTTATCTTTATAGATATTTCTATCTCCAAAGATGTGGAAAAATTCCCACCAACCTAAAAATAGGTTGGCATACGAGGGGGCAAACTTGGCCCCCATCGCAGTTCCACATCTTTGGAGATAGAAGACATCCTGAAACTGAAAAAAATTGTGAGTTAAAAGATACCTAGTAACTCTTAGGGCAAAATCTTGAAAATCTAGTGAAAAATCCGAGTGATATAATTTTATATTACCACCTTGTAAAGACCTTTCACTGGAATCAAAGGGACAGTAAAAGTCAAAATGTATCTTTCACGATTCTTCAGATATAGAGTGTGCCATTTTAATCATGTTTGCTTTATTCTCTTGGTTTCCTTTGTTAAAGAGTAAACCTTGGTGGGCTCAGGAGCAGAAATGCACTATTGGAATCTTGCTGAACACAATGGGTGAACCAAAGATAAAAGGCATATGTGTGTAACCATCAATCATCAGCTAACTCCCAGTAGTGTGTTTCTGCCCCCAGAGCCTACCTACGTATGCTTTTCAACAAAGGATACAGACAAATAAAAAAAATGATAAAAGATGTAAACTGGAAAGTTGTTAAAAATTCCATGCCCTATTTGTTTTATTTTGAGCTTACTGTCCCTTTTTAAGGGGGGCTATTAGCAAGCACTAGCATATCAACAGCTGATAAGAGTTTAAATAATTTTGGTCCAGACAGAGCATACAGTTTTAAACAACGTTTCTATTTATTTCTGTTATCAAATTTGCTTCTTTCTCTTGGTATCCTTTGTTGAAGGAGTAGCAATGCACTTCTAGGATCTAGCTAAATATATTGGGTAAGCCAATGACCAGAGGCATATATGTGCAGTCACCCATCAGCCGCTAGCTGAGTCTACCTAGGTATGCTTTTTAACAAAGGACACAGAGAACAAAACAGATTAGATAACAGAAGTACAAAAGAAAGTTAATTATAATTGCATGCTCTATCTGAATCATGATAGTTTTAATTTTTTTGTTTTTACTGTCCCTTTAAGTGGCAGGCTAGTTTAAAGTAACAGTCAATTTTATGAAAAAGTTTGCAGCATTAAAATCATTAGTGGTGATTAGCTGCAATAGCAGTGCAATCGCATAGACTGAGCTTCTGGGAATGTAAATAGTGTGACAGCTTTAGCTAAGCCTCTGTCTCCGTGAATATGCAGGGTTTAAAAAAAAAAAAAAAAATTTGTAGTGCCCAGGTAGCAGTTTTATACTGTTTCTTTGTTTTTAAGGTAACATTTTACTATAAAATGTCACATTACACTACTACTTAACCCTTTCCCACCGTTTTAGTGCCATTAGGACGGCATGTACTAAAGCCAAACACGCTTCCTGAATGGGATTGCGGCCTGGAGGGCGTACCTAACGTCATAGGCACTCCCCCTTGACCCAATCCCATCATTAAAATCTCGCGATTGTGCATTTTACACTTTGTTTACATCTGAACTGTTTTCCGATGTAGACAAAATTGGCCCGACGGGAAAAGGGTTAAAGAGCTATTGTTGATTGCCGCTAATATTGTTTTTATTTTTAGGCATGGGCATTTGGTTCATTCATTATGATCTGAATGAGGAAGAAGGCCGCCACTCGTGGCATTTGGCTCTTTTCGGAGCCGCATTTATTCTTGTGACAGTAAGAACGAACTTAGATCTGTGCATATCCAGATCTTCGTGTGTTTCCCTTTCACAAAAATAAAAACATTTTCAAAAATAGCTTAATGATGCAAGTAGCCACTTTCTTCTGTATTCGGATCATCTGAAAGATCCGAATGCCCATGCCTATTTTTTCAATATTGTTTACTGTCCCTTTAAGAAAGCACCTGTGAATACATTTAGCATAAAAAAAGAATAGTGTGTACACCATGTTGGTTATGTGGTTAGTAAAGCTGTATTTCATCTTTTGTTGAAAGAAGCTGTAGTTTTAGCACAGATTTATTTATTGTTTTAAAGTGATAATTTGCACCAAAGTAGGAGATAATGTTGCTATTTTACAAAGGTAAAAGAACACAAAAGTTTAACCCCTCACAATGTTCTGAAGTAGGGGTTTAAGCTTGAACACCTCCGCTTATTGCTCAAGGAGGTATTAGCTACTCTAGACGATTGTGACCCTATAGTGGTCCCAGAGAAATTGTGTAAAATGGACAGATACTTAGAGGTTCCTGTTTACACTGATGTTTTTCCAGTCCCTAAGAGGATTGTGACTATTGTTACTAAGGAGTGGGATAGACCCGGTATTCCGTTCGCTCCCCCTCCTGTTTTTAAGAAAATGTTTCCCATATCTGACACCATACAGGACTCGTGGCAGACTGTTCCTAAGGTGGAGGGAGCTATTTCTACTCTTGCTAAGCGTACAACTATACCTATCGAAGACAGTTGTGCTTTCAAAGATCCTATGGATAAAAAAAATTAGGGGGTCTCCTAAAGAAAATTTTTGTTCATCAAGGTTTTCTTCTCCAACCTATTGCATGCATTGTTCCTGTAACTACTGCAGCTGCTTTCTGGTTTGAGGCTCTAGAAGAGGCTCTCCAGGTGGAGACTCCATTAGAGGATATTATGGATAGAATTAAGGCCCTTAAGTTGGCTAATTCTTTCATTACAGATACCGCTTTCCAAATGGCTAAATTAGCGGCAAAGAATTCAGGTTTTGCCATTTTAGTACGCAGGGCGTTATGGCTTAAGTCCTGGTCTGCTGATGTGTCATCAAAATCTAAATTGTTGAACATCCCTTTCAAAGGAAAGACCCTATTCGGGCCTGCACTGAAAGAAATTATTTCAGACATCTCTGGAGGGAAAGGCCATGCCCTCCCTCAGGATAAAACAAACAAAATAATTTTCGTTCCTTTCGGAACTTCAAGGGTGGTCCCACTTCAGCTTCCCCTGCAGCAAAGCAAGAGGGGACTTCTGTCCAATCCAAGTCAGTCTGGAGACCTAACCAGGCTTGGAACAAAGGTAAACAGGCCAAGAAGCCTGCTGCTGCCTCTAAGACAGCATGAAGGGGTAGCCCCCGATCCGGGACCGGATCTAGTAGGGGGCAGACTCTCTCTCTTAGCTCAGGCTTAGGCAAGAGATGTTCACGATTCCTGGTCTTTAGAAATTGTGTCCCAAGGATATCTTCTGGACTTCAAAGACTCCCCCCCCCCCCAAGGGGGAGATTTCACATTTCTCAATTGTCTGCAAACCAGACAAAAAGAGAGGCGTTCTTACGCTGTGTAGAAGACCTCCATACCATGGGAGTGATCCGCCCAGTTCCAAGAGCGGAACAAGGGCTAGGTTTTTACTCCAACCTGTTTGTGGTTCCCAAAAAAGAGGGACCTTTCAGACCGATCTTGGATCTCAAAATTCTAAACAAATTCCTCAAAGTACCATCTTTCAAGATGGAGACTATTCGCACTATTCTTCCTCTGATCCAGGAGGGTCAATATATGACTACCGTGGATTTAAAGGATGCGTATCTACACATCCCTATTCACAGAGATCATCATCAATTCCTCAGATTCGCCTTTCTGGACAGGCATTACCAGTTTGTGGCCCTTCCT
Source organism: Bombina bombina (assembly GCF_027579735.1). Taxonomy (NCBI): domain Eukaryota; kingdom Metazoa; phylum Chordata; class Amphibia; order Anura; family Bombinatoridae; genus Bombina; species Bombina bombina. The sequence continues at coordinate 162,545,894 of NC_069507.1, read as the reverse complement.
TTCGGGTTGGCCACGGCTCCCAGAATTTTCACAAAGGTGCTATGGTCCCTTTTGGTGGTTCTAAGACCACAGGGTATAGCAGTGGCGCCTTATCTAGATGACATTTTAATTCAGGCGTCGACTTTCCAGCTAGCCAAGTCTCACACGGACATCGTGTTGGCTTTTCTGAGATCTCACGGGTGGAAGGTGAACATAAAAAAGAGTTCTCTCGTCCCTCTCACAAGAGTTTCCTTCCTAGGGACTCGATAGACTCGGTAGAAATGAAAATATTTCTGACGGAGGTCAGAAAATCCAAAACTTTTAATCACTTGCCGACCTCTTCATTCCATTCCTCGGCCATCAGTGGCTCAGTGTATGGAGGTAATCAAACTCATGGTAGCGGCAATGGACATAGTCCCTTATGCCCGCCTACACCTCAGACCACTGCAACTATGCATGCTCAAACAGTGGAATGGGGATTATGCAGATTTATCTCCTCAACTGCATCTGGACCAAGAGACCAGAGATTCTATTCTCTGGTGGTTGTCTCAGGACCACCTGTCTCATGGAATATGTTTCCGCAGGCCAGAGTGGCTCATAGTAACGACAGATGCCAGCCTGCTAGGCTGGGGTGCAGTCTGGAAATCCCTGAAAGCACAGGGCTTATGGTCTCGGGAGGAATCTCTCCTCCCGATAAACATTCTAGAACTGAGAGCGATATTCAATGCGCTTCAGGCGTGGCCTCAGCTAGCTGCGGCCAAATTCATCAGATTTCAGTCGGACAACATCACGACTGTAGCCTAAATCAATCATCAAGGAGGAACACAGAGTTCTCTAGCGATGATGGAGGTATACAAAATAATCCGATGGGCGGAGGATCACTCTTGCCATCTCTCAGCAATCCAAATCCCAGGGGTAGAGAACTGGGAGGCGGATTTCCTAAGTCGTCAGACTTTTCATCCGGGGGAGTGGGAGCTCCATCCGGAGGTTTTTGCCCAGCTGACTCAGCTATGGGGCACACCAGAATTGGATGTGATGGCGTCCCGACAGAGCGTCAAACTTCCTCGTTACGGGTCCAGGTCCCGGGATCCCCAGGCGATACTGATAGATGCTCTAGCAGTGCCCTGGTCCTTCAATCTGGCTTATGAATTTCCACCGTTTCCTCTCCTCCCACGTCTGGTTGCCAGAATCAAGCAGGAGAGAGCTTCAGTGATTCTGATAGCGCCTGCATGGCCACGCAGGACTTGGTATGCAGACCTGGTGGACATGTCATCTGTTACACCGTGGACTCTGCCAATGAGGCAGGACCTTCTAATCCAAGGTCCGTTCAAGCATACAAATCAAATTTCTCTGCGTCTGACTGCTTGGAGATTGAACGCCTGATTCTATCAAAGCGTGGTTTCTCTGAGTCGGTCATTGATACCCTGATTCAGGCTAGAAAGCCTGTCACCAGGAAAATCTATCATAAGATTTGGCGCAAATATCTTTGTTGGTGTGAATCCAAGGGTTACTCATGGAGTAAGATTAGGATTCCTAGAATTTTGTCCTTTCTCCAAGAAGGATTGGAGAAGGGATTTATCAGCTAGTTCCTTAAAGGGACAAATATCTGCTTTGTCTATTCTTTTACACAAACGTCTGGCAGATGTTCCAGACATTCAAGCATTTAGTCAGGCCTTGGTCAGGATCAAGCCTGTATTTAAACCTGTTGCTCCACCATGGAGCCTAAACTTGGTTCTGAAAGTTCTTCAAGGGGTTCCGTTTGAACCTATGCATTCCATAGATATTAAGCTTCTATCTTGGAAAGTTTTGTTTTTAGTAGCTATCTCTTCGGCTCGAAGAGTTTCTGAGTTATCTGTAGGGGATGGTGGCGTCGCTACAGCCCAGGAGGTGTGTTACTGCGGCCCAATCCAAAAATGTGTATATTCCAATATAGAAAGTGCACTTGTGGCGTGTTGCCAGCACTATGAGGATAGAGCCAAATCCAAAAGATCAGAAGTGAGAAAGAGGCAGCAGCACTCCCAAATCTTGAAGTATAAAAACAAAATTTATTTCGAAATTTAAAAAAAGTAAACAAACAGCATAGCACAGAGCAAAAATATCAATGGAGGGGAGAGTGGAGTCCTGACATGTTTCGTGCTATGCAGCACTTAATCATAGGGTTTCTGAGTTATCTGCTTTACAGTGTGACTCACCTTACCTTGTTTTCTATGCAGATAAGGTGGTTTTGCGTACCAAACCTGGGTTTCTTCCTAAGGTTGTTTCTAATAGGAATATCAATCAGGAGATTGTTGTTCCTTCTCTGTGTCCTAATGCTTCATCAAAGAAGGAACGTCTGTTGCACAATCTTGATGTGGTTCGTGCTTTAAAGTTCTACTTACAAGCAACTAAAGATTTCCGTCAAACATCTTCATTGTTTGTTGTTTACTCTGGTAAACGGAGAGGTCAAAAGGCTTCGGCTACCTCTCTTTCCTTTTGGCTGAAAAGCATCATCCGTTTGGCTTATGAGACTGCTGGCCAGCAGCCTCCTGAAAGAATTACTGCTCATTCTACTAGAGCAGTGGCTTCCACATGGGCTTTTAAAAATGAGGCTTCTGTTGAACAGATTTGTAAGGCGGCGACTTGGTCTTCGCTTCATACTTTTTCCAAATTTAACAAATTCGATACTTTTGCTTCTTCGGAGGCTATTTTTGGGAGAGAGGTTCTGCAAGCAGTGGTACCTTCCGTTTAAGGTACCTGTCTTGTCCCTCCCTTCATCCGTGTCCTAAAGCTTTGGTATTGGTATCCCACAAGTATGGATGAATCCGTGGACTCGATACATCTTACAAGAGAAAACAGAATTTATGCTTACCTGATAAATTTCTTTCTCTTGTGATGTATCGAGTCCACGGCCCACCCTGTCTGTTTAAGACAGGTAGTATATTTTTATTTTAAAAACTTCAGTCACCACTGCACCCTATAGTTTCTCCTTTTTCTTCCTAGCCTTCGGTCGAATGACTGGGTGGGGCGGAGCTAAGGGAGGAGCTATATAGACAGCTCTGCTGTGGGTGCTCTCTCTGCCACTTCCTGTTGGGAAGGAGAATATCCCACAAGTATGGATGAATCCGTGGACTCGATACATCACAAGAGAAAGAAATTTATCAGATAAGCATAAATTCTGTTTTTTTCATTCTAATAATTTTCCCGTGCACAAAGCCATTCCACCTGAATTCCAGTAATTGCCATCCAGCAGATCAGCCATATCCCACCAGTATTATAGTAACTGCCATTAACATCAGTCGTGGTTAGCTCACATCTATATTGAGAGCTTTCTGATATAAACTTAATTTATGACTCCAATGTCTGTCCATGATCATAAGTAGTTTTGAATAATTCCTAACTGGGGAGGTAACTTGGAAGACTTGTGGTCCTTTTAAACATAATTCTTTTTTTCCCACATTCTGCCTCTCTGTTTCCAGCTCAAAAGTTGGCACTCGCCCTTCATCTGACATTTGGAAGTATTCTCTCAGTTCTGTTATTCCGTTAATTCCAAAAAATAATTCTTAAAAATATGTAAATATATACATAATGTAAACTTAGCTATGGTTATACTGGTTATGTATGTGTGTATGTGTGTGTGTGTGTGTGTATATATGTGTGTGTGTATATGTATGTGTGTGTGTATATATATATGTATGTATGTGTGTGTGTGTGTGTGTGTGTGTGTGTGTATATATATATATATATATATATATATATATATATATATATATAATCGCACATTATAGAGGTTTGTACCTTTTTATAAAAATTTGTCTGTTACAGTTTTGCCAGATCACCTTGTATAATATTTTAAATGGGCATGAAAGTAAAAATTAAACTTTCTTGATTGAGAGAGAGCATGGAAATTTTAAGAGATGTTTTTGATACGTTTACTTCTGTTAGCTAATTGCTTCATCAACTTTTAAAGGGACAGTCTAGTCAAAAATAAACTTTCATGATTCAGATAGGGCATGTCATTTTAAACAACTTTCCAATATACTTTTATCATCAAATCTGCTTTGTTCACTTGGTATTCCTAGTTAAAAGCTAAACCTAGGTAGGCTCATATGATAATTTCTAAGCCTCTTATCACATGCTTTTTTATTTGCTTTTCACAACAGGGGAGTGCTAGTTCATGTGAGCCATATAGATAACATTGTGATCACGCCAGTGGCTTGCGGCAGACACTGCACTAATTGGCTAAAATGCAAGTTAATAGATAACTAAAAGTCATGTGATCAGGGGGCTGTCAGAAGATGCTTAGATACAAGGTAATCACAGAGGTAAAAAGCATATTAATATAACCGTGTTGGTTATGCAACACTGGGGAATGGGTAATAAAGGGATTATCTATCTTTTAAAACAATAAACATTCTGGTGTAGACTGTCCCTTTAACTATGTGTTTAAAGGGATATGGAACCCAAAAATGTTATTTTGTGATTCAGACAGAACATACAATTTAAAAAAAAATAAAAAATTCCAATGTACTTCTGTTATCAAATTTGCTTTGTTCCCATGGTATTCTTTGTTGAAGAGATACCTAAGTAGAAGTCTGGAGCATTAGATTGCAGGAAATAGTGCTGCCATCTATTGCTTACAAATGGAAAACGTTCTTGCAAAACTGATGCCATATAGTGCTCCAGACATGGGCAGTCTCCTGAACTTTGGTACCTGCTTTTCAACAAAAGATTCAAAGGGAACAAATAAAAATGATAATAGAAGTAAATTAGAAAGTTGCTTGTTGTTGTGATTCAGATAGAGCATGCAGTTTTCTTTTTTGGGGTTTCATATTCCTTTAAGATCTTTGCAGGGGTTAAACACAAGTACTACAAATATCTCAATAGACTTTTTAATGTTTATTTTCCGTAGATAACTTTTGTTTCTGAAGGATTTGATGAACCCCGTAGTTATTTGCAAGCATAAAATGTTCTTCTACATTAGAGCCTTGTTACTTAAAGGGACAGTAACGTCAAAATTAAACTTTAATTGACTGAATAGAGCATTGATTTTTAAACCACTTTTACATTTTAATTCTGTTTTGCTTAGTTCTCTTGGTATCCTTCATTAAATGTAATCCTAGGTGAGCTCAGGAGTGTGCACGTGTCTTTAGCTATCTGACAGCAGTGTTTGCAACATTGTTTATAGCAATTTGATACATAGTTACAAACACTGCTGCCATAGAGTGCTATAGGCACATGAATGTTTTAGTCTTCAACAAAAAATACCAATAGAACAAAGCACATTTTGATAATAGAAGTAAATTGGAAAGATGTTTAAAATTGCATGATATGTATGAATCGTGAAAGTTTAATTTTGACTTGACTGTCTTTTCTTCTGTTAAGTGTGATCAGTCCACGGGTCATCATTACTTCTGGGATATTACTCCTCCCCAACAGGAAGTGCAAGAGGATTCACCCAGCAGAGCTGCATATAGCTCCTCCCCTCTACGTCACTCCCAGTCATTCTCTTGCACCCAACGACTAGATAGGATGTGTGAGAGGACTATGGTGATTATACTTAGTTTTATATCTTCAATCAAAAGTTTGTTATTTTAAAATAGCACCGGAGTGTGTTATTACCTCTCTGGCAGAGTTTGAAGAAGAATCTACCAGAGTTTTGCTATGATTTTAGCCGGAGTAGTTAAGATCATATTGCTGTTCTCGGCCATCTGAGGAGTGAGGTAAACTTCAGATCAGGGGACAGCGGGCAGATGAATCTGCATAGAGGTATGTAGCAGTTTTTATTTTCTGACAATGGAATTGATGAGAAAATCCTGCCATACCGATATAATGTCATGTATGTATACTTTACACTTCAGTATTCTGGGGAATGGTACTTCACTAGAATTACACTGTAAGAAATACATAAAGCTGTTTAATAACTAGAGATTATGTTTAACGTTTTTGCTGGAATGTAAAATCGTTTTCATTTGCTGAGGTACTGTGTGAATAAATGTTTGGGCACTATTTTTCCACTTGGCAGTTGCTTAATCTGTTTTTCTGACAGTTTCTGTTCTCCCTCACTGCTGTGTGTGAGGGGGAGGGGCCGTTTTTTGGCGCTTTTTCTATGCATCAAATATTTCAGTCAGCAACTCATTGTATTCCCTGCATGATCCGGTTCATCTCTACAGAGCTCAGGGGTCTTCAAAACTTATTTTGAGGGAGGTAATTTCTCTCAGCAGAGCTGTGAGAATTATAGTTTGACTGAGATAAAAAACGTTTATTCTGTAATTTGTTTCCTGCTTTCAGAATTTGTTATCTTTGCTAATGGGATTAAACATTTGCTAAAGTTGTGTTGTTTACAAGGATTGAGGCTATAACTGTTTCAATTTATTAATTTTCAACTGTCATAGATCTTCTGTGCTTCTTAAAGGCACAGTACATTTTAATATTATTCTAATTGAATTGTATTTCCAAGTTGCAAGTTTATTTGCTAGTGTGTTAAACATGTCTGATTCAGAGGATGATACCTGTGTCATTTGTTGCAATGCCAAAGTGGAGCCCAATAGAAATTTATGTACTAACTGTATTGATGCTACTTTAAATAAAAGTCAATCTGTACAAATTGAACAAATTTCACCAAACAACGAGGGGAGAGTTATGCCGACTAACTCGCCTCACGTGTCAGTACCTACATCTCCCGCTCAGAGGGAGGTGCGTGATATTGTAGCGCCGAGTACATCTGGGCGGCCATTACAAATCACATTACAGGATATGGCTACTGTTATGACTGAGGTTTTGGCTAAATTACCAGAACTAAGAGGTAAGCGTGATCACTCTGGGGTGAGAACAGAGTGCGCTGATAATATTAGGGCCATGTCAGACACTGCGTCACAGGTGGCAGAACATGAGGACGGAGAACTTCATTCTGTGGGTGACGGTTCTGATCCAAACAGACTGGATTCAGATATTTCAAATTTTAAATTTAAACTGGAAAACCTCCGTGTATTACTAGGGGAGGTGTTAGCGGCTCTGAATGATTGTAACACAGTTGCAATACCAGAGAAAATGTGTAGGTTGGATAAATATTTTGCGGTACCGACGAGTACTGAGGTTTTTCCTATACCTAAGAGACTTACTGAAATTGTTACTAAGGAGTGGGATAGACCCGGTGTGCCGTTCTCACCCCCTCCGATATTTAGAAAAATGTTTCCAATAGACGCCACCACAAGGGACTTATGGCAAACGGTCCCTAAGGTGGAGGGAGCAGTTTCTACCTTAGCTAAGCGTCCCACTATCCCGGTGGAGGATAGCTGTGCTTTTTCAGATCCAATGGATAAAAAGTTAGAGGGTTACCTTAAGAAAATGTTTGTTCAACAAGGTTTTATATTGCAACCCCTTGCATGCATTGCGCCGATCACGGCTGCAGCGGCATTCTGGATTGAGTCTCTGGAAGAGAACATTGGTTCAGCTACTCTGGACGACATTACGGACAGGCTTAGAGTCCTTAAACTAGCTAATTCATTCATTTCGGAGGCCGTAGTACATCTTACTAAACTTACGGCGAAGAATGCAGGATTCGCCATTCAGGCACGCAGGGCGCTGTGGCTAAAATCCTGGTCAGCTGATGTTACTTCTAAGTCTAAATTGCTTAATATACCTTTCAAAGGGCAGACCTTATCGGGCCCGGGTTGAAAGAGATTATCGCTGACATTACAGGAGGTAAAGGCCATGCCCTGCCTCAGGACAAAGCCAAAGCCAAGACTAGACAGTCTAATTTTCGTTCCTTTCGTAATTTCAAAGCAGGAGCAGCATCAACTTCCTCTGCACCAAAACAGGAAGGAGCTGTTGCTCGCTACAGACAAGGCTGGAAACCTAACCAGTCCTGGAACAAGGGCAAGCAGACTAGGAAACCTGCTGCTGCCCCTAAAACAGCATGAATTGAGGGCCCCCGATCTGGGATCGGATCTAGTGGGGGGCAGACTTTCTCTCTTCGCCCAGGCTTGGGCAAGAGATGTTCAGGATCCCTGGGCGCTAGAGATAATATCTCAGGGATACCTTCTGGACTTCAAATACTCTCCTCCAAGAGAGAGATTTCATCTGTCAAGATTGTCAACAATCCAGACAAAGAAAGAGGCGTTTCTACGCTGCGTACAAGAGCTCTTGTTAATGGGAGTAATCCATCCAGTTCCACGATCGGAACAGGGACAGGGGTTTTACTCAAATCTGTTTGTGGTTCCCAAAAAAGAGGGAACTTTCAGACCAATCCTGGACTTAAAGATCCTAAACAAATTCCTAAGAGTTCCATCGTTCAAGATGGAGACTATTCGGACAATTTTACCTATGATCCAAGAGGGTCAATACATGACCACTGTAGATTTAAAAGATGCTTACCTTCACATACCGATTCACAAAGATCATTATCGGTACCTAAGGTTTGCCTTCCTAGACAGGCATTACCAGTTTGTGGCTCTTCCATTCGGATTGGCTACAGCTCCAAGAATCTTCACAAAGGTTCTGGGTGCTCTTCTGGCGGTACTAAGACCGCGGGGAATCTCGGTAGCTCCATACCTAGACGACATTCTGATACAAGCTTCAAGCTTTCAAACTGCCAAGTCTCATACAGAGTTAGTGCTGGCATTTCTAAAGTCACATGGATGGAAGGTGAACGAAAAGAAAAGTTCACTCGTTCCACTCACAAGAGTTCCCTTCCTGGGGACTCTTATAGATTCTGTAGAAATGAAGATTTACCTGACAGAGGACAGGCTAACAAGACTTCAAAGTGCTTGCCGCACCCTTCATTCCATTCAACACCCGTCAGTGGCTCAATGCATGGAGGTAATCGGCTTAATGGTAGCGGCAATGGACATAGTACCCTTTGCACGCTTACACCTCAGACCACTGCAACTGTGCATGCTAAGTCAGTGGAATGGGGATTACTCAGACTTATCCCCTTCTCTGAATCTGGATCAAGAGACCAGAAATTCTCTTCTATGGTGGCTTTCTCGGCCACATCTGTCCAGGGGGATGACATTCAGCAGACCAGACTGGACAATTGTAACAACAGACGCCAGCCTTCTAGGTTGGGGTGCCGTCTGGAATTCTCTGAAGGCTCAGGGACAATGGAGTCAGGAGGAGAGTCTCCTGCCAATAAACATTCTGGAATTGAGAGCAGTTCTCAATGCCCTCCTGGCTTGGCCCCAGTTGACAACTCGGGGGTTCATCAGGTTTCAGTCGGACAACATCACGACTGTAGCTTACATCAACCATCAGGGAGGGACAAGAAGCTCCCTAGCTATGATGGAAGTATCAAAGATAATTTGCTGGGCAGAGTCTCACTCTTGCCACCTGTCAGCAATCCACATCCCGGGAGTGGAGAACTGGGAGGCGGATTTCTTAAGTCGTCAGACTTTTCATCCGGGGGAGTGGGAACTTCATCCGGAGGTCTTTGCCCAAATACTTCGACGTTGGGGCAAACCAGAGATAGATCTCATGGCGTCTCGACAGAACGCCAAGCTTCCTCGTTACGGGTCCAGATCCAGGGATCCAGGAGCAGTCCTGATAGATGCTCTGACAGCACCTTGGGACTTCAGGATGGCTTACGTGTTTCCACCCTTCCCGTTGCTTCCTCGATTGATTGCCAGAATCAAACAAGAGAGAGCATCAGTGATTCTAATAGCACCTGCGTGGCCACGCAGGACTTGGTATGCAGACCTGGTGGACATGTCATCCTGTCCACCTTGGTCTCTACCTCTGAAACAGGACCTTCTGATACAGGGTCCCTTCAAACATCAAAATCTAACTTCTCTGAAGCTGACTGCTTGGAAATTGAACGCTTGATTTTATCAAGACGTGGATTTTCTGAGTCAGTTATTGATACCTTAATACAGGCTAGGAAACCTGTTACCAGAAAGATTTACCATAAGATATGGCGTAAATACCTATATTGGTGTGAATCCAAAGGTTACTCTTGGAGTAAGGTTAGGATTCCTAGGATATTGTCTTTTCTACAAGAAGGTTTAGAAAAGGGTTTATCTGCTAGTTCATTAAAGGGACAGATCTCAGCTCTGTCCATTCTGTTACACAAACGTCTGTCAGAAGTTCCTGACGTCCAGGCTTTTTGTCAGGCTTTGGCCAGAATTAAGCCTGTGTTTAAAACTGTTGCTCCACCATGGAGTTTAAACCTTGTTCTTAATGTTTTACAGGGCGTTCCGTTTGAACCCCTTCATTCCATTGATATAAAGTTGTTATCTTGGAAAGTTCTATTTTTAATGGCTATTTCCTCGGCTCGAAGAGTCTCTGAATTATCAGCCTTACATTGTGATTCTCCTTATTTGATTTTTCATTCGGATAAGGTAGTCCTGCGTACTAAACCTGGGTTCTTACCTAAGGTAGTTACTAACAGGAATATCAATCAAGAGATTGTTGTTCCTTCTTTATGCCCAAATCCTTCTTCAAAGAAGGAACGTCTACTGCACAACCTGGATGTAGTCCGTGCTCTAAAATTTTACTTACAGGCAACTAAGGAATTTCGACAAACGTCTTCTCTGTTTGTCATTTACTCTGGGCAGAGGAGAGGTCAAAAAGCTTCCGCTACCTCTCTTTCTTTTTGGCTTCGTAGCATAATTCGTTTAGCTTATGAGACTACTGGACAGCAGCCTCCTGAAAGAATTACAGCTCATTCTACTAGAGCGGTGGCTTCCACTTGGGCCTTCAAGAATGAGGCCTCTGTTGAACAGATTTGCAAGGCTGCAACTTGGTCTTCGCTTCATACTTTTTCCAAATTTTACAAATTTGACACTTTTGCTTCATCGGAGGCTATTTTTGGGAGAAAGGTTCTTCAGGCAGTGGTTCCTTCTGTATAAAGAGCCTGCCTATCCCTCCCGTCATCCGTGTACTTTTGCTTTGGTATTGGTATCCCAGAAGTAATGATGACCCGTGGACTGATCACACTTAACAGAAGAAAACATAATTTATGCTTACCTGATAAATTCCTTTCTTCTGTAGTGTGATCAGTCCACGGCCCGCCCTGTTTTTAAGGCAGGTAAATATTTTTTAATTCATACTCCAGTCACCACTTCACCCTTGGCTTTTCCTTTCTCGTTGGTCCTTGGTCGAATGACTGGGAGTGACGTAGAGGGGAGGAGCTATATGCAGCTCTGCTGGGTGAATCCTCTTGCACTTCCTGTTGGGGAGGAGTAATATCCCAGAAGTAATGATGACCCGTGGACTGATCACACTACAGAAGAAAGGAATTTATCAGGTAAGCATAAATTATGTTTTTTAACCCCTTGGCGACCGAGGACGTGTCAGGCACATCCTACAAAAAATTACAGTTAAGGATCAATGACGTGTCTGGCACGTCCTCTGGGGTTTCAACCGCTGGAAGCGATTGTGATCGCTTCCAGCTGCCTTTAGGGTATGCAGCGATACCTCGATATTGAGGCATCGTGCAATACCCTTTACTAACTATCCGATGCAGAGAGATGCAGACAGCTGCCAGTACCCAAGATGGCAGCAAGTAGGTAGAGGGGGGTGGGTTAGATAGCTGTTTGGGGGGGGTCAGGGAGGTTGGCGGCTAAGGGGGGATCCTACACTACAGAATATATATATATATATATATATATATATATATATATATATTTTTATTTTTTTATTTTAGTAGTGGCAGATTATGGGGTGGGGGAGGGAAGAGGGATGTTTGAGAGGGGTCAGGGAGGGATCAGGGGGTGGGAAGTGTCAAGTGGGAGGCTGATCTCTAAATTAAAGCTAAAATTAACCCTATAATCTCCCTATAAGCTACCTAATTAACCCTTTCACTGCTGGGCATAATACAAGTGTGGTGCGTAGCAGCAATTAGCGGCCTTCTAATTACCAAAAAGTTTTGAACAGGGAATCTGCTATTTCTGATGGGGATCCCAGAGAAGCGTTTACAACCATTTGTGCAATGATTGGACAAGCTGTTTGTAAATAATTTCAGTGAGAAACCTAAAGTTTTGTGAAAAAGTGAACTATTTTTTATTTGATCACATTTGGCGGTGAAATGGTGGTATGAAATATAACAAAGTGGGCCTAGATCAATACTTTGGGTTGTCTACTACACTAAAGCTAAAATTAACCCTACAAGCTCCCTAATTAACCCCCTCACTGCTGGGGATAATGCACGTGTGGTGCGCAGTGGCATTTAGAGGCCTTCTAATTACCAAAAAGCAATGCCAAAGCCATATATGTCTGCTATTTCTGAACAAAGGGGATCCCAGAGAAGCATTTACAACCATTTGTGCCATAATTGCACTAACTGCTTGTAAATGTAAAAATAACCCTTGTCCCAAACGGTAAGAAAACTGAAAAGTGCTGTGGTCACTAAGGGGTTAACCTATTGTACATATAGCCCTGGGCTACCTGGTGCTTTGGTAAAAGGGGAACTCAGTGGTTTTCCCTATTTATGTTTTTATTCCCTCCCCCCCCCCCCCCCGACACAGCTAAACATTCACATATCACAGAAATCCACGTTTGTCAGTTCTACCCTGAAGCACTGCTAACAGGCCAAATTCTAATTCCCTGCCTCAGGTTGTTAGCTGCTCGTTCAGTGTGACTGACTCACCTGTACTCAGGAAATCCTTAGACTCTAACAGCAAAAGTGCATACTACTGTGAAAAGGTCTCAGGGAGCCATGTGCCAGATTTAGGACTACAGGGAAATTTCCATGGCTTCATTTATTACTTGTGGGAATACAGAACCTGGACACCAGGAGGAGGCAAAGACACCCCAGCCAAAGCTTAAATACCTCCCCCACTCCCCTCATCCCCCAGTCATTCTTTGCCTTTCGTCAGAAGAGGATGGCAGAGAAGTGTCGGAAGATTTGGAGTAGTCTCTTATGGAGGGTAGTACTCTTCAGAATCGGACTGGAGTTTTAAGTAGTCTTGTCAGCCTCTCAGTGAGAGCATTGACGAATGTTAGGGTCTGGAGAGGCAGGGGGTCTCCGTCCCACGAGGTGCGTTCCATACAATCCATCTCCGTTTACACATTCAACTCCCCAGTACACTTCTAATCCTCCTGCGGGAGGGGCCCTGTGGCCGCCAGATTTTGCTGATCAGTTGCAAACGATGGTGTCTGCGGCCTTCAGTACTTTACCTCGCACTGCTAAGCGCAAGCGAAAGGTTAAACATTGCTATCTTTCCCAGGGGTCATCTACTCCGTTGGATGTATCTGGAACTAGATTATCCACTGATGCAAAGGACTCCGATACTTGGGAGGATTCTTTCTCTGGGTCAGAATTTGCGGCCTCTAAACCTCCGGCTGCGGAGGAACCAGACTTTAGGTTTAGGATGAAGCACTTACGCTTTTTATTAAAGGAAGTGTTAGCTACTATAGAGGTTCCGGAACCGAAGTTACGGGAGGAACCTACTATTCCTAAGCTTTATAAAGTCTATGAGGACAGGGTGGTGCCCCAGACTTTCCCGGTTCCCGTAAAGATGGTGAATGAATGGGAGAGACTTGGTTAAACTTTCTCCCCTTCTTATTCGTTTAAGAAATTGTTCCTGATTCTCAGCTAGAATTGTGGGGAATCTGTCCCTAAGGTGGATGGAGCTATCTTCACACTCGTTAAGTTCACCACTATCCCACTCAAGGATAGTTTGTCGTTTTAAGGAACCCATGGTTAAGAAATTAGAGACCCTGTTAAGAAAGATGTTTCAGCACACGGGGTTCGTATTTCAGCCTGCAGCGGGGGTCGCTGCTGTGGCGGGAGCAGCTACCTATTGGTGTGACTCTCTGTCAGAGATGATCGAGGTGGAGACTCCCCTCGATGAGATACAGGAAAGAATTAAGGCCCTGAGGGTAGCCTTCTGCCCGATTCTAGACCTGAAGTGCTTAAACAAATTTCTGTTGGTTCCATCGTTCAAGATGGAGACGATAAGGTCTATTCTGCCCTTAGTTCAAGAGGGTCAGTTCATGACTACGATAAACTTGAAGGACGCTTACCTTCATGTGCCAATACACAAGGATCACTTCAAGTTCCTAATATTTGCTTTTCTGGATCAGCACTTCCAGTTTGTAGCTCTCCCTTCGGTCTGGCTACTGCTCCAAGAGTCTTTACGAAGGTTCTGGGAGCTTTGCTTGCGGTGACGAGATCCAGAGGTATTGCAGTAGCACCTTATCTGGACGACATCCTGGTCCAGGCTCCCTCCTGCTGGCTGGCAGAGGACCATTCAAGAGCTACTCTACTTCTTCTTCAATCTCATGGATGGAAGATAAACTCAGGAAAGAGTTCTCTGGTTCCCAGTACCAGAGTGGAATTCCTGGGCACGATCATAGACTCCATATCCATTAAGATATTCCTGACCGACCAGAGACGTTGCAAAATTGCCTCCAGCTGTCTTGCCCTTCAGACCTCCTCAAGCCCGGTGTATGGAGGCGATTGGGCTCATGGTATCCAGTATAGATGTCATTCCATTCACCAGGTTCCATCTACGACTTCTTCAGTTGTGCATGCTGAGGCAATGGAACGGCTATCACTCGGATCTATCCCAAAAGATCTCTCTGGACACCTGGTCGAGGGAATCCCTCTCTTGGTGGCTCCGTCCAGATCAGCTGTCCCAGGGGACATCCTTCCTGAGACCATCCTGGGAGATTGTGACTACGGACGCGAGCCTCTCAGGATGGGGAGCTGTTTGGGGTGCCAGGAAGGCACAGGGCAGGTAGAATCGGGAGGAGTCGCTTCTTACAATCAACATCCTAGAACTTTGAGCGATCTTCAACGCTCTGAGGGCTTGGTCCCTTCTGGATTCGTCCCAGTTCATCAGATTCCAGTTGGACAACATTACCTTGGTGACTTACATCAACCATCAGCCATGGGGGAAGTATCTTGGATTCTGGAGTGGGCGGAGACCCACAACTGCTCCCTGTCAGTGATCCACATCCCCGGTGTGGACAACTGGGGAGCGGATTTTCTCAGCAGACAATTGTTTAATCCGGGGGAATGGTCTCTTCACCCCCAAGTGTTTGTGGAGATTTGCAACAGATGGGGGACTCCGGAGATAGATCTCATGGCGTCCAGACTCAACTTCAAGCTACCCAGATACGGGTTGCGGTCCAGGGATCCCCAGGCAGAACTGATAGATGCCTTAGCAGTGCCTTGGGGATTCAACCTAGTCTACATATTTCCACCGTTACCACTTCTATCTCGTGTAGTGGCCTGCAGCAACTATTCTGATTGCTCCGTTGTGGCCACAAAGGATGTGGTTTGCGGATCTGGTGGGGATGTCATCGTCTCCTCCATGAAGGTTGCCCTGTCCCAGGGATCTGCTGGTACAATGCCCCTTTGTGCATCAAAATCTACATTCTCTGAGTCTGACTGCGTGGAGATTGAACGCATAGTCTTAGCCAGGAGAGGGTTTTCTGAGAGTGTGATACTCTCATTCAAGCCTGGAAACCGGTCACCCGAAGCATTTATCATAAGGTGTGGAGGACCTACTTACTCTAGTGTGAGTCTTGTGGATATTCCTGGCATAAGGTCAGGGTATCCAGGATACTTTCTTCCTCCAGGACGGCTTGGAGAAAGGGCCTTGCCGCCAGTTCCTTAAAGAGACAGATTTTGGCTCTATCTGTGTTGTTACACAAGAAGCTCGCTGATCTTCCTGATATACAGTCTTTTGTTCAGGCTCTGTCCAGGATCAGGCCTGTATTTAGACATTCTGCTCCTCCTTGGAGTTTGAATCTGGTTCTGAGGGTTTTGCAGAGGGCTCCGTTTGAGCCTATGCATTCTCTTGACATTAAGATACTGTCTCGGAAGGTTCTTTTTCTACTGGCTATTGCTTCGGCACACAGAGTCTCCGAGTTGGCGGCCTTGCAATGTGAGCCTTCTTACCTATTTTTTTTTTTTTTTATGCCGATAAGGCTGTCCTTCACACTGGGTTGGGATTTCTCCCTAAGATTGTGTCTGATCGCAACATTAATCAGGAGATTGTAGTTCCTTCCTTGTGTCCTAACCCTTCTTCTTCTAAGGAATGGTTACTTCATAACTTGGATGTGGTTCGAGCTTTTGAAATTTTGTCTTCAGGCTACGAAGGATTTCAGACAGACTTCAGCATTGTTTGTTGTCTATTTGGGGAAGCACAGAGGGCAGAAGGCTTCTTCCGCTTCCCTATCTTTTGGGCTGAGGAGCATGATTCGCTTGGCTTATGAGACAACGGGACATAAGCTTCCTCAGAGTATTACGGCTCACTCAACTAGAGCTGTTTCTTCTTCTTGGGCCTTCAAGAATGAGGCCTCTATGGAGCAGATTTGTAAGGTGGCTACCTGGTCCTCCTTACATACTTTTTCAAAGTTTTACAAATTTTACGTTTTTGCTTCGGCTGAAGCAGCTTTTAGGAGAAAGGTTTTGCATGCTGTGGTGCTCTCAGAATAGGGTTTGCCTCACTTTTACCCTCCCATTTTCATTCTGTGTCCTCTACAGCTTGGGTATATGTTTCCCACAAGTAAGGAATGAAGCTGTGGATTCTCCTCATATTAAGATGGAAAACATAAATTATGCTTACCTGATAATTTCCTTTCAATCTGTATGAGGAGAGTCCATGGCCCCCGCACGTTTTCTCCGTTGGGCGGACTACATTTTTTTTTTATTCTTCTGGCACCATTTATACCCTGATATTTCTCCTACTTTTCCTTGTTCCCTCGGCAGAATGACTGGGGGATGAGGGGAGTGGGGGAGGTATTTAATCCTTTGGCTGGGGTGTCTTTGCCTCCTCCTGGTGGCCAGGTTCTGTATTTCCACAAGTAATGAATGAAGCCGTGGACTCTCCTCGTACAGATGGAAATGAAATTATCAGGTAAGCATAATTTATGTTATCACAAAGAAAATCAATTATATGAGCCTGATAAGCTGATTAAGTTAGATGCAGAAATCTGTTTAAAGGACCACTAAGCATGGTAGAATAACATAATAAATACACACACAATGAAGAGACAATGCAAAAGCACTTCAAATGTCAGTTACATTTTCCTTCCTAATGCATCATGTGACAGCCATCAGCCAATCACAAAATGCATATACGTACATTCTGTGAATCTTGCACATGCTCAGTAGGAGCTGGTACCTCAGAAAGTATGCATGTAAAACTGTTGTGCACATTTAGGTAATGGAAGTGAATTGGAAAGTTGATTAAAATATTGTGCTCTATCTGAATCATGAAAGTTTAGTTTTGACTTGACTGTCTCATTACCATAAATATTGCTTCATCATCCTATTTTTTTTATTTCTAATGTGACCTAAAATTAAGGAAATATACATGTCTGTTTAATCTATGGGGCACTGGTTTTCAAACCTGTTCTCAGGCCTCCCCAACAGGCCAGGTTTTCAGGATTACCTTGGATGAGAGCAGTTAAAATAACAATGTTTAGTAATCAGCTGATTATTTCACCTGTGCTCCAGTTCAGATATCCTCAAAATGTGGCCTGTTAGGGAGGCCGGAGGACAGGTTTGAAAACAAGTGCTGTAGGGGTACTTGCTACAAAAAGGTTGAGAGATGTTGCATTAGTCGACCATTTACTTTTTGGTTCTATGTTCCTTTAAATGGGATCAGGAGCTCAGAAATCATTTTGGTATGGACAGTTTACTAAATTATAATGTTAATTTCATGAAAATATTTCATTGTGTGTTCTATAGTGGGCTGATATGAGGGCTCAGGTTCTACTTAGAACAAAGATAGGCAATCAGTTCACTTCAAGTTTATTTTTTTCTACTCTAATTGGCAATGATGTTTGTGATAAGACTTTTATATGTTTGTATTTTTTTCCTAAATAAAAAAAAGAGTGGCTATAACTTTTGCAATGATTAATGTGCCACCTGATGTATGCAAAGAATAGTACAGGGAGTGCAGAATTATTAGGCAAGTTGTATTTTTGAGGATTAATTTTATTATTGAACAACAACCATGTTCTCAATGAACCCAAAAAACTCATTAATATCAAAGCTGAATAGTTTTGGAAGTAGTTTTTAGTTTGTTTTTAGTAATAGCTATTTTAGGGGGATATCTGTGTGTGCAGGTGACTATTACTGTGCATAATTATTAGGCAACTTAACAAAAAACAAATATATACCCATTTCAATTATTTATTTTTACCAGTGAAACCAATATAACATCTCAACATTCACAAATATACATTTCTGACATTCAAAAACAAAACAAAAACAAATCAGTGACCAATATAGCCACCTTTCTTTGCAAGGACACTCAAAAGCCTGCCATCCATGGATTCTGTGAGTGTTTTGATCTGTTCACCATCAACATTGCGTGCAGCAGCAACCACAGCCTCCCAGACACTGTTCAGAGAGGTGTACTGTTTTCCCTCCTTGTAAATATCACATTTGATGATGGACCACAGTTTCTCAATGGGGTTCAGATCAGGTGAACAAGGAGGCCATGTCATTAGATTTTCTTCTTTTATACCCTTTCTTGCCAGCCACGCTGTGGAGTACTTGGACGCGTGTGATGGAGCATTGTCCTGCATGAAAATCATGTTTTTCTTGAAGGATGCAGACTTCTTCCTGTACCACTGCTTGAAGAAGGTGTCTTCCAGAAACTGGCAGTAGGACTGGGAGTTGAGCTTGACTCCATCCTCAACCCGAAAAGGCCCCACAAGCTCATCTTTGATGATACCAGCCCAAACCAGTACTCCACCTCCACCTTGCTGGCGTCTGAGTCGGACTGGAGCTCTCTGCCCTTTACCAATCCAGCCACGGGCCCATCCATCTGGCCCATCAAGACTCACTCTCATTTCATCAGTCCATAAAACCTTAGAAAAATCAGTCTTGAGATATTTCTTGGCCCAGTCTTGACGTTTCAGCTTGTGTGTCTTGTTCAGTGGTGGTCGTCTTTCAGCCTTTCTTACCTTGGCCATGTCTCTGAGTATTGCACACCTTGTGCTTTTGGGCACTCCAGTGATGTTGCAGCTCTGAAATATGGCCAAACTGGTGGCAAGTGGCATCTTGGCAGCTGCACGCTTGACTTTTCTCAGTTCATGGGCAGTTATTTTGCGCCTTGGTTTTTCCACACGCTTCTTGCGACCCTGTTGACTATTTTGAATGAAACGCTTGATTGTTCGATGATCACGCTTCAGAAGCTTTGCAATTTTAAGAGTGCTGCATCCCTCTGCAAGATATCTCACTATTTTTGACTTTTCTGAGCCTGTCAAGTCCTTCTTTTGACCCATTTTGCCAAAGGAAAGGAAGTTGCCTAATAATTATGCACACCTGATATAGGGTGTTGATGTCATTAGACCACACCCCTTCTCATTACAGAGATGCACATCACCTAATATGCTTAATTGGTAGTAGGCTTTCGAGCCTATACAGCTTGGAGTAAGACAACATGCATAAAGAGGATGATGTGGTCAAAATACTCATTTGCCTAATAATTCTGCACTCCCTGTATATTCACATATAACTGTAAAGGAACATTCTGGTCTAAAAATAAAATGCTCTTGTTCATTACAGCATTTTAATTTTAAACAGATCTTCTTAAATTGTTTAGTGTTTAACTATGTGCGTCCCTTTTTTTAAATGCATGAACGTAACGCTCTTGGATCACCTCTATTCTAGATGTGGATACAGACAGGGATTGGAGCATACACTTAAATGCTTTCTCATTTGCTCACAAGCTGTAGCCTCATCTGGAGTCGCACA
Source organism: Bombina bombina (assembly GCF_027579735.1). NCBI lineage: Eukaryota > Metazoa > Chordata > Amphibia > Anura > Bombinatoridae > Bombina > Bombina bombina. Next base: position 162,526,273 of record NC_069507.1, on the reverse strand, counting down.
GGAGCAAAATTTTGTATTTAAAGGGATCGAAAGGGTAAAATTGAAATGTTCATGGTTGTATTGCAATTTTGAATAGAAATGTGTTTGCAGTATATTTCCATTAGCAAAAATGCTTCAAATACAAGTTACTGTTTTTCAGGCAACCCTTCTAACTTATATGTGCGTATGCCCCTTTACTAGAAACATTTTTGATAATGGAAGTATACTGCCAAAAATGTAATTTAAATACACTCATAGGGGTCAATTTATGTAAGTGCGAGTGGACATGATCTGATATAGCGGATCATGTCCGCAGCACGTCGATAAATGCAGACAGCATTTGCGGCCGCTAGCAGGGGATGTCAATCAACCCAATTGGGTTGATTTCTGTCCGCCGCCTCAGAGCAGACGGACAGGTTATGGAACAGCGATCTTTAGACCACTGCTTCATAACGTCTGTTTCTGGCGAACCTGAATTGACTTGATAAATTGACCCCATGGTCTCATGTACATTTGAATTTTGACCTTTCTGTATCTTTAAAGATACATAAAATGGCAAAAAGATAAAGCTTTAATTTGAGGGGGCATTTTATTATTGTACTGTTTAATAAAACAGTACTGTGGGAACTCCTGCAAAGAGGTTAAACACATAGTTAAGGTCAGTTTCAGAGCAGCAATGCATTACTGGGAGCTACATGAACACATTTGGTGAGCCAATGGCATGAGGCATATGTCTGTAGCCACCAATCACAAGCTATCAACCAGTACTTGATTGTGGTTTCTGAGCCTATCTCCTGTAGGTATGCTATTTAACAAAGGATACCATGGGAATTAAGTACATTTTTGAATAGAAGTAAATTAAAAAGTCTCTTAAAATATTATGTTCAGTATGAATTGTGTAAGGGTTATTTTCGACTTTCATGTGACTGTCAAAATGCACTGAGATCAGAGGCGTCCTTCAAGGGCTTAGTAATTGGCATATGAGCCTACCTAGGTTTAGCTTTAATCAAACCAAATTTGGTGATAAAAGTAAATTGGAAAGTTTTTTTAAAATTGAATGCCCTATCTGAATTGTGAAAGTTTGACATTAAATATCCCTTACTTAAAGGGACAGTCTAGTCAAAATTACTTTTAAAAATGTAAATAGTCAACATATTCAAGTTCAAATGTGAAATAAAATGCATCATCCTTTTAACAAACACCCTTTTTCCCCCTCAACATTCTACTTACCCCACTTTTTTTTTCTATTTTAATCCTCAACGTTCAACCCACTAAATCAGCTTAATATGTGTGTTTGTGTGATAAGTGATTTTTCTTGCTGAAACGTTTTCTGAAACATGACCAAAATATTCAAGATATGTATGTATTGCAGTCATGTGAGCTGCAGCTGACTAGTCATCACTCGTAAACGCAGAAGAACTACGGTATGTGTCCTGGGGAAATAAATTCACTGCATATTTGCAGTTTTTCACGTAGGTGATGGGGGGAAAATTGACATTTTTGGGGCACTAAATATCATCATTTGTTCCATTTAAAAATAAGCTAATTTTAATTTTAACATTTGTTGTCACATTGAGTGACTTAAAGGGACACTCAAGTCAAAATCAACCACTCATGATTCCGATAGAGCAGCAATTTTAAAGAACTTTCCAATTTACTTCTATTAATAAAATGTGCACAGTCTTTTTATATTTACACTTTTTAAATCACCCGCTCCTACTGAGCATGTGCAAGAATTCACAGCATATACGTATATGCATTTGTGATTGGCTGATGGCTGTCACATAATGCAGTGGGAGGGGAAATAGACATAACTGAAATTTGTCAGAAAAAAATCTACTACTCATTTGAAGTTCAGACTAAGTGCTATTGCTTTGTCTAGTTATCATGCATTTGTTGACAAATCTGCTGTATTTACTGGTCTTAAAAAGAAATCTTAAACCCAAAACATGTCTTTCATGATTCAGAATGAATGTAACATTTTAAAAACTTTACAATTAACTTCTGTTATTAAATTTATTTTGTTCTCCTGGTATCCTTTGTTGAAAAGCAGATAGGAACGTCTAGGAGCGTGCATGTGACTGGAGCAATGTATGGCAGCAGTTTTATAACAATTTCTTTCATGTAATTAGCAAGAGTCCATGAGCTAGTGACGTATGGGATATACATTCCTACCAGGAGGGGCAAAGTTTCCCAAACCTCAAAATGCCTATAAATACACCCCTCACCACACCCACAAATCAGTTTTACAAACTTTGCCTCCTATGGAGGTGGTGAAGTAAGTTTGTGCTAGATTCTACGTTGATATGCGCTCCGCAGCAGGTTGGAGCCCGGTTTTCCTCTCAGCGTGCAGTGAATGTCAGAGGGATGTGAGGAGAGTATTGCCTGTTTGAATTCAATGATCTCCTTCTACGGGGTCTATTTCATGGGTTCTCTGTTATCGGTCGTAGAGATTCATCTCTTACCTCCCTTTTCAGATTGACGATATACTCTTATATATACCATTACCTCTGCTGATTCTCGTTTCAGTACTGGTTTGGCTTTCTACAACATGTAGATGAGTGTCCTGGGGTAAGTAAGTCTTATTTTCTGTGACACTCTAAAGCTATGGTTGGGCACTTTGTTATAAAGTTCTAAATATATGTATTCAAACATTTATTTGCCTTGACTCAGGATGTTCAACATTTCCTTATTTCAGACAGTCAGTTTCATATTTGGGATAATGCATTTGAATATATCATTTTTATCTTACCTTAAAATTTGACTTTTTCCCTGTGGGCTGTTAGGCTCGCGGGGGGCTGAAAATGCTTCATTTTATTGCGTCATTCTTGGCGCGGACTTTCTTGGCGCGAAAATTTTTTTTTATTTCCGGCATCATACGTGTCGCCGGAAGTTGCGTCATTTTTGACGTTTTTCGCGCCAAAAATGTCGGCGTTCCGGACGTGGCGTCATTTTTGGCGCTAATAGCATTTAGGCGCCAAATATTGTGGGCGTCAAATTTGTCTCCACTTTATTTAAGTCTCATTATTTGTTGCTTCTGGTTGCTAGAAGCTTGTTCACTGGCATTTTTTCCCATTCCTGAAACTGTCATTTAAGGAATTTGATCAATTTTGCTTTATATGTTGTTTTTTCTATTACATTTTGCAAGATGTCCCAAGTTGCAACTGAGTCAGAAGATACTACTGGAAAATCGCTGCCTGGTGCTGGAACTACCAAAGCTAAGTGTATCTGCTGTAAACTTTTGGTAGTTGTTCCTCCAGCTGTTGTTTGTATTAAATGTCATGACAAACTTGTTAATGCAGAAAATATTTCCTTTAGTAAAGTACCATTACCTGTTGCAGTTCCATCAACATCTAATGTTCAGAGTGTTCCTGATAACATGAGATTTTGTTTCTGAATCCATTAAGAAGGCTATGTCTGTTGTTCCTCCTTCTGGTAAACATAAAAAGTCTTTTAAAACTTCTCTTTATACAGATGAATTTTTAAATGAACATCATCATTCTGATTCTAATGATTCTTCTGATACAGAGGATTCTGTCTCCGAGGTTGATGCTGATAAATCGTCATATTTATTTAAAATGGAATTTATCCGTTCTTTACTTAAAGAAGTCCTAATTGCATTAGAAATTGAGGATTCTGGTCCCCTTGATACTAAATCTAAACGTTTAGACAAGGTCTTTAGATCTCCTGTGGTTATTCCAGAAGTTTTTCCTGTTCCTGGTGCTATTTCTGAAGTAATTTCCAGAGAATGGAATAATTTGGGTAATTAATTTACTCCTTCTAAACGTTTTAAGCAATTATATCCTGTACCGTCCGACAGATTAGAGTTTTGGAACAAAATCCCTAAAGTTGATGGGGCTATTTCTACCCTTGCTAAACGTACTACTATTCCTACGGCAGATGGTACTTCCTTTAAGGATCCTTTAGATAGGAAAATTGAATCCTTTCTAAGAAAAGCTTATCTGTGTTCAGGTAATCTTCTTAGACCTGCTATATCATTGGCTGATGTTGCTGCAGCTTCAACTTTTTGGTTGGAAACTTTAGCGCAACAAGTAACAGATCATGATTCTCATAATATTATTATTCTTCTTCAACATGCTAATAATTTTATCTGTGATGCCATTTTTGATATTATCAGAGTTGATGTCAGGTTTATGTCTCTAGCTAGAAGAGCTTTATGGCTTAAAACTTGGAATGCTGATATGTCTTCTAAATCAACTCTACTTTCCCTTTCTTTCCAGGGTAATAAATTATTTGGTTCTCAGTTGGATTCTATTATCTCAACTGTTACTGGTGGGAAAGGAACTTTTTTACCACAGGATAAAAAATCTAAAGGTAAAAACAGGGCTAATAATCGTTTTCGTTCCTTTCGTTTCAACAAAGAACAAAAGCCTGATCCTTCATCCTCAGGAGCAGTTTCAGTTTGGAAACCATCTCCAGTCTGGAATAAATCCAAGCCTTCTAGAAAAGCAAAGCCAGCTTCTAAGTCCACATGAAGGTGCGGCCCTCATTCCAGCTCAGCTGGTAGGGGGCAGATTACGTTTTTTCAAAGAAATTTGGATCAATTCTGTTCACAATCTTTGGATTCAGAACATTGTTTCAGAAGGGTACAGAATTGGTTTCAAGATAAGACCTCCTGCAAAGAGATTTTTTCTTTCCCGTGTCCCAGTAAACCCAGTGAAAGCTCAAGCATTTCTGAAATGTGTTTCAGATCTAGAGTTGGCTGGAGTAATTATGCCAGTTCCAGTTTTTGAACAGGGGCTGGGGTTTTATTCGAATCTCTTCATTGTACCCAAGAAGGAGAATTCCTTCAGACCAGTTCTGGATCTAAAAATATTGAATCGTTATGTAAGGATACCAACATTCAAAATGGTAACTGTAAGGACTATATTGCCTTTTGTTCAGCAAGGGCATTATATGTCTACAATAGATTTACAGGATGCATATCTGCATATTCCGATTCATCCAGCTCACTATCAGTTCCTGAGATTCTCTTTCCTGGACAAGCATTACCAGTTTGTGGCTCTGCCGTTTGGCCTAGCTACAGCTCCAAGAATTTTTACAAAGGTTCTCGGTGCCCTTCTGTCTGTAATCAGAGAACAGGGTATTGTGGTATTTCCTTATTTGGACGATATCTTGGTACTTGCTCAGTCTTCACATTTAGCAGAATCTCATACAAATCAACTTGTGTTGTTTCTTCAAGATCATGGTTGGAGGATCAATTCACTAAAAAGTTCATTGATTCCTCAGACAAGGGTAACCTTTTTAGGGTTCCAGATAGATTCAGTGTCATGACTCTGTCTCTGACAGACAAGAGACGTCTAAAATTGATTTCAGCTTGTCGAAACCTTCAGTCACAATCATTCCCTTCGGTAGCCTTATGCATGGAAATTCTAGGTCTTATGACTGCTGCATCGGACGCGATCCCCTTTGCTCGTTTTCACATGCGACCTCTTCAGCTCTGTATGCTGAACCAATGGTGCAGGGTTTACACAAAGATATCTCAATATCTTTAAAACCGATTGTCCGACATTCTCTGACGTGGTGGACAGATCACCATCGTTTAATTCAGGGGGCTTCTTTTGTTCTTCCGACCTGGACTATAATCTCAACAGATGCAAGTCTTACAGGTTGGGGAGCTGTGTGGGGGTCTCTGACGGCACAAGGGGTTTGGGAATCTCAGGAGGTGAGATTACCGATCAATATTTTGGAACTCCGTGCAATTTTCAGAGCTCTTCAGTCTTGGCCTCTTCTGAAGAGAGAGTCGTTCATTTGTTTTCAGACAGACAATGTCACATCTGTGGCATACATCAATCATCAAGGAGGGACTCACAGTCCTCTGGCTATGAAAGAAGTATCTCGAATTCTGGTTTGGGCGGAATCCAGCTCCTGTCTAATCTCTGCGGTTCATATCCCAGGTATAGACAATTGGGAAGCGGATTATCTCAGTCGCCAAACGTTGCATCCGGGCGAATGGTCTCTTCACCCAGAGGTATTTCTTCAGATTGTTCAAATGTGGGAACTCCCAGAAATAGATCTGATGGCTTCTCATCTAAACAAGAAACTTCCCAGGTATCTGTCCAGATCCCGGGATCCTCAGGCGGAGGCAGTGGATGCATTATCACTTCCTTGGAAGTATCATCCTGCCTATATCTTTCCGCCTCTAGTTCTTCTTCCAAGAGTGATCTCCAAGATTCTGAAGGAATGCTCGTTTGTTCTGCTGGTAGCTCCAGCATGGCCTCACAGGTTTTGGTATGCGGATCTTGTCCGGATGGCCTCTTGCCAGCCGTGGACTCTTCCGTTAAGACCAGACCTTCTGTCACAAGGTCCTTTCTTCCATCAGGATCTCAAATCCTTAAATTTAAAGGTATGGAGATTGAACGCTTGATTCTTGGTCAAAGAGGTTTCTCTGACTCTGTGATTAATACTATGTTACAGGCTCGTAAATCTGTATCTAGAGAGATATATTATAGAGTCTGGAAGACTTATATTTCTTGGTGTCTTTCTCATCATTTTTCCTGGCATTCTTTTAGAATTCCGAGAATTTTACAGTTTCTTCAGGATGGTTTAGATAAAGGTTTGTCCGCAAGTTCCTTGAAAGGACAAATCTCTGCTCTTTCTGTTCTTTTTCACAGAAAGATTGCTAATCTTCCTGATATTCATTGTTTTGTACAAGCTTTGGTTGGTATAAAACCTGTCATTAAGTCAATTTCTCCTCCTTGGAGTTTGAATTTGGTTCTGAGGGCTCTTCAAGCTCCTCCTTTTGAACCCATGCATTCATTGGACATTAAATTACTTTCTTGGAAAGTTTTGTTCCTTTTGGCCATCTCTTCTGCCAGAAGAGTCTCTGAATTATCTGCTCTTTCTTGTTAGTCTCCTTTTCTGATTTTTCATCAGGATAAGGCGGTGTTGCGAACTTCTTTTGAATTTTTACCTAAGGTTGTGAATTCCAACAACATTAGTAGAGAAATTGTGGTTCCTTCATTATGTCCTAATCCTAAGAATTCTAAGGAGAAATCGTTGCATTCTTTGGATGTTGTTAGAGCTTTGAAATATTATGTTGAGGCTACTAAGTCTTTCCGTAAGACTTCTAGTCTATTTGTCATCTTTTCCGGTTCTAGGAAAGGTCAGAAAGCTTCTGCCATTTCTTTGGCATCTTGGTTGAAATCCTTAATTCACCATGCTTATGTCGAGTCGGGTAAAACTCCGCCTCAAAGGATTACAGCTCATTCTACTAGGTCAGTTTCTACTTCCTGGGCGTTTAGGAATGAGGCTTCGGTTGATCAGATTTGCAAAGCAGCAACTTGGTCCTCTTTGCATACTTTTACTAAATTCTACCATTTTGATGTGTTTTCTTCTTCTGAAGCAGTTTTTGGTAGAAAAGTACTTCAGGCAGCAGTTTCAGTTTGAATCTCCTGCTTATGTTTTCATTAAACTTTATTTTGGGTGTGGATTATTTTCAGCAGGAATTGGCTGTCTTTATTTTATCCCTCCCCTCTCTAGTGACTCTTGCGTGGAAAGATCCACATCTTGGGTAGTCATTATCCCATACGTCACTAGCTCATGGACTCTTGCTAATTACATGAAAGAAAACATAATTTATGTAAGAACTTACCTGATAAATTCATTTCTTTCATATTAGCAAGAGTCCATGAGGCCCACCCTTTTTGGTGGTTATGATTTTTTTGTATAAAGCACAACTTTTCCAATTCCTTATTTTATATGCTTTCGCACTTTTTTTATCACCCCACTTCTTGGCTATTCGTTAAACTGATGTGTGGGTGTGGTGAGGGGTGTATTTATAGGCATTTTGAGGTTTGGGAAACTTTGCCCCTCCTGGTAGGAATGTATATCCCATACGTCACTAGCTCATGGACTCTTGCTAATATGAAAGAAATGAATTTATCAGGTAAGTTCTTACATAAATTATGTTTTTACACATTTGCTAGACCAGTAAGTAGCAGAAGTGTTTCCTATCATGTACTGCTCCAGAAATGTACATTTTCATGCTTCAGACAAAAAAGGTTTTACTTTTATTATCAAATTTACACCATCTTTGTTGAAAATTAGCTCCCATAAGAACAAACAGAGGTAGTTTAGGAGCGTGCACATTTTATACATATGTCAGACACGTGCATGCTCCTGGGCCTACCTCAGTATGCTGATGGGGAAAGCGGCTAAGTTTCAAATAAAGAGTAAGTGATAAATGTTCATAATAAAAGTAAACTGGAAAGGTGTTTCCTCCATATTAATCATGAAAGTTTAAAAGGACATTAAACCCACATTTTTTCTTTCATTATTCAGATAGAGAATAAAATGTTAAGCAACATTCCAATTTACTTCTATTATCTAATTTGCTTCATTCTTTAGATATCCTAGGTTTAAGAAATAGCAATGCACATGGGTGAGCCAATCACATGAGGCATCTATGTGCAGCCACCAATCAGCTTCTGAGCCTATTAAGATATGCTTTTCAGCAAAGAATATCAAGAGAATGAAGCAAATTAGATAATAGAAGTAAATTAGAAAGTTGCCTAAAATTGCATGCCCTGTCTAAACCATGAAAGAAAAAAATTTGGGTTTAATGTTGACTCCTGTGCCGCTTTGTTTTTTAAAAAGTCATAAAAGTGCAAAAACAAAATGCACTTATGTGCTAGAAGATGTTATTGCACTGTTGGCTGGCTGGCTCTCTTCAGCTATGTCCCCAGGGAAACAGAATAAAGCAAACACCATGTATAGTTTTAATATAATACCACTGTTTTTGTTGTACGTGTTTTACTCACCTTTTTGTTTTGTATTTTGTGTTTTTTAGGAAGATGACCAGACATGACGCACCAGATAGGACAATAGAATACTGCTGAAAACCTTACCATGGGTTTACGATTTCTTGCTGCCATTTTCCACCTCCCTACACCCGTATTATATGGCTCGCTGGCATTTTTCATTTCTGTCCTGCACAATGTTTTCCTCTTGTACTATGTTGATACGTTTGTTTCTGTCTACAAAATTGACAAAATGTCCTTCTGGATTGGAGAGGTGAGTCTGTATTTCCTTTATGTAATGTATATGCTTAGTTGACTCCAAGATAAATATTCAATGTTTTACCTTTAAAATACTGTTTTAATGGCATGTAGCAGGCACCTAGTTTTTACATTTTATTTCTTTTTTTTCGGTTAGAGTTTTAGAAACCCACCTGACAAGGGCACTCATGGCTCATTAAACTCTGGGCCTAGAGCCTAAAATATTGAATGTAGTTATACTGCCATAGCAGATGGCCAAGTGCATCTTCTCTGGGTGATGCTTGGAAACTATTACCTGTTTCCTCTTCACAGGTCCCCGGCAATGTCAGTCTGCGAAAACCAGGTGCACAGCAGTAACGCTTGACCCAGCGCGCCCTGGTAATGCTAAACCGTTTCCTGCGTGCCTTCAGTGTAGGGCTGGGCGATATAGGCAAAAATGAAAATTGTGATTTTGTACCCAAAAAATCGTGATTTTCTTAAAAATGACTAAAACACTCTCACATGACTGCTGCTAGGTACAGCTACTGCACATTAGAAGACTTAGATAAAAGCAATAATAAACAAAACGTGGTTTAGTTTCATATAATATATAATTCTTACACACAGTGGCACAAACAGTATCTACATGAAAGTAAGCATTACAATTGGTGTTTCTATATACAATATGTGGTGAATATTAGTATATGCTCTGTACAGTTGTACAGCTGAACACCACCCGAGCACGGAACTACATAAGCAAACATTACTGCTGCTAACACGGGGTCGTGATCTATATAGAGCTTGTGCTGAAAACTTGCTGATGCCTACGTATCCCATATGTACCAAAAATGCACATCCCAAAAATACCCACGCTGTACCTGTGGCCTTGTGCTCCGTCTGACACCTACATATCCCAAAAGCACTAATGATAACAACTAAACAGCCCATAGCCCAATAGTCCCTGTGGTGAGATCCTGCCGAAGCATACATATCCCAGAATTACTAGCGATAGGAACTACATACCCCATTAGTCTCTGCGGTGAAATCTTGCCAAAGCCTATTCCGCTGCAGCACACGGGGAGCCAAGCGAGGAGAAGGGCACGCAGGTAGCGGATCACTCTGCTGAGCTGCCTGGGGTGTGACGTCACTGGCAGGCGGCTTTCCATTCCAGGAAACTGCATTGTCCTGGAACGAAGGTGCCCGGGACCTGGGACTGACCTGCACACGGCACGATCGTTGTGACGGGATTTCCCCCCAGGCCCCGCCCCCCCATAAAAATGCGGACTCTCGGTTTTTAAATCACAGCGGTTAATCGCGGCTTAAAACTGCATATGTGGTTAATCGCCCAGCCCTACTTCAGTGTCAGGTTGGTACTACAATAGCATTAAACGGTTTCCAGTTCTTGGGTGCCTAACGTATCAGTTTGCCTAGGGCCCTGTGGTGCTGCAGTAACACTAAACATCCTCCTGTTTCTGGGTGCTTGCAGTGCACACTAGGCTATTGCCTCCTCCTGAATATCCGTGGTGTCACGTTGCCTGGGGACTTGGTGCTCTGCAGTACACTACACTGTTATAGCTCTACTCTGAGCTGTTTGCCTGCACATTATGCCCAGCAGTGAACTACATACCACTGCACAGCCTCTCCTTACAACTCATGCAATTTCAGATATTGCCTTAACCACACAGCTTTTGTTTTATATACATAAAATACTTCTTAGTGGGTAGGACTGATTAAATGGACACTACAATGCTGAAATGGCATACTCTAAGCCAGGGCTCAAACTTTCAGGTTGTAAGTTACTAGCCAGGCCAAAATGTTACTCACCACTTCTGAGCCTACCCACACCACATCCACTACTCCACCCCCTCTTTGTGTATCTTTAGCCATTGTGAAACACATTATTGTGCAGTCATTTTTAATATTTGTTATTTTAGAAAAATTAAATAATGCTACATACAGTAATTTTAACAAAAATAAGTGCATAGCAGTAAGCAACATCAACTTGGTGGTTCTGGGTAAGACATAAGCTGGATAGAAATAGGAAGTTGTTGAAGTGAGAGAGTGGAGAGAGTCCTGACAGTCATGGAAGGTCATTGCAGACCTGGAGATTTTCTTTTTAATAATTATCATCTCTTCCTTCTCTCTCATAACTATCTATCTCTCCTCCCTTCTCTCTTCAATCTCTCTTTTTACCCTCTCCCTTATCTCTAGGGCCATATCTTTTCTTTCCCCTCTTTCATATCTTGTTACTCTTTCTTTTTTCTTTTTTTTTTTCTCTCCACTCTCTCCTAAAGCTATCTTCTTTACTATTACTTTTCGTCTCCAATCTTTCTCTCTCTCTGCCCCCCGTTTGCCCTCTCAGTAGTAACAGTCTAAGCACTAATGGGGTTCCTACAGCCCTAGAGGAATAACATATCCTTGCCCTTTCTAGGATATATAATATCGCTTCAGATAATATGTTTAGCACATAGCCCAAAATGTATGTTTGTCAATGCTGCAATAGGAGTGTACATTTTTTCACTAACTTTTACTCGCCACCATTAAATTTCCACTCGCCAATGGCTAGTAAAGAGTGAAAATTTTGAGGCCTGCTCTAAGCTGCTAAGCCAGTAAGCAGCAGTTCATCTGGGTCATGTGACTGCCGCGCCTGATTCATTTATCAGCTGTATCTTCTCCAGACTAGCAGTGCTGTGTGGCTCACAAGTGTTACTTGAACTATGTGTTTAATCTCTTTGTAGAAATGAAACGCATAGCAATACATTGGTCGCTAGTGCAAAAGTTACATGTCCTAATGAATTAGCGTGTGCTATTTTTACACTTTAATGTCCCTTTTAAAGGGACACTGAACCCAAATTTTATGCAATTTTAAGCAACTTTCTAATTTACTCCTATTATCAAATTTTCTTCATTCTCTTGGTATGTTTATTTGAAAAGCAAGAATGTATGTTTAGATGCCGGCCCATTTTTGATTAACATCCTGGGTTGTCCTTGCTGATTGGACAGCACCAATAAACCATTGTGTCCATGGTTCTGAGCCAAAAATTTGCTGGCTCCTTAGCTTAGATTCCTTCTTTTTCAAATAAAGATAGCAAGAGAACGAAGAAAAATTGATAATAGGAGTAAATTCTGAATCATGAAAGAAAAAAATTGGATTCAGTGTCCCTTTAAGGGGACAGTTTGTTTGTTTGTTTGTTTGTTTGTTTTTTTAAATAGTTAGAAAACTTATTGGATTATAGCCTCTTGCAAACACACTGTTGCATGAAAGAAGCCATGCAAGGTCTGTCTCAGACTATGTATATATTGTTCTGTGGATCTTATAATACCAATGAATAGGAAACAGGAAGTGTGAGTACGACGAACAACAATAGCATGTATATCTACCAGGCTTTATAATCATGCAGGGATCCTAACACTAAAGGGAAGTGAAACCCATTTTTTCTTCTTTCATGATTCACTTAGTGTACAATTTTAAAAATGATTTCAAATTACTTCTATTATCAATTTTACTTTGTTCTCATGGTACTCTTTGTAAATGTATGTGAATACCTAGGTAGGTAGCGTGCGGGTGTCTGGATCACTATATGACAGCTATTTTGCAGGAATGCTTTAGAGCACTACATGGCAGCAGTGTTTGCAAAATATAACATTACATTGTTAAAAGAATTTGTGCAAAACAACTGCCATATAGTACCCCAGGCTCGTGCCCACGCCCTAGTCTTCCTACAAAGGATACAAAGAGAACAAAAGTAAATTTGATAACAGAAGTAAATTGGAACTTTTTTCTTTCTTTTTTTTTGTATACTGTATTGGAAGCAGGAAAGATTACATGACGGAAGGTGTCAAATAATGACAATATATTGCAAAGTTGTTTCATTATGCAAAACTAAACATTTTATATACAAATCTCAAGGTGTTTATTGTCCCGTTAATGCCCCTTTAAAGGGACAGTTTAGACCCAGTACTTATTCTTTATTACTTATTGTTACATACCAGACGAGCATCTTGCAACGGGTTCCACATCAATAAGCTTGTAAAAAGTAGATGATTGTTTTAAATAATCATTTGTTAGCAGCTGAAAATGGATGTCAAGCTCCGCCCTCAGCTTTCTTCCTGTTTCTTGTATGACAGTTTAGCAGTGCACGTTTAATATTTTTCAGTTAGCTATTACAAATTGCACATGCACAAATTAGCATGTGAGAGTAGGAAAACATATTTAAGAGTCAATCGTGATTGGAGAAACTCCACATACCAAAATATATGTTTAATGGGTGGCGGAGCTTGCCAGCCATTTTTGGCTCTTAAAAAACAATGAATATTTAAATGTTTTATGTACTTCTTACAAGCTTATAGATGTGGGACCAGTTGCAGGATGCTTCTCGGAATTATTTATTTGGTCTATACTGTCCCTTTTAAAGGGACATTAAACACTTTGAGAAGGTAAAATAAAATGATAAATTGTATATATTAAAAACTCTGCAATATGCTTTCATTCTTTATTGTGCCCCCTTTTCCTGTAATTCCATTCTGAAATTGTGATCTTTTCAGTTCCTGTTTAAAATGGAAATGCAGAACACTGTTATATTACACCCAGCCATTGGCTGCACACTCTAGTGACCTATTTCTAACTATCCCTAATTGGCCACAGCAGAGAAGGTAACCTAAGTTACAACATGGCATCTCCCATTGTTTTATAGACACTAAAACTTTACACTTATTTTGTCAATATTTAAACAACAAATTAAACTTTAAAAATTACATCTACATATTATTCTCAGACTAATCTTTTCTTTGAATGCTTTATTCTTTCTGGCATTTATTTAGTGTTTAATGTGCTTTTAAAGTTAAGATAATTTCGGATTAGCGGGGCAACATGTCATGTTAAGAACCCTAACGTTTTCCTCTTTATGTAAGTTAGTGTTGTTTTTTTGTTTCTATCACTAAAGAAACCTTGTAAATGTGTAACAATTATTTACTTAGAGTTTTACATAATTGTCATTGGCTGTAAGACTTAGCTGTCTTTAACTAAGAACTTCAAGTATTTTTAAATTATTATACGAGAGTCAAGTATTTTTTCTTCCCATGTTTAATGTATTGATTCTAAAACTTTCTATAATGCATCGGACAGCTGGCAAACATATTTCTGTTTCAGACTAACTTGCTTATCTCACACATTTTACTGTTACTCTACTCAGTGTAATTATTTCTTTTACTGACGGGATGTCTGGTTTGCTTGAACATTGATATCAAAAGAAGATACAGAATGACATTTTAGTGAAAATTGGCACTTAGTGTGTGTTTAAAGATGTGTTTTACAACTCACAACCTTTAATCATAAAGGGGGGGGGGGGGGGAAGAGATTAATTAAATATAGAAAAATAGATTTTGATGGCAGATAAAATCACCAGGCCCAACAAGATTGCCATATTTCCTATAAGTATAAGCTTGAAGGGACACTAAACCCAAAATATTTATTTCATGATTCAGGTAGAGAATACAATTTTTAAACAACATTCCGATTTACTTCTATTATGTAATTTGATTCATTCTTTAGATATCCTTTGTTAAAGAAATAGAAATGGATGAGACAATCACACATGGCATCTATGTGCAGCCACCAATCAGAAGCTACTGAGCCTATCTAGATATGTTTTTCAGCAAAGGATATCAAGAGAATTAATCAAATTTGAGAATAGAAGTAAATTAGAAAGTTGTTTAAAACTTCATGCACTATCTGAATCGTGAAAGAGAAAACCTTTGGGTTTCATGTCTCTTTAAAGGAAGATATTTTACCTCAAAATTTCTTGAGCTCACTATAGTAAGTTCGCTGTGAACAACTGCTGTCAGCTGCATTTTGAAGAAAAACTAGCCAATCGGCTTCAATAGTGCTGATGTCACACTTTTATATAATAAACTTCCTTAAAGGGACATAAAACACAAAATATTTATTTCTTGATTCAGATAGAGAATAGATTTAAAAAAAGTTTCCAGTTTACTTCTATTATCAACTTTGCGTCATTCTCATGTTGTTCTTTGTTAAAGAGATATCCAGATAGGTAGAGTGCACGTCTGCAGCACTACATGACAGGAATAGTGCTGCCATCTAGTGCTCTTGCTAATGTATAATATTGTTGTACAACTGCTTCCATATAGTGCTGCAGACACGTGCACACTCCTGAGCTTACTGTTCTGCTTTTCAACAAAGGCTAACAAGAAATCATAGAAGATTTGATAATAGAAGTAAATTGGAAAGTTGTTTAAAATTGAATGTTCTATCCGAATCATGGGTTTTATTTCCCTTTTAACATGATTGTGCCTGCACATGCCAGATGCGCGTTCCTACGGCTCCTTGACATAGAGATGTTCAGGTGATATTTTTCAAGTCCGCTTTTTACAGCTCTGCTGCATCACTTCCAAGTGCTTTTGGATACCATGTCCACTTAATTAGCTTGTAGGATAGCCTTAACATAGCCAAGGCATTCTGTATGTCCCATACAGTGTCTGATTTCCTTTTATGATCTGTCAGTACAGTTTAAATGTACATGATACCCATTTTGTTCATGATTCATATAGATCTGATTTTTAAAAGGGTTTTAAATTTACTTCTGTTATCAAATTTACGTTGATTTCTTGGTGTCCTTTGTTGAAAAGCAGGTAGGCGGGCTCAGGAGCGTGCATGTATCTGGAGCACTAAATGACATCAAGAATTCACATTTGGAAGAGTTTAAGGTGGCAGCAGTGTTTGCTGCCATGTGAAAGTTGTTCAAAATTGCTCTATCTAAATCATGAAAGAAAACTTTTGGGTTCCATGTCCCTTTTGTTGATAAACATTAGTGATCCTTTTTTTTATGGAAGGGCTAAATCTCCACCTTATTGGGACATAACATCTGTTGTTTGTTTTTATTTATGTGTTCAAATTAATTACATGTATTTGTAATAAAGATTTTAAACATAGCAGTTATTTCAATAGAAAGGCAGTAAGATGCATACTTTTTTTTGTATATACTTTTCTAATACATCTAATTCTCAGAACTTTAAATGCACCATGTTGACGTATCAAGGCTTACTCTGCTACATATCTGTTCCTAATTGGCTTTGAGATAACAACTGCAAAACAAAGGCCTTTATACTAACTTTGACAGTAGCTAGCCTTGTTGTCTGTGGACCTTCTATTATCTAATTTTCTTTATTATCTTGATATCCTTTGTTTAAAAGCATATCTAGATAGGCTCAGTAGCTGGTGATTGGTAGCTGCACACAGATACCTCCCGTGATTGGCTCACCCGTGTGCATTGCTATTTCTTCTGTTATGTGTGATCAGTCCACGGGTCATCATTACTTCTGGGATATAACTCCTCCCCAACAGGAAATGCAAGAGGATTCACCCAGCAGAGCTGCATATAGCTCCTCCCCTCTACGTCAGTCCCAGTCATTCTCTTGCACCCAACGACTAGATAGGATGTGTGAGAGGACTATGGTGATTATACTTAGTTTTTATGACTTCAATCAAAAGTTTGTTATTTTAAAATAGCACCGGAGCGTGTTATTACTTCTCTGGCAGAGTTTGAGGAAGAATCTGACAGAGATTTTTTACTATGATTTTAACCGGAGTCGTTAAGATCATATTGCTGTTCTCGACCATCTGAGGGAGGTAAAGGCTTCAGATCAGGGGACAGCGGGCAGATGAATCTGCATTGAGGTATGTGGCAGTTTTTATTTTCTGAATGGAATTGATGAGAAAAGCCTGCCATACCGTTAAAATGACATGTATGTATACACTTCAGTATTCTGGGGATGGTATTTCACCGGAACTACTGTGTTAAAGGTCACTAATCCTTTTAATAACTATTCTCATGTTAAACGTTTTTGCTGGAATGTAGAATCGTTTACATTGCTGAGGTACTGTGTGAATAAATACTTGGGCATTATTTTCCACTTGGCAGTTTTTTGCTTTAATTGTGACAGTTTCGTTTCTCTTCACTGCTGTGTGGGAGAGGGAGGGGCCGTTTTTGGCGCTCTTTGCTACGCATCAAAAAATTCCAGTCAGCTAATTTTATATTTCCTGCATGATCCGGTTCATCTCTGACAGATCTCAGGGGTCTTCAAACTTCTTTGAAGGGAGGTAAATTCTCTCAGCAGAGCTGTGAGAATTCTTATAGTGACTGTGAATAAAAAACGTTGTTTTGTTTTCTTATGTACAAATTTAATTAGTGTTGTTTTTTACTAATGGGAACAAACCTTTGCTAAAAGTTGTGTTGTTTTAAAGTTTGATGCTATAACTGTTTTTCAGTTCATTATTTCAACTGTCATTTAATCGTTAGTACCTCTTTGAGGCACAGTGCGTTTTTTTTGCTAAAAAAGATTATAACCAAGTTGTAAGTTTTTTTTTTTTTTTTTTTTTTGCTAGTGTGTTAAACATGTCTGACTCAGAGGAAGATATCTGTGTCATTTGTTCCAATGCCAAGGTGGAGCCCAATAGAAATTTATGTACTAACTGTATTGATGCTACTTTAAATAAAAGTCAATCTGTACAATGTGAACAAATTTCACCAAACAGCGAGGGGAGAGTTATGCCGACTAACTCGCCTCACGCGACAGTACCTGCATCTCCCGCCCGGGAGGTGCGTGATATTTTGGCGCCTAGTACATCTGGGCGGCCATTACAGATAACATTACAAGATATGGCTACTGTTATGACTGAAGTTTTGTCTAAATTACCAGAACTAAGAGGCAAGCGTGATCACTCTGGGGTGAGAACAGAGTGCGCTGACAATGCTAGGGCCATGTCTGATACTGCGTCACAGCTCGCAGAGCATGAGGACGGAGAGCTTCATTCTGTGGGTGACGGTTCTGATCCAAACAGATTGGACTCAGATATTTCAAATTTTAAATTTAAATTGGAGAACCTCCGTGTACTACTAGGGGAGGTCTTAGCAGCTCTCAACGATTGTAACACCGTTGCAATACCAGAGAAACTGTGTAGGTTGGATAAATACTTTGCGGTACCGGCGAGTACTGACGTTTTTCCTATACCTAAGAGACTAACTGAAATTGTTACTAAGGAGTGGGATAGACCCGGTGTGCCGTTCTCACCCCCTCCAATATTTAGAAAGATGTTTCCAATAGACACCACCACTCGGGACTTATGGCAAACGGTCCCCAAGGTGGAGGGAGCAGTTTCTACTTTAGCTAAGCGTACCACTATCCCGGTGGAGGATAGCTGTGCTTTCTCAGATCCAATGGATAAAAAATTAGAGGGTTACCTTAAGAAAATGTTTGTTCAACAAGGTTTTATATTACAACCCCTTGCATGTATCGCGCCGATTACGGCTGCGGCAGCATTTTGGATTGAGTCGCTTGAAGAGAACCTTAGTTCCTCTACGCTAGACGACATTACGGACAGGCTTAGAGTCCTTAAACTAGCTAATTCTTTCATTTCGGAGGCCGTAGTACATTTAACCAAACTTACGGCTAAGAACTCAGGATTCGCCATACAGGCACGCAGGGCACTGTGGCTGAAATCCTGGTCAGCTGATGTTACTTCTAAGTCCAAATTACTTAATATACCTTTCAAGGGGCAGTCCTTATTCGGGCCCGGTTTGAAAGAAATTATCGCTGACATTACGGGAGGTAAGGGCCACGCCCTACCTCAAGACAAGGCCAAAGCTAAGGCTAGACAGTCTAATTTTCGTCCCTTTCGGAATTTCAAAACAGGAGCAGCATCAACCTCCACTGCACCAAAACAGGAAGGAGCTGTTGCTCGTTACAGGCAAGGCTGGAAGCCTAACCAGTCCTGGAACAAAAGCAAGCAGGCCAGGAAACCTGCTGCTGCCCCAAAGACAGCATGAACCGAGAGCCCCCGATCCGGGACCGGATCTAGTAGGGGGCAGACTCTCTCTCTTCGCCCAGGCCTGGGCAAGAGATGTTCAGGATCCCTGGGCACTAGAGATCATATCTCAGGGATACCTTCTAGACTTCAAATTATCTCCCCCAAGAGGGAGATTTCATCTGTCAAGGTTGTCAACAAACCAGATAAAGAAAGAAGCGTTTCTACGCTGCGTACAAGATCTGTTAACAATGGGAGTGATCCATCCGGTTCCGTGGTCGGAACAAGGACAAGGGTTTTACTCAAACCTGTTTGTGGTTCCCAAAAAAGAGGGAACTTTCAGGCCAATCTTAGATTTAAAGACTCTAAACAAATTCCTAAGAGTTCCATCGTTCAAAATGGAAACTATTCGGACAATCTTACCCATGATCCAAGAGGGTCAGTACATGACCACAGTGGATTTAAAGGATGCTTACCTTCACATACCGATCCACAAAGATCATCACCGGTATCTAAGGTTTGCCTTCTTAGACAGGCACTACCAGTTTGTAGCTCTTCCATTCGGATTGGCTACGGCTCCAAGAATCTTCACAAAGGTTCTGGGTGCCCTTCTAGCGGTACTAAGACCGCGAGGGATTTCGGTAGCTCCGTACCTAGACGACATTCTAATACAAGCTTCAAGCTTTCAAACTGCCAAGTCTCATACAGAGTTAGTTCTGGCATTTCTAAGGTCGCATGGATGGAAAGTGAACGAAAAGAAGAGTTCTCTCTTTCCTCTCACAAGAGTTCCATTCTTGGGGACTCTTATAGATTCTGTAGAAATGAAGATTTACCTGACAGAAGACAGGTTAACAAAACTTCAAAATGCATGCCGCGTCCTTCATTCCATTCAACACCCGTCAGTAGCTCAATGCATGGAGGTGATCGGCTTAATGGTAGCGGCAATGGACATAGTACCTTTTGCACGCCTACACCTCAGACCGCTGCAATTATGCATGCTAAGTCAGTGGAATGGGGATTACTCAGATTTGTCCCCTACTCTGAATCTGAATCAAGAGACCAGAAATTCTCTTCTATGGTGGCTTTATCGGCCACACCTGTCCAGGGGGATGCCATTCAGCAGGCCAGACTGGACAATTGTAACAACAGACGCCAGCCTACTAGGTTGGGGCGCTGTCTGGAATTCTCTGAAGGCTCAGGGACTATGGAATCAGGAAGAGAGTCTCCTTCCAATAAACATTCTGGAATTGAGAGCAGTTCTCAATGCCCTTCTGGCTTGGCCCCAGTTAATAACTCGGGGGTTCATCAGGTTTCAGTCGGACAACATCACGACTGTAGCTTACATCAACCATCAGGGAGGGACAAGAAGCTCCCTAGCAATGATGGAAGTATCAAAGATAATTCGCTGGGCAGAGTCTCACTCTTGCCACCTGTCAGCAATCCACATCCCGGGAGTGGAGAACTGGGAGGCGGATTTCTTGAGTCGCCAGACTCTTCATCCGGGGGAGTGGGAACTTCATCCGGAGGTCTTTGCCCAAATACTTCGACGTTGGGGCAAACCAGAGATAGATCTCATGGCGTCTCGCCAGAACGCCAAACTTCCTCGCTACGGGTCCAGATCCAGGGATCCGGGAGCAGTTCTGATAGATGCTTTGACAGCACCTTGGAACTTCAGGATGGCTTATGTGTTTCCACCCTTCCCGCTGCTTCCTCGATTGATTGCCAAAATCAAACAGGAGAGAGCATCAGTAATTCTAATAGCACCTGCTTGGCCACGCAGGACTTGGTATGCAGATCTAGTGGACATGTCATCCTGTCCGCCTTGGTCTCTACCTCTAAGACAGGACCTTCTGATACAGGGTCCATTCAAACATCAAAATCTAACTTCTCTGAAGCTGACTGCTTGGAAATTGAACGCTTGATTTTATCAAAACGTGGTTTTTCTGAGTCGGTTATTGATACCCTGATTCAGGCTAGGAAGCCTGTTACCAGAAGGATTTACCATAAAATATGGCGGAAATACCTATACTGGTGCGAATCCAAAGGTTACTCCTGGAGTAAGGTTAGGATCGCTAGGATATTGTCTTTTCTACAAGAAGGTTTAGAAAAGGGTTTATCAGCTAGTTCATTAAAGGGACAGATTTCAGCTCTGTCCATCTTGTTACACAGACGTCTGTCAGAAAATCCAGACGTCCAGTCCTTTTGTCAGGCTTTAGCTAGGATCAAGCCTGTGTTTAAAGCTGTTGCTCCACCATGGAGTTTAAACTTAGTTCTTAACGTTTTACAGGGTGTTCCGTTTGAACCCCTTCATTCCATTGATATAAAAATGTTATCTTGGAAAGTTCTGTTTTTAATGGCTATTTCCTCGGCTCGAAGAGTCTCTGAGTTATCAGCCTTACATTGTGATTCCCCTTATCTGATTTTTCACTCAGACAAGGTAGTTCTGCGTACTAAACCTGGGTTCTTACCTAAGGTAGTCACTAACAGGAACATCAATCAAGAGATTGTTGTCCCATCCTTGTGTCCAAATCCTTCTTCAAAGAAGGAACGTCTTTTACACAATCTGGATGTAGTTCGTGCCCTCAAGTTCTACTTGCAGGCAACTAAAGATTTTCGCCAAACTTCTTCCTTGTTTGTCGTTTACTCTGGACAGAGGAGAGGTCAAAAAGCTTCTGCTACCTCTCTTTCTTTTTGGCTTCGTAGCATAATACGTTTAGCCTATGAGACTGCTGGACAGCAGCCTCCTGAAAGAATTACAGCTCACTCCACTAGAGCTGTGGCTTCCACTTGGGCCTTTAAGAATGAGGCCTCTGTTGAACAGATTTGCAAGGCTGCAACTTGGTCTTCGCTTCATACTTTTTCCAAATTTTACAAATTTGACACTTTTGCTTCTTCGGAGGCTATTTTTGGGAGAAAGGTTCTTCAGGCAGTGGTTCCTTCTGTATAATGAGCCTGCCTATCCCTCCCGTCATCCGTGTACTTTTGCTTTGGTATTGGTATCCCAGAAGTAATGATGACCCGTGGACTGATCACACATAACAGAAGAAAACATAATTTATGCTTACCTGATAAATTCCTTTCTTCTGTTGTGTGATCAGTCCACGGCCCGCCCTGTTTTAAGGCAGGTAAATATCTTTTAAATTATACTCCAGTCACCACTTCACCCTTGGTTACTCCTTTCTCGTTGATTCTTGGTCGAATGACTGGGACTGACGTAGAGGGGAGGAGCTATATGCAGCTCTGCTGGGTGAATCCTCTTGCATTTCCTGTTGGGGAGGAGTTATATCCCAGAAGTAATGATGACCCGTGGACTGATCACACAACAGAAGAAAGGAATTTATCAGGTAAGCATAAATTATGTTTTTTTCAACAAAGATTATCTACAGAATTAAACAAATTAGATAATAGAAGTAAGTTGGAATGTTGTTTAAAATTGTATTCTCTATCTGAATCGTGAAAGAAAACTTTTGGGTTTCATGTCCCTTTAATGTTGGTCATCAGTAAAATCAGCCGGATGGTGCACCCATTAAAAATGTCCTGGGGAGAACACCGATTTATGTTAAATTATGCAATTTAATTTGTGCTTTGGATAACAGAAAATTGTATATTAGAAAATCTTACACTGTATGCTCTGTCTGAATAACAAAATAATATTTTTGAGTTTCATATCCCTTAAAGCCGAGGCTTCTCTAGGACTGCAGATTAATGTTGGGAATTTAGCTGAGACAGTGACAGGTTTGCTTTCAGCTTCGAGGCTTATGCCTCCTGCCTCTCTCACTGTCTGTGTTTTTATTTTCTTGTGAATTTAGAACTTTGACTGGTTAGGCACATGTAGAGTGATAGGCCGTGCAATGTCTTCAGATTGTCCCTTAACCATTTAATACAAAAACATATTCTCTACCTGTTATGTGAATGACTTAATTTTTTTTTCTTCTCATTTCAGACAATTTTTCTAATATGGAATAGCCTGAATGACCCTCTGTTTGGATGGCTAAGTGATCGTGTGTTCCTTAACGTGAAACAGTAAGTTCTGGTTAGGAAAATGAATGGTCTATCTGTAACATGCTGCAGGGCTAATTGCTTTCTGTTGTTTTAATCAGAATTGAGCTTCTTAACCCGAATGGTTCATGCTAAAGTCTGCAAGCTACAATATGATTTTTTTTTTTTTTTTATCTGTGTCTGAATTCCCTAACACAGTACTCCATAATGTGTCGCCAATTGAAACGCAAAGTGTACCTCTTCTGCTCTCTCTGGATCTGTGTATGCCATCAGAAGATGGGTACACTGTAGTCCTAAAGGAAAGGACATGGTCAGCAACAATACTCAGGTAGGCCGTGGCATTTAAACAATGCTTAATTGGTACTAAGCCCAAAGTGTGCCAAGAAAATATTCCCCACACCATAACACCACCAGCCTGAACCGTTGATACAGGGCAGGATGGATCCATGCTTTCATGTTGTTTACGCCAAATTCTGACCCTGCCATCTGAATGTTGCATCTGAAATCGAGAATCATCAGACCAGGCAACGTTTTTCAAATCTTCTATTGTCCAATTTTGGTGAGCCTGTGCAAATTATAGCCTCAGTTTCCTGTTCTTAGTGGATAGAAGTGGCACCCGGTGTGGTCTCCTGCTGCTGTAGCCCATCTGCTTCAAGGTTCGACGTGTTGTGCATTCAGAGATGGTATTCTGCATACCTTGGTTGTAACAAGTGGTTATTTGAGTTACTGTTGCCTTTCTATCATCTCGAACCAGTCTGCCCATTCTCCTCTGATCAACAAGGCATTGTCTTCCACACAACTGCCACTCACTGGATATTTTCTCTTTTTCGGACCATTCTCTGTAAACCCTAGAGATGGTTGTGCATGAAAATTCCAGTAGATCAGCAGTTTTTGAAATTCTCAGACCAGCCCGTTTGTGCACCAACAACCATGCCACATAGAATGTCACTTAAATCCCCTTTCTTGCTATGTCTGCTAAATTGGAAATAGCGAAAGCGTGGAAACTGTCGACACCCCCCTCCATTACGCAGATTATCGCAACAGTAAACTTCCTTCTAAGAATGGAATCATACTCCTATTCAGTATTAGAAAAATGGACTCCTATTACGAGATCTGGACACCCTGGATTGAGAAATTTCCCCCCCTGAAATTGGAAGATAAACACCCCCCCCCCCCCCCCGCCCCCTCTTCACCACCTACCTTCCTTCCCCTACCCCTTTGGATCTATTAAACTATGAGAGATAATGAATTTTAAGTTATAAAACAGAAAATGAGAAAAGTCTGGTTGGAAATGAGATATACTTGTTATACCGGTACCAAGAAACCTAAGATATTTGCTTCACTACTTTCTCCTACGTATTATTTGTCTAGGTTGCAAAAAGCCTTTAATTATTATATGTTAAATTTTACTTGACAATCCCACTCTCCAACTGTTTTATATGTATAACCATTGTAACATGATTAGTGGTGTCTTATGCTGACACTTGATTCCCTATGTATGATGATTTATTGTTCATTGTTTTTCTGAGCTATCTCAATAAAAAAAATTATTAAAAAAAAAAAAAAAAGTATGACTCATGCTGCACCAACTAATGGAAAGAATATTTAAATTTTTATTGAGACATTTTCAAAAACGGTTACCAAAAGCAATAAAATGTGACAAAAACTCAAATCAGGATATTTAACGCAAACTTTGCTGCAGTGTATGCTGTCCCTAATTAGGCAGAGATCTGATTGCAGAACTTAGTGCAATAAGCACCCTCCAGACTACACAAATGAGGAATGAATCCACCTTAAAATATAGAAGGTAATTTGCAGAGAATATCGGGATCTAGAATGTAAAAAGTCACTTAACAATCACACACGGGCTCTTAATGCTAACTGTACGCTCCGATCCAGGATGTTACATATAAAATATTTTTTTTTTTTTCCATTAGTTGGTGCAGCCTGAGTCCTTCTTTAACCTGATTGTATTATAATTACATTCTTTATTTTTTTTTTCTACATATTTCTTTTGACTGCTAGCACATGTAGAAGAGTTTTTGGGAGTGTAGGAGTGCGGCTTTAATACGTTTTTTTTCTTTGTTTGTAATTTATACACTGGATTATGTTATCCTTCCTCTTGTAGACTTCAGAACAAGTTTACAGGTTACTCTTTGGCCTTGAATTCCTGCATCATGAACACTAACACTTTACATTTGTAAAAATAAATCTCTATATTATCCTCAGGCTAGTTTTTTTTTACTTAAATAGATAATGCTAACTAGCATTTATTTAGTGTCCTTTTAGCTGGTTATTTCTATTTGGTTTCTTTTTTTTTTATGCTCTTGCATACAGTTTGTCAGGAACAAGTAAAATGAAGGTGACTGTGGTTAGCCCAAGAGTTTTAAAGGATATTAACTACCTGTTGTTTTTATGTAAAAAAAACTCCCTAAGGATGCCAAAAAGCTATTAGATATGCAGGTTATATAATTTGCTTTCTAGTATTTTAAAAATATTTCCCTTTTTGAAGAAAACTTTTACTTAGACTGATTTAGAAAATGACATTGAAAGTCAAGTCAAGACCTGTGAGTTAAAGGGACATGAAACCCAAATTTTTTCTTTCATGATTCAGATAGAGAATACAATTTCAAACAACTCTCCAATTTACTTAGATTATTTAATTTGCTTCTTTCTCTTGTTATCCTTTGCTGAAATGTTTATCTAGGCAAGTTCATGTGCAGCAGAGAACCTAGGTTCTAGCGGTGGATTGGTGGCTGCATATATAAACTGATTGTCATTGGCTCACCCCATGTGTTCAGCTGGAAACCAGTAGTGCATTGCTGCTCCTTCAACAAATGATAGCAAGAGAATAAAACAGATTAGATAATAGAAGTAAATTAGAAAGTTGTTTATAATTGTATTCTCTATCTGAACCATGAAAGAAAATTTTTGGGTTTTGTGTCCCTTTAAGACAGACTGTGTTACTGGAACGTAATTTCACAGCAACTGCACTGTGGCATAATTATATATATATATATATATATATATATATATATATATATATATATATATATATATATATATATATATATATATACACACACATATATATACACATATATACACATAGAGATGAGGGTTTGGTAATGAGCGCTGTCTTAGAATATAGCAGCTCCTAGGAACTCCACATATTCTAAGAGGGTGTACTTGTAACCACTAACAAGTGAGATAAAGGTATGAAAAAAAGAGGTTTATAGAATTAGCGCTAAAGGACCTCGAGGTCTTTCGAGGTCTTTTAGCGCTAGTTCTATAAACCTCTTTTTTTAGCTTGTGATACATAGCTATGATTTTCTGAAGTCTTAACGGCTTGATAATATAAACCTTTCTGCTCAGACGAGATGGACCCTAGTGATAAAAGGCAGATACTACTCCAAGTGGTGTTCCCTGCATTTCTGTATTTGAAAGAGAGACAAGCCCAGTGCATAGTGCTGATATAAAGGCTCAGTTAGCAGCAAATACAAATTAAATTGAAATGTTTGTCACTAAAGTTTAACATGCATTTATCTCTGGTTTAGTATATATTACTTTTCTGTCAGTTAAATAAGTTTGAGCAAACTTCACCTGCATACAGCTAGTAAGAAAAATCAGTGAGACTAACTTGTTTAAAATGCTTACAGCATTTCACAAGAATTGTGAGAGAGCTTCAGACATACTCTGGTAACTCACCTGTTCAGCTAAGGGAACTCCCCTATCCCTCCCACTTTCTGAAGCTGTGTTTTAAAGTGCAATGTTATTTGTTAAAGATACACAGAAATAAAGTATGATCCTAATTTGTTAAAGTAGCAGAGACTTTAAAAACATAATCAGAATTTGTAAAATCACTGCTGTATCTAAATGCATTAAAATGTAAGAGTGCAAAGCTTAATTGTAATAATACTGAAAGGACCCATCTGAAGTGAAAAGTAATATAAAATACAAAGCACAAAGTGTAAGTGTAACAAAAATCATACTAGTGATGGGCTTGTCTCTCCTTCAGTTTCAGAAATGCAGAGAATACTCCTCAGGCAAGTATAGCAAAATTTGCATGTTTAAAATCTTGTAAAAAAATCTTGTGGTGCTAGATGGTTCCACCCTTTTTCTTATAGAATTCAGTGAGTTCCGCCTCTGAAAAGTCTGCACCACAATTTCTCTCCAAGCAGGAGAATATTTTATCATCAGGCCTTTACACAGACATACAACTAAAAGTAGAAATGGGACTGTTTTCCATATAATTGTTATTTTAAAAATTATAATCTATACATTTTATTCCAAGATTAATTCTTTCCGCACATTACGGAGCATCTTGTCAAAAATTCCCAAGGCTAAATAACTTTTAAACCAGAAAATGTGTAAGTGTTGACACATTCTTTCGTTTGATGTGTATATATAGTTTTGTTTCCTGGTGCCAGCTGCGTTAGGCCTTGTACTAATATTGTCCATGGTCTAAAAAATTAAAACTTGCCAGTAGAGGCCCAATGACTTAAAGGGACAGTCTAGTCAAAATTAAACTTTCATGATTCAGATAGGGAATATTTGCTCAATTCTTTAGATATCCTTTGTTGAAGAAATAGCAATGCACATGTGTGAGCCAATCACACAAGGCCTCTATGTGCAGCAACCAATCAGCAGCTACTAAGCATATCTAGATATGCTTTCCAGCAAGTGATATCAAGAGAATGAAGCAAATTAGATAATAGAAGTAAATTAGAAAGTTGTTTAAAATGACATGCTCTTTCTAAATCATGAAAGAAAAAAATTGGGTTTAATGTCCCTTTAAATATGTATAGCTTATAGGAGAGAAGGGAATGAGGTGATATGATAGTAAATTTCAAGTATGGTAAGGGCCTTAAAGGGATAGGAAAGTGTACACATTTGTCTCTTGTGATTGGCCAACTAGGTGTCTTCAACTAGCTGCCAGTAGTGGAATGGTGCTCCTTCAGCAAAAGATAACAAGAGAATGAAGCAAATTAGATAATAGAGTTAAATTGGAAATTTGTTTAAAATTGTATGTATCCAAATAATGAAAGAAAATGTTGGGGTTTCCTGTCCCTTTAATAAAGCTGAGGCTGTGAGTATTTGACTTAAAAAGGAAAACTCAAGAACAAGGGGTCATGATCTCAAGCTGAAGGGTAGTATATTCCAGAGTAATTTGAGGAAGCACTGCTTTACAGAAAGGGTGATTGATTGATGGAATAAACTTCCACAAGAGGTGGTAATGGCAAACACTGTGGGGGACTTTAAGAATGCCTGGGATAAGCATAAGGCTATCATCCTGCGAACTAGATATCTAATCTATGTTTATATGAAATCAATTATTATAAGATATTAGATGTAATACAACCAAATGCATTTTCAACTGAATTATTTTACTAATCCCTACTATGTTTTTAAATCCGGTGCTTTTTTTAATGATGTAATAATCTATATTCAGTGATTCCTATGTTCACAGTAATATTTTCTTTTTGCAGGTCCAATGTGGACATCTCCTCTCCTACTGTGGTATCAAAAAGACTAAAGGCCCTAAGTCAAAATGGACCATTGTTTGCCCTATCTTTCTTGGCTTTTTGGGTTGCCTGGGCTCACCCTGGATTACAATTTCTCATTTGCCTTTGCCTTTATGACAGTTTCCTTACCATGGTGGACCTCAATCACAACGCCTTGCTGGCTGACCTTGCCGTCTCTGCAAAGGAAAGAACCAGCCTCAATTTCTATTGTTCACTCTTCAGTGCCATTGGATCACTGTCTGTTTTTGCATCTTACACAGTATGGAACAAGGAAGACTTTTTTTCCTTTCGGATATTTTGTGTAATCCTGGCAGCCATATCCGCTATTGGTTTTACAGTGTCCACATGGCTACTTAGACAGCGATTTGAGCCTGGAACAAGAGCCAATATTGACAATGAGTCTGTATTGAAAGAGTATGTGACTAAATGTTTTTTTTATATGTTATTGTGTTTCACGTTGCTCAGGGAGGATTAATTTGTTAATCTTACAAGCCTCTAGATATTAAATTACTCTCCTTAAGCCCAAGATCTTTAGGTCAGATGAGGCTTTAGTGCAAACTATTTGGGTGCTAAAGAAGAGTTGTGTAACATACTTCTAGTGTTATGCATAGGATCATGTTCTTTTGTTTGATCCGAAAAGTACATAATCACGCATTACTGATAAAGCACATACGCTTTTGGCCATTTGTGCGTTCTTTTTAATGTCAGTCAATAATAACAATACTTCTCTTCATCCCAAGAGCCATTCTTGTTTTTTGTTTTTTTATATCCCTTGTTTAAGTGGATTACATCAGCAGAATCCCAGTAAAGACAAAGAAGTGGTTTCTTTCAAGATATCCAGATTAGTACAAAACATATCCTAAAACAATATTAAACCCTGCCTTGCTTTGTATGAAAGCGTATGCTTGGATTTCCATAACAACTTTACTCTGCCATAACTAAAATGCATGTTATGTCACCAGGCAAGTTTTATTTGCTTTTGATTGATGACTTGTCTTGACATGATTTACTATTTTAAAACCGCACTGACTAGTAGCAAAGTAATGTGTTATTAGACTATAGTGATAATTTATAAACAACCAATTGCATAAATGTGATAATGTTTTTTTTCTTCAGACTACATATTGATGACCAATCTGCAACTCCAGAAAAGAACATAACTCTCTTAGAATACCTCAAACAGCTCTCTAAACACAAGAATTTACTCTGGTTTGTCAGTATGAACTTGATACAAGTAAGTTTTAGAATCTTAAAGGATTACTTTCTGTTATAATTTTTAAGCTAAACAACTAACATATTAAAGTTAATAAACATTAATTAAAACCTACTGACCTATATTTTCTCCAAAATGAAGTTTAATAACGTTCTAAAAGTTATATCTTTTTTCGCCGATGATGTCACGTTATCCTGCCCACTATTTTCAGCACTGCTTGTTCAAAATACTTAAACCAATAACTTTGTGTTTAAAGCGCCATTTTGAAACCTAGGTATTGTAAACGGATTGGTACAGAGCAAAGGATACCCACGGAGTGGGTTTGGAAAACAATTAAATTTGCAGACAAGATTTCTGATATACGGTAGAGATATGTTAATGAAATGCTATTGATAAAAAGCGTATTTGGGGTAGTTAGTTAGTAACAGGCATAGAAAATATTTACTTACAGTGGCCCTTTAAAGAGACATTAAACTCAAAATCAAACTTATATGACTCAGAGTATGCACATTTAAAAAACAAACTTTCCAATGTATTCCTGTAATCAAATTTGCTTTGTTTTCTTTGTATCCTTTGTTGAAGAGTTAAAGGGCCATTCTAGTGTTAAAATGACATGTTTAATTCATTAAAGCATGTTATTGTAACACCAGTAACACTAGTGATGCTGCAAAGGTGTTAATCACATAGTTAAATCCAATCAGCAATGCTAGTCTCAAAGCTAGGTCATGCGACTAGCGCTACTGACTGGACCAGCAGTGCTCCGCAGTGGGTTAAACACATAGCATTACAATGTTGGCCCTTTAACTTTAGGAAGGCTCATAGGAGCTCAGGAGAGTGTCTGTAGCATTCAAATATTTTTGCAACAATGTTTGGAGTAATATTAAACATTGTTGCAAACACTGCTGCCTTAGAGTGCTGAAGCTTCTATTAGCCTACCTTAGTTTATTCTTAACAAAGGATTCCAAGAGAATGAAGCAAATTTGAGAACTGAATTAGATTGGGAAGCTTGTTTTTTAATTGCATGCTATGTCTGTATCATGCAAGTTACATTTTTACTTTAGTGTCTAAAATAACAAATGTTACTTGTCTTTTATATTTTCGTTTTCAGCTTGTAAGGCACACGTTTTAAGGAAATTCTGTTTTAAATAGCATAATGTATAAGATCTTAAGTATGGTGTTTTTGAAATATTGAAGAAGATAAAGCAGTAAGCTGCAATCGTTAAAGGGACATTGAACCCACAATTTTTATTTTATGATTCAGATAGAGCATGGGATTTTAAATGACTTTCCAATTTACTTCTATTACCAGATTTACTTAATTCTCTTGGTATCCTCTGTTGAAGGACTAGCAATGCACTGCTGGGTGCTAATGAGCCAAGACAAGAGGAATATTTGTTGCAGCCATCAATCAGCAGCTAGCTCCCAGTAAGGTATTGCTGGTCATGAGCCTAGGCATGCTTCTCAACAGAGAATGAACCAAATTAGATAATAAAAGTAATACAATTAAATTGGAAAAAAAAGTTTAAAATTGTTCTATCTGAATTATGAAGGAAACTTTTTGGGTTTCATGTCCCTTTAAATAACTGTTCTTCTGTGTGTTCTGTGTGTTAACAACAGATAACACAATAGATGTGCTATAACATGCTACATGCACATAAATAACCAACAGATGGCGCTATTGCATTGGAAACTAAAAGGACATGAAACCCAAAAATGTTTTCTTTCACTATTCAGATAGAGCATATCATTTTAAACGACTTTCCAATTTACTTCTGTTAGCTAATTTGCTTCATTCTCTTGGTATCCTTTATCGAAGGAAAAGCAATGCACTACTGGGAGATAGCTGAACACATCAATAAGCCAATGATAAGAGGTATCTATATGCAGCCACCAATCAGCAGCTAGTTTCCAGCTCCTTAGCCTACCTAGATATGCTTTTCATCAAAAGATACCAAGAAAACAAAGCAAATTAGATAATAGGAGTACATTGAAAAGTTGTTTAAAATCATATGCTCTGTGAATCATGAAAGAAAACATTTTTGGGTTTCATGTCCTTTTCTTTTCCAATGCAATAGCGCCATCTGTTGGTTATATATGTGTATGTAGCATGTTATAGCACATCTATAGTGTTATCTGTTGTTTATCGATATGTATTTGCTATGTTATAAGACATACATTTCTATACAATATATAGAACTATGCAAAATTCCCATACTATTCTCACGCTTACTTATTTAGTGATAATTTATCATGCGGTCTCATTCACTTAAAGGGACAGCCTACTTTAATCTTTTTTATTGTTTAAAAAGATAGATAATCCCTTTATTACCCATTCCCCAGTTTTGCATAACCAACACAGTTATATTAATACACTTTTTTCCCTGTGATTACCTTGTATTAAAGCCTCTGCAGGCTGGCCCCTTATCTCAGTGCTTTTGACAGACTTGAATTTTAGCCAATCGGTGCTGAGTCCTAAATAACTCCGCAGGAGTGACAACAACGGTATTTATATGACACCACATGTACTAGCACTTTCTAATTGTGAAAAACTGTCAAAATGCACTGAGATAAGAGCTGTAATCCAACGGTTTCGAAATCAGTTTGAGCCTACCTAGGTTTAGCTTTTAAAAAAGAATACCAAGAGAACAAAACAAATTTAATGGTAAAAGTAAATGGGAAAGCTTTTTAAAATTTAATTTTGACTTGACTGTCCCTTTAACATGCGTGCGATGCCTGGTAGCTATACAGGACTAATTAATAGAAGGCAGTCTATGCATTTGTAAAACCAATATATGTACCTGTCACGGATACCAGACAGCTAAGGCTACCCCCCCCCCCCCCTCCAACAACCTCACCCCTGTTGTTTCTCAGTGGTTTTGGGCTCCTCAGAGCAACCACAATCTCTGGAAGCTTTTGTTTGCTTGTTTTGTGAAGAGCTGGTGTATGACCAGGAAGACCCTCCTAAGCTGGCCAGGCTCCTGGAACTCCCGGTCGACCGCCTCACAACGGACACCCGCCTAACTCCTCTCAGGCTGGCCGGGCTCCTGGAACTCCCGGTCGGCCACAGGACAACAGGACACCCGCTAACTTTACCCCTAGTCGCTCCAGCAACCATGTGCCCCAGAGCTCCGCTCTTTTTGGGGATTAGTAGCCCCTAGGGAGGACAAGAGGTGGGGGAATTACCGGAGGGGAGCTCCTTTGGGAATCGCGGGTTTTGGATACCCCTATCCCCATAACTTCAACTGACTGTAACTCCGGTCCCCAGAAACTAATCATGCTGACTGTGGCATTTGGGGACCGAGAGCTTTAAAATGACACCCTGGAAGTGCCGCCGCTCCACCGGGATCACCCCAAAACCGTCACCACTGTGTCCTGGGATTCTGTGGGACTAGGGTTGCTATGGAGGCGCCAGTCAGTCTAGAGGGGCGGGAATGGCAGGAAAACTGTAGCATTGTCTCCCTGTCTTATCAAGATGAGCTGTCTGTATAAAAGGAGTGTGTGTTTTCAATAAAATCGGTTCTATTTTCACCTGAATGCTAGTCTGTCTAGTTATTTGGGTGGGCTCCAGCTAAAATCACTTTCCTGGGCTGCATAGCAGCCTGTTCCAGGCAGAGAAAGGATTCTCAGGCAGAGATTCCCAGTCTGGGTAGCTGGAGTCTGCCACAGGGTGGGACCCTGGGTACTGATGCTGTCGGGCATCATGGGTGGCTACAGGCTGTGGTCACTTGCCAGCTACATAGCTGCAGTCGGCAGGGAGGAAGCAGGACCCTTTTGGCGTAGCTACCCAGTTGGGGTAGCCGGGGGTATAAGTCACATTGGCTGGCAGCGGTGGGGATCTGCTTCTATCGCACAGTTTCTGCTGACAGAGGAGACGTGCCACAGTAGCCGGTAACTATGGGAACCAAGCTCCTAAGGAGAGCAGAGGAGGCACTGGCCCAGCTGGACGGTCCTAGTTCGTATTGGGACCTGCTGGCACAAAGGGACCTTATCCGCCGTTCGACTCTGGAGGGAGGCTCTTCAACAAGAGCAGGGCTATCGATTACTGGCTCCAGTGGAAGTTCCGAGTACCTTTCCTGGGAGGACAGCCCCGGGCGGAATGGCTGTCTGAATTGGATGGACTGGTCCAGGAGGAGATGGTTCCAGGATACCAGGGAGAGGAGGTAGGCGTCCTCCCTCCCCTTACACAGAACCCTTTCCCGGGAGAGGAGACAGTCTGTCTCTCTCCCCAGCGGCAGAGCCAGGAGCAGGGAGAGGAGACAGTCGGTCTCTCTCCCCAGCGGCAGAGCCATCCCCTGGGAGCGGAGGTAGTCGTCCTCCCTCCCCTTACAGAGAAGCCCTTGCAGAGAGAGACGGGTATCAATATCTCTCCCCAGCGGCCGAATCCCTTTCTGGCAGCGGAGACAGTTGGTCTCTCTCCCCAGCGGCAGCACAGTTTCCCATGGAGCGGAGGTAGCAGACCTCCCTCCCCAGCGGTAGATCCTCTTCTCGGGAGAAGAGACAGACGGTGTCTCACCTCAGTAGCTTGGCAGGGTCTCTACCCTTTTCTTGTCCCGGAGTATTTCTCACCGGGGGCAGGCGTTGCATTGGGCAAGGAGGATAAAAGCTTATGCAGTTGGTGCCACATGTTTGGGCACCCGAGCTTTGCCTGCCCCACCAAGGAGCAACCTCCCCCTCCGATCTGGGGTGGGAATACAGGTGGGAAACCGGCACTAGCTATGTTTGTGGGTGGGTCAGCCTGTACTAAACAGAGTGTCACAGAGAGAGGCAGTGTGGCCATGGAACTTAAGGACACTGGAACTTGTGGGACAGCAATTGTTTGGGAGCCGGCCTTAGCAAACTTGTTTGGGACTTTGCCTTATGTGACTATCCCTGTGCCCAGGGTGCAGGGTATAAACTACAGCAGGAACCCCCCAGGATGCCCCAAGCTCTGGAGAGTTGGGATAACCTCTCCCAGCAACTGAGAAGTGGAGGCCCACCGTCGGACAGCCTCAGGCCGACCCGTTAAGGGTCTAGCCGGGTCTGCCGAACTGGAGGGGGGGAGATGTCACGGATATCAGACAGCTAAGGCTACCCCCCCCCCCCCCCCCCACCCTCCTACAACCTCTCCCCTGTTGTTTCTCAGTGGTTTTGGTCTCCTCGGAGCAACCACAATCTCTGGAAGCTTTTGTTTGCTTGTTTTGTGAAGAGCTGGTGTATGACCAGGAAAACCCTCCTAGGCTGGCCGGGCTCCTAGAGCTCCCGGTCAGCCGCCTCTCAACGGACACCCGCCTGACTCCTCTCAGGCTGGCCGTGCTCCTGGAACTCCCGGGCCACAAAACAACAGGACACCCGCTAACTTTACCCCTGGTCGCTCCAGAAACCATGTGCCCCTAGTAGCCCCTAGGGGAGGACAAGAGGTGGGGGAATTACCGGAGGGGAGCTCCTTTGGGAACCGGGGGTTTTGGACACCCCTATCCCCATAACTTCAACGGACTGTAACTCCGGTCCCCAGAAACTAATCATGCTGACTGTTACATCTGGGGACAGAGATCTTTAAAATGACACCCTGGAAGTGCCGCCGCTCCACCGAGATCATCCCAAAACCGTCACCACTGTGTCCTGGGATTCTGTGGGACTAGGGTTGCTATGGAGGCGCCGGTCAGTCTGGAGGGGCGGGAATGGCGGGAAAACTGTGGCATTGTCTCCCTGTCTTATCAAGATGAGCTGTCTGTATAAAAGGAGTGTGTGTTTTCAATAAAATCAGTTCTATTTTCACCTGAATGCTAGTCTGTCTAGTTATTTGGGTGGGCTCCAGCTAAAATCACTTTCCTGGGCTACATAGCAGCCTGTTCCAGGCAAAGAAAGGATCCTCAGGCAGAGCTACCCAGTCTGGGTAGCTGGAGTCTGCCACAGGGTGGGACCCTGGGTACTGATGCTGTCGGGCATCAGGGGTGGCTGCAGGCTGTGGTCACTTGCCAGCTACATAGCTGCAGTCGGCAGTGAGGAAGCAGGACCCCTTTGGCGTAGCTACCAAGTCGGGGTAGCCAGGGGTATCCGTCACAGTACCTAATGGTGCGATTTTGACGTTCTCATTTTAAATTTAAAATGTTGTTGTTTCTTATACACTAATGTGTGTTACATGCAGAAAATATGGTATTACTACGTGTACGCATCAGTCTGTTTGTTTGTATGAAATTTAGCTTTAAAGAGATAGGAAAGTCAAAATTAAACTTGCATGATTCAGATAGAGCATGTAATTTTAAGACTATTATAAATGTACTTCTATTTTCAAATGTGCCTTGTTCTCTTGGTATCCCTTGTTGAAAAGAATATGCACATATCCTACACTAGTGGGAGCTAGTTGCTGATTGGTTCCTGCACACATTTGTCTTTTGTGATTGGCTAACTAGATATGTTCAGTTAGCTGCCAGTAGTGCAATGCTGTTCCTTCAGAAAGGATAACAAGAGAATTATGTAAATTTGATTATAGAAGTAAATTGGAAAATTGTTTAAAATTGAATGCTCTATCTGAATAATTAACATTTTGGGGTTTTCTGTCCCTTTAAGGGGACAGCAAACACCTTGTTTTGACACTTCTGTTGTCTTGGTACAGAATAACTTATCAGCCAAGTTTAACCTTTTTTAAAACAAGTTAACATTTTGTTAGCTGCAGTTGTTTTTCAATAGCCTAAAGCAACCCACCACTTGCCTAATTTGGAGAAGACATTCCAGTCTTTAGTCTGCAGCTGACGAGGCTAGCCATGGTCATACTGTTGGTATCAAGGGCATTGTTTTACAGTACTTATCTGTTAAAGCCTATTAAAAAAAGCTATGTAGTAGAGTTGATCTTGAGAGGTCTGCAATGTGCTTCAGTTTGAGAATTAACTGAAGCACAGTGTTTACTGTCACTTTAAGAATGTGCAGAATATTCTATTATCTTAGTTCAATGCTGGGGTCAAATAGCTGGTTTGTATCAGTACCTAACTTATATTTAACTTGTGCAATGGATGGACCTTTACAGTTTAAGCTTTTATAATATATCAGAAATTCAAATAGGGTCAAGCTGATTTGAACACACAGCCTTATTAGTGTATCCTGTCTGCTGCGCTGCCTCCCAGTTGAGCAGGTTCTAGAGTTTGACAGCTCAGTAAAAGCTCATCTAAAATCAGACAAAACAGAATGTTCTCACACACTTTATTAGAGACATACGGCTAGATTACGAGTTGTGCGTTAGGCTCAAAAAGCAGAGTTAACAGGTCCTAACGCTGCTTTTTCACTACCGCTGCTATTACAAGTCTTGCAGGTTTAGGGGCACCGCACACTTCTTTGGCCTTACCGCAAAACGTCTTACGTAAACTTTGTAAAGTCTTTTTTTCTATGGGACTTCCATAGCGCCGGTATTACGAGTCTTTCCTGGGAGGCCAAAAAGTTAGCGGTACACCCTCTACCTCCAAGATCCCTAACACATTTAAAAGTCAGTAGTTAAGAGTTTTATGGTACAACGCCGTAACATAAAACTCATAACTAAAGTGCTAAAAAGTACACTAACACCCATAAACTACTTATTAACCCCTAAAACGAGGCCCTCCCGCATCGCAAACACTAAAATAACATTTCTCCAACATTGGTGTGTCCGGTCCACGGCGTCATCCTTACTTGTGGGAATATCTCTTCCCCAACAGGAAATGGCAAAGAGTCCCAGCAAAGCTGGCCATATAGTCCCTCCTAGGCTCCGCCCACCCCAGTCATTCTCTTTGCCGTTGCACAGGCAACATCTCCACGGAGATGGTTAAGAGTTTTTTGGTGTTTAAATGTAGTTTTTATTCTTCTATCAAGAGTTTGTTATTTTAAAATAGTGCTGGTATGTACTATTTACTCTGAAACAGAAAAGGATGAAGATTTCTGTTTGTGAGAGGAAGATGATTTTAGCAGACCGTAACTAAAATCGATTGCTGTTTCCACATAGGACTGTTGAGATGAAGTAACTTCAGTTGGGGGAAACAGTTAGCAGACTTTTCTGCTTAAGGTATGACTAGCCATATTTCTAACAAGACCATGTAATGCTGGAAGGCTGTCATTTCCCCTCATGGGGACCGGTATGCCATTTTCTTAGTCAAGCAAACAGAATAAAGGGCTTAATATGGGCTATAAAACTGGTAGACACTTTTATGGGCTAAATCGATTGCTTTATTTGGGCATTTTATACATGTTTATGCTGATAATTCACATTTATAAACTTGGGGAACGTTTTTTTATGGCAGGCACTATGTTAGACACCTTTTTCAGTCAGGGAGGGCCTTCCCAGTTGTAGGCTGAGCCTCATTTTCGCGCCATTACTGCGCAGTTGTTTTTGAGAGCAAGACATGCAGATGCATGTGTGAGGATCTGAAAGTAGCTGGAAAAGTTTCTAGAAGGCGTCACTTGGTATCGTATTCCCCTCTGGGCTTGGTTAGGTCACAGCAAAGGCTATAGCTGGGACTGTATAGGGGTTAAATTTGTAAACGGCTCAGGTTCCGTTATTTTAGGGGTTAAAGCTCTGAAAATTGGTGTGCAATACTCTTAATGCTTTAAGACACTGTGGTGAAATTTTGGTAATTTTTGAACAATTCCTTCATACTTTTTCACATATTCAGTAATAAAGTGTTTTCTGTTTAAAATTTAAAGAGACAGTAACGGTTTTGTTTTAAAACGTTTTTTGTGCTTTATTGACAAGTTTAAGCCTGTTTAACATGTCTGTGCCTTCGGATAAGCTATGTTCTATATGTATGAAAGCCAATGTGTCTCCCCATTTAAATTTGTGTGATAATTGTGCCATAGCGTCCAAACAAAGTAAGGACAGTACTGCCACAAATAATGAAATTGCCCAAGATGATTCCTCAGATGAGGGGAGTAAACATGATACTACATCATCTCCTTCTGTGTCTACACCAGTTTTGCCCACGCAGGAGGCCCCTAGTACATCTAGCGCGCCAATGCTTATTACCATGCAACAATTGACGGCTGTAATGGATAACTCCATAGCAAATATTTTATCCAAAATGCCTACATATCAGAGAAAGCGCGATTGCTCTGTTTTAAACACTGAAGAGCAGGAGGGCGCTGATGATAATTGTTCTGTCATACCCTCACACCAATCTGAAGTGGCCATGAGGGAGGTTTTGTCAGATGGGGAAATTTCAGATTCAGAAAAAATTTCTCAACAAGCTGAACCTGATGTTGTGACATTTAAATTTAAATTAGAACATCTCCGCGCACTGCTTAAAGAGGTGTTATCTACTCTGGATGATTGTGACAACTTGGTCATTCCAGAGAAATTATGTAAGATGGACAAGTTCCTAGAGGTTCCGGTGCACCCCGACGCTTTTCCTATACCCAAGCGGGTGGCGGACATAGTGAATAAGGAGTGGGAAAAGCCCAGCATACCTTTTGTTCCCCCCCCCCCTATATTTAAGAAATTATTTCCTATGGTCGACCCCAGAAAGGACTTATGGCAGTCAGTCCCTAAGGTCGAGGGGGCAGTTTCTACTCTAAACAAGCGCACTACTATTCCTATCGAGGATAGTTGTGCTTTCAAAGATCCTATGGATAAAAAATTGGAGGGTTTGCTTAAAAAGATTTTTGTACAGCAAGGTTACCTTCTACAACCC
Source organism: Bombina bombina (assembly GCF_027579735.1). Classification (NCBI taxonomy): domain Eukaryota; kingdom Metazoa; phylum Chordata; class Amphibia; order Anura; family Bombinatoridae; genus Bombina; species Bombina bombina. The sequence goes on along the minus strand of NC_069507.1, from coordinate 162,487,109 downwards.
ATTTCGTGCATTGTTTCTGTCACTACAGCAGCGTGGTTCTGGTTCGAGGAACTAGAAAAGTCGCTCAGTAGAGAGACTCCATATGAGGAGGTTATGGACAGAGTTCACGCACTTAAGTTGGCTAACTCTTTTATTTTAGATGCCGCTTTGCAATTAGCTAGATTAGCGGCGAAAAATTCAGGGTTTGCAATCGTGGCGCGCAGAGCGCTTTGGCTAAAGTCTTGGTCAGCGGATGTGTCTTCCAAGACAAAATTGCTTAACATCCCTTTCAAAGGTAAAACTCTATTTGGACCAGAATTGAAAGAGATTATCTCAGACATCACGGGGGGAAAGGGCCACGCCCTTCCACAAGATAGGCCTTTCAAGGCCAAGAATAAGTCTAATTTTCGTTCCTTTCGCAATTTCAGGAACGGACCGGCCTCTAATTCTGCATCCTCTAAGCAAGAGGATAATGCCTCACAACCCAAACCAGCCTGGAAACCGATGCAAGGCTGGAACAAGGGTAAGCAGGCCAAGAAGCCTGCTGCTGCTAACAAAACAGCATGAAGGAGTAGCCCCCGATCCGGGACCGGATCTAGTAGGGGGCAGACTCTCTCTCTTTGCTCAGGCTTGGGCAAGAGATGTTCAGGATCCCTGGGCAGTAGAAATAGTTTCTCAGGGTTATCTTCTGGAATTCAGGGAACTACCCCCAAGGGGAAAGTTCCACATGTCTCACTTATCCTTAAACCAAATAAAGAGACAGGCGTTCTTACATTGTGTAGAAGACCTGTTAAAGATGGGAGTGATACACCCAGTTCCAATAAAGGAACAAGGAATGGGATTTTATTCAAATCTGTTCGTAGTTCCCAAAAAAGAGGGAACTTTCAGACCAATTTTGGATTTGAAGATCCTAAACAAATTTCTCAGGGTACCATCGTTCAAGATGGAAACCATTCGAACGATTCTACCCACTATCCAGGAAGGTCAATTTATGACTACCGTGGATCTAAAGGATGCGTACCTACATATTCCTATCCACAAAGAACATCATCAGTTCCTAAGGTTCGCCTTTCTGGACAAACATTACCAGTTTGTGGCCCTCCCATTCGGGTTAGCCACTGCTCCAAGGATTTTCACAAAGGTACTAGGGTCCCTTCTAGCGGTTCTAAGACCGAGGGGCATTGCAGTAGTACCTTACTTGGACGACATTCTAATACAAGCTTCGTCCCTGTCAAAAGCAAAGGCTCATACAGACATCGTTCTGGCCTTTCTCAGATCATACGGATGGAAGGTGAACATAGAACAAAAGTTCTCTGTCTCCGTCAACAAGAGTTCCCTTCTTGGGAACAATAATAGATTCCTTAGAAATGAGGATTTTTCTGAAAGAGGTCAGAAAGTCAAAACTTCTAAGCACTTGTCAAGTTCTTCATTCTGTTCCACATCCTTCCATAGCGCAGTGCATGGAAGTAGTAGGGTTGATGGTTGCAGCAATGGACATAGTTCCTTTTGCACGAATTCATCTAAGACCATTACAACTGTGCATGCTCAAACAGTGGAATGGGGACTATACAGACTTGTCTCCAATGATTCAGGTAGATCAGAAGACCAGAGATTCACTCCGTTGGTGGCTGACCCTGGACCATCTATCCCAGGGAATGAGCTTCCGCAGACCAGAGTGGGTCATTGTCACGACCGACGCCAGTCTAGTGGGCTGGGGCGCGGTCTGGGAATCTCTGAAAGCTCAGGGACTATGGTCTCGGGAAGAGTCTCTTCTCCCGATAAACATTCTGGAACTAAGAGCAATCTTCAATGCTCTCAGGGCTTGGCCTCAGCTAGCAAAGGCCAGATTCATAAGATTCCAATCAGACAACATGACGACCGTTGCGTATATCAATCATCAGGGGGAACAAGGAGTTCCCTGGCGATGAAAGAAGTGACCAAAATAATTCAATGGGCGGAGGATCACTCCTGCCACCTATCTGCGATCCACATCCCAGGTGTGGAAAACTGGGAAGCGGATTATCTGAGTCGTCAGACATTCCATCCGGGGGAGTGGGAACTCTATCTGGAGATCTTTGCCCAACTAACTCAATTATGGGGCATTCCGGACATGGATCTGATGGCGTCTCGTCAGAACTTCAAGGTTCCTTGCTACGGGTCCAGATCCAGGGATCCCAAGGCAACTCTAGTAGATGCACTAGTAGCACCTTGGACCTTCAACCTAGCTTATGTATTTCCACCATTTCCTCTCATTCCCAGGCTGGTAGCCAGGATCAAACAGGAGAGAGCCTCGGTGATCTTGATAGCTCCTGCGTGGCCACGCAGGACTTGGTAGGCAGACCTGGTGAATATGTCATCGGTTCCACCATGGAAGCTACCTTTCAGACAGGACCTTCTTGTTCAGGGTCCATTCGAACATCCAAATCTGGTCTCCCTCCAGCTGACGGCTTGGAGATTGAACGCTTGATTCTATCAAAGCGTGGGTTTTCAGATTCTGTGATAGATACTCTGGTTCTGGCCAGAAAACCGGTAACTAGAAAGATTTTCCATAAAATATGGAAAAGATATATCTGTTGGTGTGAATCCAAAGGATTCCCATGGAATAAGATAAAAATTCCTAAGATTCTCTCCTTTCTACAAAAAGGTTTGGAGAAAGGATTATCTGCAAGTTCTCTAAAGGGACAGATCTCTGCTTTATCTGTCTTACTACACAAAAGACTGGCAGCTGTGCCAGATGTTCAAGCATTTGTTCAGGCTCTGGTTAGGATCAAGCCTGTTTACAGACCTTTGACTCCTCCCTGGAGTCTAAATCTAGTTCTTTCAGTTCTTCAAGGGGTTCCGTTTGAACCTTTACATTCCATAGATATTAAGTTACTATCTTGGAAAGTTTTGTTTTTGGTTGCTATTTCTTCTGCTAGAAGAGTTTCAGAGTTATCTGCTCTGCAGTGTTCTCCGCCCTATCTGGTGTTCCATGCAGATAAGGTGGTTTTGCGTACTAAGCCTGGTTTTCTTCCAAAGGTTGTTTCTAACAAGAATATTAACCAGGAGATAGTTGTACCTTCTTTATGTCCGAATCCAGTTTCAAAGAAGGAACGTTTGTTACACAATTTGGACGTAGTCCGTGCTCTAAAATTCTATTTAGAGGCTACAAAAGATTTCAGACAAACATCTTCTTTGTTTGTTGTCTATTCTGGTAAAAGGAGAGGTCAAAAAGCAACTTCTACCTCTTTCCTTTTGGCTTAAAAGCATCATCCGATGGGCTTATGAGACTGCCGGACGGCAGCCTCCTGAAAGAATCACAGCTCACTCCACTAGGGCTGTGGCTTCCACATGGGCCTTCAAGAACGAGGCTTCTGTTGACCAGATATGTAAGGCAGCGACTTGGTCTTCACTGCACACTTTTGCCAAATTTTACAAATTTGATACTTTTGCTTCTTCGGAGGCTATTTTTGGGAGAAAGGTTTTGCAAGCCGTGGTGCCTTCCGTTTAGGTAACCTGATTTGCTCCCTCCCTTCATCCGTGTCCTAAAGCTTTGGTATTGGTTCCCACAAGTAAGGATGACGCCGTGGACCGGACACACCAATGTTGGAGAAAACAGAATTTATGCTTACCTGATAAATTACTTTCTCCAACGGTGTGTCCGGTCCACGGCCCGCCCTGGTTTTTTAATCAGGTCTGATGAATTATTTTCTCTAACTACAGTCACCACGGTACCATATGGTTTCTCCTATATTTTTCCTCCTGTCCGTCGGTCGAATGACTGGGGTGGGCGGAGCCTAGGAGGGACTATATGGCCAGCTTTGCTGGGACTCTTTGCCATTTCCTGTTGGGCAAGAGATATTGCCACAAGTAAGGATGACGCCGTGGACCGGACACACCGTTGGAGAAAGTAATTTATCAGGTAAGCATAAATTCTGTTTTTTAACCCCTAATCTGCTGCTCCGGACATAGCCGAAACTATAATAAACATATTAACCTCTAAACCGCTGCACTCCTGCGTCGCAAATGCTAGTTAAATAATATTAACCCCTAATCTGCTGTCCCTAACATTGCCACCACCTACCTACATTTATTAAACCCTAATCTTCCGCCCCCAACGTCGCTGCCACTATACTAAATGTATTAACCCCTAAACCTAAGTCTAACCCTAACATCCCCTAACTTAAATATAATTTAAATAAATCTAAATAAAAATTAATATTACCTAAATAATTCCTATTTAAAACTACTTACCTATAAAATAAACCCTAAGATAGCTACAATATAACTAATGGTTACATTGTAGCTAGCTTAGGTTTTATTTTTATTTTACAGGCAAGTTTGTATTTATTTTAACTAGGTAGAATAGTTACTAAGTAGTTATTAACTATTTAATAACTACCTAGCTAAAATAAATACAAAAGTACCTGTAAAATAAAATCTAACCTAAGTTACAATAACACCTAACCTAACCCTACAATTAAATAAATTATCTAAATTAAAAACATTTAAATAAATTAAATTAGCTAAAGTACAAAGAAAACAAAACCCTAAATTACAGAAAATAATAAACAAATTACAAGATATTTAAACTAATTACACCTAATCTAATAGCCCTATCAAAATAAAAAAAGCCCTCCCAAAATAAAAAAACCCCCTAAACTATGAATAGCCCTTAAAAGGGCCTTTTGCGGGGCATTGCCCCAAAGTAATCCGCTCTTTTACCTGTAAAAAAAAAAAAATTCAACCAACCCCCCAACAGTAAAACCCACACAACCAACCCCCCAAATAAAATACTATCTAAAAAAACCTATGCTCCCCATTGCCCTGAAAAGGGCATTTGGATGGGCATTGCCCTTAAAAGGGCAGTTAGCTCTTTTGCGGCCCAAACCCTAATCTAAAAAATAAAATCCACCCAATACACCCTTAAAAAAAACCTAACGCTAACCCCCTGAAGATCGACTTACTGTTCTGAAGACCGGACATCCATCCTCAAGGAAGTGGCAGAAGTCTTCATCCAACCGGGCCGAAGTCCTCAACGAAGCCGGGAGAAGTCTTCATCCAAGCTGGGCGAAGTGGTCCTCCAGACGGGCAGAAGTCTTCATCCAGCCGGCATCTTCTATCTTCATCCATCCGACGCGGAGCGGGTCCATCTTAAAGACATCTGACGCGGAGCATCCTCTTTAAAAGAAGTCTTCTTGCTGAATGACGGTTTCTTTGTGACGTCATCCAAGATGGCGTCCCTTAGATTCCGATTGGCTGATCGAATTCTATCAGCAAATCAGAATTAAGGTAGAAAAAATCCAATTGGCTGAAACAATCAGCCAATAGGATTGAAGTTTAATCCTATTGGCTGATCCAATCAGCCAATAGGATTGATCTCGCTTTCTATTGGCTGTTCCAATCAGCCAATAGAATGCGCGATTAATCCTATTGGCTGATTTACTGGGTAATCAGTGTTAACGAGTTCCACTGCTTGCCTTTTAGCATTCAGGTCCCTGTCAGAACACCGCGGCAATGCTGTCGCACTTGAGAGTATGTGCCTGTTCCAAAGCATAGATCCTGGAGGGTAAGTCTGCTTTATTTAAGATTTGGCAGGGATGCCTATGGGTCACAGTGTGACACCTTATAGCCTCTATAGGATCCAGGGTTAATATCTCATTAGTTAGATTATTTTTAGAACAGTTTGGAGACTTTGTGTACTGCTTTGTTCTCTACTGGAACACTTGTGAAGGGTTTGGGAGCAATTTAGGCTCTGTACTTTTGGCAATGGAACTTTTTTCACAGACAGGTTTCACTTTCGTTTTTGAAGTTTCTTCTAATAGCTTTGCGCTTTCCTCATAGCAGCGGAGATCCTTATTTGTGGACCACGTGATCGGGTGCGTCTAGCTACCGTTCTTTACAATCCTGCTGCAAGGAACTCTGTCAGTCTGACGGAGTGCGTTTTCTTAGTCGGTCTGGGTCTAGGAGGTGGTGAGTGCCCCAGCCACTGGGGTTATAAAGGTGCCTCTTTTTTTTATTTAGACCATTTTGTTTTTACTCACGGTGGGATTACATCTCCAGCAATGGAGGACTCTGAGATTAACACTTTAGATGGTTCTGTAGCGTCTATATAAATTAATAATACCTGTCTATATTGTGAGGAATCCTTGGTTTGTCCACCTACTCAATTTTGTTCCAACAGCTAAACCGCCTCCTTCTAAGAAGCCTTCCTTCAGATTTAAGATTGAACAGCTGCGTTTTCTGCTAAAGGTGGTTATGTCTACTCTAGAGGTTCCAGAAGCGAAGCTTCCAGAGGAACCTAAGATTTCTAAATTAGAGAGGGTCTATGAGAACAAGAAGGCCCCACAAACTTTCCCAGTTCACATGGCGAATATTATCTGTAGCGAATGGGAAAGGATTGGAACTCCCTTTTCCCCTTCAACTTTTAAGAAGTTATTCCCAGTTCCTGACTCCCAGCTGGAATTGTGGAGTTCCATTCCTAAGGTGGATGGAGCCATTTCTACACTAGCTAAGCATACCACTATCCCTCTGGAAGATTGCTCTTCCTTTAGGGAACCTATGGACAAGAAGTTGGAAAGTTACCTGAGAAGAATGTTCCAATACATGGGGTTTTTATTCCAGCCCTCAACAGCGGTGGCGGGGGCAGCCACCTATTGGTGTGACTCTCTGTCAGAACCTATCGAGGTGGAATCTCCCCTTAAAGATATTCAGGAGAGGATTAAGGCTTTAAGGATAGCAAACTCCTTTATCTGTGACGCAAATATGCAGATTGTCTGTCTGAATGCAAAGGCTTCTGGTGTTGTGGACCTAGCTCGCAGGGCTCTCTGGTGGAAGTCTTGGTCCATGGATATGGTTTCTACATTCAGACTTCTTTCCTTACCATTCAAGGGGAAGGTTTTATTTGGTCCAGATCTGGACTCTATAATTTCTACTGTTACCAGGGGGAAAGGTGCTTTCCTCCCGCTGGATAAGAAAAACAGACCTAAGGGACGGCAGTCCTCTAATTTTCGTTCCTTTCGTTCAGACGAGTCCCAGAGAACTCAATCATCCTCCAAGCCTGAGAAGCCTAAGAGTACCTGGAAGCCTGCTCAGTCCTGGAACAAATCCAAACAGACTAAGAAGCCCGCAGATAACAAATCTGCATGAAGGGGCGGCCCCCGATCCGGGATAGGATTGAGTAGGGGCAGACTGTTGTTTTTCTCAGATGCCTGGTTTCAGGATGTTCAGCATCCTTGGGTGTTAGAAGTTGTATCTCAAGGATACAGGATAGGATTCAAATCTCATCCACCCAGGGACAGGTTCCTCCTCTCCAGGCTGTTTACAAGATCAGTTAAAAGGACAGGCTTTTTAGATTGCGTACAGGACCTATCCTCCTTAGGAGTAATCATCCCGGTATCTGCATCAGAAAGAGGTCTATGGTTCAATTCAAAGCTCTTTGTTGGGCAATTCTGGACTTGAAGTATCTAAACACATTTCTAAGTGTCCCTTCCTTCAAAATGGAGATGATCAGATCGATCCTTTCCCTTGGTTCAGGAAGGACAGTAATGACTACTATCGATCTGAAGGATGCATACCTTCATGTTCCAATCCACAGGGATAATTTTTGGTTCCTGAGTTTTGCATTTCTAGATCAGCACTTTCAGTTCATAGCAAGGGTTTGTGGACTCAGGAGGAATCCACACTTCCGTTCAATATCGTTGAACTCCGGGAAATCGTCAATGCTCTGAAGGCATGTCCCCAACTAAGTTCGACCCAGTATATCAGATTCAAATCAAACAATATAACTTCAGTCGCTTACATCAACCATCAGGGAGGAATGAGAAGTTCCTTGGCAATGAGGGAGGGGGGTCAAATCTTAGAATTGGCAGAAGCCCACAGCTGTATTCTGTCAGCGATCTACATTCCGGGAGTGGAGAACTGGGAAGCAGACTTCCTCAGCAGACAATCCTTTCACCCGGGGGAATGGTCCCTCCACCCTGAGGTGTTTGCAGAGATTTGGCGCATGTGGGGGATGCCAGAGATCGATCTCATGGCCTCTCGAGATTGAGGGATCTTCAAGAAGGATTAGTAGATGTTCTAGTGGTTCCATGGAGGTTCAGACTCGTATATCTCTTTCCTCCATTGCCTCTTCTCCCTCGTGTAGTGGCCCGCATCAAGCAGGAGCAGGCCTCAGTGATTATAATTGCTCCTTCCTGGCCTCGAAGGACCTGGTTTGCAGATCTGTTGAGAATGTCCTCATCTCCTCTGTGGAAGTTACCTTATCAGGAGGACCTTCTAATACAGGTGCCTTTCCAACATCAAAATTTAGATTCTTTGAGGCTGACTGCGTGGAAATTAAACGTTTAGTCTTAGCTAAGAGAGGATTCTCTGATAGTGTCATAGACACTTTGATTCAGGCTCATAAGCCGGTTACTCTGCGCATCTACCATAAGGTGTGCATCTTAGCTTAAGGTAAAGGTTGTCAGAATTTTATCTTTTCTCCAAGATGGATTGGAGAAGGGTCTATCTGCCAGCTCTCTGAAGAGGCAGATATCGGCCCTATTGGTTTTACTGCACAAAAGATTAGCTTATCTTCCGGACGTGCAGTCCTTTAAGGCTCTTACTAGGATCAGACCTGTTGCTCCGCCTTGGAGCCTCAATCTTGTTCTTCATTTTTCGCAGCTGGCTCCGTTTAAACCCATGCATGTTGTTGATATTAAACTGTTATCTTGGAAAGTTTTGTTTCTTTCTAATGACACGGTGAGTCCACGGATCATCATCAATTACTGTTGGGAACACCACCCCCGGCCAGCAGGAGGAGGCAAAAAGCACCACAGCAAAGCCGTCGAGCATCACCTCCCCACCCACAATCCCCCAGTCATTCTCTTTGCCTGTAGTGCAAGGAGGTGGTAAATTTTAGGTGTCTGATGAGAAGTTTTCTTCAATCAAGATTTTATTATTTTTAAGCAGAGTAAACTTACTCTGATCTTTATTGGGGTCTAGCCTTAGTCCACGTCAGCCTCTTCAATAGGGCAGTGGTGGCTTTTGAGCACTTGAGAACTTCTTTTCTCAAGAATCTGCTGCCCTATCCAGAAAGCCTGAGTAGGTTTACTTAGTTTCTTAAATTTTTTACAGGTCAATGTAAGGTGCCGCACCCTCTCAAACCAGGTGAGCTGTCCTGCGGCTGGACAGCTTTTTCAGGTAAGTGCCATTTTAATTTTGTTTTAAAAAGGAGAATACTGGCACTTGTTACAGCTAAGGGTTGTCTTATAAAAAATGGGACTTTTTTAAGGCCTTCATGTTTGGGGTTTATTTAAGGCAGTGTTGGGCATTGAGACTGTGAGGAGAGGGATTCATGGTGGCTCAGTGAGTTATGTCTGTTCCTACGGACTTTAACTTTTTTCTTTTTTTTGGGTCATAAAAATGTCACTGTTTTAAGTCGTTTTTTGGCAGTTAAGGCTCTGTAACCTCTAGGACCGCTCCGTAATTGAAAGGGGAGGGTCCTTTGTTGAAGTGGTTTCCTTTAGGCACGCTTTCGGTGTGACTGTACAGAGCTGTGTAGCTGTGACGTTGTAGTCAGTTGCTCCAATCTCCTTTTTCTCTGCGCTGCTGTTTTTCAAGTCCGGATTGTCTTTTCTGTGAGGGAAGCCACTCCGTGAGCTGCAGGACAGGTAGGCACCTCTGTAAAGCTACTGAGGTGTATAGGTAGCCTGAGGTCTATTTGGTTTGTTACGCTAACACACAATTTTATTTAAAAAAACACAGTAGACTTTTCTTTTTTTTTAAATATTTATTCAATTTATCCATATTTATTACATATGATGGATCAAGGGGCCTTTCAAACCATTATCTCAGGCGAAGTTGCTGCTTTTCAGTTATGCTTTGATACTCAGGTGGAACACCCAGTACAGGTAGCCCTCAGTTTACGCCGGGGTTAGGTTCCAGAAGGAATGGTTGTAAATCAAAACCGTTGTAAATTGAAACCCAGTTTATAATGTAAGTCAATGGGAAGTGAGGGAGATAGGTTCCAGGCTCCTCTCAAAATCTTCATAAGTAACACCTAATACATTATGTTTAAAGCTTTGAAATGAATACTTTAAATGCTAAACAGCATTATAAACCTAATAAAATAATCACACAACACAGAATATATAATTAAACTAAGTTAAATGAACAAAAACATTTGCTAAACAGCATTATAAACCTAATAAAATAATCACACAACACAGACTTCACTTGCATTTTTCTGCAAACAGTTCTTTCTATGCATTCCAATCTGGACTGATTTATAGAAATGAAGATCTTGTTCCTTTGAAATCTGCTCGATAGCTCAGGTCTGGTTAAACTGATTAATTTCAGCTTACTTGGCTTTGCTGCAACACAAGCGGACAGCTCCACCTACTGGCTATTTTAATAAATGCACTGCTTCTCAATGCTTTTCAATAGCAGTCACATGACTGGAAAAAAAGGTTGTTATTCTGAAACGGTGTAAATTGAACCATTGTAAAACGAGGGCCACCTGTATTTTTTTGTTCCTCATGCATTGAGAGAACTTTGTTATAGAGATAAAATATTTGACCATGAGCCACCATTATCCCAGGCAAATGCTGTTCAGGTGTCTCCTGTAGTAGATATGCCGTAGCTTTCTCCTCAAGCGCCCCAACCTTTTCAGTCTCCACATACAGTGCCCTGTGTTTACTCTGGCAATACGATTTTCTTTACAGGACATTGCCTCCCAGGTATCCTCTGCGGTATCTGAGGTTTTTTAGTTTTCAACATGCTGCAGGGAAGGCGTAAAAGGAAACTTAAGGAATCAGTTAGTAAGGTTTCTGATCAAGTTGTGGCTATCCAGAGTGTCCCTTCTCATAATCCTGAGGAGGAAGACATGTCGGTAGCGTCTGAGGGAGAAATCTCAGACTCAGATAGTGTAATTCCTTCTTCTGATGCTGAAGTGGTATCCTTTGATTATTACTTAAGGAGGTTTTGGCTACTTTGGACGACTCCAACACCACTATCGTAGTCAACCCTAAAAAGTCTAGTAAATTGAACAAGTACTTGTTATTGCTCAAGAATGGGAAAGACATGGTATTCCCTTTTCTCCATCTCCTATTTTTAAGAAGATGTTTCCTATAGCTGACTCCATTAAGGAGTCGTGGCAGACGGTTCCTAAGGTAGAAGGAGCGATCTCCACTTTGGCTTAGAGGACTACTATTTCCATAGAAGATAGTTGTTCTTTTAAGGATCCAATGGATACAAAATTGGAGGATTTACTAAAGAAGATGTATGTCCACCAGGGTCTACAATGGCAACCTGCGGTGTATATCGCCACTGTTACCAGCGCTGTGGCTTACTGGTTTGATACGTTGTCTGAATCTCTTCAGATGGATACTCCTCTTGAGGAGATCCAGGATTAAGGCTCTTAAATTAGCCAATTCCTTCATTACAGATGCATCCTTACAGGTCATCAAACTGGGAGCCAAAATTTCTGGTTTTGCGGTCCTAGCCCGAAGAGCCTTGTGGTTGAAGTCATGGTCTCTGGATGTTTAATCTAAATCTAAGCTCATGGCTATTCCTTACAAGGGTAAGACCTTGTTTGGACCTGGTTTGGCGGAAATTATCTCAGATATTACTGGAGGGTAGGGTTCTTTTCTTCCTCAAGATAAAAAGAATAAGCAGAAAGGACGTCAGAGTAACTTTCGTTCCTTTTGTAACTTTAAAGGCAAGTCTTCCTTCCCTTCCTCCAAGCAAGTTGAAGCCAAGCCTTCCTGGAAGCCCAACCAGTCCTGGAATAAGGGAAAGCAATCTAAAAGGCCTTCAGCTGATTCCAAGTCAGTATGAAGGGGTGGCCCCCGATCCGGGAGCGGATCTTTTAGGGGGCAGACTCTCTCTCTTTCCCCCCCCCCCCCCCCAGGCTTGGTTAAGAGATGTACCGGATCCCTGGGCGGTGGACATTGTCTCCCAAGGATACAAAAGAGACTTCAAATCTTTTCCTCCCAGAGGCAGGTTTCTCCTCTCCAGATTATCTGTAGACCAGATAAAGAGAGGTGTTCTTACATTGTGTCAAGGACCTTGCCACCCTGGGGGTTATAGTTCCAGTTCCCTTTCAGGAAAGTGGTCTGGGATTTTACTCAAATCTTTTCGTAGTTCCCAAAAAGGAGGGAACTTTTCGACCAATCCTAGATCTAAAATGTTTAAACAAGTTTCTCAGAGTGCCATCCTTCAAGATGGAGACTATACGCTCCATTCTTCCCTTGGTACAAGATGGTCAGTTCATGACAACCATAGACCTAAAGGATGCATACCTTCATGTTCCCATTCACAGGGACCATCACAAGTTTCTGAGATTTGCCTTCTTGGACAATCATTTCCAGTTTGTGGCCCTTCCATTTGGCCTTGCCACAGCTCCCAGAATTTTTTTAAAGGTTCTGGGGGCATTGCAGTGGCAGTTTATCTGGACTACATTCTGGTTCAGGCGCCATCTTTTCAATAAGCAGAATCTCATACAGAGATCTTGTTGTCTTTTCTTCGATCCCACAGGTGGAAGGTGAATCGGTAAAAAAGTTCTCTGGTTCCAGCTACAAGGGTCGTATTTTTGGGGACTATAATAGACTCCCTGTTAATGAAGATTTTTCTGACGGAGGTCAGAAAAAGAAAGATTTTCAACTCTTGTCTTGCCCTTCAGTCCTCGCCTTGTTCATCAGTGGCTCAATGTATGGAGGTAATCGCTCTGATGGTGGCGTCCATGAACATCATTCAGTTCGCTCGGTTTCATCTCAGATCTTTGCAGTTATGAATGCTCAGACAATGGAATGGGGACTATACGGATCTGTCTCCGCATATAGATCTAGATCAGGCGTCGATAGACTCTCTTCTGTGGTGGCTTTCTCAGGACCATCTCTCCCAGGGTACTTGCTTTCGCAGACCCTCCTGGGTGATTGTGACCACAGATGCCAGCCTTCTAGGTTGGGGAGCAGTATGGGGCTCGTTAAAGGCTCAGGGCTTATGGACCCGGGAGGAGTCTGTTCTGCCCATAAACATCTTGGAGCTGAGAGCAATCTTCAATGCTCTTCTTGCCTGACCTCGGTTAGCCTCAGCTCAGTTTATCAGATTCCAGTCGGACAGCATAACATCGGTGGCCTACATCAACCACCAGGGGGGAACTCGGAGTTCCTTGGCCATGACAGAGGTGGCCCGAATTATTCATTGCGCGGAGACCCACAACTGCTGTCTTTCTGCGATCCACATCCCAGGAGTGGACAATTGTGAAGCAGATTTTCTAAGCAGACAAACTTTTCATCCCGGGGAGTGTGAACTTCATTTGTTTTCCAGCTTGACCCTCAAGTGGGGGCAGCCGGAGTTGGATCTCATGGCTTCTCGTCAGAATGCCAAACTTCCAAGATACGGCTCGAGGTCAAGGGATCCGTAGGCATTTCTGAAAGATGCTCTGGCAGTTCCTTGGAACTTCAGTCTAGCATACCTGTTTCCTCCGTTCGCTCTCCTTCCAAGAGTCATTGCTCTAATCAAGCAGGAGAGGGCGTCTGTAATTCTAATAGCCCCATAGTGGCCTCGCAGGATTTGGTATGCAGACCTAGTGGTTATGTCATCTCTTCCACCTTGGAGACTTCTGCTGATGAAGGACCTTATATTTCAGGGTCCCTTTCTTTATCCAAATCTTGTTTCTCTGAAGCTGACTGCTTGAAGAATGAACGCTTAGTTTTGTCTAAGCGAGGGTTCTCGGAATCGGTCATTGAGACCTTGATTCAGGCTCATAAGCCTGTGACTAGAAGGATTTACCATAAAATATGGCGTAAATATCTGTATTGGTGTGAATCCAAAGGTTTTTTGTGGAGTAAAGTCAGGATTCCCAGGATTTTGTCCTTTCTCCTGGAGGGTCTGGAGAAAGAGTTGTCAGCAAGTACCTTGAAGGGTCAAATATCTGCCTTGTCTATTTTATTGCATTAGCGTCTGGCAGATGTACCAGATGTACGATCCTTTTGTCAGGCCTTTGTCAGAATCAGGCCTGTGTTTTAACCTGTTACTCCTTCCTGGAGTCTTAACCTTGTTCTTAAAGTCCTTCAGCAGGCTCAGTTTGAGCCAATGCATTTGTTAGATATTAAGATGTTATCTTGAAAGGTTTCATTTCTTGTTGCCATTTCTTCTGCTCGGAGAGTTTCTGAGGTATCAGCGTTATAGTATGATTCGCCTTACCTTATCTTTCATTCTGATAAGGTGGTTCTACGTACTAGCATACATGGAAGGTAAGCGCGGTATAGCGGCAACCGGAACCGGCAAATGAGACTGAAGTCCTCCAAAGAAAACTACTGGCAGAGAGCCGTAGCCTGCGATAGACTCCAAATCGCTTGTAGACAACTAGAACAACAAGGTGAGTGGCAGGCTCTGCATAAACCATACTAGCGCTCAAAATTAGGATTAAAAAGAAAACTTTTAATGAAAAAATATTAAAAATACATATAAGGCTGTACACAGATACAGGGGGGGGGACAAAACAAACAAGCCTGGCGCGTTTCGCGCCCCCTAGTGGCGCTTATTCATAGGCTGAGCCTATGAATAAGCGCCACTAGGGGGCGCGAAACGCGTCAGGCTTGTTTGTTTTGTTCCCCCCCCCCGTATCTGTGTACAGCCTTATATGTATTTTTAATATTTTTTCATTAAAAGTTTTCTTTTTAATCCTAATTTTGAGCGCTAGTATGGTTTATGCAGAGCCTGCCACTCACCTTGTTGTTCTAGGTTCTACGTACTAAGTTAGGTTTCCTTCCTAAGGTTGTTTCGGATAGGAATATTAATCAGGATAGGAATATTATTTAGGAAATTGTGTTCCTTCCTTGTGTCCTAATCCTTCTTATCATGAGGAGCGTTGGCTGCACAACCTAGATGTGGTGCATGCAATGAAATTCTACTTACAGGCGACTAAGGATTTTCGCCAGTCTTTTGCTTTGTTTGTCTGTTTCTCTGGGAAACGCAAGGGTCAGAAAGCTACGGCTACTTCTTTCACTCTGGTTAAAGAGTATAATTCGTTTGGCCTATGAGACTGCTGGTCAGCAACCTCCTGAGGGACCCTCCCTGCCAGGAGAGAAAGGAATTTATCTGATAAGCATAAATTTTGATTTAATTAAAATCAACCCTCCTTTACCATTATTTACCTTTACATGTAGTCCTCCCTGCTCGGCGGCCATTTTATTTCCTCATTGAAAGCAAAGAGCTACAGCCAATCAGAAGCTGTAAAACTCCTCCTGCTGAGACTGACAACTCACACTGCCTTCTATTGGCCTCAGCAATGTTATGTCTGATAGAAAACCTAGAGCATGAACCTTCTGTCTCAGAAGTGGGTGTTACAGCTGCTAACTTGCTGTAGTGTTCTGCTTGTTGAAGAGAATAAAACCAAAATTAAGGGTAAAAGAGGTTGATTTTATTAGCAATGAACTAAACTGTTTAATGTAATTTAAATTAAAGTGATTGTAAAGTTTAATAAATAAGTGCCCAGTATCTAAAAATACTTTTAAAAATAGGGGCACTTTCATTGATTAAACTTTTCAATAAAGCTTATTTTTTTTTAAATACTTACCCTTCTTTATGGAAAACTGACCGGGGCTCCTCCGCCCGCTTCTTCTGCTATAGTTAGCACAGTGATGACTAATCTGGCTTCCTCCAATCGTTGCGTGCCCTCTTTGGCGTCCAGCTCATGGGGCACGCAACAATTGTAGGAAGCCGGATTCATCATTGCTGTGCTGACCACACCAGGAGAAGCGGGTGGAGGATCGACGGTCTGTTTTCCTTAAAGGTTAAGTATTTTTAGATACCGGGCACTTATTAATTAAACTTTACAATCACTTTAAATGTAAGTATTTAAGGTATTGAAAATGTTGTTTTCAAAGCAACTGATTCTGTGTCACTTTTAACAAATGTAGCTCAATCCAGTCACTTCACGGCTGCTGTACAGATCTTGCTACATAATTTTTATCGGACACTAGTCAACCTCGCTTCACATAATATGGCAATAGCCAAAAAAAAAAAAAATACCAATGCAACCAATCAAAATGAAATGATCATCCATATTGGCTTCTCCACAATAATGCCTACTCATGACTTGGCTTCCACCACAATCAAACCTAAACATTATCACCCTAAACTGCTATTAATCCTAACCGCCATGTAACCGCCTACATCAAACACAACTAGCGGCTGACCACTATATCCTCACTGCAGTTACTCATAATGGATAACCCAATTTCCTTGCACCACAACTGAGTTTATTGTGATGGTGGGGATGTTTTTGGCAGAAATTAGGAGGGTTCCTCCTTCCTTGGAAAAACTCCTAATGTCTGGCAGAAACTCCCCCACCATAACAGTAAACTCTAACCAAGACATTCACCTCTGCAAACAACCCTAATGGTTGACACAATACTCCACCATTGCTCTCCTAGCTGCAAATCACACACCCCATCTTAACCATAATTTTAACACTATACGCCATCTAAGGGATCGATTTATCAAAGGCCTTGCAACCCTTTCAACCCCCTACGACTGCAGGTTCTCACAAGAGAACCTGCCGCCTGTATTTAACAAGCAGTGGTCAGACCGGGGAGATTGAAAGCTCCTGCCCATGCGTGATTGGCTGTGCGCGGGCAGGGGGCGGCATTGCACGGAAGTGCAAAATAAACCTTTTGTGCAATGCTGAATTCTGCCAGAGGCGAGCTGCGGCAAACAGGGGCGCAATACTATGTACGCCCCTGTCCGCCGAAGATTGATTAATCGACCCCTAAGTGATCTTATCACATGATCCTCACCATCTCTAACCCCAAAATGACTTGCTGTTACCAAGCAGTAAATGTATACATACATAAGGGACACTAGTGCAAAAATAACTCTACTAAAATAGCATTTTGTTTTTGCACTAAAATATCCCTTTAATGTAAGCATATGTATTAAATGTTGCACTGAAGCTATTTTAGTCGGGATAGACAAATATCAAAATGTTGACATTCAAAATGGTAAAACTAATTATCCACTTGAAACTAATTTTGATATTGGAAAGTATCTCTACAACATGTGTTAACTTTCAATTATCAAGTGTAGCAGTCAAATATTTAACTGTAATGTTGATTCCCATAGACCTACTGTAAAGTTGGAGAATCAACATTTGAATGTAAATATTTAAAAATTTGAATGTTTCATTCGATATTAAAGTATTGCATTTGATTAATGGAAAGTTAACTTTACATTTTTGTAAAAACAAATGTTGAACATTTAGCAAACATTTGACTTTCAGGTTGAGTGAACAATTACGGCCAGCATTTGTCATTTTTTTTAGGAATGTGCAAAAATATTTGCCAATCACTACATTTGTAGTAAACTGTATACATAACAATGTTTGTTGGGGTATTTTAACACCTTTCTACAGCTGACTATATGAACTGTTTACATAAACGTCTGTTCCATTTGTAGCTTCTGAAGTTAACAGCTACTTTTTCAAGGTTGATGGATTTTCTTTTTACTCTTTGAAGTGATTTGTGTATTAGAGGTTTAGTTATTTCAAAAGAGCGACGCGTTGCTAATTGTTTTTACCTTTTTGTCCTGCAGGTTTTTCATTGCCACTTCAATAGCAATTTTTTCCCACTCTTCTTGGAACATTTGCTGGCTGACAGAATTTCCTTGTCTACTGGTTCCTTCCTTCTTGGTAATTATATAAAATGCTTAATAAATTGCATAATTAACAAGTGCATAATAAAAAAACAATGATTTAACACCTACTCTGAATTTCAAATAAGCAGGGGTTTCTCTTGTAAGGTGTATCCAGTCCACGGATCATCCATTACTTGTGGGATATTCTCATTCCCAACAGGAAGTTGCAAGAGGACACCCACAGCAGAGCTGTAATATAGCTCCTCCCCTAACTGTCATAGCCAGTCATTCTCTTGCAACTCTCAACAAGCAAGGACGTTGTAGGAGAGAGTGGTTAAATATAGCTAGTTTATTTTCTTCAATCAAAAGTTTGTTATTTTTAAATAGTACTGGAGTTGTGCTATTTTATCTCAGGCAGTAAATAGAAGAAGAATCTGCCTGAGGTTTCTATGATCTTAGCAGGTTGTAACTAAGATCCATTGCTGTTCTCACATATGTCTGAGGGGATTACACAAATGAGGTAACTTCAGCGAGAGAATGGCGTGCAGTTTATTCTGCTATCAGGTATGTGCAGTTATAATTTTTTCTAGAGATGGAAAACACTAGAAAATGCTGCTGATACCGGATTAATGTAAGTTAAGTCTGAATACAGTGATTTAATAACGACTGGTATCATGCTTACTCCCAGGGGTAATACCCTTATGATATTGCAATATAAAACGTTTGCTGGCATGTTTAATCGTTTTTATATATGCTTTGGTGATAAAACTTTATTGGGGCCTAGTTTTTTCCACATGGCTGGCTTAAATTTTGACTAGAAACAATTTCCACTGTTGTAGTATAAAAGTTACAGTTGGTGCAGTTAAAATTACAAACTGTGACATCCAGCTTCCCTCAAAGGCCCTCTGAATGCTATAGGACATCTCTAAAGGGCCCAAAAGCTTTCCAAAGTCGTTTATTGGGGAAGGTAGGGCCACAGCTTGCTGTGGCAGTTGGTTGTGACTGTTAAAAAACGTCTATTTAGTTTTTTTGATCCGTTTTTTTAACTAAGGGGTTAATCATCCATTTGCAAGTGGGTGCAATGCTCTGTTAGCCTATTATACACACTGTAAAAATTTCGTTTGATTTACAGCATTTTTTTCACTGTTTTTCAAATTCTGACAAAATTTGTTTCTCTTAAAGGCACAGTACCGTTTTTTTATATTTGCTTGTTAACTTGATTTAAAGTGTTTTCCAAGCTTGCTAGTCTCATTGCTATTCTGTATAAACATGTCTGACATAGAAGAAACTCCTTGTTATGTTTAAAAGCCATGGTGGAACCCCCCTTAGAATGTGTACCAAATGTACTGATTTCATTTTATGCAATAAAGATAATTTTCTGTCTTTAAAAAATTTATCACCAGAGGAATCTGACGAGGGGGAAGTTATGCCGACTAACTTTCCCCACGTGTCAGACCCTTTGACTCCCGCTTAAGGGACTCACGCTCAAATGGCGCCAAGTACATCTAGGGCGCCCATAGCGTTTACTTTACAAGACATGGCGGCAGTCATGGATAATACACTGTCAGCGGTATTAGCCAGACTACCTGAACTTAGAGGTAAGCGAGATAGCTCTGGGGTGAGACAAAATGCAGAGCATACTGACGCTTTAAGAACCATGTCTGATACTGCCTCACAATATGCAGAAGCTGAGGAAAGAGAGCTTCAGTCAGTGGGTGATGTTAATGACTCATGAAAGATACCTGATTCTAACATTTCTACATTTAAATTTAAGCTTGAACACCTCCGCGTGTTGCTTAGGGAGGTTTTAGCTGCTCTGAATGACTGTGATACCATTGCAGTGCCAGAGAAATTGTGTAGACTGGATAAATACTTTGCAGTGCCGGTGTGTACTGATGTTTTTCCAAATACCTAAAAGGTTTACAGAAATTATTAATAAGGAATGGGATAGACCCCCTCCTATTTTTAGAAAAATGTTTCCAATAGACGCCACCACACGGGACTTATGGCAGACAGTCCCTAAGGTGGAGGGAGCAGTTTTTACTCTAGTAAAGCGTACTACTATCCCTGTCGAGGACAGTTGTGCTTTTTTTAGATCCAATGGATAAAAAATTAGAGGTTACCTTAAGAAAATATTTATTCAACAAGGTTTTATCCTACAGCCCCTTGCATGCATTGCCCCTGTCACTGCTGCTGCGGCGTACTGGTTTGAGTTTCTGGAAGAGGCTTTACAGGTAGCGACTCCATTGGATGACATACTTGGCAAACTTAGAGCACTTAAGCTAGCCAATTCTTTTATTCTGATGCCATTGTTCATTTGACTAAACTAACGGCTAAGAATTCTGGTTTTGCTATACAGGCGCGCAGAGCGCTATGGCTTAGATCATGGTCAGCTGACGTGACTTCAAAATCTAAGCTACTTAACATTCCCTTCAAGGGGCAGACCCTATTCGGGCCTGGTTGAACGAGATTATTGCTGATATCACTGGAGGAAAAGGTCATGCCCTTTCTCAGGACAGGTCCAAATCAAGGGCCAAACAGTCTAATTTTCGTGCCTTTCAAAACTTCAAGGCAGGTGCGGCATCAACTTCCTCTAATGCTAAACAAGAGGGAACTTTTGCTCAATCCAAGACGGTCTGGAGACCAAACCTGACCTGGAAAAAAGGTAAGCAGGTAAAAAAGCCTGCTGCTGCCTCTAAGACAGCATGAAGGAACGGCCCCCTATCCGGGAACGGATCTAGTAGGGGGCAGACTTTCACTCTTTGCCCAGGCGTGGGCAAGAGATGTTCAGGATCCCTGGGCGTTGGAAATTATATCCCAGGGATATCTTGTGGACTTCAAAGCTTCCCCCCCAAAAGGGAGATTTCACCTTTCACAATTATCTGCACACCAGATAAAGAGAGAGGCATTCTTACACTGTGTACGAGACCTCCTAGTTATGGGAGTGATCCATCCAGTTCCAAAGGAGGAACAGGGACAGGGTTTTTACTCAAATCTGTTTGTGGTTCCCAAAAAAGAGGGAACCTTCAGACCAATTTTGGATCTAAAGATCTTAAACAAATTCCTCAGAGTTCCATCATTCAAGATGGAAACTATTCGTACCATCCTACCACTGATCCAGGAGGGTCAATATATGACTACAGTGGATCTAAAGGATGCTTATCTTCACATTCCGATACACAAAGATCATCATCGGTTTCTCAGGTTTGCCTTTCAAGACAGGCATTATCAGTTGTAGCTCTTCCCTTGGGATTAGCTACAGCCCCAAGAATCTTTACAAAGGTTCTAGGGTCGCTTATGGCGGTCCTAAGGCCGCGGGGCATAGCAGTAGCCCCTTATTTAGACGACATCCTGATACAGGCGTCAAACTTCCAAATTGCCAAGTCTCATTCGGACGTAGTACTGGCATTTCTGTGGTCGCATGGGTGGAAAGTGAATGAGGAAAAGAGTTCTCTATCCCCACTCACAAGAGTTTCCTTTCTAGGGACTCTGATAGATTCTGTAGAAATGAAAATTCACCTGACGGAGTCCAGGTTATCAAAGCTTCTAAATTCCTGCCGGGTTCTTCATTCCATTCCGCGCCCTTCGGTGGTTCAGTGTATGGAAGTAATCGGCTTAATGGTAGCGGCAATGGACATAGTGCCATTTGAACGCTTACATCTCAGACCGCTGCAACTATGCATGCTCAGTCAGTGGAACGGGGATTACACAGATTTGTCCCCTCAACTGAATCTGGACCAAGAGACCAGGGATTCTCTTCTCTGGTGGCTATCTCGGGTCCATCTGTCCAAAGGTATGACCTTTCGCAGGCCAGATTGGACAATTGTTACGACAGATGCCAGCCTTCTAGGTTGGGGTGCAGTCTGGAACTCCCTGAAGGCTCAGGGATCGTGGACTCAGGAGGAGTCTCTCCTTCCATTAAATATTCTGGAACTAAGAGCGATATTCAAGGCTCTTCAGGCTTGGCCTCAGTTAGCAACTCTGAGGTACATCAGATTTCAGTCGGACAACATCACGACTGTAGCTTACATCAACCATCAAGGGGGAACGAGAAGTTCCCTAGAGATGTTAGAAGTTTAAAAAATAATTCGCTGGGCAGAGATTCACTCTTGCCACCTATCAGCTATCCATATCCCAGGTGTAGAGCACTGGGAGGCGGATTTTCTAAGTCGTCAGACTTTTCATCCGGGAGAGTGGGAACTCCATCCGGAGGTATTTGCACAACTGATTCATCGTTGGGGCAAACCAGAACTGGATCTCATGGCGTCTCGCCAGAACGCCAAGCTTCCGTGTTACGGATCCAGGTCCAGGGATCCCAAGGCGACACTGATAGATGCTCTAGCAGCGCCCTGGTCTTTCAACCTGGCTTATGTGTTTCCACCGTTTCCTCTGCTCCCTCGACTGATTGCCAAGATCAAGCAGGAGAGAGCATCAGTGATTCTGATAGCACCTGCGTGGCCACGCAGGACCTGGTATGCAGATCTAGTGGACATGTCATCCTTTCCACCATGGTCTCTGCCTCTGAAACAGGACCTTCTACTTCAGGGTCTTTTCAACCATCCAAATCTAATTTCTCTGAGGCTGACTGCCTGGAGATTGAACGCTTGATTTTATCAAAGCGTGGCTTCTCCGAGTCAGTTATTGATACCTTAAGACAGGCACGAAAGCCTGTCACCAGGAAAATTTACCATAAGGTATGGCGTAGATAACTTTATTGGTGTGAATCCAAGGGTTACTCATGGAGTAAGGTCAGGATTGCTAGGATATTATCTTTTCTCCAAGAAGGTTTGGAAAAAGGATTGTCAGCTAGTTAAGCGTCTGGCAGATGTTCCAGACGTTCAGGCATTTTGTCAGGCTTTAGTTAGAATCAAGCCTGTGTTTAAACCTGTTGCTCCACCATGGAGCTTAAACTTAGTTCTTAAGGTTCTTCAAGGAGTTCCGTTTGAACCTCTTCATTCCATAGATATCAAGCTTTTATCTTGGAACGTTCTTTTTTTGGTAGCTATTTCCTCGGCTCATAGAGTCTCTGAGCTATCTGCCTTACAATGTGATTCTCCTTATCTGATTTTTCATACGGATAAGGTAGTCCTGCGTACCAAACCTGGGTTCTTACCTAAGGTGGTATCTAACAAGAATATCAATCAAGAGATTGTTGTTCCATCCTTGTGTTACACAATCTGGACGTGGTCCGTGCTTTAAAGTTTTACTTACAAGCTACTAAAGATTTTCGTCAAACATCTTCTTTGTTTGTTGTCTACTCTGGACAGAGGAGAGGTCAAAAGGCTTCGGCAACCTCTTTTTCTTTTTGACTAAGAAGCTTAATCCGCTTAGCCTATGAGACTGCTGGACAGCAGCCTCCTGAAAGGATTACAGCTCATTCCACTAGAGCTGTGGCTTCCACTTGGGCCTTTAAAAATGAGGCTTCTTTTGATCAGATTTGCAAGGCGACGACTTGGTCTTCGCTTCATATTTTTTCAAAATTTTACAAATTTGATACTTTTGCTTCTTCGGAGGCTATATTTGGGAGACAGGTTTTACGGGCAGTGGTTCCTTCCATTTAAGTTCCTGCCTTGTCCCTCCCTTCATCCGTGTACTTTGGTATTGGTATCCCACAAGTAATGGATGATCCGTGGACTGGATACACCTTACAAGAGAAAACACAATTTATGCTTACCTGATAAATTTATTTCTCTTGTGGTGTATCCAGTCCACGGCCCGCCCTGTCATTTTAAGGCAGG